>NC_134316.1:7575693-8226843 GCF_964195595.1 Calonectris borealis | reverse complement strand
CAGCACTGCTCAGCATCCCTGTGTTATCATGAAAACATCCCTGTGTTATCAACCCTGTTTCCAGCACAAATCCAAAACATAGCCCCATACAAGCTACTGTGAAGAAAATTAACTCTATCCCAGCCAAAACCGGCACACTGCAGTAACAGGCAACTCTCTTGTGACCATGGCAAAGGACACCTTTCTGAGCTGTCTAAGCCAAAGGTTAGCCTCTTACTTTTTCTCCTCACTCTCTCCTCACCTGTAACTCCAGCAAAAGTAATGCACCTTGTTCCTTTTTTTTTGGTCTTTTTTTTTTTTTTTAAGCAATAAGGTCAGCTAAGTTTGGGCATAAGGGGGGAATTTGCCTCCTCATGCTCCCACTGTAGAGCTCACAGACTAGCCTTGCCTTTAATTTCACCACATTCCTTTCTCCATCTCCATGTGCGAAAGGAAAGATTGTTTTACCTTGTCTCAGGATGCTTCTGTCCTTTCCTGTTCCTCTCTGGCCTTTAGTTATCTGGGTGTTTTTCTTCTTTTATATGAACATGATGTCCCAGAAAATGAAGACCTATAGCTATAGTTTAGCTCTAGCGACAGTTTAGCATGATTACAGAGCAAATAAGTTATACCCTCAAAAATCAATATGGTTTTATTTTGTTCACATCTTAGCAGACTCTGCAGCCTCCGTTATGCTTGAAGAAGCTTTCGCTTAAGACAATTTTTTTTTTAATTTTTATTGTTTGGCTTTATTGCATTCACAGCTATCTCCAGATATGTTAATATTCCATTGCAGTATTTCCTAAAAGACTGTTTCATTGATTTAGATCTAGTACCACCTCTGATGGTGTCCAGACTTGCATATTGAATGTGCATGGGACAGAAGAGCCCACTTCAAACATTCAAACAACGTGGCCTTGTCCAAACTGCCAGTTGACAGTGATCCCTGGCTGGTTCCTGCCCTGGAATTTCTTGGGAAACTGCTAATGGGTCTGAGCCAAACCCATGTGAGGAATTTATCAATATGGAGAATGGAGTAATTCCTTGTGTATTTGTAGCTGTGTGGTTACAGACAGCCCAGCACAGTCCATGCTACACCTTCTACCATCGAGAGACCTATGTGATTCCTTCTGAGTGAGGATTACAGATCTGAGGCTAGAGTTTTTTCCGCAGCTCTTCCCTCCCATCTCCTGCTCCCCTGGGCAATTCCTTGTGTCTTTGCTCCTCTTCGGGGGCACAGGGATTTTTGAGTTTGAGGCAGTCAAAGCAAGGAAATTAGTCCTTGGAGGACCGTGCATGACTTTGCTAGGTAGAAGAGCAGCATAAAAATTCGAAGAGAAAGCTGCGGCAGCATTAACTTCACCCCTCTGTGCCTCTCTGCCAGACGGCATGGGACAGCTGTCTGTGCAGAGCGATTGCTGTAAAAGCTGTTGGGGGGGTTTGCTTTCTCACTTGTTTTTTGGTAGCTGTGAACCTGACTCTTTTCTGCGTGCCTCACTCCCTTCCCTCTCCTTTTTGCCACTTCATCATCTCCCGTAGAGTGGTCTTTTCTGGGCACCCTTCGGGTCATACGGACCTTGGGAAATTGGGGGTACGGGAGCAATTACACCTCCGAACCCCTCCCTAGAGGCATGGGGGGAGGAGCACAGTGGTTTTCTCTCCTTCGACAAGCACAGCGTGCTCCTTTGGCTGTGACAGCGTTCGTGGATGGGTGCAGAAGTGGGTGAAACCTGAAATCTCTCTTCTCCTTGCCATCTTAAGGACTTGGGTATCTTAGTGAGTGTTTAAATACTTACCTGAAAAACAGGGCACTGTATATCCGCTGGGGTCTTTGGGAGGCCTGGGATAGTATGGATTCATGGCACAGTCTGGATTAATATGTTTTGCCTTTAGACTGCAGGCAGATGCAGAGATTAGCCAATGCACTATCATCTTTAACAGTGTTTTAGAACCACATTAATCCCACAGGGTACCAGCAGGCCCCTAGTCTATTCTGAATATAATCTCTAAATTAAATACTTTCCTCAGAGGTCCTGACCGTGCTTCTGTGGGAGCAAGAGGCAAAGCACCATCAACTCTGTTAAAAGTAGGACTGAGCCCAAGTCTGATAATCCTTTGGCATTACAGAGGTAGACTTATTTTTTCCTGAACATGTAGCTTCTCTGTCTAAATCTGAATCAAAAGGACATTTGATCTTGTTTGTCAGGCTATTATTTTACTGTTGTTTTTTCTTGAGAAATGCAAGGCAATTTAGCCTTTTCATTCAAGGATCTTTAAACAGTATGGTATGGCTGCAGAAAAAAATCATGTGTGCTGATGTGCTGCTTTCTGCATGTAGGGACTCAGCAGCTGTTATAAAAGGCACTCTGCTGATTTACCCCAGCAAAAGTTATGAGCATCTCTTCTTCAGGCAGGCAGTGCAAACCGAGTGATTTATTTGTGGACAGATCATTAAACAGGAAATGTCAGGGATGGGCAGCGTCCATAGGAAAACAAAAGTGTAAACTGGCTATGTTAGAGTGAAGATCCAGATTGACAATGATTTGCTATTGTGCTTTTTGTGAATTAATACCATTTTCTTGCTTAGAAAGCTGTCACAATTAAGAGACTCTCCTTAGTTGACTCAGAAAGCCTTCTGCAGGCTGTCTGCTAGTATCGATTCAGGGCAGTGTTGGTTGCACAGGACTTGAATGATGATAAAAAAATAAATCAAAGGTTTACTATTTTTAATCTTGTAAATATTAAAAAATAAATATTTTGTGTTCATCTCCCCTCATCGATAAAAATTGATGCTTTTAATCTCTTCCAACTGCTAGGAAAGGGGAGGGAACATGCATGGTGCAATGGGAAGCAACATTGCCATTTCATTTTTGATTGCCAGTTAAGAGGGTTTTTATCATCAGCCTCCCCGTGTTTTGATGTTATGATGAACACAGGCACCGGCAGCTCAGCCAGCAGCAGACCCAAGCGGATCACCGTCCCTGTCCCTGAGCTTCCCTCGTGGGCTGTTACTTTGCCAGGCTTAGCTCTGCAGCAGGCTCTCTTTTGGGCAGGCGTCCTAACAAAGCCGATCTCCCCATAGCTTTGTGTGACTCTGGTGCCTAATAAGCCATGGGAGTGTTACAAATGCATTTGTGTTACCGCTGAGAGTAGCCAATTTATTTTGTGATGCCCTCAGTGTGCCCAGCAGCTGCCACTGCTGCTTGTGGGCCACCTCCATTACCTACAACTGTGCTGAACGCTAAGGCCACCGGCATCCTAGCAGGTAGGATTTGCACAGAAAGTGGGGAAGGAGGTCTGTTGTGTTATCTCACACCCCTCCAAACAGTTAGCCCAGAGCAATGGATTTCTTCAGGCATGGGCTGCTGAGCCTAATTACCATATAGATCTATAACTTTTCCAACCGCAAAAAAAGGGGGAGATGTTACAAAACTGAGATGATTAATTCCAAGTGCTCTGGTTGCTTCTGTTGTTGCTTCCTGGAGCAGAACGCCAGACGTTTTAGTAACACAGCACAGCATGACTTGCAGGTATAAAAATGAGTTTCTACACCAGACTTCTCACTCCCCAAACCTTACTTCTTCAAGACTGGGAATGCCAATTGCAATGCACCCAAAACCATGGCTGGGAAAAGAGAACTTCTGCCTGTTTGTTGGGATCATATAAATTAATTCCCATAGGCTTCACAAGGAGCAGATAGATCTTTAGAATTACCCAAATAGGAGTTTTCTGGCTCTGCCCAAAATGGGATCCATTTTGTCCAATCTAGAAATGATCGGTAACAATTTCACAGCTGTTTTGCACTGGAGAGAGCACTGATTTTATTCTGGTCTCCTCCTCTCCGAACAGGTTTTTGCCTTGGCTTGCACAGAAAGGCTCCTCACCAGTTACATACTGTAAGCATGTGAAATGCTAAACAAAACTCCCTGCATAAGGTCTTTCTTTTCTGTGCAAGTATAAATCCATCCATCTATTGTTTTGCAGCACACACTTCACAGATGCAGTAATAGCCAAACCTGCTGGTTCAGCATGTGATAATCATTGCAGCCGTGCAAATCCTAGATTTACCTTACTTTGAATGCTATTTTGGGGCTGCCTTTTACAGCAAAGAAACAGTGCATGTAGGAAAGTATTAAATTGTACACAAAGTGCAAGAGAAACTTTGTGGGGAAGTTTGCATGAATCCTACTAGTTTTAGTTAAAAATAAAACCCAGCCTGTCACTTCCAACTTAATGATGGCTGATTGACTGTGCCTTTTTTAATTGGCAGCCAGTTGCTGTGATTAGCAAGCTGCCTCCGTTTAGGTCCCATGCAAAGGAAGTCTGGAGAGCAATCTTGAGACTAGCTGACCTACACATATGCCAGAGCGGGGCATAGCTGTCGGGAGGGACGGGGAGGTTCTGAGAAGCACCTGAAATAAGCTGAGTCTCCTGTTATTGCACTTTTGAGCAACTTGCTGAAAGGCAAAAATCTTCCCTGTGTTTAGGAAGAAATTATTTTATTAATCCATGTTTTTTCCTCATATTTTTACTTCTCAGTTTTCACAGCCCTAATTTGTTTCCCTTCCTAAAGATAACAAAAACATAATATAGTTTTCAGTTTCTGTATAAGCTACTGTTAAAAAAAGGAGCGTGGTGTAAGCAGTTATAAAAGTCTCTGATTCTCTTAATTCCATTAGTTAAACTGTCAGTGGTCTTTTGAACTTTGGGACCTCCCCTCTCACTTTTAGGTGAATTTTAGATTATTTCATTAGTACTCCACAAAGCTGTCGCAGCTGCCAAAAAGATTTTGTATAGCGCTTCCTATCTAAATGTTTCCATCAGTCACTGTGCCTCCAGAGCACCTCTCCGTGCGCTGTGAGTACATATCCCTTTTGGAAACAGTCCATTGTCCTCTGTTTTTTATTACGGACAGCACTCCTGTTACCACAGGAACGGGCTTTGGCTTTTTCTGAGAGCCTAAAACACTTTGCACTCCCTTAAAAATGTGAAAATGGAGACCTAAGCAACCAGCAGATGACAGCAGCAAAGAGCAGGCATTTCTAAGCAGGATATTTCTACCAGTCAGCTGAAATGTAGCATTTTTATTAAGATTAGCTTTGCTTTTCCGTTCGTGCCCATCACTTGTCCCTCAGTGCACAGGCATCCAGTTTTCCTTCTCCATGTCCCTGACCTCATCAGAGCATCCTGGCATCTCAGCACTTAATTTCTGTGTCTAGCCTCACTATTTTCACCGATTCTGCTTTCCTTGACTGCCTGCCATTGTAATGAATTTCCATCTCCATCAAGTGTCTAAGGCAAATCCATTTTTAAATGGAACAGTTGTTGGTAGTTCAGAGCAGCTCAATTATGAATGACCCCCATCCTTCTCCCAGGCTGTATTAGCTCTCCTGCCGAAGAAAGCCTCAGTAGAAGTGTAAATGGATGAACTGAATCATGCATGTTTTTCATGTGTTATTAATCGTCCCTGTTTCCATTTATTAAAGGACTTAGCCAATAACCTCAAGATGTTCTACAACAGTACATGAATAATAATATACAAGCTCAACGCAGCCATGCATTAATATACCAACTGATGCCTGACTGATCCGCATGAACCATTAGCCATAACTTTAAGCGTTTGTCAGAAATTTTGAACGAAGGCACTGTTTGCCCTGTGGTTCATCAGTAACGTGTCCCATGAAGAGCTTCCTCCCAGGCCAGTTGTGCTCAAATTCAGTCCAACGTGTCAGATAGCTGCTAATAGGGTAGATAAGGACTCTGCTGGGACAGAGATTGACCTTGCAAAATCCCCAACAGCCGCCTTTAACCTTGCTAGCCTTCTTGTGGGCAGATGCTCTTGCTCCGTGGATCAGCCCTGCCCCATGGGTGGAACATCTGGCACAGCTGCACATCTGTAGGCATTCTCTAGCATCTAAGGTGGGTGCCAGACCCCGCTGAGAAGTGTCAGCCTCCTAGAAATGCCTGGACAAGGCTTTCCTGGGAGAAGGTGTCTTCTGTGGGAAGCTTAGGGGTTAGCTGGATTTTTCAGGCACCAGAAAAAAAATCAAACCATAGAAAAACAGAGAGGATGTTTTAGCCAAAGTCTTAGAGGTGAAAAAGACCTCTGGGAAGCAAACGTAGCATCTGAGATGAAAAGTAACAGAGCCAGAGGTAGAGATCTGTACTTCTGTCCGGTGTCTCTCTGCATCCTTCCAGCAGCGTTTATCCTGTACCAGCTGGTGTTCTCTTAATTGTGTGTGCACAGGGAGTGGTAGAAAGCATACAAACAGTGTGTAAACAGGGTGCAGCATAGTCACAAGTGGGGAAATACAGAATCATCAATGTTGTCGATTGCAAAGACCTCTTATTTGTGCAGGTACAGGGTTTTCTTACTAGCCCCAGGCAGGAAGAGGGGGCAAATCAACTGGACTGACTCCAGTTTTACATGAGGAGGTCATTTATGATCACTTCTAAAGCCACATTTGCCAAAGTATACAATAGCGAGGATTAAAAACTGATTTGTTTGGGTCTGGAGCAATGAGATAAGCTAAGACTGCAAAAACAGCAGGCTCAGCCCCTAAGGAGCATCCTGTATCAGTGTGTAAATACATGGATAGGAACATAAAACAGTGCTGATGAGCTTTACAGAGGTCCACATCTAGAAAAGAAGTGATGGCTGTGATACAGGTATTAGGGAAGATCACCAAGAATCACATGAAAAAAATTGAAGAACCTTTTCCCCAAGAATAGACTAAATGCCGGGACACAATAGAATGATACCCACAACTAGGATATAGCCAGATCATTAAAATCCTCCCCAGCAGAGCCTTAGCTTGTTGCCTGAAAGCCCAGGGATTGATTTAATGCAGTCAGTATGTAAATGGGAAGGAAATGGCTCTTCACCACACCATCTGTTTATCCCATCCCCATAACCCCACTAGTTAACTCTTTTGTGCTGTCTCTTCCTCTTGCTGATACCCTTCAGAAATAAATACAAAGCTCTGCAGAGTCACCGCTTGTCGAGTTCCTCAGTCACATCTTCTGAGGTTAGAAAAAACATCTAATGGTCCCTTTGGGGACAGGCAGAGCACTTTGTCCGCCCTGGGTGTTTGTCATGTAGGCAACCCACTGGTTTTGCCCACAAGAGACTCCGATACAACTATCATTAGCAACTTCATTTCTGCACAAGTAACCTTCAGGGAACAGCACGCCTCTCTTTGCGGTGAAGTTTCACATGGCTGATGCTGTCGTAGGAAGCTCACTAGTTGGTGGATAGCTCTCCTCCAGGCTCTTCTGGCTGTGGGTGATTTTCCTTGACTTTCTGCCCCAGAAAGGAAGAGATCTTCGCTAGTGCAGATTCAGGTACGAGGAAACATTAGCAACATCATTGAAATGGGCTCTTAAAATGCTCTCTTAAAAATTTTTCATTTGATTATGCCATAAATGGAAGGCCCCTGCTCTGCTGACAATTACAGATGCCTCTGAAAAACTGTAATTCCTTCAATCTCTTGAGCTAAAGCACCCTCAGTGGCAGCTCTACGCCAACGACTTTTGGCTAAAGGGAAATGCTTAGGTGAAAGTAGCACATCCTCTTCATAGTGTATTTCTTCTTGACTGGATACTCTTCAATGTTTGCAAGCTTATGTCTTGGGTCTTTCGTTCTCCTCAGGGGGTTCCTCCCCACTGAAGCACGGGCTGTGATCATGTTAAAGGCAATTACAGTATGTTTCAACAGCCAGCACTGCTTACTCACACACTGCCAACTGAGAGCTCTCAACTGGGAAAATTTTAGCTCTTGCTGGGTGAGATGTTTCACTTGAAGAATCGCAGGGATACTTGTTAAGGTTATTTCACAGAGCCTTCTATAGTTAAATGAAGTAGATATTAAAAGTTTAAGTAACCTTTTGGTCTTTTTTCCTGTTAAATTGGGATTTCCCAATGGTTTAACTGAGTTATTTCGCATCTGTTACGCAGTGGGCTGACCCTGTCTTTCAGTCAGTGAATGGCCTGCCAGAGGTGTTCATCTTTTCCGAGTCTTGGTTTCAATTTAAAAGAATCGCCAGGTCACACTGCCAGTGGATTTTGTGCTGAGCTGAGAAGCAGAGATGTGAGTTGCTGAATTGCCCCAGCTCATTCTCCCTTGCAGCATCCCTGTGGCTTCGTTTGCAGGGCATCCCGTGGGGAAGGTAGGCACATGGGTATACGTCCAGCGGTCTTTTGAGCTTGGCTTTCATCCGAAAGATCTGTAGAAAGGGAGTGAGCTCTGGCAGCACTTCCCTGAATTTGGTCCAGGCAGGTTCAGTCTTCTCTGATATGGCAATAGGCTGGGTCAAGAAGGAAAACAAGTAACTCTGAGGTAATTTTGGCATGGCTGGCTGGCTGAAAGCAGAACCATGGTGCAGTGTGAGCTTTGGGCTTGAAAGCAGCAGAGCCAGATTAGAGCAGTTCTGAACTGAGCCTAGTTAATCCTGCCTTTCTGCGAGGGAACACTCAACGCTACAACAGGGGTCCTTGTGCCCCTCTCTGTGGTGTGGCATAGACATGCCCTCACTTTCAGCCCCACAAGCATTTAAAAGAACAGGTCCTTGACTGGGGTCTAGAAGCAAATAGGAAACAAGCAAATGACTACCCAACCACCAGCCTAAATCTGCTCCACTCAGGAATACTGCCATGTTTTTGAATTAGCTTGAATCTGGCTCTCCCCACCAAACTACTCTCCACTGTTAGACCTGGTTCAGGTGAGGAATGTCTGACAGTGACAGAGCAGCATGTTTTACCTCTCTGTTTTGTAATATGGAAAGATACAACAAGGTTTGATGCCTTGGCTCTTCGAGGTACAGAGGCTGCCCATTTTCCTTTTCATTTGGGTCTGTTCATATGTTCTGCCCTTCAAAATTATTTCTTCATTTCTGACTCATCACTTCCAAACAAAACTGATGGTGTTCTACATCGCATGGCACTGGAAGTGCATTGTTTTAATTGAAGGTCCTGTTATAAAAGCTTTTCAATAAATTAACAAAACTTTGAAAATGATGAAGTGAACAAAGAGAGTAGCTGGTAGCACATTCCGTATAAAACCAAAATTTCTGAAAGCCAGGTAGAATGTCCTCAATGTCAGAAGCAAGGCTGATAACAAGAGGTGTTATCTTTTGTTAGACCAGTGGATATAGCTGGAAAAAAATCAACAAGCTTTTGGTTGCAAAACACTTTTTCAGGTCTGACGACTTCAGATTAAATTTCAGGCACTTTATAGTCTGGTACAGTAATATTTAAGGAAAAAAAACCCATAATGATTCCAATTAATTTAAATTTCCACTTAGAGAGGAGAGAATAGTTCATTTTGGGAATAATTTGCAATTCTTTTGCTGATGTTTTACTTTGTAAATGGAAAGTCTGTCTTAGACATTTATTGAGACCATTTGGTCTTCAGGCAGAAACCCGTAAGAGGCAAAAACACAGAGAACAAAACATGAATTCTGCAAATCCTCTGGGCCCATGTTCTATGCGGTTTTGTGCTAGGGATATGCAGGAATAATGGGTCTGTCACAAGTAGGGCTGGTCAGAAGCCAAACGTGAAGATTTTTACATTTTTCATTGGAATAAGAGCAAAACCTTCTGAAAATTCTCACTAAATAAACAGAGATAGTGCTGCTCACCTCCCCACCCCTCTTCCAACGCAAATCTGAACAGCAGTAAAGTCGTCCTGGACTGGATTTAATTTCAGCAATTAACTGCAGTTACAGTTGAGTGCTTCCAACTATTTCAAATCCAGAATTTCTGTATTTCTCAGACTGGACAGTAGTGAAAAGAAAGTGCATTATTATATTAATAATTTTATTTTACTCTAAAAATATCTTTATGTTTATATGTTTAATCTTTTTGCACTATGGCTTTTCCTACTATGGGGTGTTTGGGCTGGAAACCTTGGTTCCATTCCCCTCACTCTGTGCCCTGGTTTTGGCATCTGGCAAAAGAGGCAGCAACATGAATCCTACTTTCTCCAGTACAGGGAAAGAAGAGTGGTAGATTAGTACTGCATATTACTATTGATGATTGATTTTCTGTTCCAAGTTAAATCAGGCTAGAAAAGTCTTTTGGCACTTTTCACCATCCCAGAGAGCACCATTTCTGCAGTCTGCCCCAAGCTCAAACCATCCCGCTGTCATCTGGAGACTTTGAACTATCTTTCCCTTTTTATGCTCAGAAGCTCTTAGGAGATACTGCGCTGGGCAAAGCGAAGGCTGCTTTCTTTGAGGAGTTTCTTTTTTTCATGATCTGTAATAAAATGCACAGACTGTAACTCATCTGCACCACAGCAAAGCCTGAATCAATTGGCACTGCTGCTTACTGACATTTCATTAGGCCAGTGCCAATAGCAGATATTGATCCAATGGCCAATATAAGTTTGCAAGGACCAAGCCTTCCTGATCTAGTTGGAAACTGTCCTGTTGAAGGGACACTGTCTTGCAGTGAGCACACCACCCCACAACTGGGCTAGGAGGCAAGGGGAAGCTCCCTTCAGTTCCTAAGCCCTAGGGTACCTAATGGTGATGTGCTGGCAGGATTGGTGGTGG
Organism: Calonectris borealis; assembly: GCF_964195595.1. NCBI lineage: Eukaryota > Metazoa > Chordata > Aves > Procellariiformes > Procellariidae > Calonectris > Calonectris borealis. The sequence continues at coordinate 8,216,308 of NC_134316.1, read as the reverse complement.
CAACATGGTCTTAGTGCACCACTTGGTGGTATGTGTCATCAGCTATTTACATCAGTGTGGAGTTCTAAAAGTCATGGGATGGTTTTGTTGTGGTAGGTGGAGGCCGTCTTTGCTGGGATTTTCCTCCCCATCCAGTGAAAGATCTTGGGTCTATTGAGCTTGGGTTTTTAGCCTTCTGCAAGGCTCCTCTTTCCCTGGGGCTGGAAATCCACCACAGTCTGTATAAGTACTTCAGTTTCCTTTCTTGCAGGAGCTCTGTGCTATACAGAGCAAGAAACATCTGCAAGATGGAAAGAAAGAAAGTCCAGCAAGAGTGTTAGAAATCTGCTCTTCCCTCTGCCTTAGTGCCAGGCAAAGAAGTAGGAGAAATATCTCCCCTGCCCTTTGCTCCCTCTAATAACTGCTTCAGTAAGGAAGGGAAGGGGAAGGGGAAGGGGAAGGGAAAAGGGAAGGGAAAGAGGAAGGAGAGATGAGTACGTGATACTGTCCATCAAGAGCCCATCTGCAAGAGGAGAGATTGGTAGAAGGAGGCAGAGAGCAGGAGGAACTGTTTAGTTTCCTCACCCACCAAATGACCAACGCAGGCTAGACTTGCCTACATGGGAGAGTTGTCATGGAGTAAAGGAAGGCGTGAGTTTAAATCCCAAAGTGGATAAACCTAACCAGTGAGAGGGAACAAGGGTCCCCATGAGACACTACTCAGTAACAGTTACACTGCAACAGTTATCCCAAAATTGCTCTCTGCTCAATTTCCCCATGCTTAACCATCTTGATGTTGTATACAGAAAAAAAAATTAGGCCCTGATTCAACAAATTGTTTCAGCTCCCCAGTCCAATTTAGTCTTTGTATTGAGTTCAGTGTAGGATTTAGGGTCCTGAAAAGGAATTAGGAGGCTAAAGCTGGGTTTCATTACCCCCAGTTATGACAGGAGCCCCATAGGAGGGACTCCATAAGTACTTCAGCTTCCCTTCTTGCAGGAGCTCCTTGGATGTGCCTCTTGGATCATGGTCACAGTTCAGTGTCTTCTGAGGCCACACAGATCAATACTCCTCTCTGCAATGGACTGACCCTAATCTAGGCCAACCAGCAATGGGCCCTGGTTGAAAAATACCATGCCATGAAAAATACAATAGATTCATAAATGAAATAGCCTTTCTGGTTTATTATTTTAAATAATATTTTGTATGTGGAAGGTGCGTTTTTCTGTCTTTGATTGTATTGGAGAAATAGGTCTGAATCTGGCTGTTCTGCAACATGCTAAGGCATCTACTGTTTGGTTAAAGCAAAGAAAACAGAAAATAGTGAGGGCAAAGCAGCAAAAGAAGTGATCAGTTTCTATTCCAGAGTTTTGTTTAAAAACCACGGCGAAGCTCCACACTTCCAGAGGTGCACAGTGCCCTTCTTCAGCATCCCTTTCCAAGCAGAAACACAGATAAAACAGCTAAGCCTGCAGCAGCAGAAAATCCATGCATTGTTTTCCCCTGGGGTACAAAGAGAAGGAGGCGTCTGTAAGAGCTGCATGTATGGGCAGGAGATGCTTAGGTCAGGGCGACTGGAAGAACAGAAGAGCTCCCGACTCAGGAGGCTGAGCTGCTCTCAGAAAGTGCTCTTGTGGTCGGTGTAAATGTGTGCAATTGTGCAAACAGAGTAAGACGCTTTGGCATTTCTTTTGGCAATCTGACTCCTTAGCTCAGCACATGCTTAGTTAAACATGTAATCACACCATTTTAAAGAATCAGTGCCCATCACTCAAGCTGAGTGATTTGACTGATCCTTCCTTGCAAAGTAGGTGTCAATGCTACCCTTAATCAAGGTTTGACTGATGTATCAGGGCGTCAGGAAAGGACTTCATGTAGCATTGTACATCCGTTGTGCACTGCCCTAGATGTCTCAGTGCAGCAGTGCCTTGGGCCCTTAATCTTGAGTTGAAATCCTGAGAACACCTTATTTTTATGGGTTTTTTTTTTTAATGAACTGTCTCAGTTTTGACAATAGGCCAAAACAGTGGCGCTTCTCTGCCATCAGCCATGGATCCTAGTCTCTCGGTTGTAAATAGTTAGCAATGATAGAGGGATTTCCAATTAATTGCAGAAATAAGGGCAGTGTTATTGTCCTCTCTTACTGGGAGAAATGTAGACATGAAGAGACAGTGTGATTTGCAGAAGACCTCCCACTTGGCCAAAGGTCAGGCCAGCAGAATAATCCATCCTCCTGAATCCTAGCCTGGTGCTGTGTGTGTTGGGCCATGATGCTCCGGGGATGTGACAAATGTGACTTGGATCTCTGCCTGCTTCTCTTCTCTTTCTTCTTCAATCCATGTTTTGGATGACATGTTTTAAAGTAAAACAGGATGACCTCAGATCCCTACCAAGTATGAAGTAGATGGGGCAAACTCTCAACCACTGTCTTCTTAATATGCGTGCTTGTTCGCAAATGCAGATCAGCCTAATTGACTGTCAGCATGCACAGATGTCTCTCTGCAAGAGTAGTCGGGTGCAAATTGATTGCAAACACAAAATGGAATCAGATTAAAATTTGACCTACAGTAACCAATTTCTACAACACAGAGCAAGCAGTAACAAGGTGATGGAAGTTATGGGCTCTGGGAAATCAGTTATTGGCTGTTGTTGGGTTCTTCTGAAGGGACTCTCCATCCCTACGTGCCCCGCTTTTTCTTTAGATGAGCAGCTTGGGGGACACAGATCTTTATTACATCATGATGAAAGGATTAACCCCTTTCTTGCACATAAAATGCCATTAAGTTTCCCTTAAAAGGGCTTTTTCAACATAATGGAAATAATTCTCCTTTCCTTGAAGTGACATCACTTTGTTACTTGGATTGAAAATCTTCACATCTCTTACAAGTCAATTCTATAATCGCTTAGGAGGAAACTACATGAATACAGTTTCTCCAAAGCAAAATTAAAATGTGCTTGGTAGCAAGCTTTTGCTTTTGCATGCTACTGCGTCTGTGAAGTCAGGATCAATGGAAATTTGTAGAAAAGCTATTATTTACTGTTTCTTTCAAGCAGCCAACAAACTAACCTACAAAAATCTTCTTTTCCGTCAAAATCCAGCATGAAAGACAGTTCAGTGAAACATTCCTATCCTGGAGATTAACTGATTGCTCAGCAGTCAGTCATTTTCACTGCACAGCCAAGGACAGTGATTCCTTTCCCACACGCAGATGGAGCAATGGTTTAACACAAAACAGTTCCTGGGACAGGAGGATTAAGGAGAATTTACTGGAGAGCAATTAAAACAGTTGTTAGAGCAATTTGGTTTTGAGGCTGAATTTCACAACAAAGTAAAGCTATCTGAGGAGTGTACAGAGCAGAAGAAAAATAAAGCCATCATTTCAGGCCATCTATTCTGCATCCTCAGAGTGCAGATTAATAAAGTGAGCTAAGAGAACATGGAGATTTAGAGGAGTAAATTAGGTGAAGCAGCCTAAATGCAGTTTGCATTTGGAAAGAGGCACCCTGGCTTCAGTTTCTGTTGGCTCTCGCTTTTCGTGGCTTCAGCTCCCTTCCATTTCTGCCAGGTTTCTTGTCGCTGTCATGTTCAGTAGAGGGTTTCTGACCATGCTTCTCGGTTGCAGAGACTCCTGCCAGTGCAGGACACCACGGTCAGAGGTTGCTCTCATGCATGAGCCATACCGAAAAGCTGTTAATGGAAGCTGGGTCAGAGCCAGTGCTCCTTGCTGGCCCTTTGCTGGTGTTTACTGGTCTTGCTGATCTTGCGGCTCTAGCTGTCTGCTCCTACCTCCTTGCCATACCCCGACCTAGGAGGACGCATTACTCCAAACTCTCCCTTGGGGTTAAGAGCTGGAATTGCATCTTGTGGGCGATGCTGCCATCACTTTCTCTGTTTTGGAAGGGCAGTAAACCTGTGATGAAACAGGTTTTCAAGGCAGCGAACCAGTCCAGACACAGTGAGTCCATCCACAGTGCATGGCAGCGCTTCTTGCATCCGTCCCAAAGGAAGGTTTGCATTAAACACCAACTGTTCAGGTTTCTCTGGCTCGCTGTGAGGCTCACAGGCTGGACTTCCAGATGAAGGACAGGAGGAGATGGCCCGTGGCTCTTCTATCAGACTGAACTGCATTTCACAGCTCTGCTAGCCCAGGTCCCAGGGCTCCAGTTTCTGCCTAATTGCAAACAGAAGGGCTTGTGTGAGGTGATCTCCTATCCATTCATTTCTCTCCATTCTTTCAATAGTTTAACTTTTTAAATTTAAGCACATTTCAATTCATGTAAATAAAAAGGAAGATTTGTTAACATCTTTAAAGTTATTTTTTAAAAAATATTTAGTATCTGAAAAAATAAGATTTAAAAACATTTTAACATCAAGTATTCATAGTAAATCATGTTCTCTGTGAGCTGCCTAGATTTAAAAAACACCTCTGTATTGGAGCAAGCCTGTTTACAAAAGGTTACACCTGAGAAATTGGGCTTGACTGGCCTAGTTTTCAGAATATCAAAAAAAAGGGTCCCAGATATGCCCTGTTTTGACAACTGAAGGCTCCTAGAGAGGACTAGTCCTCAAGGACTGAGGGGTGAAGCATCCTAGACTCACGTGAGCATACCAAAGCAATGGCCTGGGAAGGGTTTGCCGGTGATGACAGTCCTTCGCAGTGCATGGTGCCAGCAGTGGGAGAGATCTGAGCAGGATCTGTCCTGCAACATCTGGGAGTGGGATGAGATTTGCAATGCAAAAGGGAGGTTGTATGGGAGCAGCCACAGCCATCCCAGGTGAGCTCCAGTTTCTTAGGAGCTGTGGGGAGACCAGCTCAATCCCCCGCCAACCGCTGGAGCATGGTAAGAACAGGGGGGCTTTGCCTTCCCCATTAGTGGTTCATCTGATTGCTCTGTGTAGGCAAAACGTCTGTTTTTTCACAAGCTCTCACTTGGACCCGCCAGTCTGGCATCGTCTTCTGTGCAGTCGTCGCTCGTCCTCCTGCAGCTTTTAAAATAATAGTGTTTATCTGGAAGGACTGGCTGATCTCTGAGGCTGGGTGGGGAATGCATCCCAGCCGGGAACTGGCAATACCCCAGCATGCTGGGGGGAATAAAAATAGCATCAGATGAAGTGTGTAATACACACACACACATACACAGAGCAAAGCTTTACAGGAAAACTTTTAACACGATCTGCACCAAACCCTGACATTTGCACTGCTAGAGGCAGGGGTTTGGATACTTCTTACCCGCCATCACGCGGGGGATGTCTGCATCCAAGCGACATGCACAAAGCTCCCTGTGTAGACACAGGAGACAAACAGGCATTTCAGGGTACAGCTTGTCTGACCTGTTTTAACATCTAGCTGCAGGTGAAATGACTCACACCCTCCAAGTGCCTTTTTCTCTCCCTCGACTGTGCAGGGCTCCTGGAGGATGAGTTCAGATGCAGACACAGGCTTCGTAGGTGAACGCTGCTCTGAGCGTCTGTGCTCTGGAAATTGGGTGTATTTTGTAGTTTATTCTTAGAAGCAGGAAAATAGCACACTCGTCTGAGCATCGCATGGGTTGGGGTATCTTGTGTCTAAATCCTGGATCTGACACAAATTCGCCTCCCTCATTAGCATGAGAAAAATGGCAACTTCTTTTCTGCAATGCACTCCGAGATGTGAAAATTAATAGCATTTTTTGCAAATGTCTTTACAAAAGTTTGGTTTATGTTGTGTAGCCTAGGCATGAATTAAGCTTTCCTTATTATTTTCAGTTGTATTTGTTGGGGGTTTTTTAGCATTGTTTCCAAAGAAAATGAGGTATATGTGATTGCAGTATTTGTTTGATATTGGTTATATCATCAAAAACTTCAAAATCCATTTGCCAGCTTCAGCTAAGTTTGTGTGAAGGACTCGCCTTGAATCATTTCAGGCCAAGGAGGCAATGGAAGACAGCTCTCCCATTTCCAAAAGAGGACCTATATAAAAGGATGCCAAGACCAACACACCTTGTGAGGACACTGACCCTTTTTATGGGAATTAGACATTCCCGAAGGACGTGGACCAGATCAAATCCCTCTGGTGGGATTTGAAAGCTGGTGAAGGAGCGGCTCTGCGGATCTCAGCCAGCCGCAAGCGAGCTGGGAGCCACCAGCTCTTCAGTGTGGTCCAAGGGACGGTGCATTTCCTAACACGCTGCCCCCATCGCTGCAGCCGGCTTGGAAAGTTCCCACTCGCTCCAACCACTCAATACAGGGATCTGGACAAATACCTTAGATTGTGAGTAACCAGATGCGAGGCAGATGGGGCTTCTACAAGACATTAATACAGACAAGATAGTGACCTCTGGAACCAATTTTTGAGAGGTGACCAACACGCACATCAGCCTAGCCTATGCATTAATGAGTGTGACCTATCGGTTACTGATTGCGGCCCCAATCCAGCCACATGGCAGGGCTCCTCCTTCTGCTCTACATGGCTGTATGTAGCTGTGGGGGCTGAAATGTTGTGTTTGTCTCCTGTTCCAGTTTTTGGTGCTGCATAAACACCTGGTGAGCTGAGTCAAGCCAGTTCTCCTAGGACAGGGTCTCCCCTTGCTGCAGGACTCCAGGATCCCTTGCCCATCAGCCACGTTTGTAGGATGCCTCAGCTTGGGCACCCAGGGTTTATTAGTCGGTGAAAATCTTTACATTGATGGACTTGTGTGGCTTTCCCTCTCTCTCAGTCGGTGCACACCCACTGTATTCATCACCATGACAACTGTGTGCCCTTTTGCTATACCATTATACGTTTCTGTGAATTTCTGTGGTGAGGGCCAGGCACGTATTGAATGCTACTGACAACAGCATGGGATGTCCTAGGAATGGGACAGGATGATCTCTGGTCAAATATTTGCCACTTTTATGAACTTACTGTAATTCTTCACGACTTTTATGAGTTCTTTAATCCATTCACGTACCTTCCTTGGAGTCGCTTATTAACGGGTCTGTGTGAATGGAGCAAGGTCATGGAGGGATGATTTTCGCAGTACTGGTACAAAAAAAGACAGCAGACAAGGGATGCATTTCAAAGCATCTGGAAAGGCCACAGCTTTACTGATTAGTTCAGCAGCAGATGGGAGAACTTGTGTGTGTCTCAGCCTTGAGCTGGCTCCCTGACCTCTCATTGCTGCTGCCCTTGTCTGCAGTTGGCTTTGGGTTTGGTTATACAAGCTGGCACCTCACAGGAGCTGCTCCAGCAGTAACGTACCTGTTGCCAGTACCTTTGGTAAGGTCCCTCTTTGGAAGTGGTGATGGGCTGAGTTCGCAGTCACGGCGAGTTACCTCTCAGTACCGAGGGGAGGGAAAGGAGGTTGGGGTTAAGATCAAATGGAGAATCTGTTGTCTCCTCTGAGCCTGCTTCGTAGATAATCCAAATACTTCAGTTCCCAGGGCTGGCCATCAGTTGACTTCTACTGAACCTTTGCCAGCTCGATAATTAACGTCACCTCCATTCCCTCCCCTTCCCAAAATAAATACATTAAAGGCAAGAAAAACAGGAACCTGGTCTCGTGAGACAAGATTTGTGTCGCACAGGGCAGCCTTTCACAATCCCATCCATAAAGGAAATGAAGTCCTACACTGAATCTCCGTCACATTAATGAATTTAGCACTTGCCGTGACACAGAGGTATGGCTCTTTGCTCCTTGAGATGTGCTATATATACAGTTAATTCAGTTTCTTCTGATTAACTCCTTTGGGGTTTGTGTCTATTCCTGGGACATAGGTTTGAACAGGCCTATGTGTAACCCCTCTGAAAAGGGCAGGGACAACTGAAATTGCTCATCCAATTTAAGATTGCAAAATAAGCCTCTCCCAATTTGCTGAGGAATGTCAGTTTGGATGAGGTGTTTTTCTGTTCTTATTTATAGAGGAAAATAGCCAGTAATAGTTATTAGACATTAATAGAATTAAGTCTCCATGTAAACACATTTAATCCTGATCTGTCTTAGGTTGAACCACTGTGGAAGTGGATTAAATCCAACCACATGAAAACATTCCTAATATGGAAAAATTTAGTAATGCAAAACAACTATTACTCGTAGAATTCACATCTCATTTTTTTCCCCCAGTTCTTTGTCTGGATCTTTCTTTTCTTTTACTTATACACATTCTAACGGTATTGAGTAGTCCTGACTAAGACTAGATCCCTGCTGTGCTAGGCGTAGTGCTCCCTTGGTTGAGGGTGGATGTCCTGAAGAGGGGACAGTCCATGGGGTGATGCAGGGGTGAAATGGTTTCCTCGTGGTGACAGTAGTTCAGTGGGTGAACGAGGACCAAGACCCTGGTCTCCAAAGTGCCATAATCTCACAGCGTCAGCTGGGATATGAGGGTCTGCTTGGTTATGCATTTCAGAGTGAAAAAGAAAATAGCAAACACCTGTGAACACATCCAGGTTTCATGAGAAAGCCAAGGGGAGGGTGGGCGCACGGCTTGCATCAGCTCACCTTTGCTCCCTTGGAAATACGGCTCCACCAAGGCAGATCAGTCCTGAATTCTTGACTCCCAGCTAACCCCTGGATTTCTGAGTCCCTGGGCATTTTCTGCACTAACGCAGAGTGCAGCAGGCTTGCTTCTTCAAAGGAGCTGCCCATGATCATTCCAGGGTATAGCACTTTCTGTCCCAAGCAGAGAAAGAGGAAAGGATTTATTGAAGAGCTCTGCTACGCTCCTGTTTGCATCCTGCAAGAGACTGAAGGAAAATCTCCTCCTGGGGAGGTGACAGCAGGCTTTGGCAGTGTGTCTTCTCCACTGCATGTGCGTAAAGTGGGGAGAAAGCCCACGGCTGTGAGAGGTTACGGAGTCCTTGGTCTCACTTGGCCGGAGCATATTTTCACTGCAAATCTGAAGGCGTTGGTCACCTCGGCCGCCCATCCCCGCAGCAGGGATACGTTCAGCTTCCCCCAAAGTGTTGGCCCCATGCTGAGGCACAGCAGCGCTTGGGCTCAGACCCCCGTGCCAGGGGGTCGGCTCACCCCAGTGACATCTGGCCAAGTGGTTCTGGGGTGAAGCCTCCAGCAGAGAAAAACAAAGTAATTTCCTGGCTTTCAGAAGGGCCCACTTCAGGAGCGTGAGGTACAGGCAGTGTCAAATTAGTGAAGTCTTGGCTTTTCTTCTGCAGAAGGCAGCGGCAGCAGTCACAGATAATTATATTCTGTGCAGGGAGATAACCTCTGGCTGGAGAAATCTTGAACTGAGAGGAGAAAAGGGAGAAATGAAAGAACAAGAGTAGACTGGGGAAAAAAAGAGAGATGAGGGTAGTTTTCAGTGAAGGGCAAGTGTTTGGAGAGGAATCAAAAACTGGTGCTGTGGTCTTTGTTGTTGTCGCTCTGGTCTGTATAAACAGCTGGCAGGACAGAAGTTACCGAAGTTACCTCGTGCCTCTCCTGACCGCACATCCAGTGCTGCACTGGACACGGGAGCGCTGCCAGCCCCTGCCAGGCTGCAGGCAGCTGCCTGCCCTGCAGCAGCCCCGGCTGCCTCCGGCCACCACCAGCCAGGCACAAGCTGGCTGGGGGAGAGGAGGGTGCTCAAGCTGTGAGATAGGGTCATGGCCACGGAGCAGGGAAACGTTGGGTAGAGGATGTTTTCCCCACCCCAGATGTTTTCAGGGACCCAGCCGCTCTGGCCTGGCACAGCACAGGGCAGAGCAGCACAGCCGGATGGGGAGACCAGAGGAACCGGCCATCTTCTCTGAGACACATCTTGGAGACACATCCTTGCAGCTGGTTGCTTTCAGCATGGCATCATCTGCCAGAGGTGCCACGCTGCCCTCCGGGGAAAGAAAGGCAAAAACAAAACAACACAACCCACCTTCCAAGTCTTCATTTAACGAGCATGGCTTCAATTAAATGTAATTACTTAATTTTGAATCAAGGGCAACTTTTCTTGCATTTATTTGCTGTCCCCAGTGGCTTGTCTGAGAGGGAGAGTTGCTCCATGAGGGTAGGTGCTAATGAAGAGGAGCTTCTGAATGAGCGTATGATGTGTCACTGCATCTAGGTCAGAAGAGTCAGATGAAAGTATCTTCCATGTTTCTCTGTTGGGTTTTTTTTAAACTGGGCTTCTAATAAACATGTTAACTTTCCAAATTATTATAAGCAGCTGCATCTATCAGCAGCACACAAGGATATATTTACTGCATTTGAAAGCTCTCTAACGAAGCTTTGAAGTCCAGCTCATCCCAGATTCGTGCAGGGAAGGAGCTGTAGCCATCGTGGCACTCCTCTGCCGACTTCTGAAGATGTGAGGCTTGAAGGCAACTATTTCTTTGCAATATGGACGGGCGTGAGAAGCCTTTTTATAAAAAGTAAATAGATACTGAAATATGGATACTCAAACAGATACTTCAAAACCTACATCTGACTGTCACAGAGTTTTGTTTGTGTGTTGCAGGGGCATTCTTTTACTTTTCTTACCAACACTATTCCTACACAGTTCATATTTCCATTTAATCACATGCTGCTTTTCACTTTAGTATTGTTATCCAGAGAACCAGAGTTTCCCTAATCTGCCTCAGTCCCACATTCAAGAAAACTGGATGAACCAAAAAAAAAAAAAAAAATTCATATGAGTAACATGCATAAAATCATCAGAAAGGCTTTTACTCTGTGGATCCTTCCACAGCTTGAGGCTCAGATTCCTTTTTCTATAGAGGCCTGAGAGATGCTGCAGGGTGAAATAACTGCAGCATTAAATGGCATGGCATCACGGAACGGTGGATGTTGCTGGGTTTTATAATCACGCACCCCTGTTACGGTGCTTCTCCATGGTACACCCACACATATTAGGCATATAAACTCTCCAGGAAATGCTTGTGTTGCCGTGGGAAGCCACACAACACGGCACAAGGGGAACCTAATTGCACCCTCCAGCCACTGTTATAAAACTAGCAGTAAGCAGAGCTAAAAAGTATTGAGCACATTCGGATTTTCCAGTCTCTCGTGTGTACGTTGAGTTAAACTTACAGTTGTGTCGTCTCCACTGAATTACTGTTTCCTTTTGATCTGTACTAAAGATAGTGATGAGGGTGAGTAACGGGTAAGTAGGTATCACAGTATTTGGGTTCTTGCTCACTTACTTTCTTCTCTTTATTCAGTTTCTTTCCTTCTCTTGGTGTTGGGATATTTTTAGTTCGTCAAGGCTCTATCTTCTGCATCAGACATAAAGGTGAAACCCACTTTTAATCTATACTTTTAAGAAAGTGTGTGTGTATATATATGTGTCTATGGAGTGGCATATAGCTGAGGTTACTATGTCTTGATCAGCTCCGTTTGAATTCACTACAAGAAATTAAGATAGAAAGGAAGGAGAAATGGATGTTCTCTCAATACTGTTCCCCCATCTCCCAGTAATGTTTGCCGTATGCGATGTCCTTTGGGTACTGACTCTGTTGTGGGTTTATCCCCCATAGATCATCTTCCGGAAGATCAGCGATGTCAAGAAGGAAGAAGAGGAGCGCCTGCGCCAGAAGAACGAGGTGACGCTGAGCATCCCTGTGGACCACCCTGTGCGGAAACTCTTCCAGAAATTCAAACAGCAAAAGGAGATGCGTAATCAAGGCTCAACCCACATTGACCCCGAAAGGAACCAGCTTCAGGTGGAGAGCCGGAGCGTGCAGAACGGGGCCTCCATCACAGGCACCAGCGTGGTCACCGTATCTCAGATCACCCCCATCCAGACATCCCTGGCTTACATGAAAACCAGTGAGGCTGTGAAGCAGAACAACAGGGATGCGATGGAGCTCAAGCCAAATGGAAACGGAGACCAGAAATGTCTGAAAGTAAACAGTCCCATGCGGATGAAAAACGGGAACGGGAAAGGGTGGCTTCGACTGAAGAACACAATGGGGACCCATGAGGAGAAGAAGGAGGACTGGAACAACGTCACGAAGGCTGAGTCCATGGGGTTGCTGTCCGACGACCCCAAGTGCAATGACTCGGAGAACGGTGTAAATAAAAACCCACTGAGGAAAACAGACTCTTGTGACAGTGGAATAACAAAAAGTGACCTTCGCTTGGATAAAGCTGGTGAGACTCGCAGCCCCCTGGAGCACAGCCCCATTCAGGCTGATGCTAGGCACCCTTTCTACCCTATTCCTGAGCAGGCCTTACAAACCACGCTGCAGGAAGTCAAGTACGAACTCAAAGAAGATATCCAGCTGCTAAGCAGTAGGATGGCTGCCCTTGAGAAGCAGGTGGCAGAAATTTTAAAAATATTGTCCGAAAAGAACGTACCCCAGATCTCTTCCCCCAAATCTCATTTATCACCCCAGCGGCCCCCCCAGATTCCCTGTCAGGATATTTTTAGTGTTTCAAGGCCTGCATCACCTGAATCAGAAAAAGATGAAATCCACTTTTAGCATATACCTATGTGTATATATGTATACAGTATATATGCAGAGGTGTATATATACCTTTATACATATATATGTGTGTGTGTATACGGTAAATATATATACATATATATTTTCACTTGCATCCAATATGACTTGAACACACCAAGGATTTTGATATGTAAATATTGCATGTCCAGCTGGATTCTGGCCTGCCAAAGAAAACGATTATTAACATAGATATTGCTTGTATAATATGCAGTTGACTGCATGCACACTTTACATTTATTTATAATCTCTATTATGTAATAAAAGAATGACTTTTGTTTAACAAAGGCAATGTACTATTTAAAGAATCAGGGTCTAACCTGCCAATATTGCCATGACAGTTTTGATCTCAGGCTGGGTGAATTGAGCTTTTATTTCCTCACTGTCTTTTCTGCCGAGTTAAACAGTAGATTAACGTGACCACGTGGAGGAAACGTTCAGACTCCAGTTAGTATTGTTTCCTGGTATCATTCCATTACAATATACTGTATATTTGGTGATGAATTCCCCTGCTCCTCCTAAAGGGAGGGCTCAAGCTCAGCGGCCAGGGAAGGGCACCATGTCCGGTGCTGGGGTGGATCACTGGAATTTATTCGTGTGGGTATTGTGCATGCACAGCCTTTTTTTTCAAGTATCCTCCTGCTCTTTTAACATCGTAAGTAAGAAATAATAATGGTGATTTATGTAACAAAACGAAACTAACGGAAACCCTCTCAGCTGCTCTCCCTGTGTGTTTGGGGGTAACTTCTTTCTTGAAAGCCTCCTTTTGCTGATGCCATTTTTACTGAACTGTTAGAGTAACATTATGTAGATTCTCTTTGCAGCACTCGGCGATCGTGTCCGGCTCTGTCAGTATCTTTATTAGGATGTCCCGTTTTTGTGGGGTTGAGGTTGCTCTCCTGTTGTCCCCCCCATTGCCCCTGGCAGAAGGACTTTGCATGAGGTCTGAGCAAGGGGGAGAGCAATCATAGTTCAGCTCTTTGGGAGCCATGTGAGCAGGTTTGAAAGTCTGAAGTTAAAAGGCTGCAGTTAATCCCCCTCCACTCTCTTTTCTGAGGACGTTTATCAGTCTGCAACTGCCTTTGAGAAGGAGAGAAAATAACCAGTCAGGATGATATTCCCTTTAGTCCAAGGCACCTGGATGATAATGTTTGGGTGGGAGAGCGATGGGTGTGTTGGGGAGATGAAGTCCTCCCTAGGGTGCTGCCTGCTGCTCTTACCTTGGACTCGTGGAAGGTTTCAGTGCATGGGGGGGACACGCTTCAAGAGCAGGCTTGCAGTGCCCACACAGCCAGTTGTCACGCGTACTAAGTCCCTTAGGTCTGTGTCGGATGCTCTGACCCTCCTCTTAGCTGGCTCCCATCAGCATCTTCCAGTCTTGAACCATGTTCAGACCCCATCTCCACTTCCTAGGGTGGAATATCGCAGGGCTGCAGCAGGGCAGGCTCTTGCACTGGATCCTGTTTGTTCTCCTATTTGGAGCTGAGGTTTTGGACTCTGCCTGGGTCTGCACCTGAGTGTGGAGGGGTTTTTTGCCTCTCCATTTGCACTGGTTTTGAATCCAGCTACACGTGATGCACAGCAGAAATGGCCGTCAGAGCTGTTAACTGGTACAGCTTGAGGCCAGCCCGGCAGAGTGCAATGGCTCCTTCAGAGAAGGATTTCTCCTCCACACTTAAATGGCCTCTTGCATCAAGATCCCATGTTTTCAAAAGTGCCTGGAGTAAAACATATATGTACCACAAGGCATCACTATCAATCAGGTAAATAAAAGACATGTTTATAATTAGTGGGCATCCTTACCAGACACCGATATCAGATCCATTACTTAACATCAGGAAACCAAACTAAACTAAACTGCTTCCTGAAAACTTGAAAACTAAAAAAAAAACCAAAAAAACCCACCCCAAAAATACAAAAAACCCCAAACCAAAACAAAACATCATTTGCAGTAGTGGCAATTAGGAATATTCATCTTAGGGTGAACATGTCTTCTACTGTGAAATCAAATCCATAAATCCCCAAAACTTCATAAGAAAGCCAAAGAAGTCATTGCTTCTGTTGTGTCAGTTCATGGAGGCTTTTTGGGAGATGATGGGCTTTCTCATTTGCTTTTCCTTTCTGGCCTGTTTCTGCCTCTTCTCTAGTTCCTTTCTTTAGGAAATTATAGACAAAAAGAAGGAAGAATAAAAAGCCACTGAAAGGGACAACTCTTCCCAAAGCCTGGTGGTTGGGCTGCCTGCTCATTATAGTTTTCTACAGCTGCAGTTGCCCCTGTCAACAGCTTTCAGCTGTATTTTGCAGCTGCTGTTCTGACACAAGTGCAAATCTGTAACTCTGCAACCATGCTTTGGTCTGCGAGGACAAACTGCACTTGCAAAACAGCAGGACCTTCAAGGCCCTACTCTAAATCCTACCCTGGGACTCTGAAAGAATCAGGGTGTTAGAGCGTTGGGGAGTTACAGGGTTGCTGCAGGCTGCTGGAGTATGTACAGACCTTGTGGGTACAATTTAAGTGCCAAGCTCTGAAGATTTGAATGTTCTTGCTTGACTTGGATTGCTGGTAAAGGCAGACACACAGCAACTGCCCAGAGCTGCCCAGTGAATAGCTGAGTCACGCAGGCTGTCTGGGGGCCAGATTTTGGTAAAGTTCCTTGAATGCATGAATCTGCCGTGATGTGCTGCTGCAAAAGAGCCAGCAGGGTAACGGGGGTGACTTTGTTAGAAAGCTTTAGCCTTAATGGCATTCCTCGGCCTTTGTGAAGGACTTCTTTTCTTTCTATGTAACTGATAGTAATTCTAGATAGAACTGCATGGCATGCAAAGGGATCTCTATTTAGGTTTATCTTGCAAGTCAGGTGTAACTTTGTGCCACTTTACAGTGAGAGAACATGTAACAGGATTAATCTGACCTTGAAAATTATTTGTGCCCGGAATGTCTATTACAGTTCAAGTGCAACTCAACTGGTTAAAATGTGTAGTGGCTAAAAGCTATAAATAGAGTAAAATACCAAGTTCATGAAACAAACACGGTGTTTCCAGGTCCACTTCCAGTACTGCTTTGACTCTCATATTCCAATATTGTCCGTTGCAAGTTCAGTGGAACCAGCTTGTACCTTGTACAAGGCAGTATGGCGATGGGTGTTTCGCAAACATGATAAATGCAGCCTGCAGATGGGCTGTGCCAGGCTCTGCGTGCTGGGGGTGCAGCTGGAGGCCCGATTTGCAGGATTGACTCTGGTGGCTATTGCTCTGAAAATTTGGCTTGTACAATTCTGAAGCACTTTGCCTCCAGAATTTCATGATCGGAGCATGACATGTTGTTTCATGGAGTTGTACCAGGGCACTGGTTCAGCTTTCCCATCCCCTCACGGTTGTGCATGATGCGATCGAGCATGCTGCCGACGGGGGCATTCCTTTTCTGTTAAAGAAGCATTAGCCATAGTCTTGTAGTTCAGGTTTGACTGAAAGCAACCACCTATAGTCATTAAGTGCAATAAGGACACGAACGTGTCTCTTCCACCTAAGCCAGTGCTCAAGCAGCTACTTGCCGCGTGGAGGGGGCTCTCGGCTGCATGCTTTCCTTTCCTTCGAGAGCTGTATACCTGTACAGATGTTCCAGCCACACGCTGGTAACGGCATTCTTAGCACTTACCTTGTGCTTTGTGTGTTCAAAGCATTTTACCTGCACACAAGTGGATTTTGTCTTTCTGGACTTTGGAATAGAAATAAAATCTATACAGAAAAGTAAACTTTCCAAAGCAAACGAACTAGAGTACCTTTAATAGCACTTTTGTGTAATACTATATATACGAGATAGAACAGCGCTTCAGGATAATAACTGAAAAAAATTAATTGTTGTAGTGAAGATTCAGTTCTTCTGAATTTGTATTTGTAAATCTTTTTTTCCATCTTTCTGTCTTTGCCAGGGGACAGGGGTTAGAGCAGAGCTGACTCTGGAAGTGACAAACTTAAGCTTTGCCCATTTTTCTTTTCCCTGTTGTGGAGAAGTAGCACAGCTATAGGGACTCGATGCTGCTGGCACCAAAGTTTGGGCTCATTGCTAGATTTAAATTCAGTCTTCATTTACCACCACGTGGAAAGCAACCCTGTTACACGGTGTGAACTGAAGGTTGAATCTGATGATCATATTGGACCTTAAAGTGTATTTTGGATCCCAGAAAATTTTAAGAGAAGTGGCAGCTGCAGAAATAATGTTGTACTATTTGCAAGCCGTGAGCAGTCGCTCTGGAAGTAACTGAGACCGTTATATAGACGTCATCGTTTGCATGGGTCAGAAAACAGATGTTGTGCTCATGAAATAGCTTGGAGGCTTTTTGGGGAAAAAGACATCCTGAACTGGAAGGGAAAATAAAAAGTCAAAGGTTTAATATGGAATTTGGGAGTGAGGAGGTAGAGGGATATATTATAATGAATTGACACTTTTTTACTTGGATTTTGAGCATTTGGAAAACACAAACCTATCTTTTTGGATGTCAGAATTGGACAGACAGTTTGTTAAAATAAATATTTTTTTCCTAAGTGAGGCGGCATCAAAGTGATACCTGTTTTTGGAAAAAAGTGTTCAAATACCATTTTCCTACATAAGAGAGTTTTAACAAGTTTTGTTATCGTTGTTTTTAATAGGCTGTATGTATGTAAAGTGTTTTCTTCAGTTCTTTTTTTGTACCAGAAGCTCCCGTGTTAGCACATCTCTTCAGTTCTGTAGGATCTACATGGCTTTATAGTCTTGCTCTAACATACTTGTTAGAGAGGGTTTGAGAAGTGGGATTCCTTTGGAGAAAGGCACCTCTCCGTGGCAGCCTGGGCTCTGTGACTTTCTTGTCCTGAGCTGCAGTGAGAGCTGTGAGCACTAAACAGCAGTAGTTTGCATTTTTCTTGGCACTTCTGGATCTGCACTGATTTCCTTCAGGGAATTTAAGGAAGGAAATAGAAAAGTTGACCCTGTCATTTTTCCTGAATGGCCCCAGTCCTTCACCTATGTCTGTGCCACCAGAGCAGTGCTTTCCCATGGAGCCTACAGGGAGGAAAAGTTTGATCCAGCTAGATTTCCACATCTGGGAATAGTTTTTATAACTTTCCTCTTATTTTTTTGGTACAAACGGATAATATGATCTCTGCATTTTTTGTTGGTTTTAATATGTTGTGGCGCATTTCAAAATTAAATACATTCTTAAAGCAAAGTGCTGAATAGAGCTAAAGTAGACAAGAAGTCCACATTATTTCTGGCAGAAAAGCAGCAAATTTTCTTACTGACATAAAGAATATTGTGCAACGGTCAGCTTTGTGATACCTAACAAATGACAAACAAAATAAAATCATCCTTACTGAGGGTGCATTTAGTCACACAGAAAATTGACCTTGTATTGCACAGTGGGACAAGGCGGCATATATTGATTTTGAATACTCAAATGATAGAAGCATTCAAAAAGGACTTGGCCAGGCCATGACAAATAAATTATATTAATTCATTATGTGTTAATCAGCCTCCTGATGCAAGGCAGGTGGAACCAGGCATCTGGGGCAATATTCTCACAAACCTTTTTATCCATTGTCTATAAAGCGGATAAGTGCATTTCTTCATTATTTTCTGCTTGGAGAGGTAAGCTTGCTTGGCCCACACTCTGAGACTATTGGTGTGCATCAACTCTATATCTGGCTGTTTGCCATGAATACATCAATTAGCCTTAATTAAAAGCCCTATAAAAAGGATTTTGTATTAGGTTGGGCTCAGCCCACCCCCCCTCCCTTCAGTGACATGGCTGTGTGTTATCTGGTTCAGAGCAGATTCAGTTCAGACCGAGCAATGGCAGAATATGTTTCTGCCTGCCTGCAAATGATGTATAGACACACCATATGTATGTATACCTACCCATTTGGAATGGGGACTCAGATCTGGCCCGTTTAAGACAGGTCTTTCAGACAGGTGGGTGGGATAAATCATGCTCCGGAGGTGCCAGTCTCTCGTCATTTACTGTAGAGTAACGACTTCAGATTAGACACTTGATTTATAGACTGCTAGAGGGTAAATGAAGTGAATCCAACCCATAATGATTTCGTTTGTATAAAAAAGTAGCTCTAAAAGGGACCACTTACCACCTTTCAGCACAGAAGCACTTTCATACAAGTGACTAACAGTACAGGGAACGTTGAAATGTCTCAGCACGCAGCCAGAAACTCCTAAACTGCTAATGAGGGCTCCATAAAGACACTCAGATTCTCAGTTCTTGGCCTGTGATGATTAGGTTTTTAACTTTTTACCCCAGTGCCATGGCAGGATTGTCCAGAGACCCCCGTTTTCACAGGTATATAGCAGTTGAGATGCTCTTCATCCCGATGCACAACGCCAAGGCACGGGGGAATCACCAGTCATCTTTGGACAGTGGAAGGCTGCCACCTGTGTGGGATCTTTGGCTGCTCTGCGGTATTGAGGATGTTAGGAGTCTTATTGAGGATGCTGAGCTGTGTCATGCAGTGGAAAGAGGCCAAGGCTTGGAAATGTCCAACAAAGGGAAAAATTGTAGTGAAGAGCTTCCAAGGTAGACAGAGAGTGACCGACAGTCAGGCGATTGCCCAGACCACAGCAGAGCCCTGGCTCTGCACCGTGCAATGGGAGGAGAGAGGGGAGAGGGAGAATAAAGGATGTACAAAATGGTGTCCAAAAATGGTGACAATATTCCACTGAAGTCAATACTTACTAGTCTCTGCATAGTTGCTGTTTGCGTCTTCATAATTTATTTATTTGGAAGTTGGCAGACTCGTCTTTCCTTCAGGTGGCATTTAAGGATGAGGTTGGCAGCCCTTTCTGGGGTGACAGCTGTGGGACAGGGAAGGGTCGTTAAGAGGACTCAAATATAGATGCCCTTAGGGGAAAATGTGGGCTTCAGGAGAGCCAAAGCCCTTACAGCTTGCCAAAGACCTGTCAGAAGGGGGCATATAATATCCAAACTGTGCAGCATCGATGCGTGCTCTATATTTGAAGTTGGCCCTGCTTTGAGCAGGGGGGTTGGACCAAATGATTTCCAAAAGGTCCCTTCCAAGCTATGTTGTTTTATCATTTGGTGATTCTGTAGATTTTAATAGCACAAATAGAGAGGCGGTAAAATTTGAAGGTTCTTAGTTACGTTCCTTTATTTTCTGGTTTTCAATTTAAATGCCATACTGAGGAATGGGGTGCCAATTTTCAAGATAACGAATATTTCTAAGAGCTGATACTCATCAAGCAGACACCAGAGAAATTTGGCATATTCTAAAACTATGGCATATAAATAAATTAAGCCCTTCACTTGGCATCAGCTAACATCCACACTTGTTGTCAAACACTGAGTAAAAATGTCTCGGTGACCATGCAGTTTCTGGGAATAGGGGGCTAATATGGATGCATCAGCAACATTCACTGCCTCTTCCAACCTCTTCCCCAGCCCAGTGAAAGGTGATTACAGTATCTGAAAATGCTGTCCAAAAAGCAATAGCATTTGAGCTGGTTTTCAGTGTTGCACTGGCAGACATGCGCATCGAAGGCTCTAGGAAAGGTGTGAAGGGCAGTGGCAAGTAGGTTTCTCATGAGTGGCTGGATGAGTGGGTGATTCTCACCCCTCGGGATTCAACCTGCTCCTCTCGCTGTCAGTGTGTGGACACCACTGCTGAAATGGCCTGGGCTTGTCTGGTATGGGTCTGGGTATGTCCATGGGGCCCGCACACATCCCTAGAGTCTGTCCCATTCTCAGGCTTATTCCCTGCTTTTCTAGGCACATTCCAAGGTTTACACCTAGCCCTATTAGGTGTAATAAGCTATTTTTCCAGACTCTCTAACCTCCTCCATATCCCTCACAGGGTTACTCAAAAAATCCTTTCCAATCTGTGGCTTGGCAGCGAGTCTCCAAATATATCAGGAATAACAGGGCAAACCTTATGCCATCTCTGTGCATTATTTTATTAAACGAAACTTAATTTTTATTTTATTTATGGATCTTTGGAAAATCTTGAACAGTACAGTGTCCCATAGAATAGCAGGGATTGGAGTGTTTGTGTTTTTTAATGAGCCAGTTTGAGAAGGGGAACTCAAGTGAGACACCAGCTTCACACCCAGTCCAGCATCTGCCATGTGTGACCATTTCCTCTGGTTTCCTCCTCCAGTTACACCTTAGCTGAACTTCACCACCGGCGGCACTTTGAACTGGTGCCATGCAGTGCTCGTAAAAGTCCTCTTCATTTCCTCGGGCAGACCCTTGGGCTCTGCTCAACATTTCCATGCGTGGTACGCCAGGACACGCAGGCGCTTTCCTGTCCTGCGCTTGGTTTCAGAAGAATTTCCTGAGTTGTTGTGCCTCTTTTCTCTGTCACCACTTTGTTTTCCTAGGGAAAAAAAAACCCTTTTGTGCTGTCCACCTCATGCAGCTGGTGGGACAAGAGAGGACACGCATGGCTCGTTGCAAGCAGGCAAGGAGCGGTGCGGTACACTGCGCTTTCTGGCTGATCAATTGGGAATCCAGTTGCATCCAGGGCTGCTGCCAGGACCATTAGTTGGAGGTGACAGTTCAGTTTGTAAATTGGGTGTCTTACCCGAGCTCTCATGCAAAATGGTTTTTTTTCCCTAAAGCAAAACAAAATTTCTGCTCTGCTTCTAATTAGTCCTCTGTTGTCCCTGCAGGATTAATTACTGCCTTCTTCACTTGTATCATCAAATGCTGTTTGGCAACAGCTTCTTTTTTTTTTATATTTTAGGTATAATTAGGAGTCCTGTAGGCATTACAAACAAGCTCAGTCAGGTGGTACTTAAAAATTACAGAGCTGAAATGTCACCTAAACGAGTAGTTTAAACCTAGCTTTTGAATACCAACAACCCCGTTGCACTCACTGCGTGTTCAGAGCTCATCGCTTTGGGGTCATCAGCACGTCAGTGTGAACGTCCTTCTCCTGAAATCAATAACAGAAGGGTTTTTGTTCTGCAGGGTCCTCCCACGATGTGGCTCTTAGAAAAGGACTGTGGGTGCAAGGATGCAATGGCACCTCCCAACTCTTCCTACGGCCCGTTGATGCTCTGTAGATTCCCAGCCACGTTTTTTTTTTACTTACAGGAAGGGCTGAGTGCCACCAACTGCATAATTCTATCAAGTGGTAAATTCAATTTATTGAGTGGGAGAGGCAGTAGCTAGTAATAAGGCAGGATTTGGGTTTTAAAAATCTGCCTTGTGGGAATTGGGCAAGCTACCAGAAAGACAATAAAGGATTTATCTGGCAATGCATGCCAAAGGAATGCTAAACATGTGAGCGGGAGAATTTATTGATACGAGTGAAAAAGCTCATTAACGTTAAAGTGCAAAGCAACTCTGTAAATGCACCTTTCAACTGTCCCAGTAAAATCCCTGTGCTCAGACAAGGGGAACCAAGGCTTGTTTCTGTGGAGTGCAGAACTGGCTAATCAGCTTTCCCAGAAAACTTGCACGCAAAACATGTTTCCTCAAATGTAATACTTAGCACTATTTTACGAGCACGGGCAAATTTCACAACTAACCTCAATGTATTTCCCCTGCCACTAGTTTCACAGTGATTCAAAGGTGCTCCTAAAGCTGGTACTGCAGTATTTCTTATAGGACAGGTTTGTTCCCTTCCTTGCTTGTCACCGATTGTCGATTATTTGCCCTTTAAGAGAGCTGTGGCCCTGCAAGGGACGTGGGACACCACAGTAAACCTGCAGCTTGCGGGGTTGCAGTGGAGATAAAGGTTCACTGTATCTTTTCCAGAAAACATCCCAGTAGTAAAAGTACACTTGCTGACTGTCTAAAGCTCCAATGCCTTATCAGCACAGTTTATGTAACAAAATCCCATTAGTACTGCAAACCGTTCTCACGTTAATTAGGACATGATATGCTTCATAAACTTTACATACCTATTTACTGTTGTTATGCATATAGCACTTGGCGGGGGCTTTCACGTGCAGGTGTAGCTGCGTATCTTCTGTGAATTTCTGCGTGTTTTGAAAGCTACGGAATACGACGCAGGATGTTTTCCACAACGAAAAGCAGTGTTTCCCTTCCTTGTTTGCTTGTTTATCTCTTTTCGCTTTCTCTCTTTCTTTCTTTTTCTTTCTTTCTTTCTCTCTTCCTTCCTTCCTTGACTTCTTTTTTCCTTGCCTGGATTATGAGGCTAGCAACTTGTAGAAACGGGAAGATTGATTAATGTTGCATCAGCAGATTTAATGAGATAATGATCTGTTTTGCTATTTGTGTTCAGAAGAAATGATATGCTAATAGGAATTGTAGTTAGGGCTGATTTGTTAATGTCCTGCTTAAATACCAGCCAGTGACCAAGTGGTTCAGTAAAGTGTCTCAGCAGATATTCTAAATTGTGTTCTTCGTTTTGAAGGTAAATATTTCAGACTTCAAGCATCCTGTGTAAATGTTCTTCTTAAGATCAGTGGAGATCTTTCCATTAATTTCTGTAAGTCTAACGCAGTTCTCGCAGAGGGAACAGGACAGCGAGTTTCAGCACGGGCTGAGCTTTCTCAAAACCAAGAGCTGCGGGTACCAGAATTTTAATTTCAGGCCCTTGTCTAATGCAAATGGGTCCAAGATTTCACGCCCTATAAAATGCCGCATGTGGAATGCAGGCAGAAATGTAGAGGGTGTGTTTGAAGAGTAGGACAGCAAGGTAAATTGCCATAAAAAGCAGCTGAACCAATCAGGGAAAGGGCACTTTTTAATTAATACATATTTGAATCCAAATGACTTATTATCAGTGTCTGAACTGTCAGTAATTTCCATCCAAAGAAACTGCTTAAAATTCATGACTGTCTAGAATATCCTTGTACAAGCCAGATATGTACATAAGCTGTGCAAACTCCCTCGGGGGAGAAGCACAGTTGAAAATAAAGTTATTATTGCTACCACAGAGAGAGACGATGACAAAGACAGGAGTTTGTGCACCAGATACTGTGAGGCTCCGAATCCTGTCCTGCCATCCCTGTATCCAAGCGCTGCTGATGCAGACGTGGGCTGACGTGCTCAACTTTTGAGTCCTGTTTGTGTTTCCTCATGCCCGTCCGCGGCTGGAGCGGAGCGGAGCATCACGCAGGGAAGGAGCAGCTTCTGTAGGACTTCATGGAAGTGTAGCCCCCACCCCAGACCAGGCTTCGAAGGGTGAAGTCCTGGCTCCATGACAGCCACGGGAGTTTTGGCATGGATTTTAGGATTCCTCCCCTGCCTCCCCCATCCCTTTGAAATGTTTATGAGTTCCCACTAATGTTTAGGCAACTGGTCATCCTAGGCTCTTAAAGGAGGAAAAATCTGGGCAATATAGGAGGAAAGGGGGGATGAGGGGTGGGCATGATCTTGCATCTGTGCACCCCCAGATCCCTGGTGGTGTCTGGTGAAGTATCCTCGTAACGGCGTGCTCAGAGTGCTCTCACAATTAGTGGCAGGGGGAGATTTTTCTAAAGAATCGTCATCACAGAGGACCTCATTACAGTCAAAACGTTGGGCTATTTTTCTAGCTTTTTTCCCTAGGCTTCCCCCCTCACCTCAAATGACAACTGAAAACCGAACTGAGCCAGGAGCAGCTCTACAAGCCTGCACAGCGAGAGGCTGAATCTAAAAAACCACCCCAGCCTGCTCTGGCGAGGTACCCACACGGTCTGTGCTGAGCACCCGTCCCAGGCATAACCTGCCTTCTCTTTCTCTGCTGAAATGCCGCTGCATGGCCAATATGCGTTTCTTTTCTTTCCCTGGGAGCAGGCAGCCTTGTTTCGCCAGCCCAGCGCTCGCTGACCCACGCTTGTGCTGCGACGTCTCGCTCTGCACCCCTGAGCACCTAACGGGGACGATCCTGCAACGCTAATGCCTGGTTTGTGGGAATCGTTCCACTAACATTAGCAGGACTTTCTTCCCAAGCAAAGCATAATGGGCTTTAAAGTCTCCTTTTTTACCCTGAGGTCCTTAGTTTTGATTTCAAATTTCAAGGTGTCCCGTTAGCTGAAAAAGCACCAGCTGGTATAATGGCATTTGTGCAACCCTCCTGGAGAAGTTGGGCAAAACAACTGGTTTTAAAAGCTCATATTGGAAAAACTGATCTACAGAGTAACTGCAGCTTTTGAATGTATGTGATTCACAGACACTGGACTGTGGGGAGGAAAAATATTTTGGGAAAACTTTTTTTGCAAGGGAGAAATTGGGGGAAAGGGTTATTGCTCGGATAATGTTTCTTTTGTTACTACTTGCTGCTCTTTGTACACTAGCCAATGCAAATGGCATTCATGTTACTGATGATATTTTTGAACAGCCCAGCTATCTTTTTTGCTGTTGTTAATATACTGAGGATTTGGGGGGATTTTAAATGCCTCTGCCTTTCAGGATTATTTCTACAAAAGCAATTGAGAACTGTATTTTGACAGCAAGAAGCTTATAAAAACCTAGAGAAAAAAAAAATAAAGCATTTGAAACTGAACAGCTATAAAAGGAATGCACCTCTGCTACCATATCCGAAATCTGCAAAGCGATCATGAATTACATCGAGGAAGGACCATCTTTCTACTGAAAATCACACATCGGTTCCTACAGAGTGGATGCTCCCTTGACCACTCGCGTGACTGCCGAGGAGGAAGGCGTGGGAACGCTTTGGTTAAACGTGACTACCCGGTCACTTTTGGACATCGCCCTGCGTGGTCGATTGAAATCGGTTAATCTGTAGCAAGTTTCTTGTTGCACTTTTCTGTTTGCTAAAATTCAACAACAAGGAAAATGTGGGTCACTTTAAAAGCATTGGCAGACAACTGTTTCTAACCCAAAGGATTATGGGTTTTAGCACAATGAACTGTACTTCTTCAGGGAGGATCAATGTTGATTTTTTTTTTCCACACGTCTTTATTTACATGTGGCTATATTTTCATTGATACAGAATAAAAAGTGCATTTTATTGACCTTGTGTGCTTGTGGTGTTACTTCTCTTGAACTCTGGCACCATAAAAGCGATAGCTCTTGTTTTCCTGGCCAAAGCAGAACACAATTTGCTGAGATTAATGAGCAAAATGTAATCTTATTTTTAGGAGGCTTGGGGCTATTGTTTGAGTGGAGCTTGTATACAGAACAACAGGAACAATGCTTGGCCTTCCTCCTCACTAGCCTGAAGACAGTAGGAAATAAATCAAGCTGAGCTGGGCACAGGTATCTCATCCATAAAACTTTTGTAGCATTTAATTCCCTCCCCCAAGCAAATCAGGATGAAGAAGGAATACTTTATCTAAGTGGATAGTAAGTATTTGCTTATAACCTTTTGTTCATAAAATGTTCCATTTTATTTGGTGCAAATGCATAACTTCTTTGCTTCAAAACAATTCCATACGTTAGATACATTCCAAATGAAAAATAAAGATTGGGAGGGTGGGGTAGAGGCAGAAGTGTTTCACTTGGAAATAGCAAGTTCCAATAATTTCTAAGACATTTCCTCCCTTTGCTTCTTACATCGTTAGCTTTGTCACAAGTGGCATTCCCCAAAGAATCACCCGTGCCAAGGTGCCAGTGACTTTTCTGACACACACATATATATATACACAACATTGCTGACGTGTTCTTGAATCCACGGTTGCTCTGACACTCCTTCAGCTCAGAAACCAAAGCACATGGAAGTTGGTGGAGTTTTTTCTATTCCCTTGCAAGTCTTTGATCCAGATCCTTTGTCCCGGCCAGTGACGGTATCAGGGCTTGAGAGGGGTAATTACAGCTGTGACAGGCAGAGTGGAACTAATTCAGTTTGAGGGTAAAGCATCCAAATCTAGCTGTCCACTGATAGGTGTTACCGTCTGTAGGGACAGGTTCTCTCGGGAGAAAATGTTTTCTATTTATGGTGAAAAATACCCATCGCTGACCTTTTCTTTTTTTTGACTCGCTGAGCGCTTACTCTCAGCATCCTCAGCTGCGGTGAGGAGACCGCGGGCTCAGCACAGGAGGGAGGACAGCTTAAAGCCTTCATGGCAGGCACTGGTAGAACAGGCCGTAATTTCCATCGCTGAAAACCCAGTGGCAGAGACCGCTCCTGCTGCTTCTCTTTTGTAATCAGGGTTGGCTTTCACCAGATAGGAAGCTGGCAGCGTCAGCACAGCGGCTTTTTCCAAGTGGGCGTTTGGGACGGTGTCAAGGCTGTGCACCCCAGCCCTGGGAGCCACGCTGGAAAGGGAGCTGCCAGGCACGATGGAGGGAGACTGAAGGATGAAGCAAGAGTGGATTTATTTGCAGGAGCTGATTTGTTACTGGCTGGCAGCACTGGTTTGTGTGGTAGTGCAGCTGTGCCTGAGCAAGCGGACAACTTCTGTCATTATCCATGGGACTGGTCCTCACCAGCATCTCAAACCCCTTCCATGCCCCCAGACAGGGTGTGGCTTGTACCCCTACAAGCGGCAAGGATGCCGGCTGAGATGCAGGATCGGTCCCTGAGATTGCCTCTGCTTTGCAGATAGCTTTACCTGTGCATATTACCTCTGCCTAAATAAGCCCTGAAAGCCAGGGAAACAAGTGAATATATATGCACATCTCATTCCCTTTACGAGAGCACCATCCAACACATTGGGCTGAAGATTTATTCTCCAGGGCTGATGCTCCCACTGATTTAGGATCCGTCTATAAACAATGTGTACAAGCTAACAGGGGCCAGGAGCACAGGGCAGAGACAGAGGCTTGGTTCAGACCGGCTCCTTCCTCACATCAGTGCGCCCTTTACAGGCAACTTCTTATAAAGTTCTTTTCCTTATTGTCCACAGTGATGTTATTTGGCAGAGAATGAGGCTAAAACGATCGTCTTACACCTCTGATTAGGTGAAGTAATGAAGACGGAGTGTCTTAACGGTGGTTTAACCCGGCGGGCAGCCAAATACCACGCAGCCGCTCGCTCACTCCCCTCCCCCGGTGGGGCGGGGAAGAGAATCGGAAGGTTGAGAGTGAGAAAAAACTCGTGGGTTGAGATAAAGACAGTTTAATAGAACAGAAAAGGGAAAATAATAATAATAATAATAGAATATATAAAATGAGTGATGCACAATGCAATTGCTCACCACCCGCGCTGACCGATAACCAAGTAACGATCGCCACTTCCTGCAACACGCCTACCCTTCATATACTGAGCATGACGTCACATGGTATGGAATACCCTGTTGGCCAGCTGGGCCAGCTGTCCCGGCTGTGCTCCCTCCCAGTCTAGCAGAGGATTGTTGTCCTTGACAAGGTACTTGGCAACAACTGAAAACATCAGTGTGTTATCAACATTCTCCTCATACTAAATCCAAAACACAGCACTAGGAAGAAATTTAACTCTATCCCAGGCGAAACCAGGACACGGAGTGAGCAAGTTCTTTAATGCTGGCAATTCTTCGGTGGGTAACTTTGCTGCATAGAAACTTCAGAGCACAAATTGAGCCAGGCATTGAAAGCCTCCTGAACTTTTTTAGTGCACGACTCAGAAAATGGATAAAGAGCGAAATACCACTGATGTCAGCTATTTTGGGGCCACCTTGACCACCTCCCTCTCCTGGCCAATGATTTCCATCTAGCCAGGTCTCCCTGAGTATAGTTTCTTGCTCACTAGGTTGCACCTAAGAAAGTTCACAAATCATTCATGATGATTCAGGCACGAGCAGGCTGGTCCTGCAAGCCTGAAGGTGGAGTGTTTGAAGCATTTGGGCAGCATGGGGCAGATATTTAAAAAGCTACGCTGAGCTCACACGCAGCAATACGCCTCTGCAAACCTTTGTGGCAGCACTTTTGACTGCTAGCACCAGCAGCTGCTCAGCAGTCACTGCCACCACTTTTTGAAGGTGCTCTTCTGCCCTTGGTTAGAAAGACACAGAAAATATGTCCTGATTGCTTAGTGCGGTTGTGGGAAGTAGAGGTTTGCCTTGCAAGCCATTTGTCAATGGCTTCTCCTGTTCATAACCACTTCTCTTCAAAGGCTGCCAAACAAATAAATACAAATATATGGTGTATTTATAGAATTAAATACAAATAAATTGTGCTGTATAAAGAAATGGTAAATAGAGACACTAGCAAAATACCTTAATTTCTCTGCCATCGCAAATGGACGTGCAGAGCCTCAAGCTCTGCTGACATTCACCAAGGGAGAGACAAGATCTGAACATTTACCTTCCTATTCTACTCCCTATGGCCTGTGTTCATCTCACCTAAAATTTAGGTAACTCATTGAGTTGGAACCTGATCCTGCTAAAGATCTGTCATGACAAGCAAGACACAGGGCACTTCCAGCTCACTGAAACCCTTCGGATGGATTATCTGTCCCCATTATCCAGGTTGGGGGGGCCTAAGGTGACAACACCCTTATGTCATTAGTGTGCTGGGCTGCTGGTTATAAATTGCCGTTGGGCTGGACAAACGCAGGCATGGAAACATTGGCTCCAGTATTTTTGCAAATACATATCCTGCAGGTGAAATGCAGTATTTAGAGTCATCACACAAGTCCTTCAAGAGCAACATGGACCATTCTTGCTGGAGCATCCATTTGCAAAAAGCTTAAAGAAATATCTTTTTAGAGGAGCTGCCAAAAGCTTTCTGTGAACATGTTATGAGAAGCTGGCTTAATGATTATTATAATGCAGATTATGAAGGGAAGAGTTAGATTCACTGGTAGTATCTATTATTCTTCTGCACATGGAGAACATGCGGTTCAGGAGGAGTGAAGCATCTGTCAAGAAAGGCTTTTTATAAACACACCTGCAGAGGAAAGCCAGGGGGTTGGTCTTCCCCTGCGAATGACAAAACTCTCTGCTGGGAAGTGCCCAACAACTAAAGCAGCCGGAAAGCACAGACCTGTGTGACAGCTCCTGTCTCCACGAGCTCCCCGGCTCAAGCCTGCCAGGCGCTGCTCCCACTGCTGCCTGTTGCCTCTTCATTTCTTGCAGTGCCTGCAAGTCACTTGCTCCTGTCCAGCTCTCGCAAACTTTCCTATCTCCCAAGAGCTGCCGCCACTGTCAGCAGTGCCTTCACTCCCGGGGCAGCTAAGCGAGAGAGACAGAGAGCTGAGCGCTCGTTACTCGTTATCCAGGGCACAATTTTAAAGCTAGCCTGTGATTCTGCATGGGGGAGAGAGGTATTTAAAGAGATCCCAAACCTAAGATTTCTCTACAAATCTGGTTGCTCCCCTTCCGATTTTCAGAGATGCTGAAACAAGGATGGGAGTGCCTGAAATCCGAAGAGGCAAGTTTCTGCTTCTGGAAGACTCGTTTCTGGCTCCCAGGATGGAAAAGCAATCTGAGAGCTCGCACGGGACACCATTTGGGACAGTCCAACCATTTCTGCAGCAGGTCATGGAAACCCACCACCAACCCCAAACCGAAATGATTCGTCTGGTCAGGTCAGAACAAAAGTTGGCCATGTTAGCCCAGTGCTATGCTACCCCACTGACTGTCAAAGATGTCCAAGTGTCACAGGTATTTTCAGGAATTCCCAGCTTGTACAGACCATATGAAGGGTTTGTTTCTCATTAGACCAGCACAACTTAAAGTGTTCTTTTAAAATAGGCTCTCACTGAGAGGGTTAGAAGGTAAAAAGTCTAGGGCAGGTTAAATATTGTAGCAAAGGGTCTGAATCCGTATCTCTGTAGCTGTATCTTGTCCTATTGGCATGAAGGAGACCACAGCTACATGAGCTGGAACCTGCCCACTGAGGCATTGAGGTGACCTCGCTGATAAACAGCAAAGTATGCCATCCCAGAGGCGCTTTCTGGCTTCACAAGTGCTGCTGCCAGGATTAGTGCTACTCAACACCTCCTTTAACGAAGAGGAGGAAGGTCTTCCGAGTATGCTTGTGCCGCTCGCAAACGGGAATAAATGAGGAGGGACGGCGACGGGCCAGGAGCGCAGAGCGCAGGTGCAGGACGCGCGGCCAGCTAAGTGCTCCTGACACGGGATGGTGCCGGCTGTGGAGAGCCCTCAAGGGCAGGGGCCGGCAGCACATCACGAGGCACTTTGGAAACATCGCTGGAGCAAAGCCGGGAGGATGCACTGTCGGGAAGTGCCCTTGATTGGCAGGAAGATGGACCGACCGATTTAATAAACCTCTTCCATCTCTTTCCTCTCTAATTCTGTGACATTTTCTCCAGGAAAGTAACATACTTCCAAATTAATCTGATTGCAGCGAAGCAGACTGTTGTCAGCCCCTGGAGAGTGCAGGGCTTCACTGGCGGAGGCAGTGATGGTCCGTCTCAGCTGAGAGCGGGTGGGACAGCTGCCCCCATGGCATGGGGCAGAGGGTGACCCTCCGAGAGGCTGCCTAGTCTTTTTACTAATAATTAGCAGGGGAATAATAAAAGGCTGGATAAGGAGAGAGATCGAATCAATTTATTGCCTGCTAGGTAAATAAAGCACAGGCAAGAAAAGAACTGAGATAAGAAATAGATGGACAGACAGACTTGACGGATTAATCACTTGTGCCATCTACTTATACATAGGCATTAGGACAGCATTATAAATCAGTGATATAGACACTACTCAAAGAATAGCACATTGGTATGCAAGGTCTAGGACTGCAGAACAGACACTATTCAACATGGGAAGAGAATTTGGATGCATTTAGCTGTTTTTTGTACATATATAAGTGTTGTAACATTCAAAGACCCCAGCTCCACTATGCCACAACTTGGCAGTACCCTTCAGTGGAGGCAGAAGGTAAAAGTGGGACCAGCTGTGGGGAGCTGGGTGGACGCAGCCCTGCCGCCTGCCCGTCTTTTCCCTATTTATTCCAGCCATTAGGGCTGAGCAGAGCCTGAGCGAGGGCTCGTAGTGCAGACATGGGAAAGCACGTCTCTCACTCAACAGGCAGCAAGGGAAAAGGCAAATGTGTGATCATGCAGCACATGAACAATCAAAAGTCACATGTAGGCATTCAAAAATGCAAGATTTTGCATTTGCTAAGATGGAATGAAGGGATGCAAGAAGGTTGGAGAAGCAAAATTCTGTCCCTGATGCTCCCCCTCTTCTCCAGTTTCCTATATTCTTCCATTCAGTTGCTATAAATTACTGGCTTCTTTTGGGAGAGTAGAAAATATTCATTAGACATAATTTTCCATGAAACAGAATGGTGAAAAATGGCATCCCTGGTTTCATGAGTGCGGGAAGCTCAAAGAGTCTGGAAATATCCACAGGTTTTCAGTAGCTCAGCCTGTCATGATTTTCCAAACTTTCTCAGAAGGGTTCTGCTTCATGCTGGGGACACCAAACTTCCTTCTCCAGCAGCAGTATTTGAATAGGTGTCATGGTTTAACCCGGCAGGCAACCAAACACCACGCAGCCGCTCGCTCACTCCCCTATCTCCCACCCCACCCCCGGTGGGACGGGGAGAGAATCAGAAGGGTAAGAGTGAGAAAAACTCGTGGGTTGAGATAAAGACAGTTTAATAGAACAGAAAACAGAAAATAATAATAACAGAATATACAAAATGAGTGATGCACAATGCAATTGCTCACCACCTGCTGACCAATAACCAAGTAGTGATCGG
Organism: Calonectris borealis; assembly: GCF_964195595.1. Taxonomy (NCBI): domain Eukaryota; kingdom Metazoa; phylum Chordata; class Aves; order Procellariiformes; family Procellariidae; genus Calonectris; species Calonectris borealis. The sequence continues at coordinate 8,184,429 of NC_134316.1, read as the reverse complement.
TACTTCCTAGATCACGCCTACCATTCATATACTAAGCATGACGTCACATGGTATGGAATACCCCGTTGGCCAGCTGGGCTGGCTGTCCTGGCTATGTTCCCTCCCATCTTGTACACCTAGCTCAGTCGGTGGAGCATGGGAGCTGTCCTTGACTAGCAGGGTACTTAGAAACAACTGAAAACATCAGTGTGTTATCAACATTCTTCTCATACTAAATCCAAAACACAGCAGTAGGAAGAAATTTAACTCTATCCCAGCCGAAACCAGGATAATAGGAAAAGCCCGGGATCAATGGGTATAAACAGACTCTTTGAATCCCATTTGTGGTTCACAATCTGGTAACATAAAGCATATTATTTATCAAAGATGCCCCCATCCTCCTTACCTTCTATTTACTTTGTGAAGCAGGGCCAGGAGCTGCAGAGATTTCCTCCAGCCAACAGATCATCCACCCTTTGTCTTTCTCCTTCCTTCTAAAGATTAAATAATGCTACCTCAGTCTTTCGTAGCATAATTTTTTTAATTGTGCAGGTAATCAGCTTTTCTTAGTGAAAAATGAAAAGTGCCGAACAATAGCTTCTAAGACACGTGCGGACTTCTGCATCCCTGTAAGAGATAAGGCCTGGCCCAACATAGAACCATTTCTAATAAACCTATGGCTTCAAAAGGTTGGGAAACTTTGTCCTGGGAGCATATGGCTTTACAAAAGTTTTCCTTTAGTAGAATGATGTTTCCTTCCCTTTCCCTTTCCCTTTCCCTTTCCCTTTCCCTTTCCCTTTCCCTTCCCCTTCCCCTTCCCCTTCCCATTCCCCTTCCCCTTCCCCTTCCCCTTCCCCTTTCCCCTCCTTTTCCCTTTTTCCCTTTTCTTTTTTTTTCTCTTTTCCTTTCCCTTTCCCTTTTTTCTTTCCTTTTCTCTTTTTCTTTTTCCTTTTCCTCTTTTTCTTTTCTTTTTCTTTTTTGAGCTCCATCAAGAAATGCAGACTCTTGTTCTGGCTGGTTTGACCTGCAGTTTTGACGTTGGCTTTTTATTCTGGCCAGATGACTTTCTAACTGTAGCAGGGAAAGAAAAATAACAGAGGGAATCCAAGACATCAGTTGTGGCAGCAAATGTACGCTAGTAGTCTAGCACGCTCTATTTCCAGATAAGCTTGCTTGAAACAAAGACAACTAAAGAAAACAAACAAACAAAAAACCCCAACCTGTTAGAACTTGACAGAACTAACCCCTCACCATATGATATTTGCTAATGAACTGCATGCAGTGAAAAAATGTGTGAGAAGCCTTTCTGCGGCTTTTTGGGGAGGGTGATGAATTATTATCAAGTAATGTAATAAGCAAGTCTGAAAATGGGTTGTGGTGGGTGGTTGCTTCCCCCCCCCGCTAAATCATGCCATAAATGTTTCCCTCAGCAGATGCAGACGCACATCATTTCTTTCGGGATTTTATAACCATGACAACCAGTTTTAAAGGAACATTTTCAGTTTCCATAGTTTAAATTAGAGGTCTATCCAAAAAGAGGGTTGTAAAATGAGCAGAAGTAAGCTACTATTTCCACATTTTCCTAAGAACAATGGAGTGTTACATTTTTGTCTTTATTATTATATACAAATATGATACAATGTAAAATAAAGCTTCTATACCAACTTTTACTTTAAAAATAATTTTAAAAGCAAAGTTTATTCCCTTGCTAAAAAGCCTTCGTTTTAAAGATAGTAAAATTAAATCTTCCTCATTTTAACTCATGTTAGATTTAATGATACTGTAATTTATAATGAGTAAAGCATGTTGACATTTAATGCATATGACTTCTTTGAAGTTACATCCTTTTAGTAGAGATGAATTTTGATGAGTTTTGCCGAAAGGGTTGAAAGAGTTTAGGTAAGCTAAAAATAACTCAGAAGCGAGTTTAATCTGGGTTAGACACGGTTCCTTTTATCTTACATTGAAATCTCATTAGCAGCGAGGTGCAGAGAACCTTTCAGTACTTTCAAATATTTTAAAAATTGATGCCAAGCTCTGGACTGGAGTCACATAGGGGCCAGTACCCACGCCCAACATGCTGCCAGTGCTGCTGAGCTGGGGCTTCACCCCAAAAGGCTCCTCTGTGCTCCCATTTCTGTTTCAGGCTACGTCCAGCTTCACCCAGGGCTCACTACCTCTGACCTGCGTATGTTCGCCCGATGCCCAGCACTGGTATTGCCCTTTTGAACACCTGAAGGACCAGGGCAACAGGAAAAAAGATGTGTGCACCACCCACACAAAGGGAGAAGAAGATGATCGTGTCTCAGAATTCCCTTTTATCTTGTCCAATAAAGAAATCAGAATAACCCTTTCTAGAACCTCTAAATAGAGGGCTTAGAACCTCTAAATAGCGGGCTGGGGGCTTGCTTGGATGCAAGCAAAGCACTGAGCAGTACCGTGCGGAGGAAAGCTGTTCCCTTCCAGGTACATGCTGCTGTCACAGCTCCACGCAATGTAGCATTCGTTTGGGGCTCATCTGTTCACCCTTCAGTGCCTGACCTGTAGTCGTTTGCATCTCAGCTAATCACCCAGACCTCTTTTGCAGGCAACAGAAGAAGACAGAGAAAGAATGCTCATGTGTGTCTGTGTGTGTGCACGTGTTCATGTGTGTGCATGCATGCAATAATGTGCCTAAGCAGAATTTTTTCTCAAAATTAAACATCTAGATAGGTCAGACGAACAGTGCTTTATGAGCATCTCTACCTCCTTTGGTTTAAAATAAGAACATAGAACCTCACTGAGATGCAGGTGCCTGCCTTTGTGTGGATAAATCCCACCTGTTCGTTGAATGGCAAAACGTTCATAGAATCATAGAATCATAGAATAGTTTGGATTGGAAGGGACCTTTAAAGGTCATCTAGTCCAACCCCCCTGCAGGGGGCAGGGACATCTTCAACTAGATCAGGTTGCTCAGAGCCCCATCCAACCTGACCTTGAATGTTTCCAGGGATGGGGCATCTACCACCTCTCTGGGCAACCTGTGCCAGTGTTTCACCACCCTCATTGTAAAAAATTTCTTCCTTATATCTAGTCTAAATCTACCCTCTTTTAGTTTAAAACCATTCCCCCTTGTTCTATTGCAACAGACCCCGCTAAAAAGTTTGTCCCCATCTTTCTTATAAGCCCGCTTTAAGTATTAAAAGGCTGCAATAAGGTCTCCCCAAAGCCTTCTCTTCTCCAGGCTGAATAACCCCAACTCTCTCAGCCTTTCCTCATAGGAGAGGTGTTCCACTCTGCTGATCATTCTTGTGGCCTCCTCTGAACCCGCTCCAAGAGGTCCATTCCCCTGTAACAGCAGATAACTATGAACTGCTGGTCTCCCAGCCTCTGGTTACAGCAGCCTGGCTACTGTGTTCATGCTTTCTCTTGGTTCAGTTCCATGCTTTGGCTACAAGACCATTTATTACTCAGATTGTTCATTAAACAGGGCTCACCTGTTTAATGTTAAATGTCTTTTTAAACAGAGTGCTCAGTAGGGATTTTTGAGCACTGGTACTTTGTGAGTACCTCTCTCCCTTTACAAGTTTCACGTGATTAGTCCCTCATTTGTAATCCCAGCTCATATTTCTAACCCATCGTGAAGCAGTTTGCATAATGTCTCTATGGAGTTGCTTTTGTTTGCCATGTTGCCAAAACACCATGTCAGCCTGGCTGGGTGACGCAGCTCTCCTCTTCTCCCAGTGCAGGATAAAACCCACCTACAAAGTCCTAGGTAATTGTTGGGTTCATTTACCATGGGGCACCTTCGAAAATGTGCTTTCAAAACTGGTAGCACGTGACATTCAGTTGATCCTTGCTGCATAAGATCAGTATTACTCTGGCATTGCTAAGAGATGCAAGTTGTTCTGTGCTCAGATGTAACAAACAGCAAATTCTTCACCCTTGTGACTGGAGATCTGCCTGGGGAGCCAGCAAAGGAAGATGAGCTTGTTGGGTTGTTTATTAGAAAACCACTGAGGACTCAGGAGTTGTGTAATTTCTCCTTAGGGATGACTAAGGTGACCTAGTAATTTCTCCCCTGCAACGGAGGACTCCAACCCTCTCCTGAGAACGCAATTTCAGCCTAAAATGCAGTCCAGGGTTCTGATCTGAGGTTCACCATTGCTGTAGGGTCTTCTTCCACATGCATATTTGCACACCACTGCTGGCACTGCTAATTGATTGTCCACTTGAACTGCCTCCCAAGCTGGACATGGCTCTTGGGCAGCACATAGCCTCTTCTGCAGAAACACCTCGGTGGCCCTTGCAGTGCTCCCCTGCAAATATTCAGACCTGGGCTTCGCTCCCTCTGGCTTGCAATTGTATGTTCAACTTGGACCCTGGTGTCAAGCCAAACCAAGCTGCTAGTACAGGGCTACAATAATTAGTTCATGTTTCCATTAGCTAATCACATCTAATCACATGATAAGCAATCAAATCCCATATAAACGAAGCAAAATGTTAGCGTAAAACAAATGTGGCAAAAAATTGCAACCAAGAACCGATCACTCAGAGAGCAGCAAACCAGGAATAGATGGAGAGTGACCTCAAAATCCTTCAAAAGAAGGTAACTCAATATTGCTAACATGAAATGACCAGGAGTTTGGCTCCCAAACCACCGTGAGTTAGTGGTTTTTTAAATCTGGAAATACATTTCTCACATCTGATCTCTGTTTGCTGGTCCCACAGTTTTAAGAGCAGCAGTGGGCTCATCTCATCCGAAGATCCATTTGAGGGGTTTGCGTTAGGGTAAGGTGAAACCCCTCAAGGTGTGTCTGTTGATGAGATGAGAAATGATTGCTCTCATTTATTCTGATGCCTGAGAGCAGAGGAATGGAACGGCTTTTGGGGTGTGAAACCTTTCCCCCCTTCTGGACTTGCTGCCGCAGAATTAAGGAAGATAACTGAAGATTTTAAACTTAATTTGCACACCTTGGAACAAGCATGTGACACACAAGTATACAGAGGAAAGACAGGGTTTAATCTAGCACAAAGACCTGCTTAGGCTGAGGGTTACAGAAACTAATGATTTTGTATTATTATTATTATTATTATTACGTAAAATTTCTTTACATTTGACAGCTGTAAAAGCATTAGACCCTACAGGTACGAACACACCAGAGCCATTACTTACATGTTTTTAGTGTAAATGCGTGGCTCGTCAACCCTTGAGAATAACACGCAACCTTGCACATGCAGTTATGGCATGGAACCGCTGCACGCACCACCTTTACATCTGCGTGATCTCCGGGGGAAAACAGGCTCATGGTTTCTGACCGTGCAGCGCTAACGCTGCTGACTACCGAGGACACTAAACTTGGTGCTTTAAAAACACCTTGGATTTCTTTGCTTTTTAACCATCAATTTAATCTGACTTTGATACGCACGTGCGTGCGAGAGAGACTCTGCACAACTACATTTCATAGCAATACGGACTTCTTCCTCAGAGTCCAACTGAATTTTCAGTTCACTGCTGAGACCTCGGTGCTCTCCGGCACCGCCGCACCCTCTCACTCGCTGCCGGAGCCGTGCTCTGGGTGCAGCATCAGGCATGCAACACGCTTCCCAAAAGCCAGGAGAAGCAACCGCTCCTTGTATAAGCTGAACTAAATGCAACAAAGGTAAACAGACCCCTTTCCCTTCCCTTTTAATAGCAGGTCCGTGACGCAATGTCTCTAATTAGCACTCACAGTTGGCCGTAGCTGAATTGTTGGGAAATGTTCGGTGGCCTGCAGGTATTTTGCCATCCTCCCCTTTTGTCAATGGTTACTTTCAATCACAAACGCTTCTGCTCTTGGCTGCTGTTACTCGAGCTGAAGAGCCAGCGTTACAGTCTGGTCTTTGGACAGGGACAGAGGACTTCGGTTACCTGGGTGAAGAGAACAAAAAAGCGGGCAGAACGCAAAGAGGAGCTTTCACAGATGTGTCTAACCTTTGTGAAATAGGGAAGAAAAATAGGCATGGGTTAGAGGGCAATTTAAACTCCTTCCCAGTGTCAGCTGGTCTGATCTGATCTGAGCTAAGAAAATGCTAGGTGTTATTTTCAACCAGGAGTGAATGTGTGTGACATTTACTGTTTAGAACAGAGCCCTTAGTCTGTAAGAGACAGTAATAACATGCTTTCAATTCAGATCACAATGTACAGACACCCCTATATAAAAATATATGTGTATACACATGCACACACACACGCACGCACATATTTCCATGGGTATGCAAATAAAGTTATTAAAGAGATGGACTGAAGAGAGAAGAAAAAAAGTAGAGAAAGAGGGCGAGTTTTCACCCACTGGAGCAAAAGCCTTTCTTACAACGACCTCGAGGAGACGGCGGTGTAAAGCAGTAATGTTTCCACTGCCTCTCTTTCTCCCCTAGCTAGTGCTGCTCCTTCTTTTCTCGCCTCTGCAAAATAAATTAAGCTTAACGAAATGCTTTGCAGCAGCAGCGGTGCAGGACTCCTCAGGGCCCTGCTCCTGCTTTGTTTGTGAGGAAGGGTCTTTTCTACCACGAGCAATTCTCTCACTGCGAAAGGCAAGTGCTAAATCTAAGACGGCAAAGCCTGTTGCAGGGCTATGATTTGCAATCCCATGGGAGGGAAGGCACAGCTTATCACAGAGTTATGTGCTGGCTGAAGAAATGAAAGTGTGGTCTTGTCCCTCGTTACTGACAAAGAGCACAAATACTTTCGCTAAGTAATATTGCACAACTGAACATCATTTGGCTCTGTGAATGGCCCTACTCAGAAAGGCAAGAACTCCTAGAAGTACAAAAATAGAAAATTCTGCAGGTTTTTTTTAGGGATCATCCTTTCAAATCAGCTATGACACACATAAACATGTGAGGCTTGGTAGGGCTGAGTGGTATATTATACTCTCTTCCCAAGGTTCCTATCTTAATTTTATCACAGCCCTCAGGAAATTAAATGCACTTCATATTGTTCCTTCATTTGTGATGTACCTGACCTTGGTCTAGATTTAGATTTTTCCAGTTGGAGCAAATTGGGCAGTCATAATTCCTCCTTTCTGCTGCTGGTTAATCTGAAATATCTGAATTAACGAGGTCTCTTGTTTCACTATCACATGATCTAAGCTGCCAAAATATTTACTTTCTCCCTGAGTGATGTACAAAACAATGAAAATGTAAATCATCTACCTGCTCCTTCAAACGCTCCTTTACAGATAAACCAATAACCTAGCTGCCTTTTACTTTCCAAGCTGTACACTGCAATACACAAAGAATGCTCAAATTCTGTCAAACTTAACCATAAGTATAAAGATAATCCCAGGCATGATGTGCTTTAGACCCACTTAAACTGCAAAAATCGACTTAACCAAACTATCTGCTTATACTGTATCTTTCGACTAAGTCCGTCAAATAGATAGCTCCCAGCTCACAGGATAAACCAGAAGATATATTATGAACTCGAATGAAACCATAAAGATTAGGGATAGCTAAGAATTTAATGTTCTTCTAATATTCATTTGAAAGTGGAACCTCTCTCTGATGGAAAAGGAGAGCTGAAAACCTAATAAAAATACTTGTACTTTATGCTGCATCTAATGAACGATCCTGTAACAAATGGTGATAGTTAAATAAGGCAAAACCCATTAAAGTGCTGTTGCTCTGGCCCTGCTGTCAGTTGGCATAACTCCGTATCTTTAGTGTAGTGAAAGCCAATTTAGCAGCAGCAGCAGATCTGGTCCACTGTGTTTGAAAAGAAGCAGATGAGCATCTCATCAGCATGATGCAAGAGGCTTTCCTTTGCATTGCCTACATACTTCTAGCAGACGGATGGCTGAAGCAACTTTCCACTTTTCAACTTGCATTCTGGTGAAAGGAGACAAGTACCCATTTGTTGGCTGCGACAGTCAAGAGGCAGGCAGTAGACGCCATAGGTACTCTGAGCGTATCTAAGTGTTTCTGCAAACTAGCTGCGTACCCTAACTTCTGATAAATCTGTATTTAAGAACAGAAATACTGTTGCTTCCTTCCCGGTCTGCAGGAAATACTCTCTAGTTTGCAATAAGATAATTAGGTGCAATTAAAGAATTTACTGGGATCAAATCACGGAGTGCCTTGTAGTTAGCACAAAACATACAGAAAAGGATTCTTCTCTCTTTTGATGCTTCTCTTCAGTCCAGAGAGATCTTGAGAAACTTGACTGGGACAACCAGAAACCTCATGGATTTCAACAGAAAGGTGCAAAGTTCTGCACCTGGAATTAACCCCATTCCCTCGTGCAGGCTGGGATCTGCTTCAATGAGCAGCAGTCCTGCTGGAAAGGAGCAGGGGATTATAGTGAACACCAGGTTCAATGTAAGTTGAGAGTGGACATGACCTACAATGAGGTGGTGAGGGAGCTGGGCTTGTTTAATCCAGCAGAGAGGAGGCTAAGACATGATCAGGTGGCTTGAAGGGTAGTTCAACTTCTTGAAGGGTAATTACAAAGATTACAAAGACCCCGTAGGGGCAGAGAGTATAACAAGGGAAAATGCCTGTAAATTGCCATTTTGGAGGTTCAGGAGAAACTTTTTCATCAGGCGAGTGCTGCAATGCTAGAGCGAGCTGCACAGGGAAGTGCTATAATGTCCATCCTTGGAGGCTTTCAAGACACGGCTAGACAAAATCACGGCTGAGCAGTGAATTGGACTATAGGCCTCCAGAGGTCCTTCCCCACCAACACTGCTACGTCTGTGATTCCTGTAGCAGATATCCCATGCTTACCCACCTTCCTCTGTTGGTAATACCTGTATTCTCCCAGATAAATGGAGCTTTTATGGTACACCACAGAGTTCTGACAAAGCACAAGTGTCTTTGAGCCTCTAAGGAAAACTTTGGTCAGAAATCTGTTTTCTTTGAGACAATCTGTGTTACAGCTTTGTTTTTTTTCTTCATATCCTCAGAGTATTGTAAAGCAAAAAAAAGAAAGATTCCAAATATCAACACGATAAAAAAATAAAAATGAACTAATAGTAGGGTATCTTCTGCTTTCAGCTACGGGAACTTTGTCTCATTTGAAAGAGGAGTTCTAGCTACAGAGCCAAAAATCATTTACTGTGAATAGGGCTACCAACAGACCTTTGCTTGCATGAATCCAAATGGAGGATGGGCCATAGGCTCAGCTGGTGCAAGTTCAACATGTAACAGTCAGTGCAAATATTGTGATTTACACCAGCTGAGATATGGCTTTCTGCTTCTATTTTAATAAATCAGCTGTAAGAATAAATTTCTCCTTACATGCCTGGTATGGTTCTGTTGAGATGTTTAACCACACTAACACAATTACTATGTTTTTAGTGCAAACCACAAATGAAACATCCTTTGTGCCACATAAAGCACATCTTCTAGCCCAGATTGATTTTAAAGGTGCTAATTACATTATATAGTGTTGCAGGAACTACAGTAATTCACTTCTAAAATCCATTTAATTTCTTTTTAATTACTCATGTTTACCAATTTGTTTAGATTCGGAAAAGGCTCAAAATTGCAGTTAGCAAAGGAGGCTTGAAGTGGAATGATTAAGAACATCTGGCAATATACATAATTATACCAGGCAATTTATTCCGCCTTTACCATTTCACTATAGTTGTGGTAATGAGGTAGAGCTGGATTACATCACTTTTCTGAACATTTAGAAGTACCTTACTGCACAGACAGTTTCACTGAAATAACTGGCAATAATTAAAGTGTATAACACCGAACCTTGGAAGACAGTGTGGCAGATTCTTTCCCTTACCATGTGGAGCTACCAGCCCCAGATGTCTGGCCAGCCTTTCCCATGAATGAATTCAGGCAAGTCTGAGTTTATCTGAAAGACTACCTGAATGTAACTAACTATAGCAAACACCATGGGCAGCTTGTTATAGCTTAACAAAAGTATGAATCAATACTAAAACCATGTTGATCTGCCAATATTTTATCTTTGGATACAAATAGAAGTAAAGAGAAAAGCAGACAATGTCACACCATACAATTTCAGGGATTTTTTAAGCTAAACATTTCATTCTTGTTTTTAAAAGTTGCATGTTATATGAACATAAAGGAGAAGTGAACTAAAGCATTTTACTTCCAAAACACGTTCTTCTTAATTTTCCTTTGTGGACAACTTAAAAGATTTAGGTTTCTTGAAATTTGTGCAAGGCCAGATTTCCAAAGTTTACTGAAGCAGAACTGCTTTTGAGCCAGCACATGCAGTGACCCCACTCATGGTTGGTTTGCTTATACTGGCCAGGGGGATCTTTAAATGAGTTCAAATGAGATAAATGAAGGAGCTTCAATATTTCTACATCTACAGCCTTTTGCTATTCCTTCAGCCCACTGAGTATCCCACCTGGGCAGTACTCACAGGGTGAGAACAACCAGCAGTGGGAGGGGGAAGACTTTGTCTGGACTTTGCTCCTGCACCTCAACAATAATTGTCGGTTCTGGTACGCAACCCATCCGTTTTCATGGTACAAATATAGTCAGGGGGACTTCGGTGCCATCTATTCAGTTAAACCAGGAGAAAGTGATGAAGATCATAGTCAAGATCATGGTGGGGAAGACGTCTCGGTTAATCAGTGATGACTTTATTGCTTGTGAAAGACGTTACAAAAGCCAGTGTGCAGGCCACCAGACTAGTTCACATTAAAGAAGAAAGAGTACTGCTGTTGCGCTGACAGTGACTGGCTTCGCAAACTTATGGCTGGCAAGTGGTGGGCTCACCATCCCTTGGTGTATTTAAGAATACACAGAACCTCGTTTAAAAGAATTTAAAGCAACTCCAAGAAGAGCTATGAGCTTCATACCTAAATTGCTGCCTGAATCTGGCTTTCATTATGCAAGCGGTGAGACTGGCTGATCAGGGTGACCCTTTCTGGCCATGGATTTGTTAATCTTATTCCCTAACTACCATCTTTTTGGATCTCTTTATTCTTAGCAACCATTGACCAGGCACAATCCAGATCCATCTCCTGGGAAGTGCCACTAGCCACAGCATTACCAATAGCTTCTATTCCCACGGCACTGTAAGAACGTGGAAGAAGACATCTCCTGAGAGCATTCCAGGGTGACGTGACCATCAGATAACTGCAGAAAGCCTGACTCCTTCTATATGAGTTCTTAAAATAGAAAAATGAGCAAAAAAGAAATCAGTGAAATATGGGCTCCTTTCTCTGCAACATTTCGCAAGAAAAGTATTGCCATCACATTAATTTAGAGTCTGAACAGTCCAATTTGAAAACCAATAGCATTGCTTCTGAAAATTCTGCTTTATGGATTTCCATAAGATATGTAATGGAAAAATCTAGCCCTACTATACAGTCAGAACAGTTTCAGGTGGAAAGAGCCACGGCTGAATAATGAAATATAAAAGGGATAATAGTAGGTTTGAAAGTTTTGGAGTGCTCAGTCTGTTATGCACCACCACAATTTAGGGCCACCACAGCTCACTACTCTGGCCAGTTGATGGAGGGAAAGCTCACACTCTCCACCTGGACTGGTCAGTTGAAGGAACACTTCATGTCTATGCATCAGCTAGGGCTCAAAGGAAGTGGGCTAGTGTATCCTCACAAACACCATGAATAGTTACTCTTCTCACCATGAAACTAATTGCAAAAAGAGTCATGCACCAGGCCACCAGCCACCCAACTTTATTTTTAAGGATGACAAGATACACTACATATGCTCCCCATGTACTGCAAGTAAGCAAAACTATAGGTAAGCAATAGTCTCCAGAGTCCATTTCCTTGTGCCATTTCTTCAAGTTCTTAGCCCAGGGCCTTCTTTCTTCTGCCATTTCCTGTCCTTATCATTCACTTGTTATTGACTCCTCACTGCCACGTGGAACCGATTTCCTTTTTTCATTCAGGGGATCTTCCAAGTCCACCACAGCATTGACCCTTCTTTGTCTTTTCTTGTGGTTTTGACTGTCTCTTGCTCCATCTTCCTGCTTGTTCTTTTATGCAGTTTCAAAAAGTACCTTACTCTGGTCTATATTGCTCTTGTGAATACAAGTGACAATTTTATTGAAGATTCAGCTTTTCTTCCTTCTTCCCTGTCTGCCAAATATTGAACCAAGTTATTTTGGAGACTACTGTTCAAATCCAGGCAATGAAAATGCATATGCTTACTCCTGTTTTAACCACACAGACTTTATAGGATGCAGTCCAAACTTGATTTGAGTTGGCCCAGCAGCTTCCTTTACACGATAACATTAGCATTTCCCTGCATAAACTGAGTCTTACAAAATTCATTGAAGAATGTCTTACTCTGCAAAAAAAACCCAAACATTTTTATAGGAGAGATACATGTTCCCACCTCCAATTCAGATTTCTTTTCGTACATATCTTGCCTGGGCATACTTTCAAATTTCTACAAAGGAGTTTATTTCATACTCTTTCAAAGACTGAACTGAAAGATGTTTTCTATTCTAGTGGTTATTGTTTTCATTTGAAATACTTTACTGGCATATTTGCATATTTCTTTCCATATGCAAATTCTGCATCTATGGCCAGGTCATGATCCAATTCCTTCTTGTAGAGCCAAAGTGACTCCTTGTATTGTAGTTATGTAACCCCTGATTTACATCTGTTTAATTGAGATGATACGTTTTAAGTCTGGTCTGCACAGCTGTAGTGACTGTACATTTTCTTGGTTAGCACAAGATTGTGCACTGATATAAATGGCACCTTAAATCTTCCTTCCTAAAACCACCTCTTGGTCACCAGTACTCAATCCATTGAGACAACCAGGATAATTTTCAGGGTATGTCTGATGAAGGTACTCAAGCACAGAACTCTATTAGCTGTTTTTAACATTGGGGTTTTTTTTGGAAAACAATATTTACTTGGATGCTTCTGGCTATGGTGTCAGTCCACCTAGCAGAAGTTTTGCTGAAGACAGGTCTCATCAGACCCATCAGCCCACCCTATTTTTTTGGAACTACGGTGTTGCTGTGGACATCACAAGATGAAGGGCAAGAGAAAAAAAAAGGTAAGAGAATGAAAAATTAACTGAACTAAGTGGCAAACATGGAAACTCACAAATTAGCTGGTCCAAAGATTTTATTTCTATTAAGTGCTTGTTTTCATAGTCCTCATATAGCCCATTTCTTAGCCTGTGTAAGTACAAATGTGCTACTGCTGTTCACTCCAGTTGCACTCTAGACAGAATGAAAGCTTTAGCCCTCGTGACAATTCCCATCCTTTAATAAAATTTAAATTTAACCTTTATGATGGTATAAATCAGTGGTAGCACCAAACATTGTTGAGGATACACAAGGCTTTTGTTTTTTGAATTAAAATAACAGTATACATTTATCAACACCAACTTCTGTTGTTTAATGAAGAGGAATATCACTTACTGAAAGCAAGATGGTCTCTGAGCCATTTCGGGGGGGGTGTGGGGGTGTGCATGCAAGGCTTGATAAATACAACACTTCCTTTAAGAGAACCTGTTTTCAGTTGCCTATAGCTTTGCCATACTATCACTAAAATTTTCCAGTCTGATAATTCATTTAAGGCAGGGGTTGCTTAGGCTTTTTGTTTTGGTTTTGGCTATTGTGGGTTTTTTTTCTCTTTTCTTTTTTGGTGAAAACCAGTTGAGAACAAAGTTTAGAACTTCCGAACAAGAATAAGAATAAAAGAGAACAGGAAGCATATCTTCCTTTGCTGTCTTAAAATAATATTGGCAAGCCTTTTGCTTTGCTTAGTTTCATTAGAAACCATGAGCATATTAGAATTTAGTGCAGGTGTGATCTTTGGGGTCACAGCTCTGCCTTTTCCTGCTGCTGTGAAAATCCACCGAATTATAAGGCTCAATTTAGTGGATTTTTCTGGCTGTGAGTGTTGATACTTTTGAAGGTGGCAGCTTCAGTCTCAGAAGATTGCACAGCCTCTGAGATGTGTGATCCCTCTTACATGCAACTAGCATGGGGCGCAGGCCGTGGCCCCGCGGGACACCACGTGCTGCAGCCTGCAGTGGTGAAAGTGGAGCTGGACCTTCTCTTCAATTACTGCTGAAGGGTTGTGTAGCACTTGACTGGGTAAGCAGAAGGGCTGTATGAGGACAGCTAGGATGACATGCAGCCAGGATGAAGGGGATGAAAAACATCCAAACCATGAAGCACTGATGGGGCAGGGATTGGGAGAAAGAAAGGAGGAGACAAGAGTTTGGGAGGAGGATCCAGCAAAGCAACAGAATGGAGGAGAAAGAATGAAGAGGCAAGACAGGGTCTGAACTTGGGAGAAGGGGATAAGACAGGATTGAATGGTACAATAGGAAAAAGAGACCAAAAACCAGGTTGGAGGGCTAGAGCTGAAGAGCTCAGGCTTATAGATGGAAGAACAGAAGGATCTAGTTGGGATTTCCAGGGAAAAACAATGATGCTTTGGAAACTTCCATTACAACTCTCTGAGCATCTTCAGACACCCAAAAATCTGGTTATGTTACTACAGTGATAAAGCCCAACTGGTGAGGAACAATATACTGGGGCTAAATAGCAGCAGTAAAAAAGGTTTGAAACTACACTTTGTCCAGAAAGGATAAATGAATGGTGTCCACTGAGGTACTGAAGAAGGCAGGAGGTTTAGACGGTGATGAGTCAATTAAAGACTGTATCATAAAAAGTCTGCAAAAATGGACCTTGCACAAGCTCTGGCAGTTAACTTCTGAGTGCATAACTCTGCATTTGATGATGTTCCTGGAAAGTCATAGTTTTCTCTATAACAAGTGATCTTTTAAGGTAAGAGTTTTGAAGCACTTGGCAGCAGTTGCTTTCATTGACTGTAAGTGAGCCCAATATCAAGCTGTTCCAAAAGTCTCATCCTTATTTTCCCTAAAAGTTTTCCTAAGGGCGGAAAGGCTTCTTCAGATATGGAAAAGCAGTAGTGCCATCCAGACCACACTGAGGGAGGAAACAAAACAGGAAAAAAAAGAAAATCTGCTACTTTTTTCCCTAAAAAATGCCATACAGGGCTATTTGGGAGCCTCAGAGTGTTTTAAATCCATCTCACACTGCACTTGAACTCGTCCCCTTTAAGAAGTAGCTGATAATACTGTTTTCTTTCTGCCCTTTTCCTCTCAGTTGATGGATATAGACAAGAAAGTCTTTATCAGTAAATAATAAAGCAATTATTTTCAACGATTTCAATTTCTCAGTTGAAATAAATAATGAAACAATTATTTTTTCCTTAAGATCTCTGCAGAAAATCAGCACACCCTGTCTATGAAACATGATATGTGTAGCTCATAGGCTTTTACTTCTAGTCATAACAAAAAGACCTTGCTTCACTCTCTACTATTGCTACCATTTGCAGAGATGGTAAATGCTTCATCTCCAGTAACTGATAAGCTCATGTCAGCCTACCAAGTCAGATTAATTACTATTCAGCTGTCCTGTTTTGGATGGCACAGCTTTTGTTCAATCTTTAAATTCTTCCTAGAATTAAAATACTTCCTACCTCCTTCCTTTGTACTGGACAGGTACTGTCTGCAAGCGGCCAGACTGATAAAAGAGAGCACCGTGCAATGGACCTGCTCAGCAGAGCTCATTATGCAGCACAGCACATTTCAAACATACCATCAGTCATGTTAAGAGTGTCGGTTTTGGAGGGTTGGGGTAAATGTAAGCATGCTATTAATTCAACTGACTTGATATTGCTGAATTAAACAATAAAAGCAAAGAATGTCTTCAAGCTATTGATTTCTGCAATGCATTGTATGCATTTACGTAAATCTAATTAAAACACTGTGCATAACCCAATTACGAGCTATTCCCTTATAGCAAGTTTTATATTTATCTAAGACAGGCTGCTCCAGCTGTGAGACATAACCCTGGCTTTGCAAATAGCTATCGTGTAACAGCTGAAGTGGTCAGATAAATACACTGATGATTTTGTCTTTCTGCTACCGAATCCTGTACTTGTGGATCAGGACCATTTTTTGCTGTATCAGGTTACCGAGTTTTACTTCATTGACATATTTCTGCTATCAGATTGCTCAGGATATAAGTTAAAGGTACAAATTAAAAGGCAAGCAGTTGAGAGGCTGGGGGACAACAGAAGACCCCCACTTCGTATGCTGCTAGCAAGTGGAGAGGCAGGTCTGAAGAGGTAGTATCACCACTCTGAATTACTCCTCAGGGGAGGCACTCTCCCTCCATTGGGAATACAGCGGCGTTAGCAATACAGGGGACTGGCCTTCAGATGCAAGGGTCTAATGCTAGGTGCTCTGAATAATCTTACTCCAGCCTTGAGGCTGAATATAGCATCAGTACTTAGATTTTGATGGCGATTGTACCAATGTTCATCAGAATTCCCCTGACATGCCGTAAATGCAGCTCCATCACACGAGTAATAGTGGCAGAAAATGCAGCAGGGACCGGCTCTTGCCATTTTCAACCAATACTACACCTAAATCTTCCTGCAGCAGATCTACACCATGTTTGTGACAATAATAGCCTATGTATAATCTTTTCTAACATTGGATGAAATATAAGATTCAGGGGGAGAAAACAGTAGACTCAACTTTTCTTTCCAGGATAAGAGCCATCCCTAAACCTCCTTGTCCCCCCCAAAGCACTTTGAAGGAATGACCTCATTCAAGGCTCAAATCTATGCTCTCCACAGTTTATGAAGAACAGCTAACACAGAAGAACCCTTCCTAAGTCTGGGAAAAACGAGAAGGAGGATAAACCCAGCTGAACCACATAAGAGAAGGAGTAGTAGAGTAGGAAAGCCCAGTTAGGCCTATGCAGAGGCAGAGAAAGGCGAAGAGGGAAAGGAGAAGACAGGGAGGCAAAGCACTGGTGAGGGTGATATAGAGCCAAGGGGACTGTGAGCAGAGCATGGGTGGGACAGCACAGAGCGACAGTGGGAAGAAAGGACGCAAGGCTTCCTCCAGTGAGTCACTCGCTATTTCATCCATCTAGGGCAGGAATTGATGCTGTTGGGTGCAAAGCCCAGCCAAGTCCTCACCTGTGACTCTCAATAAATTACTTTTCCTTTCCTTTCCCTGCTTCCTTGATGTCAGAGGCTCATAGGGACAGCTTAGCTGGCCAGTAGCTTAGTATCTATTCCTACTCAAGTAGCACTTTCCCAAGCAACGCTTCCGCTCCCAGCACAGTTACTGCGGATGCAAAGCTGCAGGGTGCAGAGCAGCACGACGAGTAGCAGTCTCTCCTCATGCGACCTTTAAGCGTAGGCTTAGCACGGTGCTACAAGCATTCCCTGGGGCAAGTGAGATTGACGTGGCACCTGAGCACATGTACTAACCAGCTCCGGGATTTCAAACTACATGCCATTTCCTTCCAGTTGGAGACAAGTTTATGAGCTTGAGCAGGCAATAAAAGCTTCTCTCCATGCTAATGAAATGTCCAAGTCCTAACAGATTAGTAGTTTTCA
Organism: Calonectris borealis; assembly: GCF_964195595.1. NCBI lineage: Eukaryota > Metazoa > Chordata > Aves > Procellariiformes > Procellariidae > Calonectris > Calonectris borealis. Next base: position 8,167,048 of record NC_134316.1, on the reverse strand, counting down.
TATCAGATTAAATCTGCATTTTTGCTGATAAAGACACAAAAGTCACTCCTAATAGGCTTTCAGATTTTGTTAGCAAAAATGCATCTCAATACAGCACAGCGCCTATGGGATACGAACAGGACAGAAAAGGCACTAACACATTATGACGGACTGCTCAAATAATCTGCTTTCCTCTGACTGGCCAGAACACAGTCAGGCAACATGCAGAAGGCTATTGCTGATGTAGAGAAACCCTGTGGACACTTTCCTAGAAGCCCATGCACAGCCAGCCCAGCTCTGGTCTCTGCAGAGGTCCCCAGGGCTGTTCTGCAACCATGGTCAGATACGGGGCCCCCGGAGCCAGGGGAAATTCTCCCACTCACTTCAAAGAGTGCAGGCCCTTTTGATACTAGAAGCTATTCCACATCTCTGTGGAGTCTCTGTCTCTTTGCGAAGCCTCTAAATGAACAGAGATCCCAAACTCAATGTCTCACCATAACTTTCCACCCTAAAGAACTGCAAGCATTATTTTGGGATGCAACACCAACCAGGCAATTCCTCCAGAAAGCTGCTTAAACCATGTCTGTGTTGCTAAAGGAAACAGCCTCAGACACCAAGAGCAAGTGGAACCAGCTGGCTCACATCTATGCTCTTTAGAGCTTACCCTTTCTGTCCCAAATTTGTCTACAAATGAGTTGGAGACGTCCACAGCAGAGTTGGAGAGTGAGTTATCAGCTAAGCAATGTGGACAATAGAGGTCCAGCACTTAAGATGTCTTTCATTTAGCAGCATAGATATTCCCTAGAAGCCTGGCAAAGGGTGGGGCATTGCTGTGCGGTTGGACTACTCTGAAAACACAGAGCAAGCCCGTGATGCTGGAGAGCGAAGCCTATGCACAGGGTGGTGGCATAGCGTAGAGCCTCTGTAAGACTCCACTTGCAGGCGTGAATTCCTGGCTGTGGATCCTCTGCCTGCGGGGCTCCATAGGTGCCCACATGCTGACTCTCAGAGCCTGGATCCCCCTTCTCGGGCACCTCACCATTCCCGTGCCACAGAGCCTTGTCATATGTTCCATTGTGCTTTGCAAGCACGTTGAAGCCCCTGCACTTGCCAACTCTTTTGGTGACTCTTCTGTGGAAGTGGTTTAACATAAGGACAAAATTGACTCAACCGAAGGGTACTTTGCTGACTTTTTGTACACATAGCTGGTTTTTTTTTTTTTATTCTTTACCTTTTGGGAACTTTTCTGTTTGTTATTTTGGATCTTAATAGAGTGATGCCATTTTCCATTTCAATCAGTGCTCTAGCTTGCTCCCCCACTTCCATTTCTGACTGAGTCTAGGGTAACTTTTAGAAAGGAAGGAAAAGAGATAGATGAATTATGGCACTTGAAGTCAGAGAAAAAATTCTGAAAGGAAAATGTAATTAAGAAATAAATTGAAAAACGGAAGCACCTGTGATAGAGTGGCCAGGAATGATTATTTTAGGGGGGAAACCATCACAGGCAGCTTAATTCCATTTCATTCTGTTGCTCTCGGGATTTGGACTGTTTGCTCATTTATTTGGATAAAATGTAAACCTCTTCTACTTGCATTGTTAGATGTAATGAGTATTATTTTGCATTTAATTAAAATACTGACACATTCCCACTGATGGAAAAGTTTCCATTGCTTTTCAGAAAGCACTAGGTCATTTGATTTATAGGACATAATTATTAACTGTTCGGCAAATACCTGGAATGGAAATAGTTTTACCTGTTGGGAAAAGCACTACCGTTCCTGTAAAAACAAAGGTTTTAAAGAGATTGAAACGTCTGGAAGAAGTTCAAGATGGGAAGGGAAAATATGCAGGAGGGTGGCTGTAAAAATGGTAAAGTGACATTTTGAGTGTTTCATCAATGACTGATACAAATATAATTTTACATGGAAATGTAAGCACACTGGGACAGAAAGCGCTGCTGGACCTTTGTAAAATTTGGATTCAGTACCTTTACCCAGGTTGAAGTGGGATGAGTTGCAATATAAGTACTGACATCTGAAAAACAACTTTGAGGGACTGAGACAAAGCTTCCCGCAGTCTGAATTTGCATGGTATAAAAGAGAGCCTTTTCTTAAGTAAGTTTGCTACTTTTCCAGGACCATTTAAAGTTGCTTCATTGCTACGGGAGAGGGTGAGCAGAGCAGGAGACAAATCCAAAATTGACCCAAAGTCCAAAATTACAAGTCAGAAAAGTTCTGCTCAACAGCAACCCTGTGTTGTCAACCTCTTCCCGCTACCTCCTGACATTTCTTCTTCTGCCTAACACCAAAACTATTCTTCCCAATACTGGACATCTCATTCCTACCAAAGACTGGCTAAGCATCTAGAAATCAGGTGGGGCAGTGACTCTCTCTGGAAATGCCTGCTCTGTTCAGAGCTACACCTAACGAACGTACAGGATAAGGTCCTTACAGGATGAGGACTATCTTCTTTGGACATTTTTTAAAAATACAGCAACTCCATTTTTCAGGACTTTTTTTGTCTGGAACAAGACAGGAACTGGAGAGCTGCCATACCTATCTCTATGCTACAAAGGAGGGAACTGGTCCCTTCATCTCTTGATGGTCTCGATCATCACTATACGATGGCACCATTCAGGAGGTACCTTGGTATGATGGGAACAGACTCTATCCTGGGATACTAAATGAGCATTAGAGCTTGTCCCTAGTCCCTCACACTTGCAGGTCCCTCTCACAGCACCTGGAAACGAGGTCCCGTAGAAGATCTTGTCTAGTAACACAGAAATACATTTCTCGGATGGGTCTGGAGCCATCCCATCACCACAGAGCATTAAACCCTGTCACTATTTTTTCCAAAGTTGCAGGAAACTTCTGACCTCTTTTCTTTTAAATTGCCAGACACACAGGGAATCTTCGGGAGCAACGAACATTATGGAGTAAGAAACGCTGCCTGAATGTGTCAATATTCCTACTTCTTACACAGACTAGCTCTTTTTTTTTTTTCCAAACCTCTGAAGATAGAGGGATGTCTAATGGTTGTAACTCAAAAGATTTCAACATGCCTTAATTGAAATGCTGAGGAAAAACAAATCACTTCTGAACAGATCAGGAATACAACAGGTGCTATAAGCGATCTCAATTCACAACTTCTTAACCGCACTTCTAGTACGCTGGTCACTTCTGTGCTATTACACATTTATCAATAAAACTTCAACAGCTGAAAAAAGATTGAAGTTGCATAATCCCACCAGAGCATCACAAGGGAAGCCAGAGAAATGGATGAGGTGACATTAATCTAGTTACTAGCTTTGTTAAAACTAAAGTACTTGTTAAAAGTAGAGATGAAAATTTTAAAATTGCTGCAATTAATTGTCACCAGAACTCTAAGACTTTGAGACAGCAACAACCTGCATAAAGAATAACTGAGCTGAATTTATAGCATTTATGTTGTCTTCAGCCTCCCTGAAAAACATGCACAGAATCCAGTTAGCAATACATCAGACCTGCGAGGAATCCAGAACTGGTCTAGACAGCAAGGTTTCAAGTACTGGTGTCTCTGCCCCCAGAGCTGGGCAGATTATTATGGATTTGGAATTTTTTCACACAGCAACTCTGGGAACTACAGCAGTTGAAAGTTTTGTGAAAGACTCTTTTTATACTAGAAAATTACATTCTAGCAGATTGGAACCATATTGTGAGGATAGGGACGTTCTGAGGAAAAAACACAACAAACCAACACACAAATGTGTTTTCAAAACAAGTATTTCAATATTGTTGCAACCAAACAGAATCACAGGCTCACAGAATGGACGAGGGAAGGGATCCCTGAAGATCATCTAGTCCCACACTCATGCTCAAACAGGACCTCCTAGAGCAGGTTGCTCAGGGCTGCTCATCTACCAAGCCTGTTGTTTCACCCATTCTCCTAGAACATGGCCCACCTGCATTTTACAAAAGTTCTCAGACGCGTGTGAAATAAACATTGATGGTTCAGGACCATGGATTTGATAAGGTTAGAATATGAAGTTTAGTGAAACAAGCTCTGTTTCAACATATCTAGGAATGTCTTGGCTTATACCAACAGCTATAGCTGATCAAGGAAGTAGAGAAATCCTGGGTAATTCCAAGAATTTGTTTCCCAAATATTTGGCTCAGTGGAATCATGGGAAGACTGTAGTCTTTCACAGACTGCACAAAGTACATGCACAGAGTGGACACATTTATGAACGTTTGTTTTTAATACAGTAGCATGGATCAGTACTGAGCTCTTACTATGGTTCTGGGCATCTCAGCCTCTGGGGGTCTGCAGAGCAGTCCAAGGCCACTGCTCTGAAGGAAAGACGCAAATGATTTCTTCAAATGACCACTTGATGTCACTTGACACCATGCTAATAAACTTGATGAAGCCCACTTCTGGGCAATAAACAAAGGTTCTTACAATAAGGTGTCTGAAAATGGGAAAGCAAGATGCTAAAAAAATACTATAAAAAGTTCATGTTTATTTGTTATGTGTTTGTCTATTATTCTTGTAAACCAGTGTTGGCAACTCCTAAATTACTTACAAATACACATTCTCTCTTGTCCAGAGAAGTATTGGTACCTGCTTCCTCTTCCAGAGAGAGTCTAGAATTAATCACTAAGACTAAGACATTAAGTTAGGATGTGTTCCTCACTTTTGGGGTGCCCAGTTTTGAAGAGATATCAAAGAGACACAGATGGTTCTAGATTACCCTTCCAAAAATAAGATTCCATTAGCAATCCAGTGTCACTAGTCACTTTGAAAGTTTTGGTTAAGCCTCAGATTTTCTCTCTCCTACAGCTTCATTCCTTACTGACATAGTGAATTTCACATTTCCCATGGATAAGAAATACCAGCTCTGAAAACTAAGGCAAGAGGCCATATTTCCTAATCTATCCAGTCCAAAGTAAAGTGAATTATTGTTCCCCGACAGCATTTTTCATACATCAGCATGACCTGAATTCTAATAAATCCACATGATCACAGCCTTACAGTCTCTCCTCTCGCACTTTCCATTTATGTGCTGCTGGGACATTGATTTATTTGTGACAGAAACCTTTATCCTGAGACTTGTATATGTTGGTTTTATCCTCTGGTATTCACCAGCCAGGTGGTCTTGCCAGGAAATAGATCTGACTGACTGTAAAATAAATGTTAACCCAGGACGTTTTCAATCCCAGAGCTGGTTGAAATATTTTAGCCAGAAGAGATTTTCCTTGCAGTTTCATTGAAAGTGAAATGTTTCTCTGGATACTGTTTTCAAACTATTATTAGATAGAAAAAAGTAAATGACTTATTGAGGTTGTCCCATTTTGTTTTGAAAATGTCACAAGAGATATGTTCTTACTTTAATCAGAGCAAAATGAATGAGTCGTATTGAACTAGATTTATAAAATATTTTATATTGGGTTTGATGTCTTTTTAGCATTTGAGTGGTTCCAAATTTAAACAGTTTGGAATCTCTATTATCCAAAATTTTGAAGAATAGAATAGATTCTGCTTCTTGTTTGCCTTTCAGCATTGGCATTTATCACAGAAAGAAAATAGCCAGCCTGGTGATATAAATGTTAGGCACTTGCTCTCATTTATGAAATGTTTTACTTGGAGACTATACAGTCTCACCTAGGTAACAAGCTTTTCCTTGGCAAGGTAGTCTAAATCGATACCAATAGGCCAGTTGCACTCCTCATTTGGTAGAAGTCAACTGAAGACTGCAGAAACCAATCCTTATGCTCAAGGACTGTCTAAAGCCCCTCCAGGTATCTCACTTATGATTTGTTGTGCCTTATCAGCTATCACTTTTCCTGCCCAGACCCTCAATCCTTGGCTAGCACTAGAAGGAGCCATGGCAGATGCTTCTGTGAGGACTCCTTCAAGAAATGTGGGAGAGATGCATATAATCTCAACAAAACCTTCAAGGATGATGAAGTGATGCATATAATCTCAACAACTCTCTGTAACAAATTTACTTCTCCTCAGTAGCTGAGCTCCTGCTTGCTATAGTGCATGTCAAGCCAAAAATACCTGTCCTGGTTTCAGCTGGGATAGAGTTAAATTTCTTCCTACTGCTGTGTTTTGGATTTAGTATGAGAAGAATGTTGATTACACACTGATGTTTTTAGTTGTTGCTAAGTACCCTGCTAGTCAAGGACATTCAGCTTCCATGCTCTGCCAAGCCCAGAGGCTGGGAGGGAGCATAGCCGGGACAGCTGGCCCAGCTGGCCAACGGGGTATTCCATACCATGTGACATCATGCTCAGTATATGAATGGTAGGTGTGTTCCAGGAAGTACCGATCGCTACTTGGTTATTGGTCAGCACGGGTGGTGAGCAATTGCATTGTGCATCACTCATTTTGTATATTCTATTATTATTATTATTATTATTATTATTATTATTATCCCTTCCTTTTTCTGTTCTATTAAACTGTCTTTATCTCAACCCACGAGTTTTTCTCACTCTTACTCTTCCGATTCTCTCCCTGTGTCCCTGGGGGTGGGGGAGGAGTGAGCGAGCAGTTGAGTGGTGTTTGGCTGCCTGCCGGATCAAACCACGACAATACCCCAAAGGTTGGGTGTCTGTATACACAGTGGAAAGTTTTCTGCAGAGCTCTTTGGCAATGTACTGTATGGAGCCACAACTGGGAGGCAGCATCCACAAATATGCATTGCTGCAATACTGAGTATTGCCATGCTTTTATCTGGGACAAGGGGAGGAGGGGCAGAAAGAGGGTCGAGCTTGCATGTTTCTGCATCCCACACCAAGCAATCCAAACTAAATTTGTTGTATAGTGAATCTGGCTGTAAATTTGGGCTAGCTGTGATGCCTTCAAGAGGACAGAGAGCATAAAAATGACTTTACATTAGCAGACATAAACACCTGTTGGACATTTTAACCTCCTTTACTTTCCATAGGAACCAAAAGCTGGAATATTTTTAAAGATCAAGGTCCAAATGTGCCTGAGATAGTTGGGAAAACTATCTTCTACTATCTTCTATGCTTTTCTCTCTGGAAGGTGATGCCCTGAGTACTGCAGTTTTTATATTTGGGGGCATTTCTAGATTTGTCTGCCTATACCACTGCTCAGACCCATTTCCAAAGTTCTGGTCCCAAAGAAACAAAAGAATAAGAATATTATTATCATAATTAACTCTCTTCCTTAGGGAGGTAACTTTAGAGACAAACTACTTTCCAGCACTGTCTTCTCCAGCTGCTAGTGCTTGCAGCTCTCTAGTGCTTTATAATCTTCGTTTCCACAAACGCTGAGCAGATATTGGTGATTTATTCCTGTAATTATTGTGCTCTTGAAGTTGTACCAAATGGAGTGTACAGTTCTGTGCTAAACATTGCAAGTTAAATCCCACTGGTCAGGAAGGAGAAAAAAAAAACTATTGAAGTCTATCTAAAGTACATTTCAGCCCTTGCTTGGCTGTCCATCAAACAAGATGGTCTACAAGACAAAGATGAGAGAAGGAAACACATGCAATCCATCTTCTTTCAGTGTAGGCAGTGCATGCAAGTTATTTATCTAATGCTTTAAATTGTGTCCCTTGGCCTTAAAATGAGAGCTGACAAGAATTTCTAGGCACAGGAAATTTTGCTATTTCATTGCAAATCGGAATGAAAACCGTAAGTATTTTAAGAAATTATGAAAATAATTAGTAAAGACACTTTCTCTTTGTTGCAGTCACAGGGTTGGTTTCTAATGCACCCAGAGATGTGATAATGGTGAAAACTGACATAAAGCAAAAGCTTAAGAAAAACAACAGAGACAGAGATAACGACTGTATCCTACTAAAACAAAACATTCTGCAGAAGCAGAAATGACGGAACCATCTGTTCTCGTAGAAAAGCATATTTGCAGAAATTTTTTTAAAGTAGATGTGAAAGTCTATTTATTTGTTTAATTTGGGACTCCTGACCTCATCGTTTTGGTGCCAACTCACTGTAATCTTAATAAACAATGAAAAGCAAAAATCACCCAGGCAGTGAATCGCTGGAGCCAATGTCTTCAGAACCAGAACACCAGAAAAGTGTTTTCTTTTCTCCCATCAGGTTAGCAGCCTGAAAGGAAGCAGGTTTGCCTGCCAAGTTTTTCATGACCCTACATGAAAATGAGAGCACAAAAGAAGAAACTGGTTTCCTGGACCTTAGCAAAGTGATTCTGCGCAAGGCTCAGCTTTAGGTGTAGCACATGGCACATTCACATCTGCCGGTGGGTACATCCCTCTACCCTTTGCTGCACCTGGACATAAATCCGAATGTCACTATTTTAGCTCAGTCATGTTGTGTATCGAATCACCAGTTACCCATAATTAGTCCTCTCATTAGCAACCATTACACTGTGTTTTCCTTGCCATTTTCTTTTCTTCAGCTAATGCAATATTTCCACTTGCATTAACTCAAGAAACTCTTAGGGCTAAATCTGATCTCGGAGAGTTGTAAATCAGGCAGCACCGTAAATCAGGTGTCCACACTGGTGTAACAGCCACGTAAATGAGATTGAAAGAGACTTGCAATTTCATTCTATGAAAAGAAAGCTCTTTGCTTTTCCAGCAAGTTAACTTGGCCTTCCTCCTGAGAGATGACCCCACTTAAATATGAATCCGGGAGGAAGTGGAACGAGCCTGAGCAGCACGCGGCTAGCCCTGAATGCAAAACAGCAACAAGCAGTTCTCCCAGCAAGCTGAAAACCTGAGGAGTTAATGTTCTGTTGAATGCTTTTGAACTGTGATGAAGCCAGCTTCGAGAAGACTATTGCTTTGGATAAAATCACAAATTAAAATGAAAAATTGTGGCATAGGTTCACAGCTGTGTTTCACGTCCATGCTCATTTAAAGGAGACAGACTTGAAGGCGGTTATGGAAAGCAATTTATTTACTAGATGTACTCCGGCTTTCTACCCGGCAGCATCAGGAAAGCATGCAGGTAGTTCGCTAGGGTTCAAGATACACGGCAACTCAGTTGCAAACCTTTACCTTATAACTTCTCATGTCAAATGTTTGCCAAAACTTCATATCAACACATATAGTCAATTAGTGGAGACAGAGAGCAAGAAATGCCATCCAGAATCCTCCCTGGCATTGATCAAACACAACTGAGTATTGCTCTGCGCGATTCCACCTTCCCAAGCAAAACTCCGTTAGAATTTCAGAGCTGGACGTGCCCAAGAGCCACATCAATCACTCTGTGATGGCACACAGGCCTCCAGTGTGCCGCGAGCTAATGGCTCACAGCTGTAACATGAGCTTCACCAGGAGCTAATCTAAGGATCTCTTGTCTGTCTCTCCAGTGACATGGGACTGCAAAAAGGAAAACTAAAATAAATATATAACTGATAAATAAATAGCTAACTGAACTGCTCCATCAGAGTTAGGATCCTGAGCATAATGAAACCAGTTTTCCTCTTTCTGCCTCCCATCTCTGTAGCTCAAGAGGTGATCTGTACAGTATTCAGCATGCGAAGAAGTCATATATTAGGTTTGTGAAAGAATGGATGACAGAGACAGTGCTGTGGTGTTCTGTACACCTTACAATGCAGTGGGGAGGCTGTGATCCTTGACCTTCCCTGAAATGGCCCAGGGCTCTCACCATGCTTCTGTGTGCCCCAAGTGTCCTTCCACCCTCACTGAGACACCGCTCCCCACAAAGGGCAGTGGGCTGGGGTACTCCCTTGCTAAACTCTCCTTATAATCAAGAATTTTGGACCAGAAATCTCTGCACTCTATGAGAAACACAGGCTGGAAGTGACACCCAGAAATCGCCCCTGAAAGGAGGTAGCTTTCAGGAGGAGCAGTTCGGAAACAGTGGTTTCCCTTTTCACTTGTCAGAATCAGATTTCTTTGTTGATTATGTGTTTGACACAAAGATAGATCTCAGTAATTAATATATTGTGTCAAGCTTATCTTACATTGCTGAGAGAAATAATTTGAGAGGTGTCACTGTGATTCATTTGAACTATTGAACTCCGTATTATTTTCAGAAGGAAAATGCAGGATGACTATATTTACAGGGCAGAAAGCACTGAAAACCACCTATTTATTTTCCTGAGAGCTTTCCTAGGGCATACATCAGCACAGATTCAATTTACAAAGGGTGTTTGAAAGCCAGGATACCACTTTAGAGTAAAGCATTATGAACATAACAGACCTGCTACTCTTTAAGAGGGATACATATTCCTCCAGTCCCTCTGGACAATCCTCTTTGCATCCGCTTTGCTCCTCACCTTTCCCAGTGCTCCTCTTCTTGGATTCCAAATACTGCTCAGATTTCCTTGACCTTGCTTAATGCACACAAGACTAGATGTTTTACTACATATTTGTCCCTTCAAACCATTTGACTTAGCATCTCTTCAGCCCTTTCATGGGCTGCAACATCTGCAGTGCAAGGACAGTAAAGGTAGCGAGAAACCGTACAAAAGTCTGCTCCTATCCTTTCACAAAACATCTGAGCCAAGTAAGTCTCATGCTCAGGAGAACATGGCTGCTCCCTGTATTTAGGAGTTCAAGTTGCCTTAAAAGACATAAAGCGAATGTAAAACCCTGCAGTGAATCAGAAGAGGGAAGGCTGAGCGCAGTGGGCCCTACAGACTAAAAATTCAGGCATCGTGCCCTTTAGGAGTCATAGAAAATGGGGATGAAAGCAATAGGACAGACGAGATGCTTAATAAACTAAGGAGCTCACTGGTTTCCTGCCTCCTTGCTCTCTGTTGGTCGGTAAAGCTCTGCAGGATGAGTTCTGTCCACAGCATCCCCATTTTCAGCCAGACACAATGGGGATTTTCTTACTTTACCGTAACTTTCTAAGGAGTTGTTGGCTGCAGCTGTCTCTCTTTCGCTGCAGCAGTTTCATTACTATTTTATGTTCCTTAGGACTTAGTATGTTCATTTCTGAATATTTTAGCTATTTGCCACATGATGTGTCCATCCCCAAATGAGACTTCCAGACAATCCCTTCCCATGACCCAAGAGAGGGCACTTGCTCCTGAAAGAGTCGGAGGTGGGTGGGGAGCACTTCTTTTGTCTCCCTGATCGGATCGTGCAGGTGACGATCAGGCAGCCTAAATTCTGGTCAAGTCCCAGTACTGATGCAGCCTGTCCGCTCTTCAGCATTGCTTAATCCTGGAATCTCTACAACGTCCTCTGAGGTGGCCAGAAGGTTCCTTGGGCGTCCACAAGAAAAGGCAACAATTTCTTGTCTAAACTATCATGTTTGGGCCTCCAAAGCCTCAGACTTACGCTCAGTGAAAGACACACTCAGTAGAGCAGTTGCCACCTTTCCCTTAAAACAGCCAACAGTCAGAGGACTTGGCCTGAAATAACCTCAACTGCAGGTCTTTGCTTGAAGGGGCAACTGAGATGCCTGTAAAGAGAACCAGAGCCACCTGGCTACCGTGGGATGGGGTTGCTGGGTGGGTGAGGGTGGGGGGACACTTGCTGCCTTTCCTGGGACACTGAATAGCCAGGAGCACAGGAATTACAGGGCAGTGGGAGAGCACCTTAGAGAGAAAGCAACTATAACTCCCAGTTTGGACACTCAGATGCCTGTTCGTGGTCTGGAGCTGATCAAGTTGGATCTTCTCCTGGCTGCACTTAACCCCGTCCATGAGGGCCTCATGTCGGATGCTGACAGCTGAACGACATCTGTGGCTGGTGCAAGGCCAAACTTCACCCCCGTTCGGGAGAGCTGAGCCCATTGAACCAGCTGAGCGCGAAATAGTTGTATGAACCCGACACTTACTTTTCAGGAAATATTTTAATATATATGTTACATTTCTTCAGTTTAGTTCTGACTAATGATTTGCTTCATGCCCACAGAAATGGGGCAGCAATCAGACAGGCAGAAATTAACGCAGTGAAATTGGTTTAATGTCCTCCACAGCATTGGAATAAAATTCGAAGAGAGTGCAAAAGGAACTACAGATAGTACATTTATATCGAAGTGGAAGAAAGAAAATTCTTCACTCATCAGAAGTGTCCTAAAATAAGCACAGCAATATCAAAGCCAATTAGGGAGACAGTGATGTAATTCAAAGACATAATAAGCAGTCTTCTGTGATGTGGTTTATGAACAATTTATCACCACACTTTGGCTCCAACAAGAATATAGTCCAATAAGCTGCTGGCTTCAACTTACCTTTAGAGCTCTATAACCGACTCATATTGATAGAGCCCGGCCTGACAGTGGTGATAAAATGAACTATTTCTAATTATTCAAACTCAGCGAAGAGTTTTCTCACACACACATCAAATATATTAAACTGAATTCATTTTCTTTTATGGATTCCCAGCACTACTAAAATCAGTGGATCAGTGGAGAGAAAAAAAGAAAAGTCTGTGCGTTGAAGTGACAGCATAAATTAATAACCAGATACAAATGTGAAGATAATTTATGTTCCTTTTGAATCCCGTTGGGTTTTTTTCAGCTCAAGTATTCCTAATATGCTCCATGATCCATGCAGGACTGGGATGTTCTGGGAGGCATGATGGGATGGGGAGGGAAGGGGATTTGTGGGAGCTGACAGCATGCAGGGATGGATAGAGTGAGGAGACCCAGCTCAGAGGCTTGGTGAGAGCTGTAGATGGTAGACACAGTGGCTCTGGAAAGGAGCTCCTCACCTCAGCAGCACTAGGGCTCATTATTGAGGGTCAGACCCCCCTGCGTGAAGAGTCTGTCACCAGGTAAAGGGACGCAGCTGATTTGCACTGCCACAGTCACGGGCACAGGGCTGCACCACGGCAGAGGTGCCCGCTTGGAGCTGCATTGGCACAGCACCATTTCCCAACCAATAAATCCTGGTTTATGAAGCATCATCCTGATGTGACTAAACCATTGACAGCGGTACTAACTTTTAGGAGTGGTTTGGGTGCCTGTGACCCCCCAGCAGCATGGGAAGGGAGCACATTAAGATAAAATACACAGAGAGGATGTCCACTACTGGAGGCACGAAGGGAGCATGTACATTGTGCACTATTTGCCTAGTGCACTAAATTAACACAAAATCCATGTTTACTCTAAAAGATCATTGCAGCAGTAGAGGAATTTGAAAAGCCTGTTCCAGACAAGAGAAGCCAGGGTGAGTGTGCTGGAAATGCACAAACATATCAAGTACGAAATGTATGGACACTTGAGAAAGGCTTTGTCAAGGAATAAACAGACAAGTGCACACCTAAGACTTCCCTGATCTTTCCTTCTACAAATCAAGAAGATATGCAGCAGAGATGACAAGCCTGGGCCTGGTTTCCAGTGAGCCAGAGGCCCAAACTAGCCCATGGGTTTGTTTTATTTCTGATTCCAGACTCACATTCCTGGCTCTCAGGAATGAGGCTTCTCAGGGAGACATTTAAGAGCAGGGCACAGCAGCCAGACAAGATCTTTCCCTCTCCAGGATTACAGAAGGTGAAACATCATCAATGAAATGGAATTGCATCAATGTCAAATCACCTTTTCCCATTGCAAAGATGTTTCGAGGGTTCAGACTCTTTGATGTGGAAAATCCAACGGACAGATGGTCCCAAACTATCATCCAGTGATCTGGATACCAGCCCATCAAGTCCCCAAATTCCTTACACCATGGTAAATGAAGAAAACAAACACTTATGTTTAAAACCTCCAACATCTCCCCTTGCTCAGAGGATCTTCAACTTCTGTGCCCTATTTCCTTTTGTTAAACTGCTCAACTTCTCCATCCCTTCCTTTTTAGGAAGACTGGTTCCTTTTGCCACATACACTCCTGGTTATAAACCAAGTAATAGTAGCTAAACTTGCTGGCAGATGGCACATTCATTATTTTGAGTTTCTTAGCCCCAGAGCTACTACAAAAAACAAAGTTGAAGAACTAATAATTTTAGTTACACCAGCAAAGTGAAGGGCTGATACATTCCCTACCGAGTAACAAATTAAAATAAGCCTAAAGCAATAAGCAATTTCTGACTTTTCCATGTGTGTTTTTATTTCCATGTCTCTGGTGGCTACCTACAAGGAGGAGTATGTCAAAAGCTTCCCTTAACTCCGAATTTCAAGTCTGAATTAAATTATTAACGTCACTTATTTAGCTCATGCAGCATGGACCCTGCCTGCCAGGCTGCCTGGGCTGCCTGCCTGAACCTGGACAGGAGAGCCTTCCTCCTGAGGAACCCTGTGGGAACTGGGGAGGTCTTGGTCAGCATGAGGGGGTTCAACCTCAGCCGTGTGAGGGTGTCTGAAAATAAAAACCTAGCTGCTGCAGTCCCTTCTGAGGATATACTACCAGGTCTCACATCTCCTATATATCCTACTCCCTCATTAGACTCCTTCCCATCACAGTCTATGGCATTTCTGAAAGACCATTGGTGCATCGAATTTTCCCTGGGCACTCAAGATAAACTGAAGAAAGCATTAACTCAGACGGTCTTCCAGGAATGAAGAATAATCAGGAAGGATGGGAAGACATACAAACTATGCCATGGCACTTCCCCAGTGCCACGAACCTTGGGGCATTGATGCCAACAGGACATTCAGTCCTGTCTTCCCAAACATGTTTGGCAGCCCATAGCTGCAGGGCCATTACAGCACTGAATTTGTTCTTACACCCCTACCTGCCTGCAAGCCTACGAGTAAATCCTGCTGCTCACTTTGGCGGAGAAACTGTTCATATCACAGTCGTCAGCCTGCCGCTACACAGACAGTCATACCTGGACGTCTGTAGTGCTCGGCTAGCAGTAATCAAAGCCACACACACAATTCTTTGCTACTTCGCTCCTCCATCACAGCCCCAGCGAGGCTTGTTCTCCGCTCCTGTGAGTCAAAAAAGGACAGAGAGCACAAGTCCAACCTGGGAAATGTTTCTCAGATAAGTTCTGCTTTGTAAGCGTTTGGTTTCTGCTTGACTTTGTTCACTGCTATCTGAACTGCCTGAAAAGAAATCAAATGCAGCCTTTCCTAGCAACAGGGTATTAGAAGAGGATCAGACTTACAATACCTGTGGTACCTAAAAATGGAGTATTATACTGACTACTGTCAGTCAGTTAAACTTAAAATTCCTAAAATTCGAGCCTAAAATTTTAGGCTTTAAAGGGATGATTTTCCACTTGAAGATTTTTAGACTTTAACATATAATTCTTTAGCTCAGTTTGCTGAGGGTCAAGCTTGTCTTATGAAGAAAGTTGTGCTGCTTCCCCATCTCTTGTTCTGGGGGCTCCAGCTGGATTTGCATGACACCTTGCCTTGTGCTGCCTTTCTGTGTACAGTAATTCCATTGTAAATGCCATATAACAAGTAATGAATAGTATATGTTTTTTTTTCTCAAGCAGTAAAAAAAATATTCTACAAGGATGAGAGGTTTCAGATTAGCAATGGTTAAACTGTTCTAAATTTTGGCCCAAGTCTCCAAAACCAACTGCATTATATCTTTTTGCAGGTTCAGGAAAGTCTAACAGCTTCCTTTTTTTATTATTATTATTTCTAAACATTTTCTGTGTTCAGCCTTCATCAGGAGTGCTGAGGCTACAAATGCTTCTTGGCATCTGTCGATAGTAATATCGCTCATTCTCTGATGGCAATGTACTTTTCAAGCCTCATATTCATAAATCTTCTAAATGCCCGGGAGATAACTAAGTACTACTGTGTACCACTATGGTAACCTAAGGCATAAAGAGGTTAAGAAACTTTTCATGCATTACCAACTGAGTCGGAGCTGGGTATTGAACCTCCAAGTCCTGATCCCTCATTTTTCTTCCAACCACTCACCAGCCATCCCTCTCCCAGTAACCAAGCAGTTTGGTAATTACAGTAAGATTTCCAGACTTTAGCTGCTGTTTCTTTTTCTCCCCTTCAGCAACATCATTAACTTTTAAGATTTAGCCCATTGCTTATGTAAATGGAAAAGACATTTCAAATCTTAGCACAGAGGAGTTGGATTTTCCTTAAGGAAAATCCGCCTCTCAGTGGGAGGGAGATGGGGCCAATTCCCGCACCACTCAGTTGCTGTCTTCCCTTCTAAGGATCCACCTTGCAAGAAAACGTCTGATCCAGCAACCTCCCTGCTGCCTTGCAGCCACATTTGGATACTCAGCCTAACGCCAAGTCTACGTTGGGACACCAGTGAGACAGTGAGAGGAGGTGAGATTTCACAGCAAGGTATAGGGAGAGAGGGGGAGAAAGAAGGAAAGGCGGTGGAGTAGGAGCACCACCGAAAGGCCATATCTCCTCAGGTGAAAGTGGTTTGAAGGTCCCTGGTGCAGCATCTTCTTGCATGCCCCTTTCAAGCCCTCTTGCACAAATGAGGAGGACAGGCGTTTTATATTGCTTTGGCTTCCTGCCTGTGTTGGGCACACGGTCAGGCTGGATACTGATGAATTCGGCCAGAGGCCTCTAAATTGAATTCATGCCTTTTCCAAAGCAATTTTTATAAGGTGACACAAGCAGGTGTATTTTTCATTTTAAAACAAGAAGGCTATTTTAACAGGGATTAATCCTGGACTGGAAGAAAAAAATCCTAGGACTAAGTTTTAGATATTAAATTTTTCAGCTTTTTAAATCAAGATGTGTAAAGGTCACCATCCACTGCATCTCCTTGTGCTATGCTCTGCTGCTTCAGCCACTCAGTCTTGTTTCACCTCAAGCATTGCTCTCTATCCTGCACTTTTGTCATAGTCCAGTGCTGTGGCTAAAACTAAGAAACACCAAAGTCTTACCCCTTGGGGCTATCCAGCACGTGCCCCAAAAGGCAGGGTACGCATGGGCTGTCTCCTCAACTGAAGACTCCTCCAGAGTCCAACCCAGCCTTTCCTGGGCTGGAGGTCAGAGGACAAGCCTGTTTAGCAGGGAGTTGCTTTACCTTGCTAAGTAAAGTAAATAACTGCACAACCCACCCAGTGGGGAGGTGGCAGGAAAGAGGGTCCTGAACACCTTTGACCTCTGTTTGAAGCCTCCATGAGTCCAATAGCTGCTAAGAGTGGTCCTCAGCCTGCCATCTGCAGTTTCTGACATGGGAAGAGCTAAGGCCACACCAACGGGATGATCTAGTCACCCCAATGGGATGATCTCTCCCCATTTTAGCTCCTTTCTTACAGGCAAAGCTGGCAGAAGCAATGCCGTTCTTCACAGATCTCAGCAGCAGGGGCTACTGCGGGGAAATGAGGAGCTGGGTGTTGAGGAAGCTCCTCCGAGAAATCACCTATGGGGCTGCTGAGAGGCTCAAGTTATCCAACACGGATCACAGAAAGAGCTGAAATACTGGGGAAATGAGCCTCTGCCAAGTTCCTTAGCTCTAAAAGATGCCCTTGCCCCATATCCCCCAAAACAGGTCTTATTTGAGGAAATATTAGTGATCTCAGATGCCCAAAACAAATCAGTTAGCCACAGCTGTCCATCAAAAGTGGCTTCAGGCAGGTTTGTTACAGATGGGAAGACTAGAAGAAAGCGAGGATTATTGATATCTATCCCAAAATCCAAGGACCAGCTGATACAGTACCTGCCAAGCTATGTGCAAATTTGGAAGCCGGGCAGATGCACCCCTGGCTCTGCCTGAAGCCTACTGACAGAAGCTGCTAAAGGAGCAGGTGCTTCCTACAGACCTTATTACCAAAGAGGTTAAAAGACGACAGCTGTGAGAAAATGAAGCCATTCTCTGCGGAGTGGTTGCTGGAGGAGTGGGAGAGCATGTCTTGGAAAGAAGCCCTGTTGCAGTTTTATTACTCAGGTGTGAAAGGAAAATTGTATATCCAGGGGACATATGCTGCAATGCTGTTTTTCACATTTAACCTCACTCTTCTTTTTATAAGGGATGGAGAAGAAGTGCTTCTTATAGTGCAGCGAAAGGGAGACCTCCTCTCTAGCGAGTCTGTCTGACTGGACTTCTGGAGTGTTTGGTGGCCGAGGCTGTCAATGCAGGTTCAAAACCCTATGCTGGGATTAAAACCAACTCTAAGCAGATACCTGAAGGCTCCCACTCCATCTGAGGGCATTTTTTGCAGAAGTTCTGGCTGACCATCACCAATATTCTACTAATTATTTTTAGAAAGAATAGGTCCAGCAGACAAATTGCTTGGATTTGCAGAAAAAGGCCTAATCCATACCAATTCCTGCTAAATGAAGAAAGCACAAAAGAGCCTAAAAAAGATAGACAATCCTGGTCAGGCAGCAGAACAACTACATAATTACAGATGTACTGAGGGAGTTATGGTCTTGGCAAAATTAAAAGTAATTAAGACAATTGCCTGATTGTCTTAACAGAAAGCAAAACCAGCAATGTTTTGCAGCGTCATTGTTGAAATATTAACCAGAATGTCTCTGCTTTACACCACCCTAAGACACCACCTCATGCTCTATTTTCATCATCGTGGATTGTCCCTGAGAATAAAGTATTTTGTCTGATTTGTTAATATATCCACATACAAGGTTTGCAAGGAGAGAAGGTGACTAGTGACTTCTTTTTTAGCTCTGTAGCCACATGATACGAGCCTCAGATTTCGGGGCTGTTACTGCTTGCATGCAACGGACAGTAAGAATTTCACATTTCTTTCTTGTCTTGCTACAGAATTTAATTTCTGGCTGGTTGCTTTTTTCTGCTTTCTCTGGACACCAAAGTGCAGCCAAATTTCAACATAAGAGGCAGGCTGCTTTTCTGGGACTCGTAATGACATTCTGCTCTCAGAAATGTGCAGTGCTTGCGCTTAACCACCAGGTTTGGGACTAGGAGGGAATTTTCCCGCCAGGTAAGATTGGCAGGAAATTTTGAGATTTTTCTGGCTTGCCTCTACCATGTGCCTTATCTCTCTTCCATAATCTTAAGGGAAATCTGTTTATCGAGTGCTCTAGTATCACAGAGGTGTAAGACATTGGTGATTCCCTCAACCTCTTCTGTCCTCTTTTTGTCATACGCTTATGGCATTTGCTCTTTTACTACAGCTCTTAGACTGGTCACAGACGGGGCATGTTTTACAGTGCTTGTTGGTGTGTGGACTTTTTTCAACTACTGCTTGGTGTCCTGCTCTTGCAAAGGCTGCATTCAATGCCCCGGGTGCCCTCTTCCAAGCCAATTTTTATATTTCATTGATGCGTCATTAAATGTAAAAAACCCAACAATTCACAACAATGAGACAAAACATTACCAGGCTGCTGAGGTTGTACTGCAGCTATACATGAACCTGTCAATTCTAGTATATTAAGCGAACCTACCTAAAAACTGGGTTCTATGCATTACAAAAATGCTCCATAATATCTGTGCGTTTCCTGCAATCATTCTATTCTGACAGTGCTGTGAACCCAATTCTCAAGGGTTTGAAAAAGGAGGAGGAAGGCCAAAATTTTGTTAAAAATGTCCAGATATTGGTTGCTTCAGGGTACACTAGCAACATCAATACAAGAGCAATTTCACGCAGCATTTTAACCATGTGGTTAAAATGGCCACTCTTTTAGGAGCCACAGTCTTTTATGAGGACTTTATTTGCCACTCATCCTGATTACCACCTCCTACCTTGCAGATTCTCTAGAGCGATGGCTAACGTTAAAATGCCAGTTTACATAACTTTACAGGCAATTCAGTTTCAGCCTCTGAAAACAACAACTATTGCATGGAAAAATATCTCACTTGTTTTTCACTTAAAAACACTCTAGTGAGTGTGTTGGCTTTCTAGTCTGATACATTTTCATTTGCTTCTGTTTCATATATGGATGATATGGCACCTACAAGATCAGTGTGTGGGTCTAGTGACACTCCAGTACACATATATTGAGTAGTTCCTGATGGTAACAACCATCTTCTAAAAATCTTTTCTGCTCTGCTTTCTCCAGTGCCTAGGAGAATCATCTATGATCCATAATTGGAAGCATCCTAGAAGCACTACTTAATAATATAACAATATCGTGGATAACGGAACAAACATTATAACATGCACACAAATAAAATACAAATACATTTGCTTTTAAACAGTCGCTAAACTATCTCATTATATTTTAGTGCAAAGATTTCTAGAAAAAGTTCTTGATGACTTGAAATATTACAGTAATTGATTTTGAAACTATTCACCAACACAGTGGATTTGTTTGTTAATGGGCATTGGGAATAGTTCTTGGGTGCTGAATAATACACAATTCAGAAAGTATGTGAATCTTTTGGATGTCCATACACTGTAGCAAAGAAAATATTGATGTTCTGGAAACACAGATAGCAATGTAAAATACTTTGTTTTCACAGTATTGAATATTAATGGCAGGATACTTGTGTTCTCCATTAAAATAAGTCATGCTACTTAAATGGACATCTTTCAGACACCAAATACAGATATTCAATCAGGTGTATATTTTTTTCAGTTTTCCAGTGGGAAGTATTTAATTCATAACAGAGGCAGGTCAAGGGAAAGGAATACAAGGAAACTGCGTTAAGAGTCTGAGCGTTCAGACCTCCCTGGAAGCTGGTGGACAAGCACTGATGGCTCTTTACAAGCTAACATAGACCACATTGAACATTTTCAATGCTTTTTCAGCAGGCAAGATTGAGACTTGAAACTGAAACCTCACTCAGGTTTCAGTAAGCCCAAAGCTAAGGCAATGACCACAGGGAGGAGACTGGGAAGGGACTTATAACCTTGTAGGTCCCTTCTTTCAAGGAAACCTTCACCTGAGGGTGAGAGTGTGAGGCTGTGGCTGGGAAATACCCTTGGCCACATCTCTTTTGCATGTAGGGTCCTAAAATGGGGCCGGTTTACACCTTCCTTCTGCTTGGTGCAGTTGATAGGACAAGCTCACATAAAAAAGCCACCTTGGAAAATGCTGTGCTTGGGCCGTTCTCACCAGCAGTAGTGTCTAGCTGGGCTCTCCCTGCCTTTGCTTTCCTCAGCCTTTGCATTTCTGACCAACAGTACTGATCTCTATGGAAAGGACAAACCAAATAATGCAAGTGAAAATAGTCACAACAGTGTGTGCTATTGCTCATCCTCTGCAGACCGCTGGCTGTGCCGGGGCTGCCCTGCGAGCAGACAGTCCAGTTTGACCACAGTCCATTAACTGTTCCTTTAAAAAATGACTCAAGATTTTGACTCAAACCCAGCTGGAGGACTGTGAAGCACTCCAGAAATCATTGTAACCAGCTGGCCCTGTGGTCAGCAAGGAGCTTGGTTTCCTCACACTAGGTGACACGTTTCACATGTGTTTTCAAGGATTACTAGTCACAAAGCCAGAATGAGCAAGAAATACAAATACTTGAGCTCCTGTCTTTGAAAATATCCTGTAGCAAGGCACCACTTGGCCTTCTGCTTTCATTAGATATGGGCTACCACCTTGATAGATTGAAGTGCTTATGCTCTGAGCAAATACATTGACAATAACACATCCATTCCGTTCTCGGGGTCACCATTGACTGCACTGCCCCAGTCAAGTTCATTCAAAGCAACATTTGTCTTGCTTATACCTGCCAGTGCTGCAGGACTATAAGCAAGAACAGCCTTGACAGTCTGTTAATCAAAGGCCAGGAGAAAAGAAATTAAGAAACTTCAGCAATCCTCACCAGCAGACTTCTACCCTCTGAGCAGGCTGCTTGTTGGGGTGAGCTTGTTGCTCACTCCAGTAAAATAACATCTGCAGAACTTTTTACTTTGCCACAAGCAGAAAATTAGCAATGGCCTCAGCACTGCGTGGTTTACTCTAGCAAACCTCTAGTTTTCCTCCATGTATCCCAGTGCTACGCTGTGAATTCCCAGGATCTAAAGATCTTAGAGCTGAGTGGCTGAGACGTCATGCTATACATCCAGGTGTTTAAGCTGGATACGCTTTCTTGAACTAACCAAAGCTTTCTTGAACTAAGCCCAGTTTAAATAGGCACATATTTATTTGGATTGCAAAGTCAATAGTCTGAATGAACACCCACTACACCCACATCATTGTTTTGTACATTGCTGGATATGAAGGCTACCTCAATATAAATGTCCTATCATGTCAAGTGGCCTAGGTCCAAGCAAACCAAGGACCTTCATATGATGTCTATGATTAATATTCAGATTCATATGCTTCTGAAAGGACACCAAAATGCTGCCAAGCAGAAAGGGTCCTATTAGACAAGGGTGTTCTACTGGGACATGCAGTTTCTGAAGAAAAGAAATTGGGACTGTCTTACAATGGAAGCATAGATGCTCTTTTCCAGAAAAGCTCTTTTCCACCATTGCACACATCCATGATTTTGAAGAACAGATGCTGAAGGAGGACAGCATTTGTTAGCTGTCCACAGAGATAGCCTGAGTGTGCAGTCAACCCCAGCTATTTTCTTTTCATCAGGAGATGAACCAATGCATGCCTAACAACCGGCATTAGGCACCAAAGCTCCTAGTTTTGTATCTTCTTGTTCAAAAGATAATACATACCAATTGGAAATATGCATTTTTTTTTAATATGCAATAATTTTTTAATTAATTTTTTTTTTATTAAATTGCTAAATCTGCACCAGCAGTAGCATGCAGCTATCCATTTCAGGTAAAACTCTATATTTCAAACACCACAGACTCAGGCAAGAATGCAGCATTACTGGATAGCTCTCAATCTTGATTACAACAGTATACATTTGAAGCAAATTCTCTCATATGGTCAATTAATCCAGATTGACTCTAAAACAACTGAGAGCCCAAGAGCCATGGAATGTCTTTATAATGCTAATTTAATTATGATCAGCTTTGTTGTCTTAAAATACTCATTGTGTAATTCCATATAATAGCAACAAGTAAATTTATTGTGCTACTATTTCTTAGTGTTTTCATTTGTAATCTCCCAAGATACAAGTAATAAAAGAAAGCATCAGTTCCTGGTGGTTAGAGACACAAACAGAAGATCTGCTGTCTAGTTTCAGGTCCGCTGCTGACCTTCTGAATAACACAAGTCATGCCTCCCTTTTACATTTGCCTGCTGCACAAGGACAGCCAACCCTCCTCTATTCAGCACTGTGAAACCCACATATCTGTATTATTAAGGATAAACAACAGGAATGAAAATACATTTAACTGAAGACTTGACTGAAGAGATTGGATACGAGATGAACTTCTCCTGAGGTGTCTAATGATCTATCATTAGAATGGCTACCATACCTCCACCTAGCCAGCCTCTTCCGAAGTTGATACCTACAGAAAAATGACAAGTTTTCTTTTCATGTATTTGCCCATTTTCTGAACTGTCTTTTCACTTCCAGCACTTTCCATTTCTGGTCACAGTGCTTAATTCCATCAGTAAAGTCATTGAGTCATTTCGTTATTCACTTCCTTTCACATTAACGTAGATGATGCATCAAACCTCCTTGCTAACCCCCCTCCCCAACTTGGTGTGGCACCTCTCAAAGAGATGAGAAGTTTCTGCAGAAATCTGGCTCCAGCATTTCTGATTTGGCACATTTAGGTAATTCAACTACTGGCTTGTGTAACAAAAGCAAATAAAATCCCTTGACACGAGCAGAGTTAGAGGCCATACAGGCATTTCTGAGGCATTATCCAGCAGATAGTTTGCATAACATTAAGTGTTATAAAAGCACAAATACTTGTTGGCTATGGAGCTTATGTTACGATATCCCTATAGGGTACGTGAAACGTGGGTGCATGGCATCCTGAACAAGTGACTCTCACTGGAGGAGTGAGTGTCTACTTTTGAAAACATTACTTTCTATTTCAGTTTGAGGACAGCTTTGCTGGTTTT
Source organism: Calonectris borealis (assembly GCF_964195595.1). Taxonomy (NCBI): domain Eukaryota; kingdom Metazoa; phylum Chordata; class Aves; order Procellariiformes; family Procellariidae; genus Calonectris; species Calonectris borealis. Next base: position 8,143,406 of record NC_134316.1, on the reverse strand, counting down.
CGTTGTTGTTGCTATAGCTGACTGATCCTATACTCTGGTGATATATTATTCTCCCTCGCCTGCCTTCACCAATCACTGTACGTCTGTCAAAAGTGTTAGAATCAGTTGGCACAGTCACATCATGAGTGGGAACAAGCCAGGTCTTTTGGAAATCCTATGAATTTTCATAGCACGAACAAGTTAGCTACAGAACCTGGCTGAAATTTTAGTGCTCTTCAAGACATTGAAAACATCAGACCTTAACAGGTCTGAATTATAGAGGCTGGAGGTAAAAAACCCCACCCCATAACAAAAAAGCAGTCAGTCACAGAGGACAATTGTGAATTCTGCAAAAGCAATTGGAACATTTAATAGACTTTTTAAAAGCCTTGAATGAAGTCATGAAGTCCTCAGACATTGAATTAAAATATCCACAATAGCCTGTTCTGAAATGGAGCCCAAGATGTTTTAGAAGTTGAATAAATGGCAGACTTTGTACTCAGGGCCAAGACTTCAACTCCAACTTTTAGTTGCTTCACTTCAATATTGTCTAAATTTACTTTTTTTCTGTGTGTTGAGATTTAGAAATGATATAGCTGTGCTGGCAAGAACTGTTATTAGGTGCTGAAAAATTCAATCATGCAGAAGGGAGTGGGGTGGGGGGAAATGTGTGCCAGGTTATTTATTATCTCTCTATAGGAGCCCTGTATTTTGTCAAGGCAGCATCCTAAGGAAAATTTCATTGTATTTATAAAGACAAGACGACAATGGAAAATCCAGCAAAAAATCTAGAAATTCTGATAGTAGTTCTTCATTCAGTGTAGTTCAATTCAGCTACCTATCTTCAAAATATGCCGATCTAATTAAGAACTGGTGAACAGCTATTAATAGAAATGTATCTTGGATGCTAATAATGTGGGCTTTATGCCCCTGCCTAGCAAAGCTGATATGTCAGAAGTAATAGGAGTATTAGTGTTAGAGAGCTGCCACACTTGCAAAGGCGGGTGAATAACTCCATGTGGGTAGGATCTTCCCATCCAAGAGCCCCTGTAAGCATTAACGGTGCCCCTCTGCCTACATGATGCAAAGGATTATCCGTTATAGTTCCCAAGTGGTTCAAAGGATGGCTGGTCTTCCAAAAACACAGATGGGAAGGAGTTTATCCAGAAAGAGAAGCAGTTTGTGAAACAGCATCTAATAGCTATCATCTCCTCCACCCCTACACACGACCCTATCTAGCTGTTACAGCCCTTTGAGCTCAGTTCTAAAAGAAATAAATAAAGTCACAGCCTCTATCAGAGAAAGCCGAGCAGAGACTAAGCACATTGCAGAGCGGGACTGGAGGCGTCCTGCGCAGAGGCAGGATTCTAAGGCATTGCCAAAAATGTTGACTGGCACTGCCAAAAATGTTGACTGCAGCAGACGTGGCTACCAGTCCAGTCAGGATGGAGAGAGAATGTCTTCTCAGGTCTGGTACCACAGCCTGGTGCTGCAGAAACTCAGCGTCTTCCATGTTAGAAGGAAGAAGAGAACGAAGATGGTCATCACAAAACTTTAATGGATTTTCCTGTCATCATGTGCTAGACGTACATCTCCATGATTAGACAGATACCATGAAGGGAGGAAGGGAACTCAGTGAGACTAAATTATTAGGTCAACTGAACAGAAGATCAGACGCAACACAGACCAAAATCCCTATGACTCCTTTCTCCATGCTGGTTATCTAAATGTAAGACATCCAAATCTGCCTTTCTGTTTTTTGGCTTTGATTTTTTTGCTGTTTTTACACAAAATATCACAAAAGACAATGGAATAAAAACAAGTCCAAAAAGGCTTCTTGTTCAAATTTTACAACAATAAGTGCTTTTTTGACAAAATTGGGAAATTTTGCAGGAAGGTATCAAATTCCATCAATATTTTCACTGGGAAATTACATTTCACTGTGATACATTCAAATCATTTTGTTTCAATAGAATAATTTTAGCTACTATTATGACAAGCAGAAATGAGAGCAAAATGTTCTAAATTACCATTACGAAGCATTTCAAGAAAGCCATTTCAATGTTTCAGGAACAAAAAATTTCCCAAACTTCAGCTGGTATTTAATTTTGACTTCTCGTGCTGGTTAGAAAATAAAATTGTAAGTTTCCTGCAGAATGAAAATTCCGTTTTCTGACCAGCCACCCTCAGTAGTAGCATTTCAAATGTAATTCGGAGGAATACAATGGGCCTATTTTCACACACTGCTATGGGGCACTGCTCCAGTTGTCTCCTGGCCTATTACCTTACCAGAACCTCCTCTTCTTCTTGCAGGGCAAGCACCAAGGAATATTTCATGGGCAACAGCAGTGAGCTGCACACAGCCCATAATAATTGCCAGGAGAGGTCTTGGTCACTTTAAAGTGTTACAAAGCCAGGTTCAGGCAAATCTAATAAACCTGTTTCAGAGAGCACTAGAAGGGAAGAAAAGGAAAGGAAACAGAGTTAAGGGAACCCATTTACCCATTGCAGGCTTCAGTGGGTCTCTCACAAAATTTGCAGAGACCAAATGGGTCACAAATGTTTTGTCCCTGTGTTTGATAACTCAAATAACTTAGTCTTATATCTTCCACTGGTATATTTTTTTAAAGTTATTTGTATCCGAGAAAGAGGGGAGGGAGACACCCCTAGGAATTTTGGTTTGTGCGCAGAGGCACCCCCTTTACCCACGTGTGCATCTCCTTCCTAAGCAGGCCCTGCTTTTCTGGGAGGGCGAGTGCCTTATGGGAAGGCACTTTGGAAAGTTTTTCTTCTGCAGAGAACAGACCAGACAGGTATTTCTGTGGTCTCTTCTGGCCTGCACAAGCTCACTACCCCCACCTGGGCAGTGGGAGCAATGGCGATGAAGCACCCTGGGGGAGTCACACGAAGAGGTTTATTTGAGGAATTGCTTCACCTCCCACATGCTCAAGGGCTTGCACAGTCTGAGGGCATTTAAATGTTCTCTTTTTTCCCTTACTGATAAATTTCACATCTCAAAATAGTGCTTCCTCAGCTGGGGAATAACATGGAGGGTTCCAGAGATGAGCATTGCACACTGCAAAAGTCTTGAGCAAATTTGCCCAAGAGAAAGGGGAGAAGGCAGCATGCACATGCAGAGGCACTGGGGCAGTGCCAAGGCATGTTGTTGCACTCCAGCCACTGGGCATCATGAGAAAACCAGCTTGGATTCAAATGGACTGGGACCCAAATGGGTCCTCTCCGTGCCATGCACAGTCCCTATGCTAGGAAAGGTGTACAACAGGGAGGTCTAGGCTGCTCCTCCACTTTCTGTGCTACCCCATGGTATAAAAGCCAAAAAGTGCTGTTTGATGACTTCTGCCACCTCCAGAGAGACCCTGGCATGCTGCCTGGCCCCTCAAGTGGGCTGCATGCCATGAAGTCAAAATGATACCTTTTGGGGGGACCAGAGAGGTTGTTAGCAGCCAAGAGGCTGCTAACGTGACTTTTACCAGCACACACGGTATCCTTCTGTCCCCATCCTGCCTCCGTATCAAACCACCCCTTCCATGCAGCAAGGAGCAAGGTCCTTCAGCCTGACCCGCTGGAGATCCTTGCACTGGGAGCAAAATCTACAGGGTTGTCTAAGGCATCACAAGTTTCCTGTGCTTTCTGTCTCTTCACTGAGTCGCATCTGAGTTAAAATGGGTAGGAAATGCAGGGGGGTGAAGTTAAAGGGTCTGAAAGAGGCCACAAGCGTAAACCTGGGGACGGCGGAAAAGAACAAATGGCCAAATGCCTTTTTGGAGACATTGCAGAGATGGCTGCGCTGCACCGAACACCGCCTTCAGCAGAGGGGCACATTGCCAGGATGTGACCAGGGCGTGCATCTGAGCGGTTCTGAGTCCTGTTTGTGCCTTTCCTGGTGTGAAAGACATACTCCTTCTGCAGGCTGTGCAATAGGGATGGATTTCATTCGCTTTTCATAGGCATCTGTCCTGAATATCAGCCAGAATGCAGAGATACGACGTTGATAAGCCAACCATCAGCAGGATTTTATTTCCTAGCCTCTTTAATTGCAGTGTTAACTTGCCGAATACCACAATATTGCTTTCCCATGACCTTTGCTGTCAACCAGAGACTTCAGGGCAAGTTGGATTGCTTCTCATGTTCAGCAGCAGCTGTGGGGAGCAGCCGATTGCGTTAGGCAATCTGCAACCGGAGGGACTGACTCAAAAGCACTAACTGAAGTGTGAAATTTGCCTTCCCCTCTCCTCTTAATCAGCCCTTCACATTTAAAACCCCTATATCTACTTTGATACCACCATATGGGGGGGGCAGGGGACATGCGGATAGATGAGTGAATACAAATTATGGCATGTTCATTAATTATGAATATTCATTAAGTGGGCTAGCTAGTGCTAATGTGCTCCTGTTTGGGAGGGGGTCTCAGCAGCATGACAGAAGGCTCTTTAAGAAGCAGCATTATTTTTAGGGGACAAAGTATCTGGGAGAAATGAACAGTTGTCTGAAAGGCCGAACATGTTATAGACATCCAGACCCTGCTGGGAGATTTTCTTCCAGGGGATATGTCTTTCTTCCATGTCCATTAGGTCAAACTCCGGTCTGTTTGTATTCCCTGCTGATGCTTCATGTCTTAAGCATGCAAGCATACATAAAGCTAGTGCTGTTTCAGGCCATGCAACAGCGCTGATTGAAAGGAAATCTTTTCTGTGGTCATATCACAGCTCTGCTGGCTTTTGTGTGCATTCCTGTTCTGGAGGGCGGCGGGGGGAGTCCAGTTCACAAAATGAAAAGATCATCCCAAAGAAAATTTAAATTTTCCACCTGAGCCACAGTCAAAAATCCTTTTGAAATGATTGGAATTATTTTATCCCACATTACCCATCTGCCCTTTTATCTCACGCTTTACAAGAAAAAATCCACACATTGGGAATATTAACAATGCCAGACAATAAAAATGTAGAAAAAAACCCAGAGAAATTAATGGCTTCTAACCTTCCAAAGGGCTTCAACCCTTCCAAAACCACTTTCTCTTGACAGATGAATGTGGCTGCCCTCTTCTTACATTCCTCAAGGAGAGGCTGCCAGAGCCACACATAGCCCATATCTGCTACACCACCCCTCGTCATCTCACTGCAACCTTGAGCTTCATCTCTACCGTGGGAGAAAATAATCACATTTTCCACAATTATAATGAAACACTCTGAGCTCAGAGCACTTCACGAGCAAATCGCTAGGTATTACCTACATTGCATTTATAGGGCAATACAGACAGAAGGCAGGGCTCCATGCCAAAAGTAACATGGTAAGCTGGTGATGGGACTGGAGAAGGACACCCACCCACAATCCTCCAAGCCTGTGTTGCCATCAGCCTTCCAGGGCCATTGTCCCCAGACTGTCCCTGCAGTGGGGCAGGTGCTGACTGGGAGCACAGGGACGTGCTGACTTGGGTTGCCTGGTTCCAATTTCCTTTTCAGGCTCTGGACCAGCATACAAAGGAGAAGTACAGCCAAGCCAAGCCAAACTCTCTTGGCAGAAACACAGTGAATATTCTTTTATCAATAACAAGTTGCAACATTTTAAAAATATTTCCCTTGGAGGCTTTTCACAGTGCTGCCTGTTGGAGATCTGGGGTTTATTTTGGGGCAGGATAGGTTTCTTTTTAAAAAGCAAGAGGCAGGTAAAGAACTATCGTGGTGGTGGAAACATGAGACCTGTCTTCTAGTTACACCAGGATACACACAGCAAACACCGAGTATCATTATAACACTTCATCTTTGAAGTGTATCGATGTCTTTTAGGCAGAACTTCAAACCCTGGCACAGTCCGTTCAGCACCTCAAGTATTCCCAAACAGAGAAGAAGAATACCAAGTGTTCAACCAGCCTCGGTCCTTCAGATGAGGGCTAAATCCTGCTTGTGCTGCATGGTCATTCAGGATTTCACAGAACATCCTGTCCTTGTCCTCCAGACATGATTTCATTCATCTTTTGGCTACTTATCCTTGTACCCACAGTTACACGGTATATGTCACTCCTGGCTTCTTCCATTCAACAGGACATCCATGTAGTATGCTAAAAATGGTGGCACTTCAGTGGTGTAGGATATTTATAACTTGGGAGATGCCTCTGGATCCTTCAGCACAAAAGGCAGAGGAATCTGAGGCTTCTTGTCTTCATTGCTCTTTGAACCAGCTCGTGCACACGTAGGAAACACAGTTACAGGGTAATCTTCAAATATTTCAGTCTCAGGGCCACACAAGTGGGATAAGTTTGTGCAACAAGATCAGTAAAACATACCCAACTGGTCTGAAAACTTTGGCTCAATTAGAGGGAAATGAACTCTCCCAGTTCAGTCTCTGATAAAAAGCAGGCTCCTTTATAACCTTCCCTGAGTGTTATGATAATCAACACCACAGCTCAGCTGTTAGTCTGTGATCAGGAGCTGTTTGGGATGGGAACAGCAGAGGATGCTTCGCGCCAAGGGATCAACACATCTATCTGGGGCAGTCGCAACACAGCCTACCAGTCCTATGTCTGGCTCATATCCATGCTACTCATCCCTTGCTCTCATAAGAGCTGAGCTCCATCTGCAAGCTTAAAAAAGGAAAAAACAAGCAAACTTTTTTCTCCCTCCATCAAATTCTGTCTAAGCAGACAGCTTTCAAAAGGCTCAGCATTTTCTGAGTTGCAAGTTCCCTTTATGTTTCTCACAAAGTGGTTGCCCACAGTCATCAGATCTGTTTGAAAACCTTTGCCTTCGCCACTAGGAAATTAGATGCACAATTGCATTTCCCCAGGGTTTCAGAATGGACTCTCTGGCTCACAAAACAGAGCATGAAAGAGACAGGTTTATGTCTGAAATGCAGACAAATAAAGTGTGAGGATTTGTTTATTTAGCAAAAACTCAGAATGAAAAAGGAAGACTTGAAAGGAAAGGGCAAATGTGATCCTTATTTTGTCCACCACATGGAACCTCTTTTCTTAATCCTTCGGCCATTTGAATATGACTGCTCCTGGAGGCTGCCAAGATCAGAGAGATGAAAGGGCAACCCTTCATGTAAGCACCAGCCCTCCACTTTAAAAGCTCCCTGTGCACTCTTTCAACTTATGCCCCCAATTATGTTTTTTTAACACTTGAAAATGCTTTAGCACAGCAGGTGCCTATCTCACTCATGTATTGTTCACGCGTTGTCACCTGCTTTCCATGTGGCTGTCCTCTCCCACTTTAAAACCTCGCCTTTCTATGAAGGTTAGCATAATAGTCATGTATCCTAGGGGGAAAAGGTGGGAAGACAGAGGAGGTGCAGTCCTCTGGTACATGTTAGCTATATCCCAGCCTGACCTGTGACAGCTCCGTGCCCTGAGGTGTTTGGTCTAATTACAACACTGCTGCTACAGGAGAAACAGTCAAATTGGGTGCACACCTGTATCAGGGCTGTGTGCTGCAAACCACTGGTCCCTCATCATTGAGGATCTGCTGCTGCAGCCCGAACTGAAAGCTGCTGCTGGGCTTGGTGACTTGAGCTCCAGATGGAGCTGGCAGAGCTGGAGAAAGGAGACAGCAAGGACTACACAGCCCCCAAGCAACTGTGGCTGTGTTGATGAAGATGGGGCAGTGAATCTCATGTGAAAGGATGAAGGGACAGTAGCAGACCATGCAGGGTAGGCTGGTTGCTTGGTTTTTTTCAGGGTGGGAACACATGAAGCCATATTCTGCATATATAAAATGTGTGGATAGCTGGTGCAGGCAGCCTGGCTTCCAAAACACCCTGAAGACGATGACACTGTGAGGTCCATGCCACCTGTCAAGGATACCCTGTGCTTAACTTGAGTGATGAATCCCACCCAAGGGGATTCCTGGAGCTACAATGAACTGGGACAACAGCTCAGCTTTCAGCTACATCCAGTGCATTACATTTTGCACTCATAAGAACTCAGCTGGAGATTCATCTAGTCCCACATCCAACCTCCTTGCTATCTGAGTATGAAGGTAATAAGCCAGTCCTACCATAACAGCCAGCTAGCATGTTCTGATGAAGGCCAGATAGCTCCCCAAAGACCCAGCGCATGAGCTTCTGTACCTTGGGTTATCCAGTGTTGGAGTATGTGGAAGAAACTAGAAGGTAATAAAGATACACCATTTAAAAAATCGTATCTGCATAATGAGTCCTGCAGCTGCTTTCTTTACTCAGAACGAGAAAGGCCCATATGACTGGGGAAAGCATTTAAAGCAATAAGGTGGCACTATTTCCTCCAAGTTGTTCACATAGACATTAACACTGCAGAGAGAGTTTGCAAATCATCACGTCCTGCTGCAGAGCAGCTCGCACAGCACAGTGCGTCGCACAGGCTGCCATCTTGGTCACCCTTATTAAAAAATAAATCATGTACAGAAAGGGAGGAGCAGCTTTGTGCTGCTCTGTAAGGGCTCCTGATTAAGCACGCTGCTGCTTTTAATGACCCTCAAATCTGGCATTTTAATGCCTGGCAGGGATGTGGTGCTTGGATTTCACAGTATCAAGGGCACATGAAAAACAGATTCAGATGATTAAGTTTATCAATATAACCTTTTGTTTCTCACTTCTTTGTAGAAAACTACAGGGTTTAAGGCACAGAGAAGAGACAAAACTACCCTGGTATGGCCTCTTCACAGATCTTAGACTCATGGCCTAGTCACAACCAGTGACTACCAAATACCCATCTTTACCTGTGCATGAATCCTGGGAAGGACTAATGAGAGCATTTTGAAGTGGGAAGGAGAAAGTGCCTGTACCATTCCCTTGGCCATGGTTTCTCCATTGCTATTTGGTAGGACTTGTGCTGGTCCATCCTGACTTGCTACGTGCTAGAAACCCCAAAGAAGCGGGAAGATGCAATCCTTACTGCTTTCAATGTCCACCTTCCTGCCACCTGAGCAAAATGCCAGGGATAAGCTTCATCTGGACATGGGACAAGGGAGGGGAAGGGAGTAGCCGGTCTAGTGCCTCATCCCCCTACACCTACAAGAACACTCAGCTAAGCCTTCGGGAGATGCCGCCACAGGATGCCCTTAGAAGACCTGCTCACTCAGCAGGACCCCTCGGGGGACATAGGAAAAGAAGGAGAAATGTATAGGGCATTTCTGTTAGCAGGATAACAGCAGTAAAGATAGAGGGAATGCTCTCTGAATGTAAATTCATAGCAGCGAAAATGTCTTAATTCCCACTGCCCCACAGCCTTTCCTCGCTGGTGGTACAACCTTACCGTGTGGTATATATCTTCAGACTACAAGGTCAGGAGGAAATACTGCTATTATCTAGTCTGACTTTCTGTGTAATGTAGAACCAAGAACTTCCTTGGATTTCTCCCCATTTCAAGTACAGTTCTGTTCTGAAAAATATCTAATCTCGTTTTAAGAGATGACAGCAACAGACAGCTGACAAGAACGCTTTGCATTTGCTCCAATGATTACTTGCCATCACCGTGAAAAACACAGTCTGTTTCTAGTCTGGTTTTGGCTTGATGTGAATTTCCAGTGCCTGCATACAAGACTACGCAAAGGAAGTGCAAGTTTAGCAAAGATGCACATATCACGATTGCCTTTATGAACGTCTACAGCATGAGGAAAAGCCCTTTCACTGGGCTTGTAAGCCATTTTTCTCAAAGACCACTTGTATCGGCCCTTCATAATGAATTCACCAAGAAGTTACACCGAGGTGGCGTTTTCTACTCTCTATTTAGGTCTGTCACTGTAGTAAAGATTCCCTTTAAAGACCTGGTTCAAAGAGGTCATTGCAGATGTCTGAACTTCAAATACCCTGACCTACACTAAGGTTATAATTTTAATGGGTATGTTCAATAAGGGCTAAGAGTGCTTTGAGTTCAGTGAAGTCCCTGAGTTTTATTGCATTTTTCAAAAACAAATTCTAGGCGTTTTGTTCATGTTCTATTTTTCTTTAATTTGAAACCAACTTGTTTTAATAAGAATATTAAAAACACAGCTTTACGATACTTTACTGTCACCTTCCAACCTGTGTTAGCAACTCAGGTTGCAGTGAACCCAAAGTGTCAGTTTTGGACTATCTCGGAAGATGGAGTAGGTGCAATTACTTGCATTCTGTAAAACATGATTGATCTAATGCTGTCACAGGAGAACTCATGCCAGATTCTGATGGCACAGACTCTGCTGAAGTGAACCTAAAGTGTCACTCTGTGACTAAGATACATAAAGAAAGGCAGAACAATTTTTTTTGAGCTTAGGTCAAAGATCCCTGATACCTCATGGAAAATTCTGAAACATGCTTGGAGATCATTTTGCTGACACATAATTTTCTATATTTTTCTGTCTATTTTAAGCACAATCCTGTGCTCTCTTTGCCATTGATAGCCTAAATACTTATGCAATATCCTGGGCTGTGTATCCTGATACGTGGATGAAGAGGATCTTTCAAAGATTTGGATCTCATCTGCTACCATTGAGTATTTAAACAGATTTGTGATCTTTTGGTAGACATGTAATTAGAAGACCTGTCTGGAATTTTTTGGGGGAGGGAGATAACGATTTCCATTGTTCATAAAAAACTGCCGACTGATTGACTAAAACCAAACCCTTTCAGGGAGATATACTAATTTTGATGATAGAATCATAGAATCATTAAGGTTGGAAAAGACCTCTAAGATCATCGAGTCCAACCATCAACCCAACACTACCATGCCCACTAAACCATGTCCCTAAGCGCCTCATCTACACGTCTTTTAAATACCTCCAGGGATGGTGACTCCACCACTTCCCTGGGCAGCCTGTTCCAAGGCCTGACCACTCTGTCAGTAAAGAAATTTCTCCTAATGTGCAGTCTAAACCTCCCTTGGCGCAACTTGAGGCCATTTCCTCTCGTCCTATCGCTTGTTACTTGGGAGAAGAGACCGACCCCCACCTCACTACAATCTCCTTTCAGGTAGTTGTAGAGCGCGATGAGGTCTCCCCTCAGCCTCCTCTTCTCCAGACTAAACAACCCCAGTTCCCTCAGCCACTCCTCATAAGACTTGTGCTTAAGATGCGATTTAAATGCAGGCAAGAGACAGGAACAGTGGAAACAGGCCCCATGCAAAACACATTTTAAACCAGCAAATGTAACAATTTCCAGTCCTTGGAGGTTTATGTCCAAATACAGAATAAGACATTCTGAATGGTGAAAATAACTAAGCATTGGAGCATAATGCAAAGGGAGGTTAATATAGTATACCATCATCTGACCTTTGTAAGTGAAGATCAGATGTTTCATTAAAATGTACCAACACAGTGCATTTTGAGAAAAGCATCCAGGGACTAGGTTTTCCCAAATTTTTGAGGCAACCACTGTTTGCTGGACACCTGGCCTCCAAACGGCTGCTGTGGATGCACAGATAAATCTCAGGGGTCCCACAAGTCCAGCCCTCATGCATCACATGGCTGAACTGCGCACACACAACACAGCATCATCACATTCGCAGTGAGTATGCCCAGGATGTTAATGGATCTCTTATCTGTACAGGGCTCACAAAATCTTTCTGACAGGACCCCTCAGCTCAACAGCTTCCCAGGGAACTCCTTCATCCAGCTATTTTTTCTTGCTGCTTCTTGGGACACTGATGAATTACTGCCTTCTCAACCCCACACTGCTTCCCTTGAAGGCAAGGGGAATTTCAGCACATTATCCCCAAAGTTCAGAGTTTACCAAGGTTAACTTGATAACCAAGGCCACCTGCTAACCACAGTTACTCATTTGGAGATCCCAAAAGCTGTCCGGACCTTGCTGTCAGGGAAGCCAAGAAGTGAAATTCTTGGATCTGAAATGGGAGCTGGTTGGCATGGCCTGGGCTGAGCACGTTCATACCTGGCATGGCCCTGAAGGGTATTCCATGGCTGGACAGACAGATCTGGAAAGACACTATTAGCACTTCAACTCACTTCTGTTAACTACCCTCAAATTTCAGGGCAATCAGCTCGTTTGCCTGCACAGCCAAAGCCTCACCCAGCTCTCAGGATACATTCAGGAAGAAATGAATGTCAAAATGGCATTTTACAAGCTACTGACAAAAAAGAACAGGAGTCTCATGCTGCTGGTCAATGATGTAGAAAAAGCATTGGATTTATCAATGCATAGCCAATGAGTACTGCGAGACAGAGCCATCCATCATGATTTTGTCTTTTGGGGTTGGGGGGTTTTATTGCCTAACTGGCATCTGCCTAAGCAGCTGGACTGCATGTTACCAAAGGAGATTAAAACAATAAATATGACTAACAGCATCAACACCAGTCACATATTTGCATTACTGGAAAAGCTAATGGCTATAAGAATAGCCTTAAGATAGTGGAGCAATAAGTTATAGCATTTCTTAGCTATCCAGAGGAAAAGGTGAAAAGAAATGGACTTACAGTGCCTGCCAGGTCTGCTTCTGACGTCAAGTCACCTTTTTCCAGATGAAGAATTGTAAGATTAAACTCCTAATAGTTAACAAATCTATTTAAAAAAATATTTCATAAAAGAGTTCAAAGTCCCAGTTTATTCAGGAATCGTCTGAGGCCTATTCTCCCAGGGGGGCTTGGTTAGATTAAAAAGATTACCAAGGGAAGCAGCAAATTCTGCACCTCATAGTGTTGTTAAAACATGGCTAAATCCCTATTTCTGAGAGATCTGTTCTAGCTCAAACAGAGGCTGGGATGCCTGTCTTACTGGGAAGAATTCTCTGGCCCGTGCTGCGCAGGAATTGAGAATGGAGTATTATAAACAGCCTCTTCTGGATTTAAATTATGGCTTTCTGGTCCATTGCCTTCTGCAGGGAAGTACAAACCTCGTCTCCCTGAGCATGTGAGGACTCTCAAGGGATGCAGCCTCTTGGGAGGACACACAGGATTTGACCCTTTACCCTGCTCTCTGGTGTTCTGCTGGATCCACAGCTCCAGCCCACAGCCAGGGAAGCATTAAATAAACTTCCTCAACAGTGCTGCTTTCACACCCCATCCTGGCTATCACTCCCATTTGTAGCTCTGTGCAACAGCAAAAAGCCCTGGAGAAGGAAGAAATGTTGGTGTTTCTTTCCACTGCAACCTCCCTCGAGGGCATCTGCCTCAATCCTTAATGTCTCAGAAGCTAACGCAACAAACACAGAGGGTGGGCGCTGAGCTCCAGGTCTAAGACAGGCAGACCCTGTGCCGACTGAGATGGTGAACTGCAGCTACAGCAGAGCGCAAGATGAAACCAAAAAGCTACTTTGGAGACAAGAAAGGGAGACTTGCATCACACACCAAGAAAAGGGAGAAGGAAGGTATGTTTGATATTAGGGCAAGCTAAGAAGGCACCTCTTGCCTCCCCTGGGAAGAACACCTGGGCTGTGCACTGGTTTACAGTCTGGAACATCATCAGTACATGAGTTCAGGCTTTGGAGCAGGCTGGATCTCACCAGTGCTCCCCACTCTCATCTGTGCCTCTAACATCTGCTTTGGAGCTTGTCTGTAACCTTGTGGTAAATCCCACAAGTTCTGCCTAAGGGGATGCGGTCGTCTCTCTGGAGACCGCAGGATGCACAGATGCTCATATCAACGAGGACAGTGGGGGCATGAGCAACGCACACGCTCACTTCTCAGTTCATTACCACTTGCATCAGTGTGCCTCACCCTCTTGGGCCATTTTTAAACCTCTTACCACATTTGGCTATAGTTTATCAGCAGTGTGTCCTTACAGCAAAAAAAACCAGCTGAATATAGCCAGCAAGTTAAGGGAAGTCATCCTTCCCCTCTGTTCAGTGCCTGTGAGACTGCATCTGGAGTTCTGTGCCTGTTTTGGACTAGAAGACCTCCAGAGGTCCCTTCCAACCTAAATTATTCAATGATTACCAAGGTACTACTATACCCAACCCCATGTATTGCCCATTTCATCACACACAGGTAACAGTTGTCTCCTCTGGGGCTTCACAATGTATTTCATTATAGAAGGAGAGAGTGGAACATGCCCTAGAAATGACATTAGGATCATGCTCAGCCACTAGCGATGTACACAAAAGAACGAGGGGGGAAAAGAGCAATTCAGGCTAATGCTGATTGATGTGAAGAGGGAAAATACTGGATATTGGGAAACATAAGGGTTTCTGACGTAAGGGTGGTATAGAGAAGGGTACTTTAATGAAATTCCAATTACTGTGGGCTGCAAAATCAGAACCAAACTATTTTCAAGCACTTTCTAATGTGCCCTTAGTTAGGGCAAAATATACTGCCATGTGACATTTTGATTTTAAGATGGGCAAGCAAAAGGAGCAGTTAATAAGGACAACAGCAAATAGATGGAGAAGTAGAGAGGTTTCATGCCTTTTGCAAGTCCAGAAAACATCCTAAGCTAAAAGTTTAGAGCAGTGGATACATAAGCTGCAGAAATCCTTCCACTCCTGGATCAAACTCACTCCTCCTCAGAAACAAGCAGGGTCACTGAGTGTACAGTTACAGTTCAGTTTAGGTGTGGCCTTGAACAGACAATATCGCATGAAGCTTGACTTTGTCTAAGATATTTTTAAATCAGATGCTAGACAGAATTACTTAAGAATAGTCACAAAGCAAATGTCCATGAGATCTGATTCAGGATGGAAAATAAGACAGTGAGGTTCTCTCTTGTACTTCTGAGGCCATGGGCTTGGTCTGTGATGGAGAAAGCGTGATAAAACCAGGATGTCAAGTGGAATAAAACGTATCGGGAGGCACACTCTGTGCAGATGCTGAGCACATAGTTGTCTCTTGGCAGATTTAAGTGGGTTTGACTTAAAAGAGACATTTGTGAAGATACTTGCTGGGGACAGAGCTGTCAGATACTCGAGTTCACTGCCTGGAGTGTGTCTGATCTCTCCATGTGGTATGAAGGAGACTGAGTGCATGCTGAGGCTTTTCCCTCAGATAAATCTCATGGTGCCTGACTGATGCCTACACGGGGGTCCTGGGCCAGCAGCTTGACCCCAGAAAGTGGCCTGGACCTGCACTTTGCAACGTGGACACTGTCTGCTCAGTGACATTCACTGCTCAGAATATCCACAGGAACAGGGCAAGACCTGGGAACGTGATTGGGAAGAGGAGTCAAATGAAAATGTGAGAAGTAATATAGCCTGTACAAGAGTCTTCCGCCACCCAGGGCAGTTTTATATAGCTAACAGAGCTGTGCCTTAGCATTAAATGCCTGGCATGGATAATGTTTTTACACTGGCTGGGAAAAAGCATCTTTTCAAAATCTATTCAAAAAGCACACCACAGTTCAGTCTGCATTTCCATTCACTTAGCCCTGTTCATCATTATTATCTCCTTTTTTTCGATCCAAACTTTAGGAATATTTTTAAATGGTAGAAATTACAATCTCAAACAGAATCTTTCTTTCTTGATACTGGTGTTCCTTCTTCAAAAGCAGTTCAGCTAAAACTTTCTTATGTCAGGTAATCCAGGCAAAAATATAGAGACAAAACCTCAGAGGAAATTCAAGTTAAAAAAAGGAAATCACATATCAGGAAAATCAATTTCAGGAAGACTTTCACAGGCAAAGCTTCTTATACAGGAAACTGCTAGCAAAATTACTTCATTTTATTTATCCCAAGTGGAGGTTTCTCCTGTGGGAAGTTTGAGCTAGACAGAAGGTGGCTGCATGAAAGGGTAGAACTGGGAATTCCTGATTGCTCTAAAGCACAAACACTAATAAAAAGCTATACTAGGTACTGAGCAGGGATTTTTAAAATTTTATTTATTCTGACCTGTGGACATTTTGGGAACTCCCAAGTGTTCGCATCATTCTTTGGGAGAAAATTAAGCTCAACATTTTTTGCTTCGGCAAAGAAAAGAGACCGTGACTAATTGCATGAAGGATGCTCAGCTGGACTCTGGCAAGCTGAGGGACAGGCACCACTCTGCCAGCTCAGACTGAAGAGTTAATCCTGGCTCTTCTGTCATCTCTAATTGCTTTGAGGATCGAGGTGCCAGATTCTCCCCCTCTTGGAGATGTTCCACTTTTTAATCAAACTTTGGGCAGAAGAGATAGGCAGGCCGATCCTCTGGGCTGGCTAGGGCATCCACCTGCAAAGCAGTACATATGCGCTTCAGTGCCTGCTAAAGCCAGCGGCTGTGTGGTGCTTAGTGGCTGGCTAGGGTTAAACCACGACAGTATTTCATGGCCAGTTAGACAGCAGAAGAGCTGTAGTTTACCGCTTTCTGTAGAGTGTGCTAATGCAGCTGGTCACAGTCCTGTGTCTGGGTGAAGATGCTGAGCCAAGGTTATTAATTCTGGTTTCAGTTGTCCAGGAGGGCTCTGGGCAGCCACAGCAAGACCTGTTACTTATTATAGGTAGAGTATGTTCCTTAAAAGGATCGTGTTCTGCATAGTCCCCAAATACGAGGCAAGCTATTTCATTCACACTGTATCTTCTGACAAAAGCTGTGCTATATATTGGGGCCAATACAGTTGCTGCTGCTTGTTTTCAGTGCAACTAAGAACACTCTAAAAATAGAAAACAGTCAAAGAACCAAAACTCAACAGCAGCCTGCGTCATTGCTGTATATCTTCAAACCATAGCAATATGAGATGATAAATAAAAGAGAGAGAGAAAACCTCCAGGCCATAAAAACAGAGAAAAGGAGTAAGTTTCTAACTGGAAAAAAATCCCTCTCAAATGTTGCAATTTTAAATGAAAAACAACATAACATTAGGATTAGCATTTCCAAGACACAGAGAAATACCCCAAGCATGTAAAGAAAAAACACTGTGGCCAACAAAATCTTCCCTCTAAAGAAGCATATAGAATTGTTCAGAGCCTTGTACCGTCTTACAGCTTGTGGACCAAAGATCTCCCACCCCAAAACCAGCATCAAACCCACAGCTTCTTTGAAGCTCTTACCCATGTTTTAGAAGGCTGATCAGTCAAGTCTAGGGTGGTGACAATCTCATATATTTCCTGATAAGCAGTTTCAGTAGGGAATTATCCTTACTGTCAAAATCACACACACTGTTTCCAGCACAACCTTGGCTGAATTTCCTTTTCCGCTTGTTTGATCACATTCTGTCTTTGCTAATTTGAAGACCATTCCCCCCATCTCAGAAGTCACCCATCTACAGAGTTGGTACACCAAAGCCGCCTTCAAGCTCAGTCTCTCCAGAGTACAATCCCAGGTCTGGAGCCATTTCTGTAGCTCTTTTCCAAGTTTTCCAATCTCGGTTTTCAGGATGGCCACCACAACTGAACATGTTATTCCAGCGATGGCCTCTCTAACGTCACCTCTCCTCACCCCCTAACCAACAGCACCAAGGGTCACACCTGCCCTCGTGTCTCGCCTGTGACTCCACTCTCTTTGGAGTACCTGTCCCCACACACCCAGCTGCCTGTTCCTGCCCTAAGGCCACCCTGTCCCCCTTCTACCTCCGCATGGTGGCTGCCCAGTCCTCTGGGCAGATGCATGGTGAACTGGGCTGAGAAACCAATGAAAGGGGAAAAAGACTGTGGAAGGTAAGAGCCCAGCTTTTGGCAGCAATGTAGGCCTCGATCAGCTTACAAAATTGTGTTTTCAGAACATTTCAGTGCCTCACCACAAACCCACACTTCTCTGAACAGAGGTAGAACCAAAACACCAACAGGTACTCCGTGCTACACAGGCCACTTAAATCTGGTGGGGAGGACAGCATTCAGGCACTGGGAACATGCTAGCTGGGAAGCAGAGCAGGCAGAGCTTCCTCTTGAAGTAAGGTCCCCAGTGACCTAGGATGGGTAACACTGGTGTAGACCAATTCCCCTGAGAGCTGCTGAATGGGTCTTTGGATGGGGCTGAAAGGAAGCATGGGCTACATGGTCTACCCAA
The DNA here is from genome assembly GCF_964195595.1 of Calonectris borealis. Lineage (NCBI taxonomy): Eukaryota > Metazoa > Chordata > Aves > Procellariiformes > Procellariidae > Calonectris > Calonectris borealis. The sequence goes on along the minus strand of NC_134316.1, from coordinate 8,125,596 downwards.
ACCTTGATTCCCAGATTGGTCTCCTTGTTCCTCAATGGAAAAGTAATGAATATTTTGTCTGCACGTGGTCAGTGATACTTGCACTCTCTGAGGATGAGTGTGAATGTCTGCTCCCTCTTCCACCTTTGCTGTTTATCGCACTCAGGCCGTCAGCAGGGTTGCTGCCTCAGCCGACACAAACTGATTATTTTTCTCCCTTTTTATGCTAACCTAACTGCTTAAAATAAGGAGCACTTATTAATTGGCCAAATATTTATTTAATGACGTGGGGGCAAGCGGGGAGTTGTTTTCACTTGCAGTCATGACTGCCTCTCTGGACGCTATCCACGGTGCCACGAGTAGAATCCTTATTACCTTCACCCCTGCATGGAAACAAGAAGCCTTGCTGCACGGGGGCAACTCTCTTTGTTCTGCAATATGCATGCTAAATTTAAATGTCATTAAAATTACATCATGGAGCCTGAAGCTTTCTAAACAAAGCTGGTTAGATTGCATCCCAGAAGAAGTTGCTGCTGAAAGATAGTGTTTATTTATTCACCTTCTTTTTAATAGCATTATGCACTTCGCCCTTCAGAAAAGAGTTTTAGGAAAGATAAAGACCCTGATCACAGGTCCCAATTTATTATTCTTCATTTTCTTCTGCTTTTTACATCTACGTTAAGAACGTGACATTTTTTGTGTTAAAGCTAAGGAGGGCAGATTTATGCCCCTTCAGGCAATTTAAATACAAAATATAAGCAAGTGTGTTTGGTAAGGTTTATCAAGTCCTGCAAATTAAAATTTCTTCTCAATTCCCACTGCTATTGCTAGGCTTCTACATGATAACAAAAAATCTTTTGTGGCTAGAAATAGATCAATGAAATTTCCATTGTCCAGGCTGAAACAAATGCAAAAGCAAAATTAGTGATAAGAATCACTGGAAGTCAGTAACATATTAAAAAGCCTTCCTGGATGAATTAGACAAAAGCAAAAATATCAAGACCTTTCATGCAACTCTCTCCTCGAGAGCTTCAGTAATTCTAGAGAAAATGGGAACGCAGCCTGGTCGATCATTGTTTCAGCTTCGTGGAAACAACAGTACTGTCTCCCTGACTCACCTCTCACTTTCATGATGTTGCCTGTCTCAGCTTTAGCATCAAACAAAATACAGGAGGGGATTTTTTACCCAAATTGCTTGAGAGCAAAAGTCTCACTAATATTCAGTGTATCAACTGTCACCCAAGACACCAAGCTGTTTTTGAAAGTCATAGAGTGCATGCCTTTTTTTTTTATGATGGGATTTGCAGCCCTATAGACTCTTTGATAAGACTCCATGTCTCAGAAGTAAGCAGCTCACAGTTTGCCAATGACTATTTCTAAGGCCTCTATTAGGCTTATAAATAGAGTTACTGAGGTTTTCAAATGTTAGCACAGATTCACCACCAAAAGTTAAGCTCACATTTCTCATTGAGAACTCTATGTGTATGAGATAAAAGTAAAGCAAAATTAAAACTCAAAGAACAGCTATCCCCCCAGACGCCACAACACTGAGGCATGCAGCATGAATGCAGCTCTCTACACCCACTGGCATGTTTTCAAGGTACAGATAAATGTCTGTTCATGTGATAACATATATGTATATGACATGATGACAAATTATAACAGCCTTTTCCTTGATTTCTTGTGCTCTCTTACCTCAGGTTGCGTCTTCTTACATATATAACACCAAGCGCAGAGAAACCTCAAAGACTTTCTAAAAGTACTTCTTTAGCAACCCTATGCAGTACTAGCACTATCCTATTGACAGAGCTTCCATATCGAGGTATTAAAAAGGTAAGGAAAATCAGAAGTGTTTCTTAAACATGCCTTCTCCAGTATCATTAATCCAAACACAATTGAGAAACCACATCACTGTAGGACTGAGGAATACAAAATATATTAAAGAAACAAAGGATCAAGGGAGAGAAAGGACAAGGTGTTGCCTCCCAGATCTCTGAAACCCAGTGTGCCAGTGGGAGGGACTGGATTAAGTGTCGTTTATAAATATGAGTTTAAGGGCAGACGCGGTCCCATTTTGTTCCCTGAACTAGAAAGGTATGTCTCTAACTTCAAATGTGAAATCTTACATGAAGATACTTTATTGAAGATATATTATGATCCTGATTATAAATTCCCCAGGCTCTGCTGGGGCCAATTTACAAAGGTTTATGTGCAAGCCTAATGCTGGAGATGAGAACACAACGTTCTTTAATATGCAAAGAAAACCTGACCAGAGTACTATGATCAAACAACTTCAGTAGTACCAAAGACGAAAAACCTATTGAGCTTGGGGCCAGCAGATCTTAGAGAGATGTCTCAAGAAAAGTCACATTTTATGGCTACCTTACACACTGCAGCAGACAGCTTGTTACTGAAGTTGATGAAAACATTTTCAACAGAAATTGAGGGAATGAGGATTTCTTGGTGGTTTTGGTTTAGTTTTGGTTTTTTTTTTTCCCTATAAAAACAGGGATTCTGCTTTTCTTGAAAAAATTCAACTTGCTAGAGAAAATGGAAAACCAAAGCACTTGGATTCTGAAAAGTTCTCAGATTTCAGCCAAAAAAATGACATGTGACTGGCATGATGTTGAAATGCCACCTGCTCTCTCCATCTTTCCGGGCTGGGTTTCCTATGGGAAGCAGGAGGCTCAGCAGGGTGCTTTGGGAGGAGGGGGGGTCAGGAAGCCTTGAGAGAGAATGGGTGCACAAGGCGTTGTGCTTCAGCAGCGTTTCTAACCAGACCAGGAGAAGGAAGTGAGGGTGTGTTTGCTTTTTTTGGACAGGAAGAAATAAATAGCCCAAAAAAATGACAGTTTGTAGTTTTATTGGCTGAAAAGTCAAAAATCTTCCATAGGGAAGCCTTCCACCCCCCCTTCCGATCCCCGACCACATTTGTTCAACGAGGTTTTCTGGGTACTGACACGCTGGTACAGTGTTTCTTTTTAGGGAAAAAGAGGAGACTGTAGTCTGTCATATCTGAGGGAACTGGGTTAGAGACAGACAGATGACAAGGGTGGTTGGGCATGGTGTTGGCAGGGTGTCAAGGGGAGCTGAGAGGGGGTGGGAACCATCTGCCTGGAGAAGGAGGTTGCTGAGATGGAGGTAAAGGGGGGTGGCAGAAGGAGAACAAGTTTGTACTGCGTTTCAGAAATACTTTTGGTTTAAGTTTGAGAGTAGGGTAAATATGGGCCCATTTGTAATCTACACATAGGGAAGCTATTAATGATGTTCAATATGAGCTTATTTTCATTGAACAAAAAGTGGATGAACTCACGCTTAGGAAGCTAACATTTGCCTTGCCTCACAAGGGTACAGCAATATTGAATCAACCTTCAGGGAAGTGAATTTCAGCTACAAAAAAGCTTAAAGTGGATGACTCATGCTCCTTCTAGGTATACATGCCAGAGGGTCTAACCGTAGGAATCTGAATGGCAACCAAAGATTCCTTCCCAGGTTTAAGTTACCCTTTCCCTGCATGCATCATTCATCCCAGTGATGAGATGGGATCTTCAGAGAGAAAAGCATCAGGTGCAGCTGTGTCTATAACACTAAATGGGAAGGCTAGTAGAAATCAGATCTTTGCAAGTTTTCTGGCCTTACAGAGTAGTGGGTATGCTCATGAAAAAAAGATGTACATTCCCAGTTCATACCAGCCTAGGTAAATGCTAAACAAGGATCTCCAGCCAGGCAGCACTCAGAGAATACCAGCTATAACATAAGCTTGAGGAAAGCAGAGCTATAGACCAGGGTGAAGAGGAAACCAAATTCATGGAAATAATTGATAAGGAAAGTGGCATTTTCTATGACTGTTCAAAATATTCAATTGAATTCTAGTGTTCTAGTATGAAACAGAGAAATTAGTGTCAGGCAAAACAATAAAACATCATGGAGCTGCAGGACACCCAGCGCTATCAAAAAATGACCACTCTTGGTCAGGAGCTTAGTAGCATTGTGGGTTTGTGAGAGCCTTTCTTAGCTGGTGGAAAAAAAAAAAGGAAAAACTCAAAAAACTCAAAAAGGTCAAGTTTTATGAGAACTTGAAGCAGAATACTTCACTTCTTACAGAAAGAATAATTGAAAAATCACCAGGAAAGCTAGAAAGATAGAAGACAAATGTAACGGGGCTTATAAACTACCTTCCCTCTACACCTTGGCAGAGCTGGTTCCAGTCTTCAGGATTTGCTTTGGCCAGCTCAAGGACTTTCTCCATCACAAAAAGTCTGTGAATCCCCCCTAATTCCGAGGAAGCTTTTTGTCTCTGTCCTCTGTGAGGTCTATCTTCTGCCTGTGCTCTTCTCAGACTCTTTGCTGTCTTTCTCCTCTTATCATCATCACCCGCACCCTGGAAATGTCCCTCCTTGACCAGGCTCCACTGTCCCCCAGGCACGAAGCAATCTCCCTTCCTCCAGAGCTGCCACTCAAGAGAATGATTCAGAGGGACATAACATACACACCAAAACCAGTCCCATCAGACACTGCTTTTTGCGTGCTTGGGAATACAACTGCCTGTAAATTAGCAATTTTTGGGCTCCCCTCTTTCCAGACCCAAACCTCCAGGCAGAAATATGTGTTCATGAACCATGAAATACTTATGGACACATCTACTGTCCAGGCACTTCACAAAGCCTCTAAGACTGGACCTGTTCTGGAAGTTGTGTCACTTACCTTCATGGATAAAGAACACTGGGGAAATTTTCTGAATGGAAATGTAGCCGTGGAAATACAGATTTGCTTATTTATCCTCCTCAGGATAAATGGATAGGAAGGATGGGAAAGGTTGAGGTTCAACACTGAGTCTGTCTGGTTCACAGCCAAGCTCCTCACACATCAGAGGTCTCTGACACAGGCAGGGTACAGGCCTGGAGAGTTGTCTCCTGCAAGCCCAGCCAGAGTCTTAACTACTGGTAGCGGAGTCCCAGTCCCTCCTCCCCTTTCTGCCTCTCTAAAGAAAATATCATTATAAACAACCCACCTCTATGGTAAACATCAAAATGTTCAAAATTAACTACATTTGTGAACTTGAAATCAGCATAATATTCAAGTATATGCTGAAATCCTACTGAGGTCAAACTACTCGGTACAGCCTACTCTGTTCCATTATCTGAAGTATTTGCATTAAATAAAGTCAGACTAAGGGTGACAAGCTTGCATATATGGCAGCTCATTTCTCCTATTTCTGAAATCCATAAAACTCCTCCCCATTCAGAATTCAGGACTCATTCTTTTAAACAGACCTGACCATAACACTTTCAGCTCAAGAGAAAGACCAAGCAAGAAAGGTACAGGTGGCAGATGCACAACACCTCTTTTTCTTCACAGTAGTAATTTTCATATGGTATGAGTTCAAATGTATGGTTTTATTTTCACATACACTAAATTGAATAACAAACATTTGGGTTATCTCAGTATTAAAAGAACCAATCAGTTCCACTTTTATCAGAATCTGAAAATACTGAAGGGGGGAAATAACTGGAAATCTTATCAAATCTCCCAAAACCAAATAAATCTAAGACAAAATCCATGAAAAATTATCTTTGCTCTGCTAAGCACTCACAGTGATTCCAGGACACCTGCTGGAAAAACCCGTGTTGGATGGGAGGTCTATGTGGAAAAGAGAAGCTAATTGCTGTCATGAAGGCAAACACAAATTTTCATTATGGGGATGAGTCCAAGTACCCGGTATGTAACCAACCCTCCTGCAGTCAGGCTGAGTGGAAAGTGAGAGTATCCATGTCTGATGTTCTGAAAATATTTCGGCATTCTACAGCACAATGGCCTGATTCAACCACCACCAGCAAAGCCACTGAAGAGAAAGAGATGCCTGAGGATCCCAGCCCTGCCTGGGGCTCCTGCTCGCCCACGGGGCCACTGTATCTGCTCGTTTGGGCTGTTAATTGTTCAATACAGAAGGCTCCCTCATGAGTCCCAGGAGATGCAAGGGCACGTCTGTGAGTGATGTGAGTGCTCCAGAAATGGAAACGTGTTCAGGTAAATCATTTGATCAACACTTGCAGAAATGAGCACTTCCTCTTGCATAAATTAAAAAGATGAAATTTGTCAAGTAATTTGTTCTCAATTATTAATTCAACTAACTCTAAACTATTCCATTATTTGGTCTTCCTGTGTCCTACTAATCTAAACCTCTTTCCCCCACCTCCCAAGAAACAAAAAAGCAGAGGAATGATTAATTTTTTAGCGTGACACATCCTGACCTTGTACTACATTAAGCAGAGTGTTTCCATAGTTTCCATGTAATTTGTCATGGACGAGTTCACCTATGTACCAAACAAACTCTTTATATTACCAGACTTGCACGGAAAATAAAATCTGAATTGCTGCTGTTTAATGAAAATATAAAACCCAGAGCGAAACTTTAAAAAACAAACATTCATATTATCCGTAGAAGGCCAAAACCCACTGTATTTTTAGGCCTGTCTCTGTGAAATTGCAGGGCTTTTCATCAAGCGAACAGACACCGCAGCATCCTTAGCATTTCTGAGGATGTGAATAAAGGAGAAACACCTTAGGACAAAGCCCGGATCCACTGCAATCAACAGGATTTGGGCCATTGATTTCAAAGGATAATAAGGCTTCATAGCAACTTCTTAGAATTTAATTTCAGACCTTTAATTAAAGGCTTAGTACCAGAGGTTTTTTCTAAAAGAGGTTTTTTCTAAATCAGCCAAAGGACTTATCTGTGAAAAAATAAACAAGAGAAATGTTTTTCTTTAAAACAAAACAGCTCTTTCTGTATGCCACAGTCTATACTTAAAGAGGAACGTTAGGATTTTCTGCCGTAAATTTCCTGAAGGAGATAGTTCGTGGTGAAATACAGCTAAACACAAACATGAGCAGAACAAAAGTTTCTGTGCAATCAGTTTCCCATATCTAGATCTGTTCTTCCCACGTCTCCGTGTGTGAAACACATGAATGATCTTGCTTGAGCAACCTCTCAGAAAGTACCCAAGAGCACTGAGCGCATGTGGACTCCCAAATCTGGGAGTTTCAAAGAAAAGATTGGATCCTTTTTATAAAGATAGCAGGAGAACAGATTGTGCCACCCTTTCTGAGTGTACAGGTAGCTGATTTAAAAGATAAAAGTATGCTGCAGTCTTCAAACTCACCTCCAAGCTAGATGAAAATGCCACTAAAACTAGTAGAGCTGATAGAAAAGCAAGTATTTCCACATTAGGACAGTTCCTCGGGCAACGTAAAATGTCTTCATTCCATCGATTTCAAAGGGTAACATCAATTTAATCAGACAAGGATTGGTACAGGGAATAATGCTGCAGGACCCCCAGGTAGGTGCTTAGTTGGAATTGCCCAACCAGGGAGTCAACACCATTTGGAAAAGTCATAAACAAGAAATTTCTATTGCTATGATTGGGAAAGAATAGGTGTGACAGCTTTATTCTCCCAAACCTGTTCATCTGTAGGAACAACTAGTTGGTAACTTTCTGCTGTCCTTGAGAAATCAGTGCTTCCTGTACTAATCCACAGGCAAAAGCCACTGCACCACAGATGTTTATTGGCATTCTTGGGAAAAAAAAAACCAAACCCAACACAAAACTATCTGTAAAGAGCTAACTGTACAAAGTAGTATTAATGTGAAGAAAATTTCCCCACCTGCAAACTGTAAAACTTTATCATCAGTTTTGATGTGATAAAGTTACATTGGTGAAATAAATCTGCAGTACGACTGTGTGCATGTGCGCGCCTCTCTGTAACTTTATTGAGGTTTTAGGTACTGTGTACCATGGTGGGGAAATGATTGATATCAGTGATGGTAACTCAATTCTACATCAGCATACAGTCGTCAATCTTCTGGCACTCTTAAAAAAAGCCTGAATAATGTTCTATTGATGTTCTGTAGAGCTTCTCCTTTCTGATGTTATGTATTATTGCTGCAGCTTCTTCCAAAATTGTAAAGATTTTTATTGTTTACAAAGTGAATTATGCTTTCATATCTTTTGCCCTACTGTTTTCCCAATTGCTTAGCAACAAGTCTCCACAAAGAAAAAAAACAGAGCACTCTTTCTTTCATGTCATACATCAGCAGCATCTCTGGTACAACAGTGACCTCAGGCAGCTTAACACCCAGGATGCATTTGGTCCATTATGTTAATCCTGATGTTCTGTAAAGAGTTTATATATGTTAATATTTAAATATTGCCTTTCTGGATCTGTAGCTGTTCTAGTCCTGGGGCTACAGCTTTATAAACATTATCTTCCACATTCAACATTTTTAAAACTGCTACTCATTTCCAGTTTTTCCTTTTCAAGAGAAATCAGCCCAATTCCAGAACTTGAGGTAGGTCAGACTTTTGCTAGATTGAAAAAGCCTATAGTTACTGATCCAACAATTCGATATGTGCAACACTGGAAACAGACTTCTGTAGCTGTAACCAATATACAAAATTAACGATTCTGTTGTGATTGTTTTAGACTCAAACAGCCACAGTGGTGCCCACCATGCAAGAAATATTTATTTGTACCTTGACAGCTACATCTCCTTTCTTTGGCTTAGAGTGGGTCCAATGTCCTAAACTGACTATTGTTATATGCTACATGGAAGACCAATAGGCATAAAACTCTTCTATGTACGTATTCCATGCTGCCAAAAATATCTGAATGGGGAAAGACAGACTGGGTGATTACGATGTACAAGAAGTATGGGGAGCTACAGGGAGCAATCAGAGAAAATACCGCAATAACATGTGAAAATAAATTACATCTTCTCAAAACAACACAAAGGGTCAAACTGGAACATCAAGGAGGTGCCAGCCCTACATTGCCAAGAGAAAATCACTGCATTACCTAATATTATTTTCTATCTTTAATTTTAATGAACATCAAGCTCCTATATTCAACGAAATGCATTCCCAAATGGGAAGGTTAAATAGGTTTACAGACTTATATTGGTTTTAGAGTGCACTGAGCCAGATGACTTCCAATAGAGGTTAGTGCAGCTCAATCAATCTTTAATATAATTCAGGAGATACACAAGTACATAGTGTGTACACACAGGCTAGAACACCTATGCATTGGTTTAATGAGTTTGCTAGTGGCTAGAAATCATAACAGTAGCCTACTATGTTATTTCGGTTTAGTGGAGGGCTTCTGCTATTCAGGTGACAAAGACTCTAAGTTTTCATGCTGAAAGCCCCTGCCCCTACTGCCCTGACTCCTTGGCGTCTATGTGCAACACTGCTTCGGCACACCCCCATGCACTAGGTAAAATCCTAAGTGGAGTTCCTCTATTGTGGAGAAATGAAGACATTTCATTGAAAACCTATAACCATGTTCAAAGCAGGAGAAGTCCTAGAAGGTTCTGTATGTTACTAAGGAGCCCACATTTCCAGTTTATAAAGTCCTTTGATTCAGCATTTGGGTGACAGCTATCCCATCCCTGTTATATTAGCATGGTGGTGCCTTTCTAGCATCTGACAGACAGCATTTAAATGGCTTTTGGGAGTGAGTGCATTTTCCAGATGAGCTGTTACTGGCTCCCTTCGTCCATTTCCACAGCTCACATTTTACATTTCCAGGTGCATTTAATTTGTTCATGCAAAGTAGAACTTGCCAAGAAAAAGGGAATGCCCAAATACGCTAGTGGAGTTGGGCATCCTTGCAGAGGTCTGGATATTGTATGTGCAGGATGGATACTGAGGACTTAGAATGATAAAAGTTCTTTAAACCAAGGGAAGATTTTCAGATCCCTTGGGGCTTATTTTAAAGAGCACAACCCGTATTTCTTTACCTTGAAATTTGAGCCAATCTCCTCTGAACTTACTTACTCAATGCACTTAGTGCTTTCCGAGCACAATACGTGCATTGTGCCACAGTATAAAAGGTAGATGAGCAATAATTGTAAGGGGTTCTGGTAAACACAAGATGTACAGCAAGACTCCAGAACATAATTAATTGCCAATAATCAGCCCTACTAGCATTGCTTCAGTGCAGGGACTAAGATTTTTCTCTCCTGCCTTTATGACGAGTGTTATTAGTCATATTCACAGGGTAACGCGTGCTTCAGTTTTGCTAAGTGAAACAGCTATCGAGAAGTAACTAGTGCTATTCTGTACAGTTCAACTCCAGGACACTTGTTAAAAGGTTGGGCAGAGGAGTAGCTCTGGGATATCCTGCATTTGGTCACAAGCCCTGTGTAAGAAACACCCTCAGGTTCCATCCCTTCAGAAATGGGACAGAAAACACATTGTTTCTCGGAGTCATCACCTGACTCCAAGTTTTCCCCTTGTCATGCACAGAGCATCACTGATTGCCACTGAGAAAGAGCCACCAAGAATTCACCTGTCTCTGCTCAAGGCTCACCCATTCAAAAGCAGGGAGAGCAGAGAGCGGAGGTGGCAGATAGAAACTGTACTCTATACTCCTACAGCCAAAGACCTGGAAACAGATGTAGGTAGTCCAGGAGAAGAGTCTTCAGCATGGTAGCTCTGTTCTCTGCATTAGAAAAGACTCCTGACAAGAACTGTGAAAGACCTTCATTTGTGTCAAGAGAACCAGACACTGCTGGAGACTCTAGTTCAAATCACAATTCAGCTGTGTATGGGCTGCACAACCTCACATAAATTACCCGGATCTGACAGGGATCTCAGCTTCACCAGCTGTAAATGGAGATAATCACTCCACTTCTCGTCCTTGCAGAACTTCACAAGGCTGAAGTCCAGTGAAGACTACAAGGTGCTACCAGGCAAACGAGGACCACAGAAGCCTCTAGAGAGATAGACCTCTGAACACCTTACACAGCAAGCAAAAGCATTTACGAGTACATTCAGTGCAGTTCACCTCTTTCCATTCTACCCATTCTTGTGTCTGGAATGGTGTCTACATACTTATAGAAAGGTATATGACTCTCAAGGATACCTTCCAGAAGCACACCAGAGCAATTCTGGGTGCAAATAGCTCTGCCCAATAGCAAAGGCATTTTAAACTAAAACAGACATCCCTGCACACCTCATGTACAAGGTAAAAGAGTCCTATGCAAACAGTTCATATTCTCTAACCTTTTCCCACGTTTGCCAGTGCAGGTAAAGGCCAGAAGGACTTATTCCAATAGCTTGCTTTAGTGCTGTAACAGTCTTTCAGTCCAAAAGCTGAAAGAACCATCACTCCAGGCACATACTACACAGCAGCATTTAAGCAGCTATGTGAAAGCCAATATCCTTATTTGCAAAGCAATCACAGCTAAGGAAAGTATACCTGAAGGGTATGGGCAAAGCAGTATGGGAAGATGAATTATTCCCCAAGGCAATGTTGCATTCCACGCATATTACTTTTACACAGAGTTGATTACTTTCGGTACCGTGCAAGAAGATTGGCAAAGAGTACTTCAATGGCTGTTATTAGTGCTGATTTACAAGAAATCTAAAGTAATTTTTTAAGTATTGCAAGTTGGAGGAAGACATTAAAGCACAGCCATCTGCGCACAAAGGTAGACTTAAAAAAAACCACGTTGAGTTTCTAGCTGCAGCTCCCCCTTGAATCGATTCACCTGACAAACAACTTGGGTTTTGCTGCCTTGAATAATTCTGCCCTGCTTTTGCTCACTTCTCTGTGTAAGTGCAATGAGTCTGTGTTGGTTCCTTACAGACAAACCGATCAGCCATTGCTTATATACTAGGTTAGGGTCATGCCTAGTCCTTTCTTCTTCAACCCAGGGAGTCTTTACCTTCTTTAATGTTTCTTCAGTACAATAAACAAACCTTGACTTATTACAGAGTAAGGCTTCCGATCCTGAAAGATCAAAAGACACTTAGTAGAACCACAAGAACAGAAAAAACAACCCATATCCAACAAATATTTCAAGTACCCAAGAATCACTCACTCACGTTGAAATGCAGAGTCCTCCAGGACATGCCAGGCTCCCCACACACAACACCCCACAAGTTTAACAGAGAGAGGGGAGGTTTGCATCAAACAGAAGGCTCAGGGGGAATATACTGAGGCAACTCTGAAGGCATATTGAGACAGCAGAACACAGTGAGTCACTGGCAAGATCTCCTCACCCTTTGAACCATTGGGCCACAAGGCAGCTCTGGGCTGGAAGCAGTGTAAAGACTGTAGCAAATGACTACAATGGCACTAACAAGTCGTACGTCTCAGCTGGGCTTCCTAGTCCGGGCAGGACTCCTACTAGCTCAGGTACATGATCTCTGAGCAGAGAATAAGCTCCTGCCAGTTGTGAAGGAGAATGCGAAGCAATAGGAAAGGTATTGCTAACCCGAAGAGCTGCCACTAGATTTTGGGGGACTGGCGGGAAGATGGACAAACCTGGGAGAGATACTAACATATACCTTGTCCTAGCAGTACTTTGGATAGTTTGTATTTTAGCCCAATGTGAGGGAAAGAGGAAGGAAATCCATAGTTATTGTCCCGATTCCTTGTTGCTGACTGTACACTACTGTAAGTTCTACAGCTGGGTGAGTCATTCAGAAGAAATCGGTAATTTGACATTGTTGACCCATTTCCATTTCACAAATCACTTCCACCATGATATTTTTATTTTACTTTTTTTTACAGTTACACTTCTGCAACAGTCTTTCTCAACTTCTGTCAGGGTGAAGGCTGCTCATGAATTATTTATTGTTCAGTACGTACAGTGTACCGATTTGTCACCAAATCTAGAAGGTGATGTAGAGGTTCATGGGTCAACTACAAAATGAAAAGCAAGACAAATTTCTTTTGCTAACTTTTACCGAAATATGTTCACATGAGACTCTCAGATACTTTACTGCTTTCATCAAAAATATTTTTAACCAAAAGGTTAGGCTTATCAGTAAATGTAGAAAATTAATTAAAAAGATTGTAGAAACCACAAGAGCAGGCTCTAAGACATATTTGCTGAAATACGCCTTTCTCTGGATTTCTATTCTGCATGTGGTCCTTCTCAATCAGCATTTTTTACACATTCTTGGAAATAAAAATGCATGCCAATAATTCCACATCTGATTTTGCAATATTTATATCCAAAATATCCAAGTAATTTGCCAACAATACTGAAAATATATACATCTCACAAGACTTTATTCTTTATAAACTATTAAGGCCATCAATTTCAACACTTATTTGGTACATTGCTTCTTTGCCATGTTGTTATCATAATCATAAAATGTGACTGATGTACCTTCATCCACTGTGTCTTTTAGACAGGTTTATTGGCTAAACTAAAAATGCTCAAACTCTAAGACTATGTTCCTTTTACAGAGGAATATTTTATCAGCACATGTTTCAAAATGAAAAATCCATTGCAATTCCATTTCTAATCTGAATATGGCTTTAGAATTAACCTTCAGACAAAACTTCTACAGCAGTGTATGTGCTAAGTGTTGCATCTCAAAATTGTTTCATACTTACCCCTTCTAAGAATCTATCATCTAAGTATTTATTTATTTATTACAGCTCTGCCAAAAAGTCAGGAATAATCTTTCATGAACTGTTTTATTTATTTTACTGTTGGCAAGACAATAGATCATGTACCTAGGTTTTATTGCATATGTAAATATAACTGTATGAGATAATTTGCAGATTCAAAGAAGAACAGCAAATAATTATGATGATAAAATAATGTTGGGAAAGGAATTTATCAAAGCCAGTTTATTGCTCAAATTATCAGCAAGCTATCTGAATTTGGACTAAAGCAATTGTGGTTTAACTGGTTATGCTAATAGTCATGCCCCAATTTCAGTGCCGTTCATGTAAATGGCAAAGTTTCCACAGAGAGCAACTGGGAGCAGAACTAAACCTGACCGTAGGGTTCTAAAAACATGGGTCTCACCATGTGCAGAAGATTACCAGCTGAAAACTACAAAAATATAAAAGGTTGGTTTGGGGTTTTTTTCCCCTGAGAACAGGGGTTGATTTTAATTAACCAGATGAAAAGCTGAAATTATCTTTTCCCTTCTCACAGAGATAAAAACGAATGTCCCCAATGTCTTTGGGTTGAATGTTGATAAAGTCAAGGCTAACATGTAGCAAATCAACACTATACAATTTACAAATGATCTTATTTTTCACTTTCAGAAAAGCCGCTGTGAAGTTTAGCATGAAATTAGCCCACGGAAGTACAATTTCAGTTTAGAGCAATCATCAGCGTTAGTCTGCAGACTGAGAAGGTCAACTGCCTTTGGTCCGGTTCAGCTGGGAGATGAGCTGGAGAAGCAGAACCCTCGGTGCCAGGCAGAAGAGGATGTCGGGATGTGATGGGGGCATGAGAATTTCAGCAAGTCTCACGTGGAGGATGAAACGAGGAATTTTCCATGGGACAGGAACTGGGAGAAAAAGCTAAAGCGGCACTGCATGGACTGGCAGGAAGAGCAGCACTTCTGAAATGCAAGGGGGACTGGAGAAGAGTAGCACTTCACCTGTGGTGTCATGAGACTGGGATCAAAGATGCACAATCCCAAATTCTCTATTTTAAACTGCTGGCAAAATCCCCAGAAAGCATGAGACAATCTAGGTGTTAAAACTTCGGTGTGACTGAATCAGCTAAACAGGGATCAGCTGTGCCACCAGAAAAAAACGATGGCATTGCTGCAGGGATTGCAGGAGTGCTTCCCTGTTCCGCTCTAGCTGGAAATCTGAACACCAAAGCCTATTAGTTTATGCCAAAGAAAACCAACCTAGCCTGCTGATCAAAGCTGTAGAGGCTTGAACTCAATTTAAATCTCACCTTCATATTTTTAGTGGCCAATAAGTGCTACCAAAAGGATCAGAAGAGGCCAGAACAAAATTAACCACTGAGTATTAAATTAGAGAGAATACTCAATACATTTCAGTCTCTCAAGTTAATGCTGAGCAGGAACATGTGGGCAAAGGCGCATCTTTCATTAAAAACACTGCACTAAAGTAAAGCTTGATCTATTATTCAATCAATGCTCTTTTGAAGCAAATGGGCATTTTACATCAAACCCTTTTTTTTGTTTTGTTTTCTTTTTAATGCCATGTCTACTGAGGGGGTGGGGGCACTAAATATCCCTGGACAGCATTCATTCAGCGGCAATGAGAAAGCAGGGAGAGGAAAGGAACAGTCTATTTATAAAGCTATAGAAGACACAGTAGTGGAGCCTTTTGCACTTTCTGTGGGTGCAGACAGATAAAAGGGCTTTGTTTAAATTTATTTTTTGGATGAGACCACAAGGAAGTTATTTATGCTTCTGGCCACATTGGAAGTCCATTTTTGCTGACAATAGAGGCCTCACAGGTATATCTGCCTGCAAGGAGAAGAGAAAAGCTGCAGGAAGTAAACAGAGCCAGAGACCCTGACAGTGCGGAGACTGAGCCGGGAGAGCTGACAAGACAAATCAATAAAGAGTTTGCAGGTGTCTGTAAGACAAAGGCTGCTGCAAAATAAGTCTCTGTTGGAAAGGAAAGGCATATGGCACATGGTTATGTATTAAAAGAAATAGTCTGGCAATAGTGTAAACTGGAGGTCTATCCTTTGAAATGAAAAGGCAAAGAGCTCTCAGGGCACTGCCCGTGATGGTGAAGATGGTGGAGTGGGATGAAAAACAAAGCAGCTTTAAGTGGGAGAAGAGGTCCCTGCCTATGAAAGGGAGAGATGGCATCAGTGAGAGACGCATGTGAGCAAAGGCAGGAAAGCAGGAGACGAAACAGAAGGCAGCTTTGCAAAAATAGCTGCCAGTCAAAGATGATGGACTGGCAGGGAAGTGTGTGTGTGTGTGCGCGCGCACATGCGGTGGGGGGCTGCATGGAGTGAGAGCATAGCAGTAGCTTCTGCAGACAAATCATTTTGGAGGGTGATTAATACGTGTATCCCAGGCAGTAACACCACCTGTCTCAGAACTGAGGAGTTTCAGGTTCTTCCTTTAGAGAGACCAAGAACAGCAGTTTACATCAGACCCTGTCCTAGAACAGCCCGGGCAGCAGCATGGGACTCAGTCATTTATCAGGAAAATGCCTCCTCTTTACAATCCAGATTTACCAGCAGCAAAGGACAAAGCTAGATTAGGAAATGAAGCCCCGTCTGCCAAGGTCAGTGGGAAACAACATAGGGACTTCAGCTGGCTTTGGATCAGGCCTTTGTAAAGGATGGAATATACTGGGATATTGGGAAGTGGGACACAGGGTTCATTAGTGCTAGTTGGAGGACAGACACAGAAGTATCTGGCAGAAAAAGATGCTTAATACATATAATTTTGCAGGTTATCTGTGCATACCGTGTTTGGCTCACTCCACCTTTCCTCATCCACATGGCATCAGACGGGTAACAGCACATAGAGCAGCCTGGCCATTCCCCGTCTGGGAAAGTTTCTGATCATAGAATGGCTGAGGCTGGAAAAGACGCCTGGGGATGGTCTAGTTGAAGCCCCCTGCTCAAAGCATGGCCAGAGAGAGCAGGTTGCTCAGGTCTGTGTCCAGTCGGGTTTTGAATAGCTCCAAGGATGGAGACTTCACCACCTCTGTGGCAATACGTTTCACTCTTCAACCACGTTCATAGTAAAAAAGTTTTCATAAACAGAATTTCCTGCCCATTTGTGCCCATAATGCAAGGTCTAAAAATACATTCACATAAGGTGGCCCATCTTGGCCCATGCTACATTGACCCTCTCATCTTCCTCAGGATTGCAGAAGGAACAGTTGAACAGATGCAAATCTACGTGCTCCCATTAGGAAAGGCTTAATACTCAGCTAAGAGAACAGAAGAACGTCCTTATGGTCAAACCACACTGATGATTTTGCAAATAACATGAGATGAGAAGAAATCTCTGTCCATCTCTCTTGAGGGAGGATCAGCTTTCTACAGCCATCCCCGAGCAACTGTCCCTCATCTTCTGTCATGAGGGGTGGCAACCATTGGGCTTTATAGAAAATGCATCCCCCATCCCAGAGCCTACCTCAAGGGGGAGACCAGGGAGATTAGGCCACTGCACTGCATACCACATACTTAATTATAGCAGCATTTCCAGATTCTTTTGACTGTCCAGATTTCCCAGAGGAGGAAGGCGGGGTGGGGGGAATTAAAAAAAAAAAGCTTAGAAAAAAATTGGGTCAGTCTTCTTGGGGACTCATTGTGCCAGGTTTTGCTTTACCCTGTAGCTATGCTGTATTCAGAAACACCACTGAAGCCTCTGAGCTTGGCCATACTATGTTTTGGCTTTTTGCAAGAAGCCTGTTTGTTCAGAGAAACCATGCATACTCACAGAACAAGCAAGCTGCAGGAAGCAGTATTTCAAGGGGAACCGTACTTTGAAGACAGCCATCTCCATCGTCCTCCGTGAAGGAGAGGCATCCTCAACGCAACTGCACCGTTTGTCTTTCTCTATTCTGTTGTTCTGCAGTGAAGTTAACTGCATCACATTTTAAGTCTCCTGTTAAGCACTGTAAATTCGTGTCACCGGATGCACCTATATTGTGCTGTATTTAGCAGGACTTTACTAACTAAAATGCCTATGTAAACTGAAAGGTATAATTTCTGTCACTCAAAGGATTATTTAGCACAACCTGTTTGGGCGAAATGGGAACAAAATATTGAAGACGTACTGAAGTACTTAATTTCTACCACACATTATACGTAATTCTGTCTCCTGCACTTCAGCTTTGGATTGCTTGATTTACATATTCAGGTATATTAAATGTGCTTTTGATTTCTAAACCTAAATAAGCAGAGTTTTCTTCACAGGATAGGAAATGCTTCAAAACACCACAGAACCTTTTCCCCCAATATTGCCTGACTCTCCAGGTGAGCTTTCTTTTTTTCCATATCCACTATAGTCTGGATTCCTGCAGTCAAATGACTAGCCAAATTTATTTATTTATTTTGGAGTGCAGTAACATTTGCAGAAAGCTGACATTTCAAAGTTTGCAGAATCAGGTCCTTCATATTTATGCAAGCCTGCCCCGTTCTGCTTGTGTATGTGGGACAAAGACACATAGAAGAGAAGAAAGATTTGCAAAACTCTTCTGAAGCAACAGTACTAAGGACAATCCATCCAAAGAAAGAACTGTAGCCTTTTCTCACATTTTGTGAAAAACTCTTACCTGTCTGCTCCAACTTGTTCCAGATACATAAACAAGCTGATAAACAGCTCTTGCTGATTTTATTCCCCTAACTTTAATAATGCTTTAATATAGCATTGACAAGCTTGTGCCTAGTAATTATTTAGGAGCTGCCTCACGGTCAGGTTTTGTAACTTGTTGTGGCTGTACTTTTTTCAATTGTCAACAATTGAAAAAGGGCCAATATTAAAATACCTCACCTAAAGATCTTCTCTTATCGTGCACTGTGATATAAAAAGAACTGGGGGGAATAAAAATTCATTGCATATTTATGCCTTTCAAATTCTCAGATTATTGAAGAACAGGAATGGAGGAACAAAACAGCATCCTCATTGTGCCGGTTCCTTTTATCATCTGGATGTTCAAATCAGACAGTGAGATGCATACGTGCATCTCTCTGTTAATAAATGGTTGCTCATTGTGTTTTACCACATTACGTAGTGTCTGGTTTAGAAGACTGGCACTTTGCACCTATTGTAATACTGGTGGGGGCAAGATTTCAGATACAGTTTAGTGCATGACGAACAGAGACACATAACAAGATTCAAGGACTGGAAGCTGAAGTTAGAATATATTCAGGCAACGAGAAATGAGCAAAATATGAGGTTTGTTTGACCCAAGGTAAAGTATGCCAGGTGTTACTCTCTTTCATTTCAGCTCTTTCAATCAAGATTGGGTATCTTTTACGAAAGATATGTTGTTCTTTAGAGCTCTAGCAGAAAAAGGCAGAACAGTATTGAGAGAGAACCCAAGTCACATTTTTAAAAGCCTCAGAAATGTCCTAGCTGAACTCAAGCATTGCACCAGTCAGAGCTCCAGCATTTTGAGGCCAGAATCCAAAAGGACACAGGCATGATGTCAAGGTCTGCAGTATGTAAAAATACTGTTCAAAGAATAAAATTCACATTACTTAGTTACACATTGCACAAGGATTCACACTTCAGTACTCTGAATAAGTGATACTTAAAAGTCAACCATTGCTGAAGTCAAGAGGACATGTATCAAACTGCCACACTCTTGGACGTAGGTCTATTATCTTGGGATTGCAGAAAAGAACATTAGGGAAATCAGAATTCAGGTTGAAGCCTTCTGCACTTAGCAGCTGACATGCCCATCCTGATTTCTGTCTTCGGTACAACAGTACACAAATTAAAAAACCAAAGTCCTTCTGTAGCCAAGAACCTAGGAGTTGTAAGGTCAGAAGAGCAAAGAGGACAAAGACTCATTTGTTCGGTGCCAGGCAGTCAACAGACAACGGGCAGATCTGCATACCAATTTCTACCTCCTTGGGGGAACGTTATTACTTCAGAGATATGCCAGACTGAATCATAAGAGTCATAGTTCAATGTTTTTCTCAGTGTTTGCTCAAACAGATTTCACAAAGAATGTTCTTTTGTATTCAGTGCTCCCCTGAATTATTGCTTAAAGGTGAAAACCTGATGAGCGCCTGACCTCTTGAGCTCAAGTCCAGCCTCCTTATTGGTCTCTTCTCTTTCATAATTTGGCCAATATGCAATATTTCTCCTGTTGGAATATCTTCTCATTGACAAAATACCAAGAGGAAAAAAAGATCACTAACACTTGCCTTATCTCCTTACTAGTTCATAATGCTCGGTGTAAAATTTCTTGTTATCCTACAGTTTTCCCAGCTTAGAACTGCTTTGATGTTTCTCCTCCCTCTTTTTAGGGTGTTTCCCCCCAGACCTCTGTGCCCTCCAGTTGGAGCATGTTTTCCCTCACTGCTTTTTCCTTTACTGGAGCTCATTTGTGATGCTTTCTGGTACTATACAAATAACCTGACCAACATTGTCGGAAGTTTATTCTCACCTTTTCCTCCCAGGAAAGATATATGATTCAAGGAACATCTTATTTTAAATAAACAACAAAATCCTTGCTCTTGGAATAGAGGGTCCATTAAAGATGAAAACAGCTTTGACAGCATTCTGGCTGACAGCAGTCTTCCTGTTGCTGCTCTTTGGTCTCCAGCTGCATCAGTAGTGGTGGTCATCCATCGCACCTATTCCTCAGTATGTTCCCCCAACCTAGAGAGCAGCTTTGTCATTTCAGGAAATGCACAACTCTGTTTTACAGATACTTTTCCATTGGAAATGTACCAACCGTTACAAGAATTGATACCAAGCACTGCACTAGTCTATCACCCTGATTTTGGAATCCAAATTATCCTCATTGCTCTCCGATTCCTACTCCTGTTGCAAACCCCGTATTTAACATTAAATTCCCTCACTGCTAAGCAGAATGGAGAGAGACTCTCCCTCTTTGAAAGCCGCAAGTAGGACTACTACACACCCAAACATGTTATACTTCAATTTTCCTTCTAAAACGCTTTTTGTCAGCAATAAGCCATTAGCATCCCTTTTCTCCAAAGAGTTCAAGCTTATAATCAGCTTTTGCTGCTGCAGAAACCCCTCTTCTCTCATTCCCCACCCCTACTTCCTTTAATCACAAGTTTTACTAATTAGTACAGGCTTTTCTTACAGTTATCTCTCAGATAGCAAAGTCTTTCACCGTAACTCACCACTTCCATTCATTACAGACTTCACTAGCCCAGTAGGCTACAGGCCCAAGGAAGATTCGTACCGTTGACCAAGATTCAAATCTGGAAAGCCAAGTGACTACAGCACATGGAAGAAAGAAAGGAAGAAAGATGTTCTTTTGCTAATGTTTGAGATCTCCATGAATGTTCGTAGAGGTTTTAATAGCAATGCAGATGAGCTGGAATGGGGAAGTGATAACTTAAACACGAAAACCTGAAGAATTTCTGTATGTACTCAAGAAATAAAGACACTAATTCTTATTTGCATCTCTCGTTAGCCTGATCTCCACCCACAGCCATGTCTAGAGTGCATCTACGTACCGGTCCCAGCGGGCTGGATCACAGATATGCACCAGAAGTAAAAGGTGGTGAAGAAGGAATCCTATTCACTCACCAGATGGAGTCTGTGAACGCACAGTCCCAGTATGCTCCCAGTCGGAACACAGCTTTTGCGAGGGCCCAGAGGTAAGCTCTGACCTACAAAAACCTACATGAAATAAGATCTGCGTACTTGAGAGAGTGTTTCGCTCCCCAAGCACAGCAGAGCTGGCTGGATTTGCCCTGCCAAAACCAGCATATTGCTGGCAAGAGCCTCCGACGGGCCCCGCAGCTTTGCGAGCCTTCCTTCCCTGGTGTCAGAAACCGGTCCTGCACCAAGTCTGACTGCCTGCAGCAAGCGAAGCCAACCTTTTCGAGCAGGCGTTCACTCAAGGCTGGAGCCTGACATTTCTTTGGGGAAACAAAGATCTGAGAAGTTTGTGCAGTAACACAAATGTGTCAAATAGCTTTCTAACACAGGAGAGCAGACGCTGCTATTTCTGTCTTATAGCCTTAGACAGTAGCCAAGATTTTTCCAAGGCTGAGCAGGGGTTTGGGATGCCTTTGTTTCGGAAGACTTCCTAAAGAAATGCAATCTTTAGAAAAGAAGTGGCAAGAACTTCTTCACAGGGAGGCAACAGCATTCATCTCAATGCACTTGGGAGGGATCCCAGAAGCCAGGGCACTTTGATTTGCATTTTAAATGGTACCGATAGATGGCAAAACTTGGATATACAGATCCATACCCTGAACAAAGATATTGTAAGAACATCATTTCAGCTTTACATCACTTTAAAGGGTTCGTTTTCTAGGAAGAATATTGATATGTTTCATAGAAAAAGACAACTACTTCACAAGAATTTACTGATGTTTTATGGGGAATATCCCTTCAGCTAGCCTAACTGCTCCAGATACAAGCATAACTGCAAGGAAAATTTACTCAAAGAGCAACTGAGTATTTCATATAGCACATTTAACCAAATGTTAAACATTCCTCGTGTTTTTTAAACATATTTTCAGAGATGCATAGTCTAACCCAGTACAATTAGCTTAATGAGATTTAAATTACACTAATGGACCTCATTAGGAAAAAAAGGTTATAAAGTCTTCAGCAGTTATTCAAAGGCTCATGTTAACATAAGGAGACAAAGTTCCCAAGCTTCCCCGTAGTCAGTGAAGAGAAATAGGTTCCTGTAGAGAGCAAGAGTCAGTCCAGGAACCTAATTCAGATATCCTGACTCAGCCTCAGAGGATCATGTCTCTCACCATCAACTCTGAATGAAGCCTAAAGAGGCCACCTTCCCAGAAAGAGAATAGCCTTTGTGGTTGCCCACAACCCTCCATCACTACTTATATATTTTAGGATCTTCATTATTATTTCAAAACCTAATATGGAAAGAGGCATTGTGATGAACTGGATGAAATCCATCATATACTCATTTTCCATAGAACAGTAGTGACCAAAGCAATTAAAAATGTCATTTCCCATATTTCATAAGTAGACTGTGAGCCTTGTGAGATCAAATAATGGAGCTCCTGGTAAAACAAAAGACTGAGTCTTGAGTCAGATTGCTTCTTGAATCTGTTTGGATAAAGCATAAAGTGAGCCCATTATATCCAGTCAATAACAAGGTTAGCGAAAGTAAGGCAGAGAACAGGAATCACAATACTGAACTCAAAGCCTTCTCTTACATTCCGAGTTATTTTAAGAAGGTAAAGATTTTTTTTTCTATTTTCTCTTCTTTATAGCCATTATAGAACATTTCACAAGTGAGTAGGGAATTATTTTAACGATTGAAGGTTTGATAAGCTGTTCTACAATGAGGAATTTACTACTATATAGAGAACAAAGTATGACAGAGATTGTAAATGGGTGCAGTTTGGTATGTAAAGCTCTAACATCATATGATTATACATCTATCAGCGCTTGAAGTCTCCTGAATTCACACTGAATATAGTTTCTTATGGCTATAAATGGCAGCTCTGAAGGATTAAACATTCCCATGTTTCTTTCTCAGGGGTAGCCTTTTACTCCCCTCTGAACCTCCTCTAATGACCAAGAGCACTCTGTGGATTAGGTACCACTGTTTTTTCCTCCCCTTTGAGATGTGACATTTTTGGGCTCTTGATCCACATTTTTTGTGGTTTTTTTCCCCCCGCCTCGAGGTCTGGCTTGCGGTCTGCTGCCTTCTACCAAGGCAAAGACAAAAGCCCTCACTACCATGTCACCTGTCATTCAGCAGACACATCCAAAAAGCCTCATTGCTGCATTGATGAATGTTTTTTCCACACAGCCCTTCTTCTGACCATCACATTGCTGGCAAGGACTTGCAAGCAACTGGCCGATATCCCGTTTTAAAGACCAATGTATTGCCCTTCTCCATTTAACAATAAGAAAATCGGTATCGCTTCTTCAGTACTGCTTAGATCTTTCCAACCGAGTTTGTACTCGACTCCCATTACACCGAGAAGGCCAGGAACCGTCCTGTCCTCTCCTCCATTGGTAGTGCTGCCTCTGAACTTTCCTATGGCGCCCTCCCAGCTTATGTCCTCTTATGAACTTGGCATAGCCAAATCCAGTACAAATGCAAATGTCTTCTGCTGCTATTCTAGCAGTTTGTGTGTTTGCTCAATCAGTCCATATTCTTTTCCTTGCCTTCCAATGCCAGACCTAGTTCCTAAAAATGATGAGCTTAAACAGCTTAACTTTTGAAGGCAGCTGTCATAACCCTGAAATCTTTGTTTGGGTTTTGATTGTTCTTTGTTTGGTTGTTTTGTTGGGGGGTTTTTTGTTTGTTTTTTTTTCTTTTTTTTTTCGTCTTAACAACACACCAGTATTCTGTTGGGCTTGATGCTTAGGATCCCACTAATAGCTTTATCAGGCTTTATATCACGGTAAAAATGTTGCTACAGCAAGGATTGCCTATAGATGAAAAAACAAGGCTTATACTGGTTTTTGTTTGGTTTGGGTTTTTTGTTGTTGTTTGTTGGTTTGGTTTTGTATTTGTTTCATCTAATAATAATTTTAAAAATCTAATTGGAAAAAATAGACAAGCTTTTTGTCATTCTTGGTATTAAAGGACATGACCCAGCCATCTGTCTGTTTAGTAAGATCTAATTATTTCTTCAGTTTATTAGCTTATTTCTCAGACAGATAACCCCTTGACTGTTAAGAAGGACCAAAGTTGTTATAGAGAAGTGTGTTCACATAAACCAAACAAACTGAGTTAATCATCATCACAAGAATTTGTTTAAACTAACTCCAGCCTAAACCCCAGCGTGTTAGAAACAAGATTAGCAGCAGGCAAGATGCCACATCATCTTTTGAAACAGCTCCAAAAACCCTTTTCATCTTCACTTATTAACTATGTGTTGTGCACATAATCTGACAAATATGGAGTAGTTAATTGGTTAAGGTAAGTGTATTAGTTGTGTCACAGTAATATTAAATTATGTTTACTTAATTACAGCAATATTCTATAATTCAAAAATACTGCACAATATCTCGTATATTACCAAGTTCCTTCATCTAGTCAAAAAGGACCCCAGTTTAAATAAGTTGGTCCTTTGGAAAATTTATCTGCATTCCAGACTTGTCACTTCATAGTCTCTCTTATTCTATTCCCTAATTAATAAATCAGACATTAATTATTAAATCAGACATTAACCATGTCAAGAGCAACTTACTTTTGCCATGTATTCCAAGTCATACCAATATTAATCCTCTGCTTTTCTTTACCTTGTAAAGATTTTTGGTTAAAATCAGTAAGCTGTGAATAACTTCTTGTTTCTCCCCTGTAAATTCACCTGTCTCCTGAGGGAAACAGTTATAATTTGTTTATCAAATGTTTTGCCAGTTTTCAATTACATATCCCAACCTCCAGTGAGTAAGATTAGCCTTATGAAATTTTAAGAAACAATCCCTTCTTCACATATTTCCCTACATCAACCTGAAGCTACAACTGTAAGATCAGCCTTGATTTCTTCTTGATAAGAAGAAAAGCTACATGCTCCCAAGTTTCAATACTATTCTGTTTAAAACATCGCTGTGTGATTTTCTCCAATATCTAGCATTTGTATATCGCAAAGGATGAACAGAAAAAAAACCCAACAAATACACACAGATAACAATGCCATGGAGACATCTCCAGAACGTGAGAAATCTGAATTGCTCTCCTGAACCAAGGTGCCTGTGTTTGTCTTGGGTGTTAGAGCAGATAACATGCCAGAGATGTCCAATTAAAAGAAACTGGAAAGGACTTTAATTGAAAATGGCCTGTATGAACCTGGAAAGGCTGAGTTTAGACTACCTCTAGGGCACAGATCTAAAACTTCAATAGGAGGTGAGAAACCTCTGCAGCACTTGCATAGCATGTTTGGCAAAGGTGGCGATGACAATGGGATATTGCTATGCATACAAAAATCAATTAAAAGAACATGGAAAATGCAGAATTAAGAACATGGGAGACAAAACGTAACCTACGTGGGACCCAAAAAGCACCACCTGAAAAGCTTTCAGTTTTCCAGGTTTTAAAACAGAAAATTTATAGAGCAGAAGAGCATTTGCAACAGAAACAGCAATATCTTTTCAACTGAAGAAATGCAAGTTTCCAAAATATTATTTCTGGCTCAAATCACTACGTTTTTATTGGCAACACTCTGAAGTTGTAAAATGGGGAGAATTTTACCAATGTCAGAAGTTGCACCAGTGCAAAGAATAAAAAGATCCAGTCTTCTTCAAGCTTGCAGTTCCACAACAGTTTTGTCAAGAGATTCCCCAGAAAAGAAAACAGCTTTGAGTCCCAAAATGCATCACATCATCTGGAAATTTATCAAGCTGTTGACCAGAACGTTAGAAACGGATGCAAATTGTCCCAGGAAATCAGCTGTCATATTGCAAATAGATTGTGAAGGAAGCGTGAGAATCAGATATTTGAGAACAGAAACATGAGAGATTTTGTTGTTTTCAGTGACAAGTCTGAACCTTCAACCAAACATGTCCTGGATGCAGACATTAGTTAGTCTGAGAGTCACTGCTGAAGGAATCAACAGTTCCACAGTGGATGTAATCCTTCAAGCATGCTTTATTTTGTAGTTATTTGGAGGATGAGCTGTTCTTGAATTAGATCTAGTTCCTACTGATAACTCTGAGACAGAGACTTTTTGTCTGTATGGCACCAAGCACAAAAAGGGTCCCAGAAGGACTAAACCCAATTAAGCACTGACGAGTACAATGTCAACAGGGCACCTGTGCACAGGTGAAGCCATCCTCATTAGAGGTTTGTTTGAGCAGATTGAACAGATATCTTCAGAAAATGATTTGAGCAGAGTTAATTGTCCAGAGGGTCTTTACAGCTCTGGAGTTGCAATTCATTGAGTATGAAGTCAGTGTTAAACTGCTGTTACCATCTTGTTCATTCTTTCCCAAGGGTCATGCTAGCAATTTCTCAGCCCATGCTTATTTTCCTCTACTGGACTAGAGACCAGAAGACTTCTCACTAAAACACAGCCAAGTCTTGGAAAGGTTGGCCTGCAATATGAGAGTCAGAGGTGGCTCCATGCATACAGGGTCTAGGGGGAGAGGTAAGGCAGGAGAGGTGGCAGAGGTAAGGTGATCTTCATGTGAGATGAGACCCAAGATAAGGACACAGGACTTTAGCTGCCCAGCTTGAGAGACCTCTTCCCTCATTGTCTTTTAGCACTAAGATAATTCCAGGGACATTCCAGGAACATGAAGACTTTTTGGCTAACCAAGATAGCAATCAAATGCAAACATTCACATTATGGAGAGTAAGTGACAGAGCTGCTAACTGGCAGTTCCCCATAGCTTGTTATGCTAACGGGAGTTCAGCTACTGCTATAACAAGGATAGCATTACTGACAGATCCCCCGCATACAGGATACTGAAATCTTGACCCCTGTGAAGTCAGTGGGTGTCTGTCATTAAGTTAAGTGGGGACGTGACTCCGTCAGAACACGCTAATGTTTCTTTTTTTATTCCCCACACACATGCATATGCACCCCTTCCTTCAGAAATACTAAAGTCTCAACAAAACCATCCTTTTCTGGATCAGTCACACGTAGAGTACTGAGAGCAAGAAGTCCTTCAGCAACCCGCTTTCTATGTAGGGCTTACAGAAATAGGGCAGCCCAGTCTCTTCAGAGAGCAGCACATACATCCCCAAGGCTTGCTGAAGGGCTTTTCAGGTGGCCAAAGAAAACTCCTGAACAAGCTGCAGTCTCCTCTGCCAGTTGGGGCAGGTAATGTGCACAGAGACAAGGTAGGACTCCAGCATGCCGAGTGGATGACAAGACTAGGCCATCCTGCAGGAGAAAGCTCTCTGTGTCAGGCTCTGTTAGTCCAAAGGTCCTGTCCGTGGAATATCTCTGCTGGTAGCATCACTCTTCCTACTTCTCAAACCATGCAGACCAACCCAAGGGATGATAATCACACAAAATTGCCAACAGGCAGAAGAGAAGCTGTAATACCAGGTCACGAATCCACAAGACACAAAGCTAACACAGAGTACGTAGAAGACTTGGGAGTTAGGTTTGTGGCCTGACAGATCTCTTTGGGTGCTCCAAGCAGTGCCCAATTTCATTGCTCCTTTCCCTTCCCTGAAACCATCCATGCATTGGCTCTCCCTGTCAGGGCTCTGGTTTGCTCCAGGAGCTGCTGCTCCTCCAGGTAACACCTGGCCTTAGCACCACTGCTGACTTTCTCAGGAGACCCTCTGGGCAGGACCACAAGAAGTACAGCAAAGCAAAGCTCACTCATTTACTGAAACATATGCATTTTCCACTATTGATTCTGTCAGTACCACTACTAGGAACCAGTTAAATAAGACACAAAAGTACCTGCCACCACAGCAGAGAAACATAGGTAAGCTTCTGCTCATTGTACCCGCATGAGCTACCCTCTGCTTTTTATGCTTTTAATCTAAACCTTGCATAAAAGCAACATGCAGGAAAAATGCCTGCTGTTCAGCTGTGCTGCAATCAGCAGTTCTGAAGCATTTTAAATCGGTGGGGGGAAAAAAGGGATGTTTTTATTTCTGTCATTCCCATGCTGAGGGATGCCAGAAAGGCTATCCCAGAAGTGTAGTCAAGTCAGACTATAAATTTTAAAAACAACTCTGAACCCAGCACCCCAAAGCTGAGCTGGAGACAGCAGCCCTCTAAAACTACTTTTCAGATGTACAAACCATCGTTTATACCACAGGAAGTTACTACAAAAAAAGCATAGCATTTTTGTTTGGCAGATTCCAGGAGGAGCCTTATTATTGACACGGTGGCTGCTATTATGCAAACCATATAGAGAAGCGGCTGAAATATTACACAATTCCAACATTAAGGCAATGAGTGATCCGAACAGCCTGTTGTGAGCTCAGATCAGATCCTGAGCAGCTTTCTGGTAACACACTAATCTTTGATTTTGAAAACTGAACTCAAGCCCAGAGCCTCTCATGCTCAGGTAAATCAAATTTCCCCCCTCCCCCAATCTCTGCAAGGGACTTGATTGTAGAGTATTGTATTCATCACTAAATCTGATCTTTTGCCTTTTAAAGTCAAAGGGAAGCTTTCGGTTACTTACAGTCTCTGTATCATATCAGTCCTAATAAAGAGGAGCAGAACCAGGTGACTGAATATCAGATTTTATCACCCTGCACCTTTCCAACACTGTGACACAGACAGCATAGCGCTGGAGGTTATTACCAAACATGTCAGATAACATGAGGGGAGGAAATCTCTCATCTGTGGGATTTAAACTTACTACATCTCTAAATGCAAGGCACAACAATTTTTATAAATCAATATGTTTCCAATAAAAAATATATCATTTTTCTCTTCACTTGACAGAAAATCAATTTAAGAATACAGCAGCACCCAAACTGTCTGCTTGTGAGCAGACCAGGGTCCTGCGCTGTTCCTTCTCTGATCTCAAAGAGATTTTATCATCCTCAAAGCACATCCTGTAAAGGAGTTTAATCCATCTACAATAGACTGGCTTCGTTAACACAAGCCAGGGATTCACAAAAACTGCCAATTTTTCTCTAGACTTGGTCCCAAAGCATATGCTTTTGACAGCAATGTCTTCTCTCCTCCAGCAGTGATTTAATTTTCATATTTCAAATTCAAACCTCATCATTCATTCAATTTTGGAAGACAAGCATTTCTCAGTCACCATTGCCCATTTCTGCCTTCACTTCCAAACAGAATTAAATTTACACAACAGACGCCACTTGGCAGTGTGTGTACATACAGAATTCCAAAAAAAGTTTTGAACCCCTTGGTCAATTTGTTACAGGAGTAAGATATCTCAGAACATATTAAGATTCCTACAGTTTCAATAGTAACATGTTCCAAAACAGCACTGCCTTAACATGAGCTCCCTTCTTATTAGACACCAGGAAACAGAGAGAGACACTCTGATTTTGGGGAATATCAGAAATATTTCCTAAAACATGAAAAACTTCACCTGCTGTTTCTATCTTGTTAGCCACCAAAGTACTCTCCATAGGACAACAGGCTTTAAGGTATAGTCATAAGGAGCAAGGGGGAAGCCATGTATCTATCTATCTGTCCATTGGAAGTCAATTCCTGCCTTCCATTACTATTGTAGTTCTTTACCTGTGATACTTCATCCACACCAGAAATACACTGAGAGTACAATTGATTAAAATCACTGTGCATCCATTTGAATCATCACTGTATTTGGCTATCAGCATAGGAAAAAGTTCAGCTTCTGGAAGACAGAAGTATTATCATCGCTGTCTGTATCACCCATCACGTGTCCAGCTGGGTTCAGTCTTGCCACAGGGCTATCCTAAAATCCAGAGCTTCTCCGCTGTTAGATCATAACCTAAATGAAAAGGAAACTGGTTCTCTATCTGCTGTGGTTCGCTGATTTTTTCTCAGTTCTGATGCCACCCAGAAGATGGCAAGGTGTGCAGGCAGAGTCATCTGTGTAAGATAGGACCCACATCCAGAGATCTTTCTCTGCCCCACTGGTGCCCAGACTTCCCTCTGAAACCACAGGTTAATTTGGACTTGGCCAATTAATATTTAGTTCTTCTGCACAAATGGGGACAATTTTACCGTAAGTCAGTAAGAAGTCTAAATCAAAATAGCCCTTTAGCTCTATATTTCCCTTTCGTGCCATTTTGAAGAAACAGGTCTAAATTTCTCTTTGGCAGGAGATGTAAAGAAAACAAAGGTGAGCACCTCCTGGACACTAGGTCTAATTACAGATCTATTTGAAAAAGTAGGACTGGTGCTATCAATGCATCTACACACACAGAAGGAAAATGCTTTTGCTCCTACTGACATCCACACCACATTCAACATTTTGACTCCTGAGCGGAGACTATTTGCAACCCAGAGTAAAACGCCAACCATCTTGAGAGCAGCGAGGTGTTTGGTGGCAGGAAATACTAAGGAGGGTGATGTGCTTTGCTTTAGACCACACTCTGTACAAGCACCACAGCGAAGGCAGCACTGCTCACCACCGCTCTCCATCCAAAAGCCAAAGGGCATCAGGTGAACCTTGCCAGCATCAGGCTCTAAAGCAAACAAACGGAAGCAGTTCTCAAAACAGCTTAAAATTAAGTTCTGTAATGCCCTGCCACTGGAGCTACAGACATCAGAAGGATGCACAGAGATCAAAAAGCTGCTAGAAAATTTCATGGAAGGAAAATCCACCCTGGGCTATTAAAGATGAAGACATCAGTGGTGGCTAAGGGGCAATAAGGACCCAGGACAACTTTCCCCTGAGCACCTGCTGCCAGAGGCAGGATGGTGAGCTAGACAGGCCTTTGGTCCAGCACAGCCACCCTCCTCTTCTTTCCTTGGCTTTTCATTTTCAAGTTTTTGACTCTTTTCCTAGTTGGATATGGAGGATGTGGGAATATATGCTCAGGTACCTGCCTCAGCTGCTGACTAGGCAACAGGACACCCTAAGTTAGTCATCACATTGATGGCCTCAAGCCCTTGAGGGGGGAGATTTAGGGCTGGGTTTTAAAGGTTGCTCCCTACAAGCAATCAATCAGAAGAAATGATGTGCCCAAACACCTTTCCACACACTGGTCCCAACCACTGATCTTGCTACTTGCTGGTAATGTTTGCAAACCACAGTGACCTCCTCTACATAAGCAAGGAGCTCGGTGGTGCCTTTTGTCAAAGAAAGGTATTTTGAGTCCGTCTAGGCTCATAAGTTGCTCTGCACTATTCCATCAGCAGCCTGAATAAAAATTAAAATTGCTCCTATCTCCCACTGGATTAATTGCTACTCTGGCCGTAAGCCAGTGAAATAGAACGTCAGAGCTGAAACATGTAGTTTTCACAGCTAAAACAGGCAGGCAGGAGTGGGGAAAGGCAGTGAATTTACCTTGGCAAAGCCACAAAAGACCACAGAAACTGCCAGGACAGAGAGAGACAGGCAGCCTGACTGCAACAGGTTGTCCCTGGCAGGGACTGCTGTGACACTAAAGCCACGCTCCCTCCTCGCTGCAGCACAAATATCAAGACACAGCCAAAATGTTCACTGGAAGGCACCAGTTCCCAGAGGATGATCTGCTACAGCCTCATTTCAGGTTAGGTATAACACACTGGTATGGTCATACATGTAGCAGAGAGTCCCTACAGAGGTTCTTGTTAACTCACATCCAAGACTTGACATGAGGCAGGATGCTTATTTTGTACGGCCAAACTATGTTAACATGGGCCAAGAGGGCACTGGGATTCTCACTGTTACTCTTTCAGCATGAAGCACTGCCTTGCTTTCTCTGTGATAACCTCCTGACTTTTCAAATAAACAGTCTCCCCCTCTCAGTAGCTGGAATTAATCTGCCAAGACAAAGCCTAACCAGGAATAAAGGCAAACAATGAAATGTCTTGTGATTTCAGGCACTAAAATCCACTGGTCAAACTAATGCCTCTCCTCCACATGGCCAAGTTCAGCTCTCAAAAGCACCATTGGAAAACAAAGGCTTCTGCAAAGAAATAATACCAAATGCAGAGCTGCAAATAACTTTATCGGGCTTAAAAATATGGCACCTAAAACTCAAAGCAAAAAATTTTACATCCAGTTCCTGCCAAAACTTTCCATATCTGATCACTGGACTGAATGGACCTTGCATAAGGACTACGTTGCTTAGAGAAGTCCCATCCTCTGGCTTCCACCTCTTGCAGATGCCTATTTCTTCACAAACCAGAAGACAGGACATGGGACTAGAGGGCATCTAGAGGGAAGAAATCACCTAGTGGGTTTCTGTATTCCAAAGCATGGTTTTTGTAATGCTGCTTAACAGAATATCCCAGACTAAATACCACCAGCACTGAGCTTTGTCTGACGCCAGTCCATATTCACTGGATACGGATCTGTTTTATTTTTCTAAAAAGCTACACAACTAAACCAGTGCTCCTTTGCTGTTCTGTTTGATCTTGCTCAAATATTTATAACATTCCAGAGCAAAAACACGTACCAATAGTACACGTTCTTTAGATTTCCACAGTGACAAGAGAACTTCAGATGCAGGAAATGTCTTCTGTATCTAGGGCTTTCCCCCCCCCCTTCAATACAAACACAATGTCTTCAAGTCCTCTCCCTTAATGCAGCCTATTATTATGTAAGGTATTTCAGGCTGAATGTGAAATAAATTATTTCATTGTAGTTTTTCTTAAATGTTATATCTGGATATCCAAAAACTGAACTAGTTAATAATGTTCTTGGCAGATAAATTTTAATGCTATTATGAAATAAAAGCAAATTGATCTAGGATTAAGGTACTAGTCTACATTTCTTTTAAAGTCTTAATTACAAGTTCATTGATTTTTCTATAATGGTACAGAACTGTACAATAAAAACATTTTGCAAGCAATACACTCCTGGTATTTGCAGCACAAATAAGAAATGCAACTGTGATGTGTGCTCTATTATGCTAAGTGGAAATTAATATATGAGGTCTTTTTGACATGAAACATTTAAAATAAAGGTGAAAGGTGAGCAAGAGCAAAAAAAGATCATTGTGCCTGTTTTATGAGCAAAAACCTGATACAGAAAGTTTAGACCCAGTTCATCTTCTGTATCTCACCAAATCTAAATCATCTGTCCTCAGTTTCAAAGCCACCCACGTTGTTACTCTCCTTATTATCTCTCAGATTAATAAAAAACCCAGAACTACCGAGCCAGTCTACAGTGGTTATGATTTCAAACCCCAGCACCTCTTGCATCCTCCACCATGTTCCCTCCCACATCACTAACAGAAGCTCCCTGTAGTCTTCCAGAGAACCACTTTGGGCCTCTCCTCCCTCTTCCTCCACGCTGCAGCACCCGGGGAGGGTTACAGAAAACAGCCACAAGTGCTTGCAAACTGTCTTTCTGTAGCCAGGCAGCACCTCCACTTAGACCACAGAGACTTTGAGGCAGGAATGTTCTTTTTGCTCCATGTCATAGCAAAAAGTGAGCCACGTTATCAAGTTTAGTGTCTGACCAAGTCTGGCAATGAGCCTTTCCCCTCCCCCCCACTCTGCAGTAAAGCAACATAAAGGAGGTTTATACTTGCAGACAAAAGTTCTTTCCCTAATTCGCAGCATGTTTACCAAGAGAGGATAGCTATGCATTCTACCTTTCTTCTCCATACGTCAACTGATGACTCAGCCTGGCAGTCCCACAAAAAGCATCTCAGACCAGAAGTTAATGCTCTAGCAGAGAGCTTTGTACTAGCTTGTAATTTATACTATTTATGATACGAACTTGCCAAAGTTCTGGCTCTGAGGGAGTCTCCAGGTGTACATTCACATTCATGTGAGTCAATATTGGGTTCCTAACGGAGCACTGTTGCCTCACCCACCAAAGAAGAAGTGGCTCATAGGGGCTGCAGTTGCGTTGGTTGCTCTGTACGTTTCCCCAAGCCTAGCCCCTAACTTCTCAAACTTTGTGTTTTAGAAGAGTAAAACTTGCACAATTTTTTACATGCAGGATTGGGATAGGTTTTGGGATGGTCTAGCACATACTGAGGGGTTTTTTAATAGCATATGGGAATATTTAATTCCTAGTGCATCTTCTGTCTCAGAAGTAAGTATTATACATAAGCTATACGGTAAGCAGCTGAAAAGAGGAGAGGCAAAGTCTTGGGGATTTGTGTAGAATAGAGCAGAAATCTGAGTCACAAACCAAGATCCAAGGCCTACTATTGAATAAACAAACAAAACCAACCTCTGGGTTTCATTTCCAGCTTTTTCTCGCACCTCCTGAATCCAGATGACCGTAAAAGAGATAGACGAGCTCTTTGATATTTTAATTTATGCAAACAAGCTCATTGGCTCCCACCAACCTGAAATGCTTATGCTGTTTGAAAACAGTAAGAAATTGTCCATTTGAGAAACCATCAAACTGAGCATGGCACTGCTCTCCTCTCAATGATTTTGGAGAATATACGTTAGGGCAAACAGCTCTTTTGCTGGAGCTATTAGTTTATTCTCCTAATAAGAAGGAGTGCAAGCAGCATTCATCACTGCTCTTCTAGGTACCATGGTACTGAATGTTCCAAAATTAATTCAACCCTAGGGCCAGGCACAGCTAAACCTTTCCCCAAATTTCCACTCAACCCAAACCCACTCACAATGTGGAAAGACAGAGCTAGTGGAGGAAAAACGTCAGATGCCTCCAGTTGCAGAAAGAGGAGAGGAGGAAGCAGGCAGAGACTGATGGAGAAGTGTTTAATGACAGCCACTATGAAGATCTGGGATGGCTTCAGGCAGTGAGATGCAAGTAAGAGCAGAAAGGAATTGTCCAACAGGCTATGTTTCCAAATCTTGCGCACTGGTAACTGGGCAAAGATTACAAACCAATAAATAAAATACAAGTCACCTCAGCAGAGAAAAAAAAATCCAGTACTAAAGAATTATGACCTAAGCAAATGTCCCCTCCTCTGCAGACTGGCATAGCCAGGACAGACGTCAAACAGTCACAGCACACAGTCAGTAGCACTTCACAACACAAGTGCACGAATCGCTCAACCCACTCGTTGGCAGGCTGCACCCTGCCAAAGTTCCTGGCAGCTGCCTGCGAATATGGCAGTGGCCAGACATTGTATTCACGCCAGGAGAGGTGAATATTGGGGTCTGTAATACTTCTAAGTACATAACAAATAAGTCCTGTAATGACTGTCTCCTAACTTATATGGGAACATCAGAATTACTTATGGAAACGTATTTGCTTAAATATAAACTGTTGATCTGGATGCCAACAAGAGCACGTTATATGCACAGCCCGTAGAGGACGTGAGGTTGGCATCGGCACGGCCAACTTGAGAGAACTCACAGCAGACACAGCGGTACATGAACTCAATTCCTGAACAGCTTTATTTCTGCCTCCCACATCAGCTTTTGCAAGACCTATGCCTTCATTTCTGATGATTACGTTTGGCTTTGAGGAAGGGATCATAAATCTGCTAGTTCTCATCAACACTGGCACCCCTGTGGTCGCCTCGGGTTTGGAAACACTTCTGTCATTAGGAGATGAACCCTTCATGAAATATTAAAGTGCTTGCTTACTGCATGCACAGTCCTGCCATACAAAGTAAAAGTACCTTCACCATTCATATCCCAGTATCTTTCAAAGCAACACATTCGGGGAAAGAGAGAGTGGTACTTCTGAGCATACACTTGGCATCATTTGGGCTACAGAAACTCCTTTCCTGTTCCAGGTCCCAACAGTAGAAGCTGATTTGGGACAGACAGGAGTGCTTCAGTCTCACCTTCTCAAGGAGAGTTAGTCTTGCAGAGAAGGAATGAATGAGTTAAGGGAATTTTCAGAGGGCGCAAGTCTGACTGCTGCCAGCTGAGCTTTGCACGGGGAAAGAAGGTCTCTTCAGCCGTCACTCAAAGGACAGTAGTACATAACTTGGGATAGGCACATCCCTAGTGCTGACCAGCATCTTGATAATCCAGGCAGGAAACAAATAGCCCCTCTCCATCACACGTCTCTCAGCTGTATGTGGCTGCGGGTCAATTTGAGTTGCCAGTTATACCAGAGTAAACATCGGAGCTCCGTTGATTTTGCCAGCATAAATTTAAGGTTGCATTTTTCTTCTTTTGCCCATGACCAGCAGAAAAGCACAACCACCTCTAAGATGTTGGCTGCAGCACTTTGCTGCTCCGAGCCAACCCCATGCGCTCTGCCCTCCCCAGGACAAGCAAGTGACACTGCCAACGCTCGTGTGCTACAGCTGTTCAGAGCACAAGAACGTTCTCTCACATGAGGGCACATGTAGCCCAGCTATTTTTTTACATTTGTATTTAGAAGTTTTAAACCTGAGTATAAAAAGTATGACTGGACAGTCACATGAAGCAACGAGAGCTTTAAAAAAAGGTGGGGTGGAAATTGCAGATACCCTCAGAGCTGATGTGGAGGCAGAGCCTCTGGGCGTGCAGGTGAGGCCCATGCTATGGCTGGGTTTCATGCCTCTTCAGCTGTAGCAGGGAACTGACAGCTCTACCTTGGAAGATGTTGACTCTAGGTCAGAAAAATTAAACAAAAACCTGACAGCTTTTGTCTAGGAAACTACAGTTGAGATCTTTCCCTCCATGCCTCATGGGAAGCGCATTTCAGACCCTACATAACTCTGACTCACATTCCCACATGGACTGGACTCAGTTACACTCTCAAAATTCATACTTCTGACTCTAGTATTTTTTGACTCATTGGTATTTCTGCAAGTGCCAGATCACAATTTGTGGACAAGAAGTTGAATGATTTTTTTTTTTCTTTTACTAAAATAAAGGGGAGCGGGGAGGGCAGCTTTCTACAGAAAAAGCCTTGTTTAATAACAAACTAATTTTCTGTCAAAACCATTTTTTATGGAAATATTTTAACAGGCTTTAAGAGTAGCATGATGCACCTCTTGCCAGCAACCTTCTACCATTTCATTTACAGCAGTGCTTTGTCTGTGTTTGCTCCAATAGAGACTATGTCTTCGGCTTTCAATCCTTCAAGTCTAAGACTTAAGGCAAAATGTCCTTTCCCATGCAGAGTGGCCACTTTGTGAAGCTTTCTGTAGCTTTTATTTCCACAGTGGCTAATTTCTAACAGCTATATCCACATTCTGCCCAAATATAATGTTAGAGGTCAAGTCAGATTAAAAATAGCTCCCTGTGCTTCCTTTTCTAGAAAGTTATTTTTACCTGGATCGGTTCTGTAACACAGCGTAGCTCCAAAAGACCATACTGGTACAACTGAGGGAGCAGGAAGAAGCAACACAGGAGACAAGAAGGTCTTAAGCTGGCTCCAGTCTTCACAGCTAAGACCTAAAGAATCTCCATTGAGAATTTTCACCTGACTTTTAGGGAAAAAATATTTCTAGCAACTTGAGTCCTCCCAGGAAGAATTGAAATGGGAGCGGGGGGGGAAAGTGTATTGAACTTCCATAAGCAACCTCCACCCATATTCCTGTTTGACAGAAGAACGGTATTTCTGTTTACAACCATTAAAAATCAATCTGAATACATTTAATATTAAAGATCACTTCTAAATATTTCTATGAGCCGCCAGGCAATTTTTGCCTCCACACACATGCCAAACAGCAGGAAGCAGAGTTACTTTCCCAGCTCTCAAAAGTCTCACTGGACAGCTAATCCAACTGGCACCTTTGCTGTGATACAGTTAATGTCAGCAAGCTGAAAATCTGAAGATATCATGCCTGTATATAAGCACTAAAATAATCCATCTCAAGATTGTAACTGAGTCATATAATCAATTTCTGCTGAAAGAAGTGTGTGACATGAGACATCTGGCATCTTATGGCTACTTCTAGGAAGCATAGCTTTGAATAAAGGTCCGGGAGGTAGAAGAGATCTACCCATGCACAGAGTCAAACCCACTCCAAGCACAGCAGTGTTATAAAATTGGCTGAAACATAAATCTAAGGCTTCTAAAAAGAAATGTAATTATGTTGGCACCATGTGGATAAAAGAGACCAATAGACAACACTATGGTGTTCAAATATCAGTGCTCATATTAAGAGACGAGGAAAAGCCTGCCTACCCCACCAAAGCGGGGGGTGGTGGGGAGAAGAAAAAAAAAAATATTATGATTTGACTCTGAATTCCTGCAGAAAGAAGCAAGGACACAACACCCCAGCACCTGTGCTACCCTCCACAGAAGAGACTTGAAGACAAGAGGGCAACTGAAACTGTTCTTCGGCTCCTATTTTTGCTCATAGCTGAGGAAAAACTCCCTGTTTTTCAACGTGTCACTTGCAATAGGCTTTACTGAAGGAAAAAAAGAAAAACCCCCACAAAACGCCTAGCTGTTGTATCTTCCCCCCTGTTACTGGGAACAGAGACTACCCATTTCTCCCTACTTGCCCTGTGCTTGGGGTGCTCTAATCTTTCCTTGGACTCTGAGGCAGAGCTACAACAAAGAATGAGTCACTGATTTCTCATGGACATGCTAATTTTTAATCTCAAATGGTGCTAAATTATCAGTTAGAGTGACACATTCGATTAAATGGACTTCAGCGCGTCCCCCCCACCATTAAGTACTTTACAGGGCTGCAGATTTCAGCTACTGTGTGTGGCGTGGGCGGTGGGAAACATCTCTGGTCTGCAGGTGGCTATTCAACACAATTTTGCATAGCACCCTAGGTGCTGGAGATGGAGAAGTACACAAACGCAAGGGGCTCGAAGAAAGCTAAATTGAGATCACCAGATAGAGGAGAAAGACAGGAGGAATTCACTGAAGGGTGTAAAGCTCAATTATCCATCTTGGCAGGCTTGGAGAATATTTTCCCTCTGCACATTCACCCGATTTAATGCAATAAACATGTGGCACGTTCTCCAGATAGCATGGATTCACATGCTGAGCTATCCGCCAAAATTGGCTGGAGATTTTCAGATAGAAGAGATGTCTGTCAGAAAAATGCTCCTACAGAAGGATCAAGAGTGTTGCACAGGAGCAGTTGATGCCACCAAAGCTTTGACAGGCAGCAGACAGCTTCCTCAAGAGCTCCAGCTGCCAAGAAGTCCTCCTGCAGACACGGCCAGCCCAGGCAGCCCACCCACCAAGCAAACTGCTGGGGGCCCGAGGCAGCTGAACATCTCAGAGTTTTTGGTCCAATTTTTTTCTGGAGGAAGCAAGAAGTTTTGAGAAGTGAGGTGAATCTTTGTCTTTTCTTAACCGGACTTTTTTGGGGGAGGAAAAGCACACTCTGGTTCCTACCAAACACTACAGCTGGCCACGGGTTGATATTTTCCAAAGCCTCTTAAAGTATTTGGTCACTTAATTCCCACAGCAATCTCAAGGGGCTTTCAGGGGCTCAGCTGGTCCATGCAAGTATTCACAGGCAAGCCCATGTTCCTGTATCACCAGAAAAGCTAAGGGCAATTCATTCAGAGCAAGAAACTGTGGCCAGCAAATTTTGTCCCAAAAGCAGCAAGTGGAGATCAGTTTATCCACTGTTAGGTGTTACCCTCCTTAGAAAAAAAATATTGCTTAGAGGAACAAGAATACAGATAATAAGGTTTGGATTCAACTGGGCAAAATTTAAACAGGTGAAGAAAAAGTTAGTTGTCCAGACTCCTTTCTGACCAATGAAGAAATAGAAACTTCTAAGGTTCAATACATCTGACTGATTTTGGATAGCTGCCATGGCATGAAGTAAATCACCTCTTAAAAACATCCATTTCTCTCCATCAACTTTGAAGGGAATCTAGACAACAAGTCAGATCAGCTGCTTGCAGTGCAGATGTCTACTAGTTGATGTTGATGAATCCCAGCTCAAAATGTCATCCCAACGCCAGGCACTTCTCTACAGTACTGGAGGTACTGTATTAATAAAGATGGGAAAGTGTTTGTTACACTTGAAGCCTGCAGACAAAGGAAGCTTCCAGTCAACTGCAGCGGTAATTTCTAGTAACAAAGCAGGTAAAGCAGTCTCTTAGCTGGCAGCTTGTTTCTTTGTGAAGCTTAGGAATTGTGGTTTTGCAGACAAGGTATAGGGTAAGGTGAACTTTTAGTCAGCTTCAACACTGTTGATGTTTTGTTCTCACAAAAGAGGCACAGCTCTTTACTGCTACTTCCAGAAGAACCCTATGATTCCTTTAAGTCCTCTAGGTTGGCAAAATTATTGCACACACCAAAGAAAACCCCACACAAGTGAGATACTGTCTATGGCATAAGTGACACAGTAAAACCCAACAAGGGGCAGCTGTTATTAGTCTTCTGCCAAATCAAGCAAGGATGTGAGAGACAGTTGAGGGATGAGATTGTCACCCAGCTGAATGCATTGCATGACCTAAACCAGCAGTGCTCAGAGTGGATGCTCAAGGATGCACAAGCCTTGAAGCCACTGTCTCATGCTGCTTGCATGGCCAGCATAATTCTCGAAGACCCTCTCTTTTGCAGAAGGGCTTACTGACAATCCCAGGCATCCTACCCAAGCCTCCACCTTCTGACTCTTCCCTTTCATTCCCTCTCATTCACCTCACCCCTTACACACGTGCAGCGGAGCCCTCCAGCCCTCTGGCAAGAGGAGGTGGACTAAATGAACAATGCTGCGAGAGAGCAGGTGGGGGCATGTTCCCTAGTGAGGAGTCACTCTCAGGCAGCCTCACTTCTCATGAGCCCAGGAACACGAGTCCATGTGCTCCAGCAGCAGTGTGGCAGCCTTTCTTATTGGGGGTCCAAGTGCAGCCCTCATGTGGCCTACTGAGTGATTGACAGGCATGCACACGACCAGCTAAAGCCCATCTTCCTTCCCATTCCACACAAAGAGAAGGTGAACAGGTGTCAAAACATAAATTCAAAATCAGTTCACGGAAAGCAGGTCTCCATCAGTCCCATGAACCAGGAGAGAATGAGACAAGGCTCAAGTTGTATTCAGAAAAATCTCTTACATACCCAGCTCCAAGGCAGTGAAACCTAAGTTTTCTGCTCCACATATTAACTCCAGGTAATCAAAACCAGCTATGCAGTAGTTGCTTTCAGATTTTTGTTATGTAGATTTTGTTCCTTAACATTAAATTTTGAATGCAAAATATTAAAGCTGAAAAATTACAAGAATTCTCCCAGCAACAGCCTCATGAATGAAAGCGATATGCTTAAAACACTATTGATTTAACTTCTGAGGGAGCTATACATCAAAGAGAGCTGACACTCCCGACTCACTGCCAAATTGAAATGAAACTCAGCAAGCCACATAATGATAGAAGGACAAGGGCAATGAACTCCAGAGGAGTTCCTTAGCCTCCAACAGAGTCAAAGTCTCCATAAGACACGTCCCTGGAGAAGAAAGCAAACCTTGATGGGTGCCCACCCATTGAACGAATAAATATAAATACTTAAACTGAAGACTTGTGCATTTGCTTTTCATCATTGCCCAACGATGAAGTGCATATGGGATATCAACAGAAGTTCTGATGCTTCAGCAGTTACCTACAAAAGGTCAACACTGAAATACAGTTAATTTTAATCAAAATAAATAAATTCAAAAATTCTGCCCAAATGCAATTTAAAGCCATCAGGAGGAAGATATTCACTGCCTGTTGTAGTTTAAGCACCACAGGCAAGCGCATCCAGCTCTAAGTACCCTGGGCACCATGTTCCCAACAAGATATAGATGTACAAATATCTCCAAAGCATTCACTTTTACACAAATATTTTCAAAAAGAGATGATTAGAAGAAAAATCTGACTTTGAACTGATATTTACTATACCCACTAAATAATCACTGAACAGATGGTAAGTATACAACAGCAGTAATAACATTATCAGCAGAAGAAATATAGAAGCAAATACCAGCAGCCCTGATACTTCAAGGCCCTGTCCAGGAACATACATAATCAATTTTTTAAATAATGTATTAACCATACAGACTCACAAATGTTCCCGACAATTTATGTGCTTCAATCCTTTGTCTGGATTTTTTTTTTTTTTTTTTTATTTAAAATCAAAGTTACTATTGGATCTTGGGATGTGCATTCTAATTGCTATAAATAAATCATGAATGATTGGCTCAATGTATTTTTCCATGGCAACTCCTGCGTCACACACAGCGTTACATTTTTGAAAGAGAGCTATGTTCTTTGAGAGAGAGGCAAAGATTCACACTTTGGATGGGCTCAGTTCAGTTTTACAGTTTCTGTTTGAGTAGAACATACATTAGCAACGAAACAGAATAGTTTTCAACTAATGGTAAATTCCTTAGTCACCAAAGCCTATATAGTGCCGTCCACCAATGCAGAGAGCTGCGTGGTAAATTCCCATACAAAATGCAAGGCTTCTTGATTCTTCGTGCACAGATCCTCTGTGACTTCCTCAAATATGCAGCATCACACACTATCAAAATCCTGTTCCATT
Source organism: Calonectris borealis (assembly GCF_964195595.1). Taxonomy (NCBI): domain Eukaryota; kingdom Metazoa; phylum Chordata; class Aves; order Procellariiformes; family Procellariidae; genus Calonectris; species Calonectris borealis. The sequence goes on along the minus strand of NC_134316.1, from coordinate 8,083,309 downwards.
TCTGTCTCACACTTGAGGATTAAGAAACCTGCCTCCTGAAGTTGCCAGCAAGGAGGGGAAAGAAATTACTTTCCTGAGGTCTATAATCTGGTCCAAAACAGAAAGCTTGACTTCTGTGCCTAGTAGGTTGGGCCAAGAAAAACATGAGAAGCTCCTTGCAACACAGAATTTGGCCCTGGTAAGATAAACCAACCAAAATATGAGTCACAGGATATATTTTCCCCCTCCAAAAAAAAAGGCAGTTCTACATTACTTAAAGTCACCCACCTGCATTAGAAAGGAAAATTCCCCAAGTGCAGATTTCCAACTATTTTCTGAAAGGAGCACATGGAAAATTTAGTAATTTACAGAACCAACATTAATTTTTCATTTATAGGTAAGATTTGTACACCAATTTAGAAGTTTTTATATCTGAAGCCTGGTAACCTTCGACTATTAACTGAAAGAAACTAAGTTTAAAGACTCAGTGGTTTTTAAAACTTTCAAAAGCCTCCCAAAAATCCCATTTATAGCATATACCAAGTTCTATAGCTCAAACAATGCAATTCAGATGCACCTCCCAAGAGAAAAAAAGCAAATAGTTTTAACTTCAAAACTACAAAAGAGTGTATTCCAGTTCCAGCGCAGGATGAAGCCTTCAAGAGGAACCATTCTCATCAGACTGTATCTAACCAAGAGTTCATAAGTACACCTGATCCCAGGCATCCTTCCGCTTTTTAAGCTTCAGCCAGAGCCTCCCAAGCACCTAAGTTTTCAACCTGACTCTAAACCAAACCATGGTTTGGCCTTAGTTTCAACTTATGCAGATTCACATACTGATATTTTAGAGCATCACTAAAACCTTATATTAAGTAGAATCCAGAGAAAGCTATTTTGAAAATTAATTGGCAAGACTCTCTCAATCAAAAACTCAAGCTCTTCCTATTTCATGGTCTTCATACTGCTTGCCTCTGAACAAACATTTTGACATCAGTTATTTACTCTGCATTTTCTAAGCAGTGTATATTTATGACATCCGCTGCCTACATTACACAGTTTAATTTCCATTTATTCAGCAGCATTCATGTTTACATTCAGTAACCTGCAGGATACAACACATACCTTTGTTAAACAGCTATTTGTAGAGTAAAATTTACAGTGATGTGCAAACAGGTTCTGTTATTTCCAGTTCATGGCAAGCATCAGGAGAGCAGGGTGAATTATCCATGCTGGGTAAAAATTCTGCCAAAACTTTTTCCTAGGAGGAATCTGAGGGTTCACTCATCTGAACACCTATTACTGTCTGTTTTCCAGAGAAAAGGTTGAGCTGTTATTGAATATTTTAGTCAAAACTTTCATTTTTAAAATTTTCCTTTTGTTCAGTGAAGAAATCTGCACTTTCCATGTGCATCTGTTTTCATCAACTGTTTCCAAAAGGGAAAAACAAAGATAAATATATACCTCTGCAAAACTGCACTGGACAGCATGTTCCTTGGTGTTATCAGTAAAAAGAGGGGAAAGCATTCTATTTGACAGGAGAGATTTTTTTCATCATAATAACCTACGTGATTTCAAGAAGAACTGAAAAGCTGGAATCTCTCAACCATTCAGTCTAAACTAAGCCCAACTAACATGCGGTTCTAGAGATGGGTAAATGTGAGATCTTGCATGGATTATGTAAAGTCTCTTAATAATTACAAATGATTGTTATTATTCAGATAGCTTTGTTGCCATTAACAATCTGGGTCATGTTAATTATTACAGCTCTCCTGCTAAGGTACCTTGCTGTCTCAGAGCTTCTAGACATAAGGCCAAATAAGAATGGCTCGTACTTCATCATGCCAGTAAATCAAAATCACTTTAATTATTCTCCAGTGGGACTCCAAAGACTTCAAGTCAGCATGGCATGAGCCATATGTTTCTTTCTGTTTGGGCAATGCTGCTAATTAGCAAAGTTGGGGAAAACCTAATTCAAAGTGATAAAGCACAAACCTCATCATATGCTTACCTGAGAAGAAGTAGTAATTTTAATTGCAATGAGTACATTTACTGCTGTATTAACAAGGAGGCTTTGAGGTTAAAGTATGAAACAACTTGGTTACATCCTCGGCTGGTGCAAGTCAAAGTTGCTTCACAAAGCAGCTATGCTGAATGAGACCACTCGGGCTGCAGGTGGTTGTGTTGTTCATCATTAAGTGCTTACAACCACGTGAAAACCTCAGGGTCTAAAGACACCCATTTGCATGGGAGAGCCTGAAGAAAGACTTTGCAAGAGGAAGAGGGTCACCTTTCAAGGCTTGAAGACATCTGCATTCTTTGACCTGGAGCTTCCCTTCTTCTGAAGGCAAAAGGAAATGTTTTATAAACCAGAAGATTCCTGTCACGAGCACTAGCAAAAGGGTCATTCCCCACAGCAAACTTTAGGACAAAATTTGTTCCCAGCAAGGTGACTAGAGATGGCTGGAGAAGGGCTAAAAGCAAAGTGTTGACACCAAAGCTTCTAACTTCATACTAGTTCAAACAGTGTTGAACCTTCCCAGATACCCTCATCTTCTCGTGATTAGTACAGCAAGTACATTCAAACAACAAGGAGATAAATCTATTTCAAGTGAACTATGTCTGGATTTTTCCAGCCAGTTGCAATACATTGAACAATCTCCTTAAAAAATTCAGCTTCGAGATTGCGTTTAGAGAGCACCAAGGGAATGGCTGAACCCCACTGAAGCTGTGAAGCTGAACATGAAGACTGCAAATCAGAACCGACATCCCATCATTCATTCATGCTACTGCGCAAAGCAAATAGGAAAACCCACCAGCACAGCAGCAGCTGGAGAAACCTGACACTCCTGCCCGGTTTACTTTCTTAATCTCAATCCCACGCCTCAGCTACCACAATAGAGTCTTTGAAATGACATCTCCTTTGTTTTTACTCAAGAACAAAAACCAGATCAGATTAAATAAATGGGAGGGGGGAAGGAAAAGCTTTGCTAATAGCACTGTTGCTTTAGCAACTTTAAAAAGAAGGGGATAGGGATGAAAGAAGGGTATTGATGATTGCAGTCATCAGTACCACTTACCAGAATGACCTCCTTAATTTCTTATCCTTGCAGTCAATTCCCCTGTGAATCCATCCAAATATATACAATTTCCCACACAGCTTCCATTTCCCTGCCTTAAGTGACATTTCCCTGTGGATAATTGTTCACCTGTAGTCTTTCTTGGGAATTTTCCAAATATGTATCTTATGTCCCACATCCTCCCCAGAATTTGGCTGCAAATGCCCCATTTTTATCAAGCTTCATTTACGAATTAGCAGAAGGGGAGAAGAAAATGATTTTAGAAGAAGAAAAAAAGAAAATGCTTCAGTTGTTTCAAGACACTAATTATAAGTTAGAATGCAATTTTAAGAAAAAGTTTATATCTGCATTTCCAGCTTAGCAGGTCTCAATTATGCAGTTATGAACATTACATTAGCCTAATTAATAATTTACACTAAGAGTACACTGAAATTATATACCAATATATAGTGGATATTGTACATAGGCACCTCTTACTCAAAGAAACTTAAAGGGAAGTTATCAATTTAAAATTGGGATGCTCTGAGCTGGAAAATACTGGATTATTTGACAAAACTAAGACTGACCCATTCTGAAAAAGAATAAAAGCCTGATGTCTCAGCAGCCACTGTTGGTGAAGTAAAATTGCTTTCCAGTCAACTGCATTCACCAGTGCATTTGAAAGGATTTTACACACACATTTTATCTTGCTTTGTTCAGGGCAGGGGGAGGGAAGCACAAACAAACAGCATAGAACAATCCTATATCTATAGGCATTCACAGGGCATTAATTTCTCTAACCTAAGTTCTTTAAAGTATAACACAACTTAACCCTGATACCAGAATCAGGAATTTACCAGAGGAGAGAGATAAAGCAATGAGAAGCTACCACTACCACTACTGCCTGATCACGACCACATTTCAGGGTGTTTCCACACTTAGAATTACAGGGCAGCTGAAGATATGACATATGAAGATATGTTCCTCACTATAGAAATGTACAAGTATAGTTACCAGCAAGATACACAGCCAAATTTTTCTTGGAGGTACATAGTGATAGGACAAGAGAAAACAGACACAATGGTAATTCCAACTAGAGACCGGGGACATACATACACATACGGGGAAAAAAAAAATAATCTCAGTGAGGGTAGTCAAACTAAAATGAGTTGGTCAAGCTGAAGTCTCCATATTTGTAGATATTCAGAACTGAACAGGACAAGGCCCTAAGCAACCTGAAATAACCAGTCCTTAATTAGAGGAGGGAGTTGGACTTCCAGAGGTCCTTTCCAGCCTAAATCACAAATCACCCTATGATGTATTTCATGAAGCACCTACAAGTTTCATTGATCATTAAAATGTGGTCTAAGGTTCTGAAATCCATCCCATACCCCCCCCCACACCCCCCAATAATGTTTGGCACAGTAACATAATGAAATAAGTTAAATAGACTACAACATTTAGTGAAGATGCACACTCCTTCAGACACCTTTGGAGAAGATATTATTACAAGCATGTGGACCAAAAAATAAAATTGAAGCACTCCTAATGAAACCACATTGTGGCAAACACCAAAATCAAAGAGGAAACACTAAAAAAAACCCCAAACAACAAACCACAAAGAAAAGTAGAAAAAGAGACAAGATGAGAAACCCCAAACTATAACTGTACCTCATTTGCACTGAGCACTGTTGAAGACATGATGTAAGGCCCTTGTAGTAAGCTGGCAAATCTTCAGCATAGTATGAAAGAATTTTCCACGTACTTAGAAGGTGGTGCGATGTGGATGTATAATCCTTTTCCCAGGGTCCTTGAGGTCTACTCCAAACAAGTGAGAGAGAAATTCATGAGCTCCCCATCCCTTTATTTCAAAGGGTCCTCTAGCAAGTACTGTTGTAGCAAACATATTTTGACCTGCATTTAAATATGTAGTAACCAATGTACATAATATCCCTTTTCACCAGTTTTTCAGAGTGCTATCAGAAAGATTTTTTTTTTTTAAGTGATTTTAGGGACTGCCTGTAAATTTTTTCTTTTTCTCACTCTTCTAAGTCACTTTTTGTGTTTGTGATCAATCTCCATGCTTAGTAAGCCTCCCAATCTCTTCATAAGCCTTGCTTTCCTTCATAATTTGCATGCATAATTTCTTTATTAGGCAGTCGTTCCAGCCCCTCTAAATATTTATTTCCAGAAAGAACAGGTTCTGCTGAGCCATTATTAGTTACAGTCTTACCTTCATGCTAACCTCCCTGCCTCCACCATGACCCTACAGTAACAACATCCAATTATATATGCCCATCAATTCCCTCATTCTGGGGAAATTGGGTCTTTTAAATTCAGAAGCCCAGCTCTTTCCTTCACCTCCACAGCTTAATATACAAGGTCAAATTTAACAGTTATGCGATTTCTGTTCCCAAAAGCCTATGGCCTTTACTACTTCTTTTCCCCAGTACCTGCCATCTCCAGGATTGCCTTGTATCCAGTTGTTTCTTTTGTAACTTCCATTCAAATTCTAGTATCCCAAATTTATCTAAATCCTCCATTTTCTATCCAATTATAACCTAATAAAGCAAGATACTAGTTGTCTTAATTTCTTTACTGCTTCAAGAAAAATATATATTTAAGTACCTTGCTTTAAAATGGTGTATTTCAGGGTAAGTGAAATTCCTTCTCTCTGTGAAGCTATAGTAATTCACTAATTAGTTATATAGTCTCATTCGGGTCAAGATAAAGAGCACCAAAAAGATGCTGCTCTTCCAAGTTCATCAGTCTCACTTCAGATAAATAAGCTGCAGTGATAACCACAGGTGGAGCCTATTGTTAGTGTAACTTAACTCCCCACACGAGCTTCAGACAAACAAGTAGGGGTGAGTGCAATGCTTTGGCAGGTAGTAGCTTCTTAACGTGTTTTGCCACGTTTCCTATGATACGTAGAGAAATAAGTCATGTGTGGTTCCCAAATTTCTCAAACAATATTTTCACACACAAACAACAGTTTGCAAGAAAAATAATCATCAGTTGTCAGCCAGCCAACTCTCCAGATAATGGACTTTTTTATACTTTCAGACTCTGAACTACCACAGTCATTGCTGAAAGGTCAGTATTTAAACAGTTACAACAATGTTATTTAAATGTGCTTTTTTGCACTTAGAACAGTAATTAATTATTGTAATGTTGTTGGTTGGCTGCCACCCTCAGAGACCACCTGATTTATTGCTTTACCAGGAAAGCTTTGCTCTTAATTGGAGACTACTCTCCCATTCTTTGGAAAGTCTCAGATTTTTATACATCACAAGAAGTCACACAGCCTGGCTTGGGCTGGCAGGATACCTGTCTGCTGTTCCTAGTTCTCTTCTTGATCTCCTCTGTGCTTCACTCTGCACTGGTTCTGTCTTCTCTATTTGTAATCAGGGCATAGACCATGTCCATGGGAGGTGTCTGTGCAGTGCCTGACACAAACAAGGCTTTAAGCCTTAGTATCCATAAAAGTAGGTGACAAAAGGGTACAGCATCTGAAATGAAGTGTTGTATACCACTGGTTTTTAGAGTGTAAAAACTTCCACCACTTACTGTAAGGGAAAATAATGACAATCGTTTTAAGTCCCATTAAAAAATAGGGTAAACCTTTCTCCTGCAGAATTATCATTAACAGTATATTTTAAATGTGCAGTGGTTGATACATTTAAAATACAAATAAAAATTTTGTGTAAGAAATGCACCTATACAGATATGAACAAGATGTGAGTATGTGTTTATTTTCAGCAAGGAATACTATAGTCTGATTCTGGACAAACCACAACACATTTAATATGGGAATCAGATCCAAACCAAACAAAATAGCAAGTGTTGATTCTTAGTCTCCATAAACAATACAACTGAATACCAACTTCAGCATTTTACAGCAGTGAAAAGGAGTAGACACATTTTTCTATAGAAATAGAAAACTTGAAGAGCTTTAATATTTTTGGCATTTATATTCACTCTGCAATACATCTACATCAATCACCACCCACGCGTGCTTTGAAGACTGAAAGTAGATAGTAAGTCTAGCAGAACTTCATGGTGGAAGTGTGCGGGTTTTTTCTATCAAACCTTAAAAGTAGGCTTGCAAAAGGTAACTTCAAAAACCTGGTTAAATCCCAAGGATGTTAAAATTTGGGAACGACTACTTATCTCCCAAGCCTTAAATCAGTGGATTCACCACTTTAAGTAATTCTTAACTGAAGGTTGGATTATTTAATTTTATTTTTTTAAAATAATGGTTTCCTTTATTTCATGTAAGTATTTCGTTTGGGAAACATTATTGATTTTATCATGGAGGAGATCAGAATAGAAGGCCAGTTACGGTCCTTTCTGGCCATGAAGATTTATAAAACCACCACCAAAGTAGAGCAGGGAGAGAGGATGAAAAAACTGGTTCTCATTAGACCTTGGAGAGAGCCCCAGATGAAGCAAAGATTGACCTTTCAGCCTAGTCTAACTTCTAACCACCTGGGTGACACTTCATAGAAGTTGACCCAATCATTCACATGATAACCACAAGGTTTCTGCTTGACCCAATGCACAACTTCCAGAAAAATTTCCAATCCTAATGCTTCAGCTTCAAATGATAGAGAATGCAACACATGCAGTCAATGGTTTTGCTCATTTGCGCCTGGGTAGGAAGTAGCCATATGAGAAATTAACCCTGCAAGTCCTCTCAATAGGGCTAAGGAAAAAGAAAAACAAAACAGAAGAATACCGCAAGGGCTTCATTTTGATTGATCTGAATTTTACAGCAAGATGAGAATCAGTTCTTTTTCTACATGGACCAGTGCACTAGCACCAAATACAAAAGCTTATACGGCTAAAAAAGCTTAGGTCCTAACTGAATTGTCTCCACGTGTATATCACTGAGGCAGGCAAAGATCCAAGGTGGGCACTTTTGCTGGCATATCTGAGCATCCAAGCCTGAAGACAGGGCTTTTAGCAATCGACTCAACAGCCATCTACTCAGTATTTTCACTTCCCTATTGCATATTTCCTTCTCAGAGCAACACAGCAAGAAGCCTTTATTCTGGGCTCTGACTTATATAGAACTAAGCAAGGCAGCCAGCTCCCTTCTGAAGGAGTCCAAGATGGTAAATTCACCCATATTAATGCAATCTGACTCCATGACTGCTACAGATTACAGCAAAAGCTCACAGCTGTGGGCAGCAGTGGGAGTTCTTTGTTCTTCTCCTTATGGAGCTCTTCTGCCTGAGGACACCTTTAAAGAAGATTCTCCATGTTCACAGTCAGTGGTTAGCCCCCGCCAGAGAGCAAATAACTCTAATCCCCAAAGCTGGCGGGTTGAAGGGCCACAAATTGAGCAACGTCTTCTTATCTTGAAACAGCTCTGCAACAGCACTATGTCCCTCCAGCCCCTCAGCCTTGGCCTTGTTGTGGCTGTCAGGCACACTTGAAAGCTGGTCTGCAGATTCACCGTGAGGCTGTCAGGGGTGATGTGGTCACTGCTAGACTTTTCCCCAACTCACACAGTCCCTACAAATGACACAGAGGGTGCAAGAGCAGGTCCTGTGACCACGCTGTATTATGGGTTATCAGCTTGGGGCTTGAGCATGTGGTGGCATCACCTAATAATAATTCTACCTGTAGATGTGATTCGAAGGCCTGGAGCTTTTTAAAAGACATACTAGAGTAATACTGTGTGGCAGCAAGGGCCATGCCACGTGGCTTGCTACAATACCTGTTGACAAACCAAGACTGCAGGACTGGAGGTCCTGCAGAACATAAGCGGGACCCCTCTAAGTATCCTGAGCCTGTTCCCAGCCTTCCCAGGGGAAGCACCTAGGAGGGTATGCCAAAGGATTCATGACAGTCGGAGATCTTAGTTTTTAGGACACAGATGGGTACTTGTGACAGAACAGCATGAACACAACCAGCAAGCATACAGAAACTTGCTTATACTACATGTTATTGCTACTTTCTCAGAGCTTTTAAAAGCTCAGAATACTGTAAGAGGCATGTTTGAACTATTTCTAGCGGTAGCTTCTTCTCCTAGTATCAAGCACACCGGTGCGATGGCAGGTCCTCAGTGCGCTCTGGTCTCTTCCTTTCAGACAAGTTCTTCAGCCCTGCGCTGGTGGAGGTGACTGTCACACCCCCCCACGCAGCGCTGCACCACGTCTCTTCCCAGCACCGGCCCTGCAGGGAATTTAGCTTAGACTTAACAAGTACCTGGAGTTTTAGATTCTGTTTTTAGTTCTTGGCTTTTTTTTTGGGAGGGGGATTTTTGTTTCCAGGTGCATATATACATACACAAAAATACTGCCAGGGTATTGTCATAATAATCTTATAGAAATAATGCTTCGGAAACTGGAAGGTATTCTTCCTACACTCCCACATGGTCTGCTTGAAAAGGCAAAGGAAGAAAGAAGTAAGCAAAATACCACCCACATCCTCTATTTTGCAGAGATTATTTAGGAGAAGTTGCAGACTGAAGTGAATAAAATGAATGGTTATAAACTCCTTTTTTTGAGGGATAAACTTGAACTAGCCCTTTCCTGTTGTTGAATTGACCCATTTTGTTTTTGAACAAATTAAATTCAGCTAATGTGGATGAGGTTTGCTCCGATTTTACCAGTTTATGTCCCACAGAAGGTGTGAGAGTATATTCCTGCGTTCTGCAGGCTTTGCATAGCAATATAATGTTGTTTTCCCTTTCTAATCTCCAATATATTTCTCTGAAACTGCAGACATACTGAATCATCAAGCTCTGTGTTTGTTTGCAGGCAGTAACAAAAAAATTTCAAGCACCGGTAACTTTGCAGTGCTTTCCTTGAATTTTCAGTGTTTCTGAACTGTACAGTTTTAATCTACCTCATTGATTCCTGATGGAATTAACAGGTAATTTCTAGTCCTAAATTACTTACTTATCCTAAATATGCAAGACTGTTAGAAGTGGGAGCACACAAGACAAGCTGCTTTTCATCTCTGATATTAGAAGGTGGAGGAATGACTCTGCTCCAATCTCCTCCTAAAAAGTTTTCATCAGCCTGGGAATGGCTCCAGTTCCAGCTCTCAGCTAGGCAGCTCACTGACGAGCTTCAGGACAGCAATAAAAATAATCAACAACCTTCTGGAGTGTACATCACATCCAGTAATGATGTTCACAGAACCAAGGTGAAATACCAGTAACAGATTCAGCCGAGTCTTGACTAGGTGGGCACAAAAGGAGCAGTGGGGTGAGGAAATCATACCAAAGAACATAAAAAAAAAAAAAAAAGTTAATTTCTGGCTTTAAAACCTCAATCTAACAGAATATTTCAAAATGGAAGACACTTTTCATAGCAGTCGTACTGCAAGAGGAAAGCCTGCGCACCACACTAAACCCCTAACAGGTATTAAAAGCTATGAAGTTTATCCGCTACAGAACAAAAGGACAAACACAAGGTCATTCACTGTGTGCAAGTGAAAGAACAAGGCTCCAAAATCCCCAAACAAACAGGGGCAGAAAATAATCTCCTTGGCAAAGTTTTGCAGTATTTGAGAATGAGGAGAAAGTCGGAAGCAATATTATTGCCTAACCAAGCTGACATTTGGCTACTGATGTATCTAATTCTTATCGTTCCTACGAGGTGAAAGGACACCACATCCATCCCCAAGTGATGGCTTGGCACAGTCAACCAGACAGTACAGAACATCAGCATTTTTTCCTCAGTGGGTCGAGAAAGAGAGGACAGTCCTAAAAGTTTCTCATTTGCCCTTTATCTTGCTTGGCTGGTTGAATTTCAGCAGCACCTGAGGTCAAGTTCTGCTAATCAACCATTCCCATCTTCCTTCAGTCTTTCCTGTGGGGAGGTGGGTGCAGAGAAGGACTCGTGCTGGATGCTACCACCAGTGCTGCCCGCAGCCAGGTCAAGCCACAGCATCCACACAAGAGGGACTGATAAGATGGAAGAAAAAATCCTTCCTGGGGAAAGGAGCGTGCATGGCATAATGCATCGAGCAGAAGGCTGCAATGCTGGCTGAACACAGCGTGGAAGGTGGTATGTCCACCCCCCAGCAAGTGTTCAAGTCAAATCAAGTCTTCTGATCTGGAAGAAAATGATGCAACACATCTCAGTCTCACGGCAGAAGCTTCTGAGAGAAGAGCAGACAGGTGTGAACCCCTTATAGAGAGGTAACACAGATCACTTGGCACCTCATAATTGCGGGATGTCTTTGTTGACATGATCAAGGTCCAAAGACTAAAGAATCTAAATAATTATATCTGTTTTCTGAGAAAATTCCAGCTGGGCGGCAATTCGTACTCAGCAATCTGCATTTTATTGGCAAAGCTGCAGCAGTCCTTTATAATGTTCAGCCACAGATAACATACTACATCCCACTGGATATTTCGTAGTGAACTGCTCAAGTCATTCTCCACCCCCCTGCTCTTCTTGTTTGCAAGCTACCTACAAGCAGAGTACAGATTTTTTTCCATTTTATTCAAAGGGTGTTTACTAAGATTTCCATGCATAATCTTTGGCCTGTGGATTGCTGCGCATATTTGAAGTTCAAAATTTGATCTGCATCAATTGCTGGCAGAGGAATTTCAGCATAGGACTAAAAATGCAACTCTCAGGATCAGATTTATGGTGCAAATATTGGAAGTGTAGTATACATTTAAGAAATAGTAATAAATTTGGAAAACAGTGGCATAAAAGTCCCTAGGTTTACTCTGCAGACTCAGTTATCTAGGATGAGTAACTTATGTGCAAGAATTCATTCCAGTTCTCATTTTTTTATTCATTAGTTTTCTGCTCCACCTAGCACCTCCCTATTTTTGAAATTAAGGAAATAGAAAATCTTGATTAATTTTCTCATGACTTATGGCTTCATGCCTCCTTGCCCTGTTCTCTTTTCTTAAAAAACCTCTCTCTTCTGTGCTGAACAGCCTCCCTCCAGGCCATCTCCCCCCCAGAGAAGCTTCCTTGCCTGTAAAATACATTGCCCTGCACTGAGCCCCTCCTAATTTCCCTTCATTCATCCCTTGTGCTGACCCACACATCAGAAGGGGAAGGCATCGTTCACGGGCAGCAGATTAGCTGCCTTAGTTCATCTGCCTGCGGATGAGCATCCACGTTACAAGCCATGCTGGCCATCTCCCAAATGAGCACCCAGGGTGCTGGTCTGATGCTCAGGTCCATCCTGTCCAGGTGACGACTCAGGTGGTGGTGGGGGGAGAGGACAGGTACACAGCAGCCAGCCATGTCCCCACCGGTCCTCTGCGCTCACCGGGCTGCAGTCCCTGGGCTGTCAGGCTCAGCACCTTTCAGGAAAACTAAATTTACACCCACACACTGCCCCGCTCCCTTCCTCTAGACATTATTAAAAAAGCTTCATTCCCTGATGATTCACCAACACCTGGGAGCAAGTTCTGCTTTTTGTTCATCTCCGACAAAAATCTTTTCTTCCCCTTAGCAACCGAACGGCAAGCCTTCAAGATTTAAGAGAAATGAGAATGAGTGTGTAAGTGTATGCTCGCTACCTTGGAGTGCGTGAAAGGCTAATTACAGAAATTAAATGCTAATTTCTCAAGATTAATATAGGCAAGTAAAAGGCTTTTGCATTGTTTGCATAAGAGGCTACTTCAAAAGCTTTCCTTCTTTTGCTTCTCGCCTGTAATTTCTACTCTTCCTCACCGTGCTAGGTTACACCAGGTCAGGTTTTTAATTGGTGCTCATTAGCCAAGCTGTGGATGCTCCTCTCTGGTCAGTCCCTTTGCCCACAGGCAACTGCTGGCTGCACCTCCGTAGTGCTAGGAAGAGGAAAGCAGACCCCCCTCCCAGCAACAGCGGCACTTTGGGCTCTGTCACCAGTGGCTTTCCTGACACCCTGTGGAGAAGCTTAAAGGGGAGGAAAATATATACAACAGCAAAATTTGGCAGTCCATCTCCTTTGTCTGCCAAGAAGATGCAAAAACCCGAACACATGCATTCCTGAAATCTGCATTATTTTGTTGTGCTTATTAATGGGCCTTGACTTCTACAATTTATTGTCACATTTGACCATGGTCAGAACACTCCGGTTCAACATATCCCATAAACTGCTCCTTAAAGCATAGCACTGCAGTACTTCCATAAATTGGAGGTCTATTATCTATTTATACATACATATATATTTATATGTTTTGTCATATAAAAGCTGTCTCCAACACCACAGAGGGTCTTGGCATATCACACTCTGATTACAGGTCAGACTGATGAACACGTGTAAATGAACATAACTTACATTGTCACTCTCAAGCACAAGAAAAAGTAGTTGGAAAGACATTATTTCACTTTGATTCTCTAAGCCAGCTTTCAGCAGAACAGTGACTCATCGCAACCTACCACCTAACGGTGCTGACCAGGGCTCTCTAGCAGGGACGATGACCCTACCAAAAGCAGCAAGCCCACAGCACAGCACAAGCTCTCTCTTAAGCAAGAATAGAGAGGCTCCACTCCATCGTGTGCCAATGGGAAAACAAGGAGTGGGATGAATGTAAAAAGTATGCGTTGCTGTTCCTAAAGCACCTCATTTTTTTGATGCACCGACCAGGAAAGTCAGTATTAGGTTTATGCTGATGGTCCTCACCCAGTAAGAGCTACACAACTACTCCCAGGAACTTCACCAGAGAACGAGTAACAGAACTGCCCCTATTCAAGAGCTATAATAAGGTAAGAAAAGGAAGTAATTTGGCATACCTAATGTGCACATATTAATTAAAGATAACAAGAATAATTATACACTTGGGAAAGGCAAAGACAGGTCCTCAGAATATCAAGAGGCCTATAAAAATTCTGGTGAAAGGCACCAAAACCTAAATAAAAATGGGTGCAATTATTCCCCACCACCCACCTCTGCTGAGTGTGGGAAGGGATAAGAATTACAGCAAGAGAAAGTAAATGTCACAGATGGGTAACAGGGACAATGACTGGGAAACACTCTGTAAGGTCATCTCAATACGGTACAGCTGAACTGAGAGGATGCAGCAAGGGGATTTACTCACAAGACTCAGACAAAGTTAAGGGGCATTTCACACCTCTCCCTCAGCGGTGGGAAATGAACAGGCAACTCTTGAAAAATAATTGGAAAGGGTTAAGGTGAGCAAAAAGTGGAATGGGTTTTTAGCAGGTTGGTGACGTTTGCATTTCACCTCTGTCAAGATCAGGACATGAAAATAGAGAGAATCCCCTAACTTCTCTCCCTTGTTAAAAAGCGTGATACTTCTTCCCTGCAATATTTCTGCAGCAGACATCGTGTTTGAGCTAGGCATCAGAACAGAAAAATATCATTTACAGCGGATTGCATGCAAACATCTTTTGCCTCCAGCATAAATGCATGAAACTAAGTAGACCCTAGCTGATAAGCAACGCAGCAAAAATAGGTTTGTTGAGTTGATATCCTACACAGGCCTTTCTACATTAATTGTCCAGTAACTGCAGCTGACTTCATGGGGATGGTGAGGAAGCTGACATCATTAGGAAAGGAGAAAGAAGAGGCTTATAAGAAGATACCCTTTCAGCACCAGGTACAGAAACATTTCAGCAGTAATTTTAAACTCAATCAGATGCCTACATTGGGTTTAACTCATGAATAATATGCATTGGTAGAAAAGTAGAACCCCCTCATTTGATGTGAACAGTGCATAGCTTCTCAAAACATTTCACAGAGCAAGGAGAGGTGACACAGCTCCATATGAGAGTCTCAGGGACTCCTGTCGTTGCAGACAGACAATATATGACAGCAGTTTTAAAGCACGATGCCTTGAGTAATTTAAGCTCTCGCTAAAATATACGTCCACACTTACACTCTTACACCTCTGGTGTGAGCAAAAAGCAACCAATCCTTAGGAGATGAACCTGGGATGTCACATGGCTCTAATCAAATTTCAGAAACGTAATTACTTTAATCCTTGCAGGCAAATCTATACACAAGGAGTAATAGAGCACCGCCATTTTAAGCTAGTTGAAATACCAGAATATGGTTTATAAATCATGGTTTAATTGGAGAATAGCCTAAACAAAACATAATTTCCAAAAAATCTTGCAGAGAAAGTCTAAATCCAGAATGAAATTTGTTAGCTCTAGCAACAAAAAGGCAGCAACATATGTTCCTGCTGTTTGTTGATCTCCAGGTAGTAACCAAGAGAGTTTCACTGAAGCCTTTGGATTACACTGACGTGAAGAACAAAGAAAAAAATCCATAGGTGACGGGGCCTTGGCAGGACAGGTGCAGGTATGCTGGAGGATTCTGAATAACTTCTCTGCTTTTGTTCAAAAGAAAAGACTCACGGACTACGCTAGTACATCACTAATGATTCCCTCACTTTCCAAGCTTTCTGCTCAGAGTTTTCTTGTGCCTAAGTGTCCATTAAGTATTGCTACAGACATTATGCATAGAGGTTTGTCAGATCCAGCCACTTTACTAAGAGATGCTGATTAATAATAAACATCCCAAGAAATTTCAGGTGCAGAGCACCGTACTGACATGCTATCCTTTCACATGAGAGATAGTAATCCAAATTAATTTTAAATAATAGTGTCTGCATGCTTGTTCTGCCATCCAACAGGAGACTCATGATATAATTGTGTAATAAATGTGCACTGTTCAAAAAAAGCATTCCAGAGGATTCTCACACTCAACAGCTCTCCCAGTGGCATCAGCCACAGATACTTCCAACCAGCCCAACAACACTTAGGGAACTGAATTCTGCATTAAAAAGTGTATGTTGGTTCTCCTTGGTTTCCATAGGACCTATTTCAAAACAAAGGGCAGAATATGATACTGACGTCCAATTTCTCAGAGGTTGTGAAAAACATGAGAGTTCTGGAAAGGTTTTTTGCCAGATTACTGAATTGCTTTGCTTTAGATAGTAACTTAGAATCCTTTTTGGCAGCAATTATACAGCATAATGTACAGATGAGATGTGGCACATATTCTGCCATATGGGCTAGAAAAAAGCAGATGTCTAGGGAATATCTTCAACTAAAAATATTGTGTCTTATCTGACTAAGAGAATTGTAAATATTTTAAATGATAGTCAGAATATTTAATTGCACTCTTTGAAATACTGGAATTTACATGCAAAATAAACTGACAATTAGATACGACACCTTGAAAATGTACTTTCCAGCCCTTTTCTGCGATTGCATTACAATAAGGATATATTCAATGTGTAAAAGAAGAGCAGAGATCTTCCGGACAATCTTCCGTTAAGAACAGAGGCAAAGGGAAATTCTAACTTCTTCCAAGGCAGATTTTGGTTGCCTTCTAGAAGGCAGTGAGAAAGACCTGATGACCCGAAAGGCCTCTTCCCAGTGTTCACAAGTGTCTGAGCTAAAATTAGTTTCCTTTGGAAGCCAGCTGCAGAATATTTGAGAATCCATGACTTAACGCATATCACCCATATGCTAATTTAGCAGACAAGATAGATTATCATGGAGGAGATCAGAGTGAGTCACACGAGAGACTAAACATCACTTTCTACATGACAGGGCCTCGCAGAAACTGACTTCTGCCACTCCAGCGCCCGGGGAGACAAGGCTCAGCATACATTATACAACTCTAAATTTGTCACAGGCCAAGTGGTATTTGGGCAAACAAGAGAATTAGGAATCTTAGTCATTATTTGCTCAGGCAATGATCTGATTTGCATGTGAAAGCCAATGCTTGTAGATAAAGGCATAGGACCAAAGGTATTTGTAGACTTCAAATAAGCAAAAGCAATTGTAGATATTTCTACTATTTCAACAACTAAACTGGTTGAAAGGGACATTAAGACACAAATCAAAATTCCTGTGTAAAGTGGTATTGGACTTGTTTCAGCTAGCGGTTAGATAAAATGATCCCAGCTGTCCCGTGGCAGGGTGGGCATGGGAGGGAAGGGGATGCTGCGCTGCCAGGGGGCTGTAGCAGTACGACCCAGCATGTCACAACCCTTTACGTCTTCTGGAGAGAGGAGATGCTGCTCCGTGCACCTTCTGCACCAGCCTCCCTTCTCTCCAGTGAACCACCGCAGGGCAAACACACCTATAAATTCTTATTTGAGGTTTTTCAGTTCACTGCAATGGTCTTAATAGCTTTTGAGCTCAGAAGCACCAACGCTACTTCTCTCATCTGTATTTTGTTCTCTGCACAGCTGGGCACAGGAAAGCAGAAAAGACTGGCTTTGAGATCCCGCTGTATTTCCAGGCGTGACCTTCTGACACGTGGCTGTGTATCCTGCAGCTGTGACAGTTACTGCTGTCCCTGCCTGCAGCCCAGTCCTCCTGTCCACAGGAGTCTTGGCTTCAGTACCTCTGCTGCACATCTGGGGAGCAACCAGTGGCAGCTTTCTGTATGAAGAGATACCCTCCTGATGAATCAAAGCACCCCAGTACCAAAGTAGCCAGATCCCAGCCACACTACGCCATGAGTTTATGGATGCAGCAAGATAATTCCTAGCGATGGGGATGTAATTAATCACCACAAACATTTAGTATATACAGTCAGCAGTTTGCAGACCTGTTTTCTCCATCCCAAACTCCTATGTCCATGGCTCAGAAGATGCTTAGAGAAGAAAGTTTGGCAGAGGCACCTTTTGCAACAGTTACTGCTTGCTTAAATATATGGCTGCTTTACCAGTGGAAGGAGCCAGATGGAGAGTAGTCTTTATGGTATTATTTTAGCCAGATGACTTTGTCCATGCCGAACTCCCTACTGCTCACTGTAGAGTATCTTGTACCTGACTCAGATATATCCAGGCTGAGAAAAATCCTTCCAGTCCCACTTCACCTTTCTTCAAAGCAGGCTCCTCTGTCATAAAAATGCAAAACATCGAATTAGTAGCACAACTTCATGAGAGTAAAAAAAACAGTATTTAGCATGAAACTTACCCCCTCATTAGAGGTAGAGGTTCCTGCATCAGTTATGCTTTCTGTCTATCCACTGGAATTCCTCTGGTTTGCTTGATTAAGGAAACAGAGACAAATTTAACTTTGCACTATTGTTAAGCTGGTACTCACGCCTTCTCAAACTCAGTTTGTCAGCTGGTCGAGCTTTAACTGAGGACTTTGTGAACAATTTGCATCCCCTGTTCCCCACCCTCAGACACAACCATTTACCCCACTGGGCAAACACCCAGTTTTGGGAGAACCAAACCACATTTTTCTTCCTAAACTTTATGGAAAGGCATGCAGGTTACCACCAGAAAGAGTGAAGCATAAGGCACAGGAAAACCATTTTAGTCCCTCTCACCTTCCCCTGTATTACATGATAATGGAGTTCGTGAACACTCACATTTTCTTCACCAAAATACACACAAACACACACTTCACCATTTAGAGATGACCCCACAATTTCACCTTAAAATTCAGAGCAAGCTGGCGAAGCCATCCAGAAACAGCTCACCCCAGACGTCGCTGCAGGAACTTAGGAAATGCACCACCACCGTTAAAATGCGAACCCTGGGACTCGGCAGTGTCTGTTCCTGCATGAAGTGGAGCAAGCTTTCAGCATCGCTATAGACCTCCTTGTGCATCTAAATGGGCCTGGGCTGCTTGGGAATGGGGAATGGGATAGCATCCACAAGAAAAGCAATTGTACAGACCCCCTTGGTACTCTAAGAATGATGCACTTTGCTGGTGTGTTCAGCACCTTATCAGTGGTGGACTAGGTTATTTTATCGGGGTAATATCCAGCCTGGTCAATAATACCAATAAACCCAAGGCCAATGCTCAGCAACTGAAAATTTAAATCCAATGGCTGGCATACAAATCCCCAGTGACACCTCATGATACTCTGTATAACAGGTAGGCACAGATGAAAAACAAATTCAACAGTGCCAAAAAAAATCATAATTGGGAAATTTCTTTCCATCCCAATCTATAGAGCATAGACCACTTCTAAAGAAAGAGGAGGAATAGACGGAAATTGTAAATACAGTTTTGGTTCAAAACAGAGCCTTTCCATCAGGTTTAATGGGACAGGAACAAAAAAAAAAAAAAAAGAAAGTACTCAGAGAACGAAAGCATAAGAGAGAAACTACAGGAAACTAAACAAAATAATAAATCAATCCCAGAAAAATATCTGAAATACAACCCAAATAGATGCCAAAACTCTTAGGAATCTTGAGGAGGAAAATGAAATCAATGTGATTTCATGAATGATTCTGGTTTTCATTAAATCATTTCTTACTTGAAAAGACTTTGTTATTAAAATAATTGGCTGTTCCAGAGGAGGTTTTTCAGCTACTAAGATTAAGACTGGACCTCTCTGTATCTCACACATGCTAGTTTCACTGTGCGTAACACCAAATTCAAGAGGTACCTCAGACCTATTTCTGTGTTGTGTGATGCAACAAGCAATGTCATCCTGTTCAGCAAAAAAAGGGAATTTAATCTCTTTCAATTTCCACTGCAGACCACTGACCCATTACTGTTCTATTATGTTTTCAGGGCAGTAAATTAATGCAGTTTCAAGCCATTATATATAAAGTCCATGAAAACAAGTCTGCTGCCCATGTCATTTCTTACTGTGTTGAAAAATCTCAAAAGGGAACTGAATGAAAGACCAGCTCAGACTGGAAAAAAGAAGATAGACCACATTTCTTGAAGCATTAAGTTGTTTTCTTAGTCCTCCTTCTGAGTTTTCAGTGGCTTTTCCATGTTTATGATGGAAGCAGGTGGTGTAATGGACTGTGTAGCTCAGGTCCTCTGTTGTTCCAGAACTACAGGATCACAGAGGCTGGAAGGCACCTCTGGAGACCATGTCATCCAATGCCCCTGCTCTAGCAGGGCCAGCTCAAGCAGGTTGCCCTGTTCAGGTACTCTTTGTAATTACAAAAAGTCCCTACACCCATCTTAAACCAATACAATTAAAATTGTTTTAGAATAATTAGGAGTAAGAGATCATAGCACAGGACTCAACACTTGCTATCTTCACCTGAGATTGAGCCATGCAAGGTTTCATCACTGAAATCCTTCCTAATCTTCTATGGGACTTCTCTTGGCTTTCACAAGATCTGTTCTGAGCTTGGTGTCCAGGAGCTGCAGAACTGGGCTCCCTCTGCAACGGTAGGTGCCCTTGTCACTACACACCACATGAAGAAAATGTGATCTTGAAGCATCACTGGTGCTGGCCTTCCTTAACCGCAGAAAGATGAGCTTTAGCATCCATAAATTCTCAGCCAGGAGAAAGAAGAATGTTCCTTCTGGCACAAACTGTGCTCATATCTTACTGGTTTTCCTGAAACTCTCAGCTTCTCTTTGTGAGGTAAAATAAGAGGCTCACATTGACTTATTACTTTCATAGTAACTTCTGAATTTAAAAAAAAAAAAAAAAAGAAGTGCATTAGCTCTCTTGGAAATGGATTCGGCAAACCTTGAACAAATTGCTAACACTCTAAGAAACTCTTTACCATTGGTAAGAAGCCAAACACTCTCTGTCAGAAGTACCTTTACCTATTCCACTTTTTCCACTAAACAAGAAGTGATACACACCATTAGCTTTCATTTCAATTATTTGGCAAAATGAAACCTTCCTTTAAAATCCACTTGCTCAGGAATTTCCTAACAGAACTGTGGCACTGTATATGAATAAAAAAGGAGTGACTGAAAATAATAGAGCTGATGGATGGATCATACAATTCCTGCCCAAGAGCATCCTGTACCACTATACTGCCCCATGTAACCAACACAGCATTTATGTGTTGGCCATCAATGAAGTGAAAAATCACTAGAGGTCCATCCACCACAAGAAATCTGACCTTTTGTAACCACAGATCTGGCTTCTCTTCCCAGCATGCTGAGTCATAGAATTAGACCAAAAATCTGCAACCAGATTTGAGACACTGCAGGTCTTTTCAGAGCTGGCAGTCAGCTGCTCCGTGCTGTACAGGTAGGAGCCATTTGTCAAATACAGAAGAGTTAATGTATGTCAGTGTTTGAACTTCAAGTACAGTTGAAGCTTGAAGGTGTTCATAGCCAAAACAATTACGTTATTTACAGGTAAACTGTTAGCCCGACATTTGTGAAGATCTGATTGACAGGACAAGGCACCCACACGCAGCTGATTTCTGCTGGCTGCAAGTTCTGAATTACTGACACCACTTCTCCATGCTTGATGTATTACAGATGTAGGCAGGAAGGGTTGCCACTGGGCTAGAGAGAAAGAAAGAGGCTATGATCCCTTTACCATCAAATTATCCTCCTTCAACCGGGAACCTTGTTTCAAAATTCCTGATGGGAATCAGGCAAGGAAAGTTCTGAATCCTTCCCCATTCCTAAATCACTAGGTCCTATAGACAAAGTGTATGAAGTCTTGCCTTTCCCATCTACCTGGTATGCAAAAGCTGCGTTACACCATCACAGCTACCACCTCCCCAGTGCTTTGCTGCCAACTGTACCCTGCAAACCAGTGTAAATTTGGCCCCAACTCTGGTCCCAGCACAGTATAGACTAGGACTGGGGGCAGGAGGGAAGGGCTGAGGAGTTCTGCTTTTTCCATGGTCATCCATTTTTTCCTGCAGTTCTCATTGCAGCAAGAAAGGTATCAAGAGCTTTAATCATTACATCTCAAAACACACAAGTTAGTACTTTTCTGTGCTTCCAGACAGTAGATTAGTGCAGCCTGGCTGCCAAACATGATTAATAACTCTGCAAGGGCCTTTGTACTGTATGCACTATTTGCCAAAAATGGCAGAAATCAGAAGAGAGGAGGGTGCACTGCAACGACAGTTATTTCAGAGCCAGATGACTGGGGTTTTTTGTGATTAAAGAACAAACTCAATTACATGAAGAAAACTCAGTGACATAAGCTCTCCTCTAGTTCCCTCCTCCCCAGGCCCCATCACCCCTCCTCCTTTAAAGTGTTGCTTGGCATTCCTGAGATTAATTTCAGGGCTCTAAAATAAACACTTCCAAAAATAGTAAGAGGAAATGGTAATCTTGCAAAGTGGAGTTTGTTAGCTTATTTTCCAGAAACCAGAAGCCCTGTCTGCTTGAAACCCTTATTGCTCTGCACAGCAAGTCATAAGAAGATAAATGACTTTCTGGATCAGCAAAGACCAAGCACTCTGCTGTTCTGGTGCAGAGGCTCAGGCTTCAGTGTATGTGAAAAGCAAATGAGCAACACGGGAGGGGAGGCTGGGGCAAACCCCAACACAGAAGACAATCTCTACTCTATCAAAACCCGGTTCTGCTTCATGAACAGGTTGTCTAAAGCAAGCCTAATCCATTCTTCAGAGCCATAGATTTTTTCAGATGTTCCTGTCAGCATCAGCACCAACTTCACTAGAAACATCTCCAGGAAGCCTTTTAGCTTAGTCGTCAAACACCAGTTATGCAGGTCAATACCCTCCACAGCCACATGCACGCACTCATTCCTCACCACTTTTGACCATTTAAACTCTGCCCCTCCCTGTAATCACGACCATAGCACTGCCTGTCACCCCCAATATGAGTTCATTACGCCTAATGTGGGAAAAGGACTTAGCCTGTTATGCCAGCCACTCCATCCTCCAGGATACCTGGCAACAAGGCAGCAATCATTGCAACACATGTGAAGGGTGGCATTGAAAAAATGTATGGTGACACTCCCTGGGAGAAGTGCAGCTTCCTGACTCCTTCAGCCAGCTGCAGTAACCACTATCCACCACTCAATTACGTCAATCAGAATAATGGAAGTAAAAAAAAAAAAAAAAAAAAAAAAAAGAAGGCAAGGGTTCCTCCAGGCTGTAATTTCTAAATTGTCATGTTTCTGCCTCGAAGTACACACACGGCAGAGCTCAGATAAGCTGGGATGATATTTGATAAGCATCAGATTCTTTGGTGTGGGAGCTGACATTTTTGTCTGAAGTCTAAATAACTGTACAATTAATTCTTCATAATATTTTGAGGCAGTAGAGAGGATCTGTTCTGCCAATGGAGCATCCCCATCTACTGTTGGAGAGCGGAAAGGGAGCAGCACATCCCCCGCAAGGAAGCAAGCTGCAGAAGAGGAATCTGCCACCCAGCAGGATTGCCAGGAGCCTGGGTCAAAAGGGTGGAGGAACAGAGAAACGTGGCTTCCCAGCTCTGCTGTGGCCTCCACCAGAGCTCTACTCCAGTATCTGTTGGGAAAACAAGTTTCTAGGTGCCATAGTTTAAAAAGGGAAAGTTTTAGAGAACAAACTTGCATGTAAACCAAGCAAAAGCATTGCATTCCTAATCTCGTAAACAGCCTTAAATAATTACTTAAGGAAATTTGAAGTCTCTAAGGGGCATAGCTGATGGTGACAGTTGGACGCGAAAATACATTTAAATCTTTCACTGCTGCCGATGACATGAAATCTGCAATAGCCAATAAATTTTAGCCAATTTTTTTACAATACTCATCAAGTTTCAGACATTTCTAAAATTGGAAAAAAAAAAAAAAATTTACATCTCCTGTTACTTAAGTTCCAAAGGGATTCCAAAATGTATCTAAATGGAGATAAAAGATCTAAAGTTTTCAGGGTTCTGAAGTTTACTGAATTCACACTCTTATCTTTGGTCATCTCCTAATTGACAAGGAGAACATAAATAAATGATCAGACTAAGTACTGCACAGCACAGCATGGATTTAGCAACGGGCAATAACAAAACTGAAATTAAGACATTAATAAGCCTGCCTGTCAGAGAAGATGTGGAATGATTCCAGACTAAAAACTTCAACACAGCTTTCTAATTACAGATTATTCTTCATCATAGCAGCATGATGAAAACAATCTTGATGAAGTTACCTATTCATCAGTTACTGTCATTTTCCCATAATAATAATCCTGCTTCTTACATAGAAAGTAAGAGCTCAAGATCTATCACTGGTACAGAAATTAACAGCTCCAGAAACTCAAGGGATGTATTCTGAGAAAGCAAGCTATTTGTCACTTTTCTATGGCCCTTTTTTTCTGTGTGTGTGAAGTAGAAGTGGGCTAAAAATTAATGAGATGAGACTACTCCCATGCTGCAGAAGTTAAGCACCCACTTTAAACAGCGTCCAAAGAAGAAACAGAATTACTCGCGCACTTGAAAAAACTTGCCAAATTCAAGATTTAATGCTGAGCGTTGGCTGAAAGCATCCCCAAAAGATGCCATATTTTCATGATTGATTTAATTTGGAAGAGAATATTTTCATCTTTAAAATGATACTGAGGTTGCAATAGCTGTGCATGGATACACAGCCACAGCTTGCAAACGAATGAGAAGGAGATACCCAAACACTATTTTTACTGTATAGACGGCACTTAACTTGTTCCAAACCCATGTTTGGAGGTCTGTGTTTAGAAAGCATTAACATTTTCTTTCTCCTCTGCCTTATCATGCACTCCCCTCCTAAAAAGAAAAAGAGAAAAAGGAAAAAAAAAAAAAAGAAAGCAGACCTACATATAGCTATCCCAAGGCCGGAAGATGACAAAGGCACACGGGCCAGATTCTTCACTCATTGCTCCCATCTCTCAAGGACGGAGGGTTTAACTAACTCCCTCCAAGTGACCAAGGAACTTGGTTGTCAGTCCAATAGTAAACCACAAAACAACTGGGATTCCCTTCCATGTGTAAAATAGGGAAATAATTACCTTTCCACGCTTCCAAGCAAGAGCATTGCATCACAGTTTTTCTTCGGGCTAAAAAGAACAGGGCCCATCTACCCAGAGCCTGCTCTGGTCTCTCTCCTCTTGAATTCAGGGCAGCAGTGGAGAGAGGTGAATCCTTCTGCATGCTCCATTGGTCATCCTATGCCACCTTTCAAGTCCAGGTGTTACAAGCCCTTCCTCATCACAACCCCTTCACCTCTCCTGGTTCATCCTTTGCAGCTGATACCTCTCTATCTTAGGAATCCTCCCAGTCTTGTGCAGGGTGCTTCCTTAGGTCATAACACAGAGCCTTAGCCTCACTCATACATGGTTTCTTCTGCTCCAGGAAGACTTCACCTCCTGCAGGTCCAAATTCCTATCCTCATTCTAAGGATCTAACTCACACTCCCTTGGGGAATGGAACACCTCTGTTGCACACCACGCCTGTCAAGTACCATGCACTGAGAAGGAGTTTTCCACAGCAGACTCCTCACACATTTCTCCTACTCTTGTAATTTATTGACCAGTAACTCTGGACCGCAGGAGCACAACACGAAACCCCTTGTTCCAAGGTGGTCTCCTAGAGAGCCAAAAGGCTCTCTCCTCAGGGCTCTGCTCCTCAGGGAACACAAGATGGGGTCTCTTCAGATATCAGTCCTGTAGCACACTTTAAACAGCTTTAAAAGGAGAGGGTCTCTCCTTAAAGACATTGCTAGATCACCTCATAGTAGGGAGGATTTGCATGAAAGGAAGGACACAGCATAAGAAGCTGGTTAAGGCTTTGATTCCTCAAAAGCTTATGCAGGGACAGTCCCAGTGAAACTAATTTGTAAAAATAACCACATGCATAAATGCTTGCAGAACTTAGGCCTAAGAGACAGCAAGTGCTCACATAGCCTGGGAGAAGCATATCCAGCAAAGGATATCCTACTTTTGAGTCAAAATAGGCTTCAATAAACTTACCAACTCCATATAAACAGTCTTACAAGACCATATCCATTTACTGCTGGAAGGATATAAAAAGAAGAAAATAGAACTGAAGATGATTATTATATCCTTATGCCTTAAAAGTGATTGTTAAGGGCATCCAAGAAGATGAGAAAATATTAAGCTGTAAGTTTTATTAAACCCTGAGGGAAATTCAGGAGACCAGAACAACAGCACAGAGGCAATGACAAATTCCTAGAAACACAGGGGCTGGAAAACCAAATGAGTGAGTGTTGGGCTAAAATAAACTAATAATCTCTCTTCAGTGGCAAATAACAAGGGAGAATTTCCAAGGTTTCCTGAAAACTGAGAACTTTTTCTCCTTTTATTTTGGAAAAAAAAAGGATAAGCTGGTTTGCTAGATGGGGAAAATGGGACTTTGTTATAGAAATGGCAATCCTCCAGCAGTGGCAAACTAAGAAAACTAACACAGATGGTGAAACATCAGAAACTTTTCACTCAAAAAAGGAAAGGGAAGAGAGAAGACTCTGAACCTAGAGTGGGCAAAAATCGCCAAATAGTGATCACCTAAGCCCCTGCAAGGGGACTTCAAAACCACAAAGCCTATCTCAGCATGCTTAGGCCAGTGTAGCTTAGGCAACCAGACAATACCAGTTGGCAACCAGACAATACCACTTTAGCAAGAGATAGGCCATAGTGAAAGTGGGGATTGGGGAGAGAGAAGGGCCCTAGGCATAAGGACGCATACAGGGGTGTTACGAAGAATATCATTAAAACCAGACAACAGATGCTTCTAGCACCACGGGAGGTGCCTTAAGCAGTTTAAAAGTCTCAGCAAGGAGGAGTTGTCTTGCTCACTTTTGAACTCCGCACAAAACAAAGCCTTGAGCTCTTAAATATTAACCAGTATCAATCAGATGCATTTGCTTTGTGTGAGCACATGACTGGTAAAGCAGAAAGGAGACTTTGTTCTTTGAAGAAAACTGCCTTACAGACCATTTAAAACATAAGATATAAGCAAAGAACTCAAAGCAGCTGGGATGCAATTACCTCCAGATAACTGCAGAAAACTGCACGCAGACAGGTGACGATCTCCTTACTGCAGCAATTTAGCAGATTGCTTAACCGAGAGTGCTATTTCAATAACTTTGCACATTAGTCCAAACCACAAACACTTTCCAAATGTAAGCAGTTTTACTAATGAATAATGAATTAATTTTCATCTCATTCTGAATATTCTTAGGGGGATTCTTAAGAAATCTGTAATTTATTAGACACACACTGCATTTCTTGATGAGGAACTCAGTCTCTCATGGAAAAAATGATGGTCATACTCTCCCTTAAGCCTGACTCAGATTGTGAACCACCCCCCACCCATGCCCACCCTCATCCCAACCAATTCATATGTGAATTATAGTCTGGGGCAGAGGTAATTTCCTTCATTCCAGCAGCAGCCTTATTTGGTAAAATCTACTACTTTGATGAAAGCAATTTCCTCATGGCTGAGGATACTTTACTATGTCACATACTCCTCCTCTATCTCCTAAGAGGTAGAGAAGGAGAGTCAGAGCAATTAGAAGTATGGAGATGTCAGCATGAATTAAGTTGCCATCAATAACACTTGTCATGTTTGTCTTCTTACATATTTTCATGTAACTTGAAGTGTGCTTCTCCCCTAAAGAACAGAGCTACCGCTACAGAAGGTTCACATACGAAACTAATGGCCAAAATGGAGCACATTTTTGTTTCTGAGTAGAGAGTGGTTTTAGGAATGAGAGAAAATTGGATCAAAACTAGAGGATTATTTTTTCCAGCATTCTGTCGCTACCAACAGCAGGTACCAGCTGGTTCAACAGATGAAACAACAGTGCTAAAGTCATAGAATAACCTAACTAGAGCAAAAAAAAAAAAAGAAAGTACTGTTTGATACATAAACAAGTTCTATTCTATTATATTTTTGCCCTGTCCACTGTAATTCTGGTGGTCTCTACCAATGATATAGCTGTCCAGCTTGACTCAGAAAAAGATTAAGAAATTATCTTCTCTGCATCCCGGGATATGTGGAGTTTGATATATTAGGTGCACTGTGTAATATAACCAGTGTTCTCAATAACTACAGTATTGTGTCAAACATGATTTCTCTGTAGGTAATGAAAGCCTTGAAAACCAACAGCTACAGCAGCAGAGCAAGATTGTTTTTCTAAATTACCAGGAAGAAAAGGCTTTAGATTGTTATGGATTCTGGAGAGTAATTCACCTTTAGGGAGCTCTGCTGGACACATTAAAATTCACAAACCACACAACCTGTGGCATTACAAACATTAATATTTATTGCTGCAAAAGCAGTAGCAATGCTCATATTTAATACAGTGATAGTGACTACTGTGACTTTAACAATTTCCACTGACGTTAACGGGAGCTGGGGCTGTTCTTCCCACACAGAGATAGGACCAACACAGCTTCCCATTATTTTTCAGGGGGAAAGACTTTTATCAGTTATGCTGTGGGCAATGGGGAGTGGAAGTTAGAACAAGACCTCGACAGGTCCCTACTCATGTTGACGTTAACTATTCTAATATTAATCTCTTAAAACTGAACTTTAAAAGAGAGGCAGATAATGGCTTAAGCTGCATAGCCATGCGAGGCAGCAGGAGATAGAAATCACTCTTCCCTTTCAATGTGAAATATCTTCCTTAGCAAGCAGGAGAGCTGAGGGAGCAGGGCAGGCTTTGTGAGCCTTTCCAGTACCCACCGAGGCTGACAATGGCAGAAACCAGCTGGGATGTGACATTTAAGCCAAAAGCTTAACACCTGCTTCTTCCATCTCCACCCAGCCCTTCACGCATGCACCACAGTGTTCGTGCTAGGGGTGCTAGTTCTGGTGTAGCCTAACGGAGGGAGCCACCCAGAATGGGACATGGGGTCCCGTCAACCTCATTACTTCTTGATTTCAAGTGGCATTCAGCAGCTTTTAGGAGAGCGAGTTTACAATGCTCAGCAGCTCAGGTTCAGAATATTTGGGGGGGTTTGTGTGTTTTCACTAATGCATCAAAACACAGGCACACCGCGAACACATTTTCACCCCAGCTGATTAACGCTTTTTTCTCTTGCCTGATCAGATCGTCTATCCTTAAAGGATATTGCTCCTCAAAAGTGAAGACACCACTCTAGCAATCCTTTTTTTGTCCCTTATATATATCTCTTTCTTTTCCAAGACCGTAAATCATCTCCAGTAAGATTTTTAGGAGCCTGTAGGCATGCTTCAACAAAACTACGATCAGTCCAACTTGTACTACTCAGAGATTTCAAAACAAAATTTCACCTCCCAGGTAAAATTCTCCCAAAGAGAAAAGAAACCCTGCAGCTGAAGACACAGTAACATCAATGCGAGGTTAGCAAATGTTCCTTAAATCCATTGGGGATGACGTCACTTAGTATCAGCTGAGGAACTGACTCACTTCACCTACAAACCTGACCTCAAAACCAAACTATTTTTTCATT
Source organism: Calonectris borealis (assembly GCF_964195595.1). NCBI lineage: Eukaryota > Metazoa > Chordata > Aves > Procellariiformes > Procellariidae > Calonectris > Calonectris borealis. Next base: position 8,054,248 of record NC_134316.1, on the reverse strand, counting down.
TCTTCCATTCAGGAACCTTAATGCATACTTTAACTCTGAGTTCACCCCAAGTGAGGAACTTCCCATGACCAAATCACAGCTCGAATGTGCAGCTGAACCTCCATTTTCAACCACTAGCATGTACCAGCAGCCTGTTAGGGGCTGACGTTCAGATCACCCAATATTATTTCACAGTACGCTCCCCTGGACAAACTACATCCATCCAAATCCATCTCTACAGTATGCAAATCCTCGATGACTCTTCACTGGGTAGCACTGCACTACATTGCATCGTAGTATCTAAATATAGGACTCATATTTTTCCTGAACTAGCAGCTTCCAGGGGTCAGTTTCTCATCGCTGGATAAACTCGTTTCTGTAAGGGCCCTGAGAGCATCCCCCCGCGGGGAGATTGGCCCCTGTCCTGCCACCGTGCTGTTACACCAAGCCCCGGCATCCCTTCCCTCACTGCAGTCAGCCCCAGCAGTCTCCATCCCTGAGCCGGTGCAGGGGTGATATATTCATCTTTACAAACCAATGCGTGTTGTTATTAAGGCAGATTTTTGAGGCATGTACTTATACCTAGAGATAACACTGAGATTTCATGAGTATTTACATACATGCAAACATACTGAGGAGATGGAGTTGCTTTTAGTGCTCTCCTCCCCCATTTCTTCTCCAGATTCTGCCTAGTATTTTGAGATTTCCATTTACTAATTAAAATGTCTTGCAAAGTAGAAACACCCCCCAGCTGGTTTTCATTAGCTTTATTTCACAGGTTTATTGTTCTGTACCAACAAACACAACTGACCACATGCTGTATTAATAATCATATGCAGGAACAACCTCTGGGCAGATTTTTCGTAGTGCCCAGCAATAAGTATATGTGAATAGCGGGTCAGTTTGAAAATCTTATTGAGAAGTTACGTGTTTGGCCAACAAAAGTATTTTCCTTGTGTGTGCTCCTCTAGATGGCACTGGAAGCTACATTTTCACTGTAGTCAGCAAAAAAATTGGGGGGGAAATTTTGCAGGAATAAGGAATAAGAAGAAAACTTCTCAAATTTGCAAGTGCTAAATAAATTGTTTGGTGGGGCAGAGTTTCTGGGCAAGCTTCACATGGAGGCTGCCTTGCAAGCAGGCATGAACTACTGCTAGAATGGGGTGTCCCTCCTTACACACCTTACATTTCCCTGGCCTCCATTTTCCTGGTTTGATCATGATTCTCTTCCTCAGTTCTGGTGTATGCCATTGCTGTCTGACATGGTAATTTGGGGTCTATTGAACAATGACGTGTAAACCTAGAGAACAACTTCAGAGAAACGCTGCATGGTCCAAATAAACGATACGTGCCTAATACTTACACGAACAGACTCTAGAGAGAATGTGAGGAATACAGGCTGCCAGCAGTTCTCATTAAAATATTTGGCCCTACCTCAAAGATGTAGGAATGAAGAATGCATCAAGTTAGAGATGGTCTGACAATCAAATACACTTCCAAAATGTTTTGCTGTGTCTGCTTTCCCTGTACTAAGTAGAAGAATATGGGGAAAGACAATAAGGATGCAAAAAGAGGCATGTCTGCACATGTACATCCATAAAACTCAGGATCATAATGGATGAAAAGTCTCAGATCTGTTTGTAACCATTCCCACCGCATCTAGAAACTCTGCTGTCATTATGTGGACATTTTGGCAGATAGTAGAGGTGATTAGTTTCCTTTTGGGCAGGTATGAACAAATCTATATAGTTATTAGTGCATAGTATAGCACATTCATCTACTTGAGAATTTATATGCGCTAAATGCTGTAACAACAAAGTGTTCATAGATGTCAGGGTTAGGTTTGGCGTCATTTTCAGTTCCTAGAAAATTAAGAACACAGATTTTTTTCTGTATGGGTAGACTATTATCTTATTTTCATTGGAGATTGATAAAAGACAATCCTCATTTGGTTGTATCTCCAGGAATATTTGATTGACTACCCTTTTTTTCCTCCAGCAAGATCAGTTCAGTTCTTGCTGAAGATGTAACGTTAGTTTAAGAAACTGGAACATTAGATGGGGTCTCACCAGCTTCAAATTTTTTACTGTCTGTTGTTGTCTCTTTAGGTGATAAGCTTTCGTGTGCTCTGCTGCGTGCTTTTCCACTCCTGCAGACAGGTCCTTTTCAACACTTTCCCCTTGAAATTCTATTTCAGGATCTACTCCAGCACTTTTCACATCCATTTTCACTCCTGAAACATCTACCATTACATCTTCCAGCTTAGCTGCAACATAAACAGCATCCTCTGATCCCTTTGTTGTAGACCATTCACACCTAGGCCTTTTTAAGCAACTTCCTTGCCTATCTTCTATAATTTTCATCTCACCCATAATCTTTCCTGTTTTAATTGCTGCCTCTTGACCTTAAAGGTCCAGCTCTTCCTTTGGAAGACAAACACCTATTTTTTCCTGTTTTCCACCCATAGTAATTTCAGTGATGATCATTTAAATTCTACTCCTGAAGTGTCTAACCCAGTAGAGCTTTCTATTTTGGGGACCTCTGTATCCAGTGATTTGAGTTTGTGCTCATAAAGAGTTGGAGCACATATAGGGAACTTTTTTGGTAAACTGCTGGCTTTGTCAATTTTTGAAACACTTATTTCTGTTTTAGACAATTCTGCCGAAGACAGTGAATTCTGAAGTATGCATTTTTGACCTTCAGCACTGTGCTTGACTATATCTGCACACGTTTCAGTTTTTGGAATATTCACTCTAATCCCTGTTCTCTTTGCAGGTAATGAAATATCTCCTCCCATCTCTGGCAAGCTAACGCCAGAACTCTTCACAAAATCTCCTAATTCTGGAATCCCTCCTTTTCCATTTGTAATTTCAGTGGTGGCATAGGGCAATACGAAAGGCATTTTAAGCAATATTTGTTTCTGTTTGTATTTTGGCAGAGGGAATGCTTACCTGAGGCTTTTCTAGACTTCTTTCAACATCTCTCCCCAACCCCCCCCACACACACGCACACACACTCTAAGGATGTCCAGACCAATACAGGTATTCTGTATTTTGGCATTTAAAAACATCCCTGATGTTCTTTGGTCTGAACTTCTTCAGCTTTTCTCTCATGTTCTCCTTTTAATTTGATTTCCTTCTATCAACAGCTCCCTCTTCTCCAGGATCTGACACACCAATTTTAAGTTCTGAGGCTGGAACTCGCACAGAAATGTCAGCAATTTCTGCTGTCATTTTTAGCTCAGGTAGCTCCACTTCTGGTTTGGAGAACTGATCTCAGGCTCTGGCCCTTTCCCTTTTCTTAGAGAGATTCCAAACTTTGGGTCCTGGAATTTGGGCATTTTAATTTTCCTTTTAAGACCTTCTAATTTCTTCAATGCACAAATGATGACCCTTTCAGGGCTCCTCAGTTCAACTGAACCTTCTCCTTTGGGGAATTTAATACCTGTTTTTTGAATGATGTCTTCATCAACAGAATGTGATTTTTTTTTTCCCTAGGAAGTTTCAGATTCCACTTTAGAACCAACGTCATTTTCTGACAGTTTTCCCTTACAGCAAGAAATTCTAAAGTTCGGGTTTCAGGATTTATGTATTTTAACTGTACATTCTGTGTCACCCACAGATATTTCAGGAGCTGGTGTTTTCCCTCCTGGCTTCAGACTTTTTTGCTCTGAAGAACCATCTTCATTTAAAATTTCGAAATCTGTTGCAGAAAGATTCATATCAGCAAGAGATTATATTTTTTATTCAGGTTCTGGAATGTTCATTTGATATTTAGTAAGAGTTGCATCCCCTTTTGGTAATGTAGAATGCCGTTCAATTTTAGAAGAACTAGTATCATCTTTGGACAAACCCAAACCAGAAATTCTCAATATAGCATTTGTAGAGGCTCTGTGCCCCTTGCAGACAGAAAGAATTTTAAATCCAACACTCCTTGAAAGAGTAGCAGGCATTTCCCCTATTTCTGCATAAGAAAGATATTCTGACTGAAAAACTTCGGTTCCTGACCTACTCTTAATCATCTTGGAAGGAGATACGAAACAATGTTTGGGCAATTTAGAATGTCCAGTATTTTCAGTTTTCTTAGCAGAGCCATTATCTGATATGTAAGCAGGTTTCATATCTTCTGGAACTTCCCTAAAGATTCCTTCCTAAGCTTTCATAGTTCCACAGACATCGTCCCCACCCCCAATATCCCAGATTTTGTTTTCTGAATTATTAGCATCTGCGTGTTATCTGCTGCTTGTTCTTCTCTTGTTTCCAGCGTGTCAGGTGTTGTGTATACTTCTGCTTTAGCAGTGCCTTCTTCCAGACCTCTTACCTGTGCGGATCCTTGTGCTGTGTGATCCATTACATCTATGTGACTTCCACCTTCTCTTTCTCTTTTGTCTGTTGTTCATTTCTGTTTCTTTTTTCAGGATTTTGATAAGGCCTGTGGTGTTTGTTTAGCGGGGCTCTCTTTCAGATCAGGTGTTTCTAAACTTTGATATCTGTGTTGTTAGAGCTGGCACTTCTGGTGCAGTAAACTTTGATGTTGATTCCTCATCTTTGTTTTTTAACGCTTATTTCAACTTCAGGGTGCTTTTTTTTGCATGGGTTGGAACACCGTTTTTCATTTCTTTCAAGGCTTTTGTTAAAGTTTCAGAACACTGCTTGGATTGCTAAAGCATTTACTTTTCAGTGCAGTACTTCAATTACGGCACTGATCCCTGGTGGCTGGCACTAATTTTGCATCTGGAGAAGAAAAAGGAAAGAATTACCCAGGAGGATTCTTGGGTTGGTTCGCTGCCGTTTCTCTTGTTTTACTCGGGTATAACGTCAGTGACAGTGCAGTTGTCTAGATCTGGAGCAATGCAAGTATGGGGTGCTCCGCTCTCAGAACTTGAATGGTCCTGTGTAGTTTGTGTATTGGTACATCTCACCATCCAGTGGGGCACATCCTTCGCAAACAGCAAATGGCACTGCCAAGTCCTGTTCAGCATGGATGTACAAAGGTAGACCTGGGGCTGATGACATCTTATCTGGGCTTGGATCAGGGGAGACATTTCTAGCTTTCCACCAGCCATTGAGCAGGCAAAGCAGTGGTGTATGAGGCACAAGGGTGGCTTGAGATGCTCGGCCAAGAGCTGCCAGGAGATTGCTCTCCTTGTCCTTGTTAGAGGGGCTGTGGATCAAGGTTAGCCAAAATGTTGCCAGAAACCTCCTGTGCTCTAGAGGGGCAAATCTATCAGCGTAAAAGGCTTCTTCCACCCACCTCACGGTGGGTAGGAAGGGCAAGAGTCCTCCTGTGAAAGCCGATAGGATTGTTTCCTACAAAATGGAGCAGCAGACTTCTGTCTCTAGGTCTGATGCAGATGTGGTGGAGATTGCATGCAAAGCTTTGCACTGAGGCCCTTCCATACATCCTGATTTCCCCACGCTCTGCCTACATGTATATTAATTATCCCCTCTACAGTAGTTAACTTCATAAAAGACTTCTTGTGCCCTTGGCTCCCATTATAGCCTGGGCCTAAGATTTGCTTCAGATTTTGTTCCAATTCAGATTACATTAAGACAAATCTGTAAGAGAGAGGAAATACACGACATCGATCAATTCAGTTTTCAGCAGTCTTCTTGCGGTGTGTGAAAGACTGCGCCAATAAACTATGATTTACATGGCATTCTCATGCTCCAAATAGTACTGATGCCAACATTTTACAGGTATTAACTTTTTTTTTTATAAACACCAGACAATCAATGCTTTGTTCAAAACATTTTCATGAAAAGATGGAGTTTGCATCAGTGACTACTTCTAATAGCCACTGGACTGTCTTTAGAGCAAGGGAATTCTTTGAAAGTAGGCAGTAGGAGTTATTCAGAATGGAGCATTTCCATATCAGACGACTGAAGATTGTATTTGTTTTTGTGACGGTGTGCTCCTCCTGCCCCCAACCTGACTTTTTCCCTAACCCTATCCAAGCGATAATCACCTATGGCGACCATCATGAATGCATCTGATGGATGCAGATAACAACACAATAGGCGATGCATTCACCTAACCACAGTGCTGATCAATGTGTGACTCCAGCCAAATTTGGAAGAACCTAACTGCAGTCGGTATGTAAATACGACTATGAGTCAATCATTTTACCCCCATAAATAGTGGGCAGCCAAAGAGCCCTTTGAGCTCTCCTGCATGGCAGTGGGCTGCACGCCAGGATCTCCCCTTGAGCAGGGACGCCTCTCAAGGTCACTCCTCGAGGTTGAGAGATTCCTTGCCGCAACAGATCCTCGGTAAGTGAATAATAGCATGTTAAACTTGGAAATCTTAGCTAAGTGATATAAAGGATTGATTGCACATATATAATCCTTTAGACATAAACCCTTGACCAAGTCTGGGACTAGGACTGGATCCAACCGCACCTAGACTCCTCTCTGAGAAGGAGTTTAGAAAGCAAGGGGGTCCTTTCTGAACCTCATGGCTCAAGGGGAGGGTCTCCCTGACAGTTTTGTCTGACCCTATCCCCTATGCAGTAAATAATCAAGTGTACCTTGCCATCGAATCTTGTTAACTCACTGTCGCATTTACTATCAAACTTTGTTAAATAGCTGTCTTACATCAATAAACATATTGCTGCTTCTCTGCTACAAATGAAGTGCATCTCTCCCTCTTACTCCATCCGCAACAGCTTTTTTAAATGCAATTGGTTTGATTATTTTATCTCCAATCTAGCAACCCAACTAGTTTGTTTTTGATACAACTGCAAAAAAGTAAAACCAGATAATAGTTCTAGCATTCACATTCGGTGGGTAACAGTCACTAAAAGATATTTGAGACATCATATATCAATTTAAAGTATGACAGTGTCATCTAATTCAAGTCAATTGTTCTTTAAGGTATCATATAAACTGAATAAAAACCTAGCTTTAGTTGAGGCATTGGGTTACAAATTTACCATAATCTGTACACTTCAAAATCAAATCAAGAATAAAGCAGAAAATTAGTATAAGGGAGATGTTGTCAAAAAAAAAAACTATAACCTCTTTTGTTAATCATCCTGTCTCCCTTGCTTACAAATTATATTCTTTCTCTGCACTTCTTATGTTTGGGCTTTTGGCCTTCTTGAATTCAATACTAAAGATGCATATGAAGGTAGGGAATTTAAGCAGTCTGCTCTTATTTTTAAGGATATAACTTTTCATTCCATTAACTTCTTAGGCATTATTTTTCCTGCTAAAAGGTGGCTTTGTTTTATTTTATTTCATTTTGTTTCATTTTTGTGGGAGAGAACTAAAATGCTGCTGTTGGCTTGTTTTCCCTAGGATTTTGATGTAGATCAGTTTTAATGAACAGGAGTAGCAATGGTTACACTGCACATATTTTTAACAAAGGCGCAGGTTAAACATAGATCATTCTCAGCCAGACACAACCTCTTCTCACCGGAGGAGGTTTCCTTTTGCCATGTACTAGCTGGCATGAACTATCTAACTTCACTTCAGCAACTGGTTTCCCTTAACACAGAAATTTGAAGTGTGATAAACCTGTGTGAAAACTTGTGTGCTTTGCTCGCTCATTTATTGTTGTTTGTTAATAATATCAAGGCTACAAACTGTGCCTTTGCTTTATAGGCTTTTGGTATATGCTATTTACCTTTCCTTAGCTATGGTAAGAAACCATCAGTCCTGTATTTGTCCAGTATTGGTCTGGCCTTGCAGAATTTAATAACTTTGTGTCCATAGCCAGCGTGAGGACTTGTGCCTAGACGCGTAGGCAAGGCTGGGACATCTCTAGACCAGGTCTTCTCTGACAATGCAAAGCGCACACCGGGCACCTAACATGATTTGTCTTATTAACAAGGAGGAGGAGTGAGTAACTGTAAGACAAACAAAAATAATCATTTGGTATCACTGTCATTGTTGGCATTGTGTTTGACATGGCAAATAATTTCTACATGCAGGTCACCAGTTTTCATAGGCCTCCCTCGCATCCTTAGTATTATGCATATATCTTATTTTAAATAAGGATGTGCATCACTGCCATCATGGAGAGCTTCAACTGATTTGATGAAGCAGTGGCATAGGTAGGAAAAAGGTGAAGTCAACCCCCATGTAGCCCAGAATGAGCCCTACCTCAGGGGCTGCTAACTGAAAAATAAGTCCTTTAACTCTTCTACACCTGGTAAATCTGCCATGTAAAGTAGATAAACATGTCAAAGTATTTATCAGCTTTATCAGAACGTCTGCCCTGAGTAAAGAAGGAGACATATAGGGGAGAAAATAACGTAGGTCAAGTTTAGTAAGAGATTATTTCATACCATTGTGAACCATTAAGAACGGAGTATGACAACTCCGAGTGCACAACCTGTGACAAGCACTGTAGGAATTTCACAGTCTCTGTGCTCAGAGTGATGCGGTGACAGCTAATGCTCTAGTGTATGAAATTATCGTTCATTAAAAAAAAGAAACTGCTGGGAGGAATTAATTCCACGCACTGTTTGTTGAACAGAACTTTAGGAATGGAATGAGAAAACAAAAGTTTCAACCACTACTCAATTCCTGACAGTCATGGTGGCATTTATTTTTCACTCTCACATTAGGATCCCTCAGAAAAGGCAACGTGAAAGGAGTTCACCGTTTCAGTCAGCTTATCCCCCAAGCCATGCAAACCAGCAAACAGCCTCACCTTCCAGCCAGCTGAGAACTTGCATTTTCAATGGATTTGAATAGAATTTGTTTCTCACTGAATCGTCTTTTGAAGGTAGGCATTTGATAGATATTTTGCAGATAACTTGTTTTCATGCTTAAGCACCCTTCTTACGCACAGCCATTTTTTCTGGCTAAGGCGAACACCTTAGGAGAAATGCTAAATGCTAAAATGTGTATTTTTTTCACAGTGTCTGATGTTCTGAATGGTGGTGGCTTTGGAGAGAACTCCAGACAATTCCCAGGTTTGATTGGGAAAGCTGGTTAAAAGCAAGTATTGCATGCTTGACTCAGAACAACTCCCAGGGATTTGTTCATCAAGGATCCAGTTTCTCCTCTTATTTTCCTTTAACAAGTTCTGCTCTGAAACTCATTTGCTGTTATTCCTTTGCTTCTGACAGTATACAATCTGCTTGAGATTTTTTTTACTAGTAGCATGCTGCTCCACAGGGAATTAAGTACATTAAGGATTTCCCTTTCTTTCTTTTTCTAAATGCATAAACTCATCTCAAACACTGGTGTTTACCCTCCTTCATATCCAAATCCTGCACTTTCTTCCCTTATTTACAATGAGCAGATTCACGCATCTCTACTACAATCTCTAAGGACACAGAGTTTTATGAAGGTTCAGGGTTGCAGTTAATAGTGACTTTCCTAAACTTGAGGTCTGAAATTAAGAAAAAAGTGACCTGATTTTTGCTGCACCATTGGCCCTAATGAGATTTGCAGTCATCAGCAAATCAGCAAAGCCAAGCACTGTGTACTAAGCAAGTATGCAGATCGAACAGAGCACTGGAGAATTAATGTTTTCTAATTATCTACTTTGCCATTGCAAGGGACTTCCAATTGGTCAGAAGATTATTTCATTTATATATCTGGCATGGGACTAATTATCAAACAGAATTCAACCAGCCTGCAAAAAAGGAAAGAACAACTAAAAACTTTTTTGAGCCAGACTGCAATCCCAAATATTCCATAAACCCAGAAGATGAGCATGGTCAGAAAGATTAACTGGAGAGAGAGACTCTGAAGTGAATTGAAATATACATTTAAAATAAAAATAAAAGTATATTTGAATCTTGTTCCCTGTGCAAAACAAGGAACTTTCTTCTTTATGTCTTTGTCAGAGAAATCGCTTCCTTATGGTGTCCACACTCTGATGGTGTGAGAACTTCTCATAATTGAATCCACCTGCAAAACCTCCAGTCAGTCTGTCACATCTCCTTTGTTGTGTGATTACCCCACCCCACAGTTAATGAAATGTGTGCCGTGGTACAAGACAATTTGCCCGCTATTAATGTGATCATGGAAAAATACAATCAGATCTTAATACCTTAGAAAAGCAGAGCTCCAGCCCCACCACGGCCGTGTGTCTGGACATGGCCCCACTATTCCTGCAACCACAGACCCCTGCGGGCTGACATCCCGGCCTTGGCCCATACCCACGGATGTGCCCATCACCCAGAGCTGGGGATGCCCCGGCTGCCCCGCTCCCCGTGGGGCGGTGGGACGGGTCCTGGCTGCCCTGCCCTGCCCTGCCCTGCCGCCCCGGGGAGCCCCAGCCCTCGCTGTGCGCTGACGATTTCAGCTTTAAGCTGCAAGTCCATTTAAACAACCTGAAGTGTTTTGGTCGAGGTCAAATCTAAGCTGAAGCGAAGCATTTTGTTTATATTCCCCACCAAAACAAACAGAAATGAACTTGTAGCCTTAGAGGCACTTTTCTGCCGTTTGATGGCAACTTAGCTCCCCTTTGAAAAAAAAAATACCTCAGAGAAAATCTTCTGAGCAGCTTGCTTATAATCCAGATGAGTTCACATAAATGAGAGTAAAACTGAAAGTTTCCACATAATATTTGTACTGTTTGGGTTTTTTTAAAGTCCCCGTTTACAAGAGCAACTGTATACAGACCTGCCCCCGGTTCCCTCCGCCACACCAAGAATTTAAAATGATTTGTTAATTACTGAAGCTCTACCATTTACAATTACGTTCACTTCAGACCACCTTTACTTTGACAATGAACGTAAAGTGACCTTTGAGAAGCTGGGAATTTGTCCCACCGTATCTTGTTCTTTCACGCCACATTTTCTACAGAAATCTGTTACAGAGGAGCCGTCCTACAATCTCCCAGGTTTCGTTTCTGCAAAAGTCAGCAGAACAAATTACAACAAAAAACTTGGCAACTCTCTCATTTATAAATTGCATCTTTGCCAAGTGCTTCCCTGCTGCATAAAGCAGATTGTCACTTCTCACTTCAGTTCCTTGTGCTTTGTCCCACAGCTCAGTAAGCATTTTTGCAAGTGTTACAAGATGGGATCTTATCCCTTCAGACAGACCGACACCTCTTCCACGTGCAGAGCAGGAGGTGAAATGGAGAACTCTCCACAGAGGGGACTGCCAGACCAAAAGCAGATGTTGAGTGAAATCTGGGGTTTCAGATACCACAAGAACCCACAAGTGCTCTTAGACCCTGGCTCAGTACACAAAAACAGGGATCGGAAGGAGAAGACACTGAGTTATCCAACTTCATGTTTCTTGCTGCTGCCGCTACCACGGCATCCAAAAGTTTTCCAGGTACTAAGAACTAGACAGTCAAACTGCTGCACGATTTGCATGGGTCCCTTGTCTCTTTTTCCTTTATCCCTGGCAAAGCTTTCAGTGCCTAAAAAGGGTGCTTGATAGCAATACCATTCAAGCCGAACAGCTTTAAATCAAAAGTTTTGCAGCTTCTCTCGTGGTTATTATATCACTGCCTCAGCTGCTCTCTTCTTGAAGCTGGCAAATCCAGGAGTGCTTCAGTCCCTCGCTCTTCTGCTCCTCTTTGAATCCTGTCTCAGAAAGCATCATTGTTTCAGCACAGTCCAACTGAAATAGGATCATTCCCCGAAGAGGTCTCACCTCGAACGTGCCCGCCCTCCGTGCACAATCTCGCTTTTCTGTTATTATCAGTGCCAGTTTTTTTTTTTTCCCCTGCAGCGAGAGAGTTTTCTTTTTAGTTTTCTGCTTTAAACAGGTAAAGTCAGAAGTGCCGCCTTCTAAAGTGCCCAGAGAAAAGACCTGGGATTTGCTTGGTGATGGGGAAGAGATTGGAACAAAAGAGTCACAGGGTTTCAAATTCTGAAAGGAAAAAAGTTGTTCATAAGCTTATAGAAATGTCACGGGAATTAACGGATTTGCACAACGACAGACCAACTAAGAACAGAAATACTTCAGCACTTGTCTGTAGGGGCTCAGCCCATCCCTTTTTTTGCATTCTCCTCATCTCAGCTTCATCATTGCTCAAGCTTCAGCGCCAAGGAAAACAGATGCTAACGCCACACACAGACTCAAAGTCAGGATCAGACCAGCACTTCTCCAGTCTAAAAAGATGTTCCCATTGCCACTTTCCAAGACACGGAGAATTTTGAATCAAGTCTAATGAGAGTGTGTTTTAAAAGGCACCTTCTACTTCAGTATTCGAAAGCCCCTGGCACAGTATGTCCCTGGGACTGTTTTTGCTCAGCAATGGTATTTTGCTTTAAAAAATATCATCCCTTAGAGCTTCCAGTCACTGACAAAGGAATCTTATGACTATCAGGTGGAAAGGAAGGGAATTCAAGTGCAATCCAGCACTTCACTAGCAAAAATTACCATGGGCATCTTCAACACAGATTAGCAAGATTGACTGTATTGGCCTATGTATAAACTGCATCAGGTAACAACGCTGTAGCTCCAGCCCAAGATTCGGCTGCCTGCCCGTGCTCGTTTTGCACAGTACAGCTGTGCAAAATTGGCTGTTCTTTCCTGGAAAACTGTTGGTGAGCTGCAATAGTCTGTATGCTAATACCATGCAAGGAAATGAGAGGAGGGTGACACAGAAGGGAAGTTGTTGAGATGACAACAGTAACTCAAGCACACAAAAAAATACCAAGAAGGTATTTTTGAGATGGTATAAAACCCTAAGGCCATCCCAGAAGATGGAAATTGAACAAGAGCAGGGATCTGCCGTTTCAAAAAGCAGCACAGCCCTGCCTGCCTGTCCGACTGCCTGGCCAGCAGAGACTCATTGGGTGCCTGCACATCTCTCTAGCATGCCGTGGATATCCTGCCTGCAGAGTAAACAGTGCCATTTCACAGCGCGGACATGACCAGTGACATTTCTGGAGTGCCCAAGAGCGATGCTGATGAGGAAACATGAGTCAGGAGGGGCTACAGGATCCCGCTAGGTAGACTGAAACAATTTCTCAACGAAAGAGAAGTCAAAAATTTTAGGATAGCAATGAAGAGAAAGTGTGTCTCATTTTCCAAGCCTGAAGAACGACTTTCTCCCCTGCAACTACCCCAAGCTTTATAAAGCCCCTCTTTTGCATAAGTGCAGACCTGCTACAGCACAAAAACCCCTGCACTGGTGTTATGTCCCTTTCTGGGGACACCGCTTCCCAAAATGAAGCCCCGCAGCCGCTGATGACTCAAAACCACCGCACTGCAAGACCAGCAGGCTGTACGGTGCGGTACTGAAATGCCTGACAAGGTCTCGGCAGCAAACACCTGCCTTGCAGACACAAAGCCTCGGGCTCACGTGAGCGCGTCCGTCTGCTTTACTTCCAGAATGAGCTCTCTTCTATTTTTTCTGAACTCTTTAAACACATTATTACTGTATTTCATCTAGGAAGTGTTGTCTGGGAGTTTTTTGTATTTGTATGACATCGGTGATCCCAGATCTTGACAAAGGAATATTCCTGCCTATTGCAGCCGCACAAAGGTTTCAAGTGTGACTGTGTCTCTGCGTGTTGGGGGCGGTACAGAGAAGAAGTAGTCCTTGTCACTAAGAAAGTACAATCACACAGGCTCCTTTCTGCCCTTTTCTCTGAAGGATAAAGATTACTGTCCTCACCTTGATGTACTAATGCGTAAAGAGGGTTACCCAAGGTAACACAGGAAACCTGTAGCAGAATCAAGAACAAGATTCAAGTCTCCATCAAATATAAGGTAATTTTTTTCCACTTCTTATAAGGGAAGGTTTAGACACTGGTTTCCAAAATTCAAAGGAAAACTCCCAAATTTACAGTTTCATCCTAAATAAATAAAGCCTTCCCTCCATTGAAGGCTGTCATTTCAGAGCACGACCCCACCTAAATAGAGATGATTTGAGGAAGTACAAGGTAGCAAAGCTGAATCCCACTCTTAAAGAGGAAAGGAAAAACAGATATAAATACCTTGTTGCTCCCCTACCAGCCCCCAGCAAAAAATAGGGCTGGGTGGGGGGAGGGGGGAATAAATCTAACTCTGCCTGAGCCATCCTCGACTGATTTTCTTTGAAGAATTTAAGGACAGGTTGAGTAACAGAGGCTCCACCTCCTATTCCAGTTTTTTGCTATTCTTAGAGCCAAAATTCTTATGTTAATTTAAACCTCCCTTGTTTTAATTTAAATTCATTATTACTGATTCTACCCACCATGTACTTGAACAGATTATTCCCCCGCTCTTTGAAGCCACTTACACACTTAACACAATTGAGGACTGTTTACCTTCTTCTTCGGTTCTCTCCCTTTTCTGCAGACCCCATTCTTTCCGCCTTCCCATGGAACAAGTCCAATTTCTAGGTCCATCATCAGCACCACACTTCACATCTGGACCGTGTCTCACTGATCACATCCCTCTTGAATTGCAAAGCCCCTGGGTTCGGAGGGTTTCCCTGCTTCCTACCTGCTTTCCCTCCCTTGCATTCCTGTAGCTGAAAGGTCCTGATCTGAGCCTTTATCTGGGAGCCTGTCCTTCCCGCTGCGCCTGCTCCGCTGAGGTACCCACAGGGCATCGGCACCGTGTCGGTAACGCCTGCGTTTCCCACCACGCCAACACACCTCGCCCGTCCCGACGGATCTGTGGTGTTCTTTAATGGCCCACACCCCGGCACCTCCAGCGCTGCTGTGACTCCTTCACACGTTAATTGAGAGAGTGACAAGCAAAGTGACATGAACCCTTCGGTTCCAGTGCCAGCTCGGACAGGTGACATCCCCAGAGAAGGAGACGGGAATGTTTCAGACTCTGGATTGCTGCTTTAGGTAAAACTGGTTTTAATTTCAAAACGTTGGCACGCTTGGGTGATGCTGCTAACGCTCTGCAACTGTCAGCGCTTTGGCAGGGGCACCGCTCGGCTTTCGGTGCCAATCTGTCTTTAGACATCACAGCCTGTAAACCTGCAGATGGAGTTTTCCACAAGCAGAAGCTGACATGTCAGAAGCTTGACAGTAGGATCCGCTGGCCACGATCCAGCAGCACAGTCTCTCCCTCTCTGTGCCTGTGGGATGTGGGTTGAGCGAACAGGGAGCTAAAGCTACCTTCTTTGAGGGTTTGGGCACACCCCAACAATCCCTTGTTCCCTCTTCTGCAAGAGAGGAATGTAACAGGCTCTTTGCAGGAAAGCTAAAAGCATAGGGGTGTTTATTGGCGTGCATTTATTGGTACCATAGACAAGCAGCTACCAAGATTACACCCTAGTCTCAAGACTCCTTCAGCCTGTTGCTTCACTACACTAGCTAATAAAACTAAGTTCAGTGGGTTTGTGTTTATTTTGGTGTGGTTTTTTTTTTTTAATTAACCTTATACAAGTTTGGCCTTAGTGCCTTCTATGCCAAGCGCTTCCCTCTGCTCAGGTCAGGAGCAACCACGCCAGGTGCTGCGCACAGCTCGTGCTTTACTGCGGGCAATAGATAATGGTGTAAGGGTCTCTTCAGTGCTAAAACCACGAATGCATGAAAACAACCTGTGTGAAATACGGAATCTGCTCCATAACCCAGACCTGATATCCAGCACTGCACAGGCTAGGCACTAGACCTGGTATAGAAAAGAAGTACATACAAGAGTTTGGAATAAAGGCAGCCTAGAAAAGCCAAGAATTGATACCTATGCTGAAAACTGGTAACGGGACAGTGACAGAGCAGCACATTTACCTCTTCTCTCCCAAACTGCCTAGCCAAGACTGAAGCCAAGCTTAGTACAGACGAAGCTGTAAAAGGGATGGCTGAGGGATATACCAATGTTCTTCCAGTCTGCAAGAAAATTGGTTTAGAAAATGTTTACAAGCATTCCTTTAAGAGTGTCTTATCCATTTGACTTTTGAAAATAATTCAGATACTTTTAAACGACTACATTGCAGCCAACAAATAAAAACACCTAACAAGTATCACTACAATAATAGCATCTTGGAACATTCATTTATATTTGTTCTTTCTAGTTACTAAATATACACTCATTTCTAAATATTCAGCAGATAATTTGATGTTTCTTGATGTGACATTACGAACAATATTCCTCTCAAAGTGGTGGGAATACATTATGACTCACACATGACATCTGCCTTAAGCCTAAGGATTAATTTAAACTGGAGTATTTTATCAGGGGATTATTAATTTTGGAACCTAAATTAATGAGCATTAACCTGAGTGAATATCTAGAAAATATTACGAATGTGTGGGAGGGGAGAAAACCTACTTGATGACTCAGAATGAAGTTTAAAATATCATTTAAGGGGGTATGAGTACAATAATAAAAAAAAAAAAGGCTGTTCATGAAAAATTGAGTCAGATTATGTCTGAGGTAGAAGTCTACTAAGGGTAACAGCAGTGCACCCCATCACCACAACAGTACCAAGTCACCACAAGCGTGAGACAAAAGCACCTGGTTTCCATCAGTCTGAGTTTGTTATGATCCGAATGGGAAATTGCCACGATGCAAAAATTTTAAGGACACATAAGCACTGAGTTTGAGAGCTTGAGTCAATAAAACTGATTTCTTAGGCTAGAAGACTCCACTTTCAACTGTAAAAGAACTTCGACTCAGTTGCCTCTCGCTACAGCAGACACTATACCGGGATGCACAAATAGAACCACCACCTGTAGGATGCAAAATATTCCTTCCACTCCATTCACCAGTGACGAGGTCAAGCTGGGATTTTCCCATGTGCAGCACTACAATACAGTCGAGATGTCAACTAGCTGGAGAGAGGCAGGATGAGACCATGAGATGCAAATATCTAGAAAACGTGATCTCTGAAGAAATACAGAGAAAGTTTAGCCTAGAAAAGAGAAACCTTAGAGGACACAGAGTCATGTTCACGTATATAAAGGCAGCTAAAAAGTCAGTGGAAATAAACTCTTCTCCACATCCAGGGTGGGGAGGGCAAGGAGTAGTAAATTTAAATTATAAGAGATGAAAATTCAGGCTGGCATAGCTTTAACATTTCTAACACTCAGCAAAGCAGCTGATAGGATAGGGAGGAGGTATTGAGATCCCCTTGAAGAAGGAGTTTAAGCATGGTGTCAAGCAATTGGTATGTCAGGAATGGCAAAAGTAGAATTGATTATGTCTTGGGGGAGAAGGATGCCCTAGATAGCTGTTTGCTAATCATGCGAGATAAGGACTTTCAGCAGCCATTTCCTATGATTAGCAAATGGGCAGAATTCCGTTCCTACTTATAGCAAAATGATTTCATTTGGCAGCATGAAGGGACCTAAAAGAGGACCTGGGATTAAAAATCAAACATGCAGCTTGTCAGGTGGTAACAGGTAGAGAGCATTTCAAACAGTCTTTAGAGAATTTATGAAGTACACCCTCAGAGGGTGATTGTCTCTCTCACATATGGGAATACGTCTAATGAGAAACTTTTAACTTTTCCGTCTTGCAGTCGGAATAGCCCATCCAGGGCTCAGAGCACAGGTACCGTCTGACAAGCTTTTAATGGGAACCCAGCAAGCCCTTACTTGTTTGAAAGCGTGATTACTAAACTGAATTTCCAAACTATATTTCTTGTCCTTTATGAAAAAATAATGAAGTTTTTCTCTGTGACTATTTATAGTACTTCATGAATTTGGGATGAGTACTAGCAAATAGTTTAAGAGCCAGTGAAAAAATAGTAAATAAATGCATAAAGACTTGGACTTAAACTTTTGATGCAATGATTTCTCCTCCCTTGACTCTAATTAGCAACTCACATGCCAGGCCTTGAAATGTGTGGTCTTTTACATGATACAAACATTAACTTTTCAAGGACTCAAAGGGAGCTCTTTGCCTGCCTTGATACTCACTGATTTATAAAGCATTAGGGACAAGGTGTCCCATCTGACCTTCTGCTTAATGCATCTGTCACTAGAAACCCCAAAACACGGAGGGGGTGGGGAGCACTAGTGCTCACAGACCACAAGGGCCCTAAGCAAGGGCATGAACTCAAGGGATTTCAGGTTTGTTCAGCCAAGCGAGCACTGTGGTGGGAAGACTCATGAAACCAGTCCGCAGTTCCTGGGTTCCCATTTAAAACAACCCAAACTCCATCAACAATCTCCACACAAACCCACAACATCGATTAGGATCATACTGTCTAAAAAAAGCGTAGGATGAGACTAAGTCCGTGGAAGGATAGCAAGGCAAGTCAGAGGGATGAGCACTTAAATAGGCCGGGTGATTTAAGCCTGGAAAAGAGGTAAATGGAAGAGGAAGGAAAATTTATACTGGATCTACAGAAATTTCAGGACTACCTCATCTGTGCCAACAATTGAGTAATTGTTTCCCATCTTTTCTAACATGATAGCAGGTACCCAATGAAGGAGCTCCGTGCAGCCACTTACACAAATTCACGGATGGAAAGTCCAGTCTCTTGGAGACAGTGTGTTAACCTCCTACCCAGAGTCTTTGGTGGAAACCTGTTGTGCGGTGCATGTGTAGGGTATAGGTTGTGTTTGTCTGCCTGTGGGACAGAGAGAAGGTACCACTCTGTGCTGTATTTATCAGGAACCGCCAAATGCAGTCATACAGAAAGCAAAGTCAGCTCAGGTCTCTGGCAAACAAAACCTTGTTTTAGTTCCTCCAGCACTTACACACTTCTTTCACCCCTGTCGGAAAGGTATGGGGGAAGATGCATCTTCACCTGACCCAAAACCAGCAATCTTAGTTTTTGCTCTCTGCAATCCAAGTCATGGTTTTGGCCCAAATATTCGAGAAGAGAAATTATATCTCTATATAATTCCGGGAGCTTTTCTTTGGGAATAAGATGATGAAGGAAGCAAAATATTTGCTTTGGTTCCCACCTTCCTCCTCCCACACCTCTCCTGGGAAGCAAAATTGCTGTATATTGTGCATAAACCCAACGGCTGGAGAGGAGAAAGCCTCAGCAGAGCTTGCTTTCATTCTTGTGCTGCAGAGCAGTAAACCAGCACAAGCCCATAAGGGACTTGTTTTGTGCTCACTAGTGCTCTCGTGTCACCACCCCGGAGCACAGTTCATCATGAGTCAGCCAGAAGGACAATCCTGGCAGGGAGAAGTGAGGGTCATTGCCATTTTCTCCTATACAGAGTTGCAGTGACAGGGAGATGCCCTTCCTCGATAGCATTGACTTGAATCCCTCCATGGAAGGACAACAGCAGCCCTGAAATAAATAGCATATGAGCCTGATGTGAATGACCCCTGTCCAAACCCTATCCAGGTCTTCACAGTATGAAGAATATCACCTGCAGGACACCTTTGTATCCACACTTTGAGGAACAAAATTCAGAGCTCCAGCCACAGTGTGCAAGACACTGGTTTAGACTCCAAAATAAACCATCTGAGGTAGGAGCAGTCGCAGGTGGTGCTTGCTGTGCACTGTCCTCCTGAGTGCCTCCTTTATTGGCACAGAAATATCAACAGGTTATTTGATTATTATAGACAAGATTTATTTGCAATATGATGATGCCAAGTTTCCACACAGCCTTGTTTCATTTATGAAAAAATACTGGTTTGATTTGGTTTTATGTTTGTTTTTTTTTTTTCTGAGAGTCATCTATTTGGGGCTCTACATGAATGGAGCATGAGCAACAGCAAAGCTTTCTAAAAGCAGGAAGAAGAGAGCAACTGAAGCACAAGGCTGTGGACTGGAGACAATTTTGATATGATGCTTTGTTGAACACAATTATGGAGCATTACCTCTTTTTTTAAGAAAACAAGGCCTAAGGAAATGTATTTTTTAAAAATAATACCCAAGCACTTTCATGACAGAAGCAATAAGTGCAAGAAGAAAGAAGCTGCATAAACATCTCTCACGCACTCGCGAGTATGTCAGAGCTCCCAAGGGGAAAGCGTTACTGATCCAGTGACCTTCCTCCAAAACCACCCAAAGCTATTTGCATTATGACAGTGTGATGATTAAATTGAGATGAGGGCAGGCTCCTCCAAACTCCCTGTTATGCAAGGCTAAACTCAAGCCCTTTCACCAGCTTTGTTGCCTTCCTCTGGACGCATTTATGTACCTTAACATCCTTCTGAAATTGTGGGGCCCAGAACTGCACACAGTACTTGAGGTGAGGCTGCACCAAAGCTGAGTACAGTGGGATAATCACCTCTTTTGACCAGCGGGTTATACCGTGTTTGATGGACCCCAGGATGCGGTTTGCCCTCTTGGCTGCCAGGGCACACTGCTGACCCATATTGAACCTGCTGTCGACCAGCACCCCCAGATCCCTTTCTGCAGGGCTGCTCTCCAGCCGTTCCTCTCCTAATTTATACTCGTGCCTGGCGCTACTCCGTCCTAGGTGCAGGATCTGGTACTTGGACTTGTTAAATTTCATCCCATTAATCATTGCCCATTGCTCCAATCTATCTAGATCCCTCTGCAAGGCATCTTGTCCCTCAGGCAGCCTGAGCAAAAACCCTATGGCCAGGTCAAGTGCCTTTTCATGGCTTACAGATATAAGAAAACTCTTGCCTCTCCATGTCAACCTGAGAGTAATCTGTAATTAGTAGGGCCTGAATTTGGGGACCTAACATACAGTTTCAGGTCCTGAGTCTCGACAGAAAACACACGAAGGCTTGACACAATGGCTCCAGTTTGGGCTCAATATGCAGTATAAGCACACACACCCCCACTAGCTTGTCTAGTCCTGACTCCTGAGAACTGAGTTTAGGTAATAGTGGGGAAAAAATATGATACTGTCATAGAAGAAGAGAGTTTCCTCAAACACTACATGCCACCAGTCTGGTACTTCTGCCACAGCCACGTCCCATTACTTTAAAGGAGCAGTCCAGGCAAAACAAGACAAGCAAAGCCAAGCTAAGCAAAGCAAATGGAGCTGGCAGCTCTGCTGACAGAGGCAGGTGAATCCCAGAACTGTCAGCGCAATACTGTGCTGCAGTCCTTGCTTCGAGAGCAAGTGCTAAGCTTGCGCTAATTTTTACACTCTTTATTTTCCTTCCCCCCTCCTCGCCTGGCATGATTTGTTGAGTAGTGTCCTGCCCAGAAGGAAGGGGAATTAATGAGGTTTCAGCTTTTCAGGAGTCCTTTTTTGAGACGGTCTAAATTGCAAAGCTCAGCCGATCCCCTCCATCCTACCCACCTCTCCCCTTGCCCAGCTGACCCAGCTTGAGAAAGCAGAGATATGTGCCTTCAGCCACTATGCTGTAAGAGCCTGGGACTAACACTATAAATATCCAGTATTCAAACACTATCATTGAGCTCTCAGAGAATAAAGTACCTTGATTGAAGAACGGGCTCATTAAGGTAACAAAGTGACAGCTTTGAGCAAGCTCTCTTTGCAGTTTCTAAATGCATCTTCTCTGATGGGATTAAAGATGCGCTCCCGACTGGGAGGAAAGAATGGCCTTAATGTCAGCTCTGCCTCTGGCTACATCATTAAGCAATAAGACATGACAGGCAGTACACTTCCAGGGGATTTTTTGCATACTTAGGTATGCAGTGAGGTATAATGGTCAGAGCAAAGCAATCTTAGCCCCCAGGAGCTGTGATCATTGCACTGGTACATGTTATACACACCTCTCAGCCCTATATATTTCCAATGCAATAATACAAGGAACCAGTCAGAGGGCAGCATTTTTTACATCCCAAACCATTTTGGGTGAAATTCATCCCTGCTGCCTAAAACCCAAGTAAGCAGGCTTTAGATGAAACACACGCAAGTCTCTGTATCTGTTAAAAAGGATTTGTGAGCAACCATCAGTTTAGAACTGCTAATAACAGGCTGAATCCTGGAGAAGTCCCTGAGCAAGTGCCATGCCAAAATATTCACAGATGGATGTAGAGAGCCAGCACTGATCCCACAGCTCTTAGACATGTCATTGAGGGTAACTGCAGCAAACCAAGCTGTATTCCCTTGCGCATGACTCTTTTAAAGGCCTGGAAGAGTGGTACATATATTGATGAATGACTCTACATCATCTACTGCCACCCTGATGTAGGTTTGCTCTCAACTAACACCTCTTCTGTGTAAGAGCACACCTATCATCACCGAAGCAAATAAAATGGTATTAGAGCAGTTCACCTTCTACTACTGGATACATGGGGAAAAACATTATTTCTGACCATGCAGGAGGTCTAGTCACTCCTAAGGATAGTAAGCAACCCCTACAACCAGGGGAGACCTACAGCTGGCACAGCCATGATTGCCAAATAGAGTAAGACAGATCCTCACGACTAGCTTGAGGGTGATAAACTCATCCTAAAAAGAGTAGGGTGGTCTTGCACCTCTCAGATCCCAAATGATGGTGGAGGCATTAACTTAACAGGATCCACCTATGCCTGCTTCCAACGTGTCAGTCCTTCTGCATACACTGGGTCTTGTAGCTCTCCTTGCCTCTGGCCTCAGAATTGCTGACGTCACTACTGACTGCAGTTGCCGGAATTTACCCATATCCTGTTGCTTACTCAAATTTTTGAGAGCAGAAATTCTTTAAAAAGCTCTCAAGCCAGTCACCTAAAAATGAAGATGCTGAAAATACCTTCAGGTTGTTTCCAAAGCATATACATTTTCTTTCGGACTGCTATGAATGCAAAATACAGGCTACATATTTCGTATCCTCACAAACCAAAAAGCAAGTCTGCTCTATATGCAGTTTGGATGTGTGATTTATACACACTACGCAGGCAATTTAAGGAAAGAAAAACTACACAAAAAAAACAGTCGATGTGGAAATTATTCCTTGGCTTACAAACAGCTAATCGTATGATCAAACACCATACACTGAAAGAGCTCACAACTGCTAACATAAGCTGTCCACTGCAAATGGTCTGCATCAAGCAAGCATCCTTACTGCAAATTGCAAGGGTCTATACCATCCCAGCAAAGCTATGAACTATGTAGGGTTTCTCTTACAAGTCAAGGAATTTGTCTAAGTTGTTTAAATGAATGAATGTGAATGGGCTTAGGGCTGGCCAGCCCAGCACAACTAGCAATTGGCAGCTTTAGACTCATTTAATACAGCTAGAGGCCACCTCCATTATCTGGGAGCTTAGCACTCCATTCCTGAGACAGGCTTAGCCAGAACAAACAAAGGTTATTTCTCTGCTTTGTTGAGATATGTAACCAAAGGGTTCCCTATCAATAAGATATCACATAAAAGTGGAAAGGAGGACAAATATGACCCATTAGCCCTTTTTTTTAGATGGAGCAAGTAAAGGGGCTCATCTGAGCTGGTGAACTCAAATTGCACCCTAGCAAACCACCCCCCCTACCCCTCCTGTGTGTTTTTATCAATTACTGAGATGGGTGTTCAAACTCCCAGCCTGTAATGCAGTCACAGCCTCACATTAAAGCATGAAAATTTAAACTCATCACGTTTTGCAATATTTACAATCAATGAAAGTAATGCAATCAAATGGCAGTTGTCTAGGGCTGAGAAGAGCTGCTGAGCTGGGATGCTTTCCACCAGTAAATCTATTCCCATCTTTTATGTACAGGAATTTAAGAATTCATTAGTCATAGAACAACTCATATTTTGAAACAGGTGAGAGCCACACAGTGTAGGATACTCAGGAAGTCCCCCAAAACAGTACATGCTCACACATTTTTGTGGGAAATGCGGACGCTGGAACATTTCAGGCTAGAGAGCCCCAGAAGAAACCTAACAAGTAACCCTACTGCAGAGGGTCCCACCCAGGCTGTGCTACGCAAACCTCTGCCAAGTGGAAGGTGGCCTGGTGTAGAACCAGGAGCTGGCCCTGCAAAGGAATCTGCCCCTGCACCGTCATCCTCTGAAAACTTTGCCAGTCCCTTCTCGACTACATATTTCTTACTGGCCTATTCCCAGAGAGAGTACAGCCTGGCAAGGGAACCACCTTGCTAAAGCCATATCTGTCCAACTTTTTCAAGCCTACACAATACTGGATTATCTTGCAGCTTTAACTTGAGGTGGATTTTTAAAAAGCTGTTTAAATTCTGTGCCACGCAAACCCTTTTTATACATTTGCCGCAACATTCCTAGAAACAGAAAGGCCACATTGCAAGAATATTCCCATTTCTTTTATTCACAGGTAGCTTTGTGTTACAGGTTCCTTTGGCAAGAAATACCAGTAATACACTTGGATAGATTATCTACCACCAAATGGAAAGGGGATTTCTTTGGTAGCCATCACAACCCATCCCACCATCATCCTTTCTGTAAATATGTACCCTTTAGGAACCAGGCAATGGAGAGAACCTGACTCATCCCATGGGCAAACTACCTTCTGCAAATTGCCTTACTTCTCTGGATGTCAGTTTGCTGTTAGATAGGATGAAGTACTCTTTGGGAAGAGGACACTGATGAAGAGAGCTACATAAGATGCTAGATAAGTGTGTATTTACCAATATGATTATTCTAAGATGACAATCCTCTTGTCTGAGGATCTTCAACAACATGAAGCTGAGAAAAATTCAAAGCTTTCCAATTACAGAAAACAAGGGTATTCATGCCATTTGAAATGGATCATTTTTAACAAGAGCATTTGTAAATGTAGAATATATAGACGAGGCAAACAATGGGAACTCAGGAAACACCCTTAACGTCAACTGACTTTAGATTTCTTTCTAGAGTTACCAAGGCTACCCTTTTTCCTTCTTGTCTCCTACATCCTTTCTTCCCCTGTCTCATGTCACCCCCACCCCGTGTCTCCTACTCTCCATCTCGAGAGCCTAACGTCTATACACCACATGGCACAGCGAGCCCTGTTCTTGATTCACCCATAGATATTACTGGAAGGAAACAAAATATAGCATCCTTGTTAGCATATGAGTTATTCCTGAAAGGCTGAAAGTTTTTCCCATCGAGCTGGGATTATTTTGTTTTTAAAGGCTTCAGAAATGTTCTTTTGCCAGCTTTCCCCCAGCCCAATCGTAACTTCTTAAATGAGACTGCAAATTTACTTTAATCGCTGTTTCTTCTCCTCACCTCCTCCTCCTTACGGGGTTTCAGAAGAATCATAAATTTTCTTTATTCCTGTCTAAAGGCTTAATGCTGTTCTCTCCTTTCCTGACATCAGAAATCCAGGTAAGCACACTTAGCCTTCTGGAAACCACCTGACATAGGCACAACTCTCTTGGGTCATCTTGAGTCTGTGGAGAACAGTGCAGACACACTGCCTGCAGAGGATAAGAAATACCCTTGGTGTACAGCCTATATGTCCTTGGCATGTTAACCTGAACAAATGCCAAATACTGTCCTCTGGCTACAGCTTTACAAAAACATTACCTAGTTTATGAACTAGATGCCTTGAAGGCCCTGTGATATGGAACATAGCTGGCTGAAACCTCCCCCTCCCCTCAAATAAAAATCAGTCCCGCAATATGGTGTACGCAGGCCATAGGTCTGTAGAGAGTCCCATAATAAAGCTAGGAAAACAATACCTTACAAGATGAAATACTTTACTTACTCTAAGAATATCTGGCAGTTGTGAACAAGGCAGCAGTTCTGAAAGTCTGGTAAGGTGGTGTTGTCATTGCCTATCTCAGTGTTCCTAAAGAATTTCTGCCACAATGCAAATCTCGTTGTTGCATTTGATGTGAGTGGACAACCAAGCACACAGCTGCTTGTGACTGTCGCTACCGTTACATCAGGGATGCGTCAGACTCCAAATGAGGCTGGAAATTTCAGAAAATGGGACTATTTTGAGACTTGCAATGTGTCTGGACTGTGCTAGAAGACAGCCTTCTCCCTTCCCTCCTGTGTGTGCTGGGGGACTTCCACGTGAAGGTCTCGTTCCATCTTTGGATTTCCTGTGCTCATGAAAATTCAGGCTTTCTGCAGCTGGAGCTGGGCTGGAGCTCAGCTGGCTCCAGCCAAGCCTGGTAGTCAGAAACCACATAAAGAAGAGTTTTGGCCAGTGCCACTGTGCTTGAATACACACAAAGAGAGAGAAAGCCAAATTCTGGCACTCACACAAGTTTGCAATATAGCAGACTGGCAAATCTGGACTTGAAAACACTCATGGTTAATTAAAAATGGAGACATACTCTTGAGCCAAATACTGAGGCAGGGAGACATTTTTGTTGGGTGTCTTATCTCTTCCTCCACCCAAAATATTTCCACAATATTGTTTGTAAAAGAAAAAACATCCTCCTTTTTCCCTCAGTTTACAATTAATTCTTCAATTTGTTTACAAGACAGCAAGAGAATGACTCTTTCTATGAGGAGTTAAAATGCTTGCAGATCACTGAGTTCAAAGGATGCAGCATGTAAATACATTGGGGAGAATTACTATTCTTCATCAGCAGGATAATAGCAGGCAATCCACCTGAAGGCTAGAACACAGTATTTGGAAGAAATTATTGCTTTTATGTTTCCTTATAGTCTGACATGAAAGATCTGAAACTTCTCCTGCATGTGACTCAAATATGAATAAAGCTCAAAACAAAACATAATAGAAGAAAATGAAAAATTCCTGGCTGATATAGAGGCACCTGTATTGTGGCTAAATTATATTTTGGTTTTCAGCTCATTTGTTCATTCCTCCAGACAGCTACTGACCATGTTCTAGGGGATCTTAAGTTTGTTGAGGACCCCTTGACTTTGCTGACTTTTAATCATGCATCAGGGAGACTTTAAATAAATCAGGCAGTGCTATTGGCTAATAATGAAAAAACCACAAAATACAAGCAGCAGCTACAAATTGCTGTGGATATATACAGAGACCTGGATTCCCTATTCATGGTACAGGTAATTCATCTGCAGACCTCTGGGCTTTGACTCCTGAAACCAAGTTTGCCAGAAACTCTCACAACTCTGTATGGGAGTCCTTGTAGCAATTGAACCAGCAGTAACATGAGCAGATTGTTGTTTTGCCAAACTCTCATAACAGAGGACAACAAACTGAACCTACCTGAGAAGAAGAGTAAGAAAGTATTTCCTTCTCATCTCAAGACCTCATGCCTTATAGTTCAGGTCTAAAAGTCCCTAATCACACACACACATTTGCTGGAATCCATTAAAAACAACTCTGGTGCTCACCTGAGCTTTGCATGTTTCCCACTTCAAGCATGTGTAAGAGGTCTCTTCATCTTAACGATCAGTCTCCGAGCACAGAACTCCTCTTGGAGTTCAATGTGTCAAGGAGTCAAAATGCCAAGCAATAGAGAAGGGCCTAGAAGAGCTCTATTTCACTGCCTGATGTCATGCTAAAGCTGGGGTGGCAAAGGTCAAGCAATCACCTCAGAGATGCTGACCAGGAACCCAGAGGCCTCAAGAAATGTGTGTCCAACAAAATTGTATTGGAATAGATTTAAGCAGTCTGACATCCTCCCCAGTCTTTACTCTTCAGCATGTATTACTTGTAATTGGTGCAGATTCTTCCCATCAGCAATTTCTCAACCAAGCAATGCAACTGAAGATGCCACCTCCCACCATGTTGTGGGAGCACAACACAGCCTTGGACACTAAAAGCTCCTCAAGAACATCCCCTAGCAGATGGCATAAACTTAGAGAAACGTGGATGGGAAAGGGAATCCCCAAGAGATGTAGTGACAGCAAAGACACTGCAAAGCAGATATTACTTCTATGTCCTCACAATCCATTTCCGTACAGATTTTTCTCCCCATAGTATTTGGGACTTGAGCATCTGTAAGTCACACTTCTCCAAAACATGGATGAGGAAGGGAGGAATAAACAGCACTTCGTAATTTTGCAGAGACATCACTGAGACACTAAGGGCCTATCCCTAACATGTGGGATGAGATGAACAGAGCTAGCTCCAGATCAGCATGTAGATGCACCAGCACTATTATATTAGCAGCAGCAAATAAATACCCTAGCAGACTTTTACTGCCTCCCGGCCTCAGTTGTTTCCTTGCCCAGCTCTGAGCTCTGCAACAGAGATTTACCAGCTGTCTCTGAATTCCCCTGGGCTCGGCACACTGTGCTGCAACGAGGGCTGAGACACCTCAAGGAATGGTCATAAAGTACATCTCAAGTACAAGATCATAAAGCAGGATCACAGCCATGGAAGAAAAAAGTTTTCTGCACCCAAGAAACAACAGGTGGACTACACCAAACAACCTAGCTACGTTTAGTACGTGTTTGCTGCCCCTTTTCTCAAAGCCACCTTCTCATACCTCCACGCACATGGGCACAAAAAGCCCCAGGACATGAGATACACAAGTCACCTGCTGGACAGCAGAGTTGGGCTGGCTCCAGTGCCTTCAAGGGCCCCACAGCTCTGCCCATCTTGGCAATCTCCACAGCACAAACATACACCAGGTTATGGCATAACATACCTAGTAAGACATGACAAAGCAGGAGGCAATCTAATAGAAAACAATACAGCTCTCAGGATCAAGAGGAGTCCTTTCTCATGTTAGAAATGTCTGTGGTTTGGTTACCAGACCAGCTTGGTGAGTCATGCCGTTATGGAGACTTTCACTGTAATCAAATGCTTAAGTGTCCCACAGCATCAATAACCGCATCCATAGTGAGACCTGGATAAATGAGCAAAAAAGTGCTGACATTAAAAATGATACACTGCAGTGAGTCACTCAATTAGCAACCTTTGTGCAATGTTTAGTAGACAGAGAAAGGCTGTCCTATCTGGTAAGTGACTCACAACATGAAAGAACATAACACAGTAGCGATCAATCACAAAGGTGAATAAGCAGCAGCAGTTTTGTCCGGAGGCTGAGTAACATACGCAGCTACACATCAATATGATCCATGCTCCTGCTTCTTTCCACTTAGTTAAATGAGTGCTACTGAGCCTGAGCCAATTGTATCATGCGGTGTCTTATCTAAAGGGTGGAGATCAAAGAGCATCAGAGGGAGAGGTTTGCAGACACTCTACATAATTTTAGTATTGCCAAACCCCTATTGCAACAGTTGTCTGACTCCAGACAACTCTTCAGAAGATCACAGGAAAGGAATTGTCCAAATTCTACCTGAACAGAGACTTGGATCTACTGGGAAAGCAAACAAAATTTAACTTTAATCCAAGGTAGTAGTTTCTACCATCTTTTCTAGAGATAAAGCCTGGATGCTCAATCCTATCCCTACCTCAAAGTTTATCATTCCCTCAATTGTGTTGAAATGTGGTTGAAATGTTCACCGTGCAGAGACTTTTTCAATTCAGGGATCCAGTTAGAGCCCAGCTTCCTTCCCTCCCCACCCCAGCTGTGCTAGCAGGGTAACTGCAACCAACACCAAGGCTAAGTGAATTTTGCTACCACACAAAATTTATGTACTCTGCTGGGAAAGGACTCTGCTTTTACCTGTTAAATGCTGTTGGATTTGAAAGATGCAGTCAAAATAGAAATGACAATAAATAAAATCTAGTGGTTGTGGCCATTAGCAAGCACAGTGGGTGAAGCACAGTCAGGAAGTCAACATTGATGGACAACTTGCAAAGGAACCCATTTTTTGGATCCCCACATGCTCCTGGCTGCCCTCGTACCTGCTCTGCGAACAGCCTCCCACCAGCCCTCCCAGTCCCCACAGGTAAACAGCAGCAGGCAGAGGCAGGACACAAGAGCAGAAGGTCTGTTTCATCATGAGTCTCGTGTTCCCCTCCCATGCATGTGTCCTTCAGGAACCAGTCTGCTGTCGCACAGCACCCAGTTGACCTCCCAGCGACAAGTCCTGAAGATGGCAGAAACTTCTTTCACGTAAGGAGCAAGCTCTGCAATTTTTAGCAGTAAAGTTGGTTCTAACATGTAATAGCCTGATGAACTTGCCCTGCAGTAGTGCAAGGGGCGTACACGGACACGACAAGTCAGCCTGCCTCTCCTAATACCTGCTTGCAGAGCCTGAGCGAGGGTCAAGGACCTTTCCCTTGCTTTCACTGCAAATTGCAGACAACAGATTTGCACAGAGGGCAAAGTAAATGGGTTGCTTGGAGCCAATATTGGGAGAGCGTGGGCCAGGAAATCTACTGAGAGGGCAAGCATGAGTGAAATAGGGTGGCTACACATTACAGGGAGGATGTCAAAAGGAGACAAGCTTACAGGGGATGCACAGGAAGGCTTGGGGCTTCTTCTTTCTCCCCCTGGAGCACAGTCCTGAGTCCCCCTGTCTCTCCCATCCCCAGGCATTAGAAAGTAGGAGGGGCAGCTGAGAAGGTATGGCTCATCTCCCTCCAGCCTTTGCCCACAGTGAGTGACAACCTGCCCCTGTTACCACTTACGGTAACTCAAGAGCTGAGCAGCAACATGAACTTCAGAACAGCATAAGGGTGAGCAGGGAAGGTAGTAGAGATTTCTCACTTAAAAAAAGAGAAAGCTGTCACACACCCTCCCACACTGCAGTTCTCTCAGTGGTCCTGAAAGCTGAGGGCAGCTGGTGGCTACTTGGGAAGAGCTGGGTTTGCTCAGCATCAGATAGGAATTCACCAGACAGTCGGAAAGTCCGTGCCACCAAGGCACCCTCCAGCTGGGTTAAGTCATGAAATTATCTCTTTCTCTCTTTGTGAAGAGCAGAAAGACTTTAAAGAACACACAGCATAATTGGAAAGGAGAGAGGTGGCTGGGCAGGTGGGCACTGCCTTGAGTAGATACAAGTTCCTTTCATGGTGCTTATATACTACAACTGTTTGATGACTCCATGCAACATAGGAAGACTCATCCACAGAAGAGATAGGGAGTCAGTGTAACATTACCCCATCTCTTTGCTCTCTTCTTAAAGGAAAACTCAGCATTTCGTACCACAGGCAAGAAACGTCCAAACAAAAAAAAATAAAAGAAAGAAATGTAGAACCCAGAGCCAAGTTCTTTAGCACTGAAAGTTTGACTCTACAACATCAGTAGCTTTTTTCCCTCCTTTTAAGACATGCAAATACAGATAAAAATACTCTAATGATGCTTATAAAACCTTTACAATGCCGTGTCTGGGGTGATCACATTATTCATAGGTTAGCAAGCCTTACATGAATAGTGCAGCTCATTCAGTTGATTTCTTATTCAACTTTTATACAGCAGAACATAATGGCACAGCGTGCCATAAACCCTCTAGAATACTATTTTAATGTCTTCCCCAAATATTTCTAACTTAGCATTACAACAGTTGCTTACAAGTCCAGAGCCAAATTCTTTGGAATGCATGAACGCAAATGGGCAGAACTCAGAAACAGCCTCAAGATAACCTAAGAAGCAAGAAAAAGCCTTTTTCACACTTAAAGACTTTGTATTCACTCAGAATTTCGAAGGATAATGGTGTTTTTTCCTCCTTCAATAGAACACAATGGCCAGATCCAGCTGCAGAGACAGTATAAACCAAAACGGCTGACGTTGCAGTGGGGTGTTCTGAGGGAGACACCTCGAGGTCTCTTTTCCACTCCCCCCTCCCCATCCTGTAAATCCATTCTGGTGTGAAGACACAAGAGAAGGGCTTATTAAGCTTTTTTACCAACACTAGAGGCAAGAGAGTCTGTAAATCCCATCGTTTCATTATTAATATGGAAGTATTTTCACAATCAGCAGTATATTAGCTTGGAAGTTAGCCCAAGCTCTTCCATTCCACATCAGTGCCTTCAATCTGTTAATTAGACAGGAAAAACGCTAACTACTCTCCTTTACCCAGACAAGCTCTCACTTTGATAGATTCCTGAGCTAACTTTAAAGAGTTGCACAAAAGACTGTTCCAAGTGAGGCTTCCTATTTATCTCAAGAGCAGTCCCCAGTACGTGCTCCAGACAACATCTCAGGCAAAGATGCAGGCAAAAGGCTGAATTCCAAAAGAGCTGCCATGATCCACTTTTACTTCAGCCTTCAAGAAACCCCGACGTGCGCATTATTTCTACATTTTGACTTAATTCGGAGAAATCCAACACTTCCTTCCCAACCCAAGCTTAGAAGCCAGGGCAGTTTTGGGTTACAACCTCACCCTAGAGGGTACTACGATATAATCTCTCTAGCAAGTGATGAGCTGAGTTCAAAAGACATTGGCTTTAGGGCAGTCTTTCCTTTGGCTGAGTGCAGAAGGAATCACATCTATAATACTATAAACTCTCCTGGGCTTGTTCTGCTCAAACCCAGATTACATTCAGCCTTTGGAAAAATCAAGTTATCTTCTAAATTTGCTCAACATAATGGAATCAAGCCCCAGAGATTTTCAGCAGACCATGCCTGAAGAACACCTGTGTCAGATTAGGATCTCCAGAGTTAAACTATTCAAATCGTGTTTTGTCAGTTCTTACGTAGTAGCAACATGTCAGCTCTTCTCCACCACAAAACACAAAAGCACCATTCAGTCAATTATTTCAGGATACTAAAGCAGCTTAACAGAAAGTGTATGTAAGCAGATCATCCTTAGACAGGAACAGTTGCACTGTATTCAGTTTTTGTTGGCAAAAGCAACACTGTAGAGTTATGAAGCACCCCCTTCCAATTCTTTCAGTTAGAAACAAGATCATTTGGATTCCGTATGCCATTAGTCTGAGCAGCAACAATCCCAAAAGAAGTCAAAGGGAGTAAAATACTTGTGAAACAGAAGTCAGACCCATAATGTATCAATTAGTCATTCAGCATGGGACTAAAGTATTTGGGTGTTTAATGCTTTGATTATGTTAATCCTGCCTTCAAAAGATCATTAAGCTGCAAGGAAGAACAAAGGATACTCAAACATAGTGTTGTAACTGCAATCTTTTCATCTGTTACTTAACACAGACAACATAATCACCAAAATGCAGTGCCATGTCAAAAAAACAAAAAAAAAACCAAAAAACCCCAACAAAAAAAAAACACAACAGTTTAGAGAAAAACCTTTCCAGAAACTGTAAGTGACCTCAGCACAAACATATAAAATTTATAGGAAAAGCTTTGATTAATGAGTTTTTTGCTTAGCCAGTCCCAAAAGATCCCAATTTTACATCCACATCCACCAGCACTTAAACAACCGCTTAGGTCCTTGTACCTCAGATCTAACAATAAATTTTCATAATTGCCTTTCCTTTTTTAAAGAATTGAATAGAGAAAATAAACATCAGAGTCTGAGGACTAGTCTGAATGTATTTTAGCAGTTAAGCACATGCTAAAGGAGGATCAAGTACAGAGAGGCCCCTGAGTTTGTGCATCTCAAAAATAACCTGCCCATTTACAAGCCATCGTTACCTTGGCCACTGACTTCAAAGGGACTTTTGGGGTTTCCACCATATTTTGAATTGTTGCTTTGCCCATGTTCATTAGTTAGGATGAGATCTCTGAGTCAGCTAAGAAAGAAAGAAAGAAAATGCGAGTTTCAGCTCTCTGCAAATCAGCTTGTTGAACATTTTCACCTGATTGCATTACCCCCTGGCCTAAGCCGACTAATTGCTTTGACTCAACTGAACAGTAATTGGGTTGTTCTCTATAGCTGTGGATCAATGCCACAGCATTGTGCTATTGATAATACAGTAAAAACCTATTAAATCCATGGCCTTGTTGTGGAGAACAGTACCTTTAAAACACATATTTGCTTCGATTATGAATATTAATGCTAGTATTCTTCTCACTTAAATCATTGTAAGGGCATTAAAAATGCCTTTAGCAAGCTGCAGGAGAGTGGAAGAGCAGAACCTGGGCAGTGGTTTCCTCCCAGGGAACAATTTTAGAAGACGCTTTTTCTAAAGTTTATCTACTGAAGAGTTTCAAAGACATATTTTAATCCTTTGCCTGGAAAACTTGTATTTACAGAATTGCATCACCAATTTTTTCCAGTTTCTTAAGACAATAGTCAAAATTACAGAAGACAGAATACATCTCCACAGCTCTAAGTTCAGCTCTCTCTTTGGTTTTTACCAAGAAAACAGGGGCTTCCCTGAGTGCTCTGCAGCATGCAGCCACATCTAGAGGCTAAATTATATGCTAGGTGAACATTGTTACTGGAGAGCTTTCTATAACGAAGGAGGAGAAACTGACTTTCTCAAATGACATTAAGTGTTGGCCTTGCTGTGGCCAGCAGTTGCAGAGCTCAGTTGCGATGCTGAGCATTTTCCTCATCAGGGTGGGATGAACTTCTGCTCACGTGGGTGAGGGAGAGCACCCATTGAGAAGATGAGCTGGAGCTCAAGTCAAAGAGTCACAACTCTAAGTGACACTTCACAGCCCACGTTCACCAGACAACCCAGAGGAGAATCGTAGAATCATAGAATCATTAAGGTTGGAAAAGACCTCTAAGATCATCGAGTCCAACCGTCAAAAATCACTTGTGGCCTTACCACCCTTAACCCACAGACTGCTTCTTCTTAGCAAGACGCAAAATTGCTCAAAAATGGGGCTGAAGCACATGTACAGCTCACAGTTGTACTTGGTCCTGAGAAGGCAACATTAATTCTGACAAAAGAGTTCTCAAATACAGATAATTTGAATCAGAAAGCTTTATAGATACCTGTAAGACCATAGGTGGCCTGCCGTAGCCTTTGTCATAAAATTCTGTGTAAGTTAACCTAGAAAAAGGCTCTAATGTTTTATCATTTTCAAGAATCACCTTAAGGCAAACATTTCTGGGTTCATTTCATGGTTGAGAAGAGTTTGCCTCTGTAATAAATGAGAACTTCAAACCCTCCTGCATCACCTGAGACGAAAATCACCTCCTCTCTGAACTTCTCTTGACTCCTGGTAGCTTCCTGCAGCAGCACTGTGCACAGAGGGCGGGAAAAGAGGATTTATTCCTCCAGGCACTGCCACCCTCCCTACACAGGACAGCAACACAAAGCATGGAGAAAATGCTTTGTTCCTGGCTCGTGGTGAGTGGTTTTGCGTTTCCCAGTGCCAGTAAGACACGGTCTGAGCAGACACATCTGGAGCTGGCAGTGAAATATATAATGAAACTTTGGCATAGCCTGTTTAAACCTTACACCTGTTCCAAGAGCAGGGACTGAAGGACTCTAAAACCCCTGCCTGAGGTGATTAATTAGATGATTATTCACACACAGAGCTTAATCCCAAACCCATGGAGACCTGTGGGAGTTTACTGACTAACAACCTGCAAGCTGCTACCCAGAGACTCCCCAAAGATTCATTATGTGCCAGACCTGCTCAGATTATAGGCCTGATTTACAACACCGTTTGGTGTTAAGCTTGCCCAACTCTTTCTATTATCCAGTTTAACATTAAGTGTTTGTGCTGAAGTGTTCATATAGCTGCTTCAGGGAGCATTTTTGGAGAGCATTTAAAGCCAAACAGGTTAGTGGCTTCCAAGGGAAAAAAAAAAAAAAGAAAAAAAAAGAAAATAACAGGAAGATATGGGCTTGGTCCTTGGTGCCAGATCTGGGAAAAAGGAAGGGATTTTTAAGCTTTTATTTGAAAACCTCTAGCACACCCATGCTGTGGGATGTCAGCAAGTAGAAAGGGGTTAGCATTCACCAGCAGCGTGTTCTTTCCTTCACCACATGAAGATTCACATTTGTCATTTTTGGCATTTCAACATCTAAAATACCCAAGGACCCTGTTCTCAGCTCCCATGGAAGATGAGACTTTCCCTGCCATTTCAACTGGACATCACTGCGGGCAGTTCCATGTCTGGATGGGAGCAATGGACCTCTCATTGGTAACATGTCCTACTGGGCCTGGGCATGCTGGAGGAAGAGGAAGCACCTCGTCCTCTTTCAAATGCAGAAGTGGCAAGAGGTGGGTGGGAAAAAGTGAGGGATTAGCATGTAAAGGGACGAGTTACAGACAGGGACATAAACTTGTTTGGAAATAGGAAGAGTGAAACCAGGAGGCAAAGAAGATGAGGAATGAACTGGAGAGAGACGTGGGAGACCAAGTGGGGGTATGGGGGAACTCATACTAGATATCTTTAAAGCAAGAATCCAGAAATCCAAACATCTCCCACCATTTTTTTGTGCAAAAGAGATAGCTTCAATATTTGCCTTGTAGTCCCTTCTTCTGATCTCTCTATTCAGAAGAAGTCTTATTCAGAAGAAGTCAGCTACTGTCCTCTTCCACCTGCGGAAGAATAGTGAGGATCTTCAACAGAAGACAGACAAGCAGATGGTTCATGCTTGTATCCATGCCCCACAAAAGTATTGTCCTTCTGCCGGCGTGGTGTGACAGGAAAGGAGTCAAAGTTGCCTATGAAGGCCAAGGTAACCCATCAGGTCACCCACCTGGTGTCACACAGATGTGGAAGGAATGAACGTAGGGAGATGATCTGGAGCAGTAAGCCTCCTCTACAGGAGTTAGCCACTGGGTGCATAAACCACTGTAAGAGCCTTCATCAGAGACTCTTTGAGGGAGTTTAACTTCCTGACTAGCCTTAATTGGGTCAATACACCAGGAACAGGATCAAGGTATTTGCTGGTTTGTAACAGATACTTGGGCATGGCAGAATGGGTCCACGCTGCCCAGTGGTTTCTGATTCAGGCTGTGCTTAGCTTAAGTTCACAAGTTGGTGCATAAAATACTTGCAGAGGGAGAACAGTCCAAGCTGTTACAGCCGTCCATTAGGCTGAAACTTGTAAGCAAGTGTTGCCATGAGACTTTTTGGAAAGGTAAGATAGCATCTCCAGAACAGGGCCTCTTTCACTGATAACGTGGATTACAGGCTGTGTTGCAGTCATTTATCACTTAGAAGTTATGAGTCTGCAGTAGGGAGCAGTCTGAAAAGCCAGACATATACGTCAGGGATTTCCCCAATAATAGGGTTACTCATCACACAGCACAAAGGAACCGAGCTGAATATCTTCTTCCAGGCAGGAAAAAAGAAAAAGTGACAGAGGTAGTGATCACACATAGGTGCAAAACTGTGGCTTCATCACAGCTGGTCTTTCCAGTTTCTGGGAGATCTCAATTTCATCAGGCTCTGCTGCACTCTTTAACCACAGCTGCCACCTCTGCAGAGCTAAGGGAGGTGGGGGGAGGACGTTCAGGAGACAGACCAACGTGTTATTCCCAAACAAGCCATCAACCATCTACGGTGCAAGGCAGAGATAAAGGTCTTGCTATAGAAGACCATTTATTCTGTCACAAGGTTCCTTCAGCTGTACGGGGTGGTTGTATTGAGTAAACATCCTGCCACCAGCCCCAAAAGACACAAGCCAAAGGAC
Source organism: Calonectris borealis (assembly GCF_964195595.1). Lineage (NCBI taxonomy): Eukaryota > Metazoa > Chordata > Aves > Procellariiformes > Procellariidae > Calonectris > Calonectris borealis. Next base: position 8,017,378 of record NC_134316.1, on the reverse strand, counting down.
TGAAATGAATAAATAGAAGATGCTAGAGCTGTGATTATTCCTGCAGTCCACATCAGATACAACAGGCAAATATAAGGACCCTAAATTCCTTTGATCTTCAGCCTAAATGGATCACAAACTCCTTTGGTCAGGAAGGGCTGTTCTCCAGGAACATGCTGCAGCATCGCTCACTCAAGTGTTTTATGTTTTCTGATGTTGGTTTTTGACCTCTGTCAAGGGCAGGTCACAGGACTGGGCAGACTCTCCTTCTCATCCAGTCGCAGAACCCTGCACGGGCAAATTAGAAATTGGATTGGGGAAAAACTGGCTCTACTGGATTGTTTTGCTGATAATCTCCCTGACTTCAAAGCTCACATCTGTCTCGTGAGGTGGGGGACGGTTTCTAACTTTAGTTGACCCAAATTACTTCCAGCCTTCCCCTGCAGCACACAGCAACACTGAGTCTTTGTATCGTGCCTTTGATCACTGCCTCTCTGAAATAAACTGGCCTGCGTGTCTCTGCAAAGAAAGCTTTACAGGCAAAGGAATTTAGATTGAGCCCATTGGTGGGTCAGCTGTCCCTGACATGATTATTGTCTGATTTGGAGTGGCAGCAGAGGGGACCTGAGCACAAAACAGGCTTTAGCTGCAAGATGCCGCATTTTTGTGCTCTCCTATCACATCTAAGAGCAGTTCCTCACCTAAGGGGAAGCGTCATGCTTTGGTTTTCCATAAGGTGGTCCTGTAGGTAGCAGAAACAAGCTTTCCTCAAGTCTTAGTTAAGAACAAAATGATGCAAAAACCTATAGCCTGCTCAGCCCCTGACTAACCTTTAACTTCATCAGGGACAGGAGACCGGGCCATTCTTCCTCTGCATCCTAAAATGTTTCCCATCCCTCCTTGCCTCTTATCCCCTCAACAAACATACACACTCTGTAAATGCCGAATTAACATAAAGTTACATGTGAAAAAGATGCTTAGAATTAGAGAATTTATGTGGGGAGTCAGGATTTTAATGGCTCATATTTTTCTCTCAGATTAATTTCTAGTATACACTGCAGTTGTATTCCTGCTGGGCAGGGTGAATGTAGTTCTTGTCCTTCAGTACTGGGATGATTTTTGGTCATCGTCTGTAGTTACAACCCCACTGACTTAGCTGCAATGGTAGGAAAATAACCGTAAAATTCTCAGGGGGATGTGGGACTTTCACTTCTGTTATTTCAAAGAAAAGTGAAACTCAAGCAAAAAAATACAGCATCCCAGAAAAGGGTAAGGCCATTTTTAAACACCACAAATTAGCAGAATGTAGCAAAACTCAGGCTTTTGCCTATTCATAGATGTGACCCTTCTAAAAAGTGAGAAAAGGGAGAAGAGGTGTTTTTTTGTTTAAAAAAAAATTAAAAAACCTTAAACAGCGGGATATTATGTACCTGCTATTAAACTCCATCTGGCACTAACCCTGCAGGCAAGTAACAAGCCAACTTTTTTGGGGGGTGGGGGGGGAAAAAAGACTGATTTTAGCAGAAGCTGTGGAAGCAAATTTTGTTTGAACTGTTTCTGCACATCTTTTCATCATGCACTTGCAATTTTTAAAACTATTTTAAAACAGGGTGGTAAATGTGTTAAATAGGTCACACTCTGTGTCCAGCACAGAGATAAGAGGCTGTTTATAACTCCAACTACAGAACTTTGGCTCTTGAGCTCAACTGGTAACTGCTTACACGGCAGGTCCCCAGTGCTTGCCCAGAAGGCAAATGTTACAGTCAGAGAAAATAAATAAACCTGACTGCTCTCATGTTTAGCCTTGCTCCAGCGCACCAATACTTCTATATATGGCAGCCCTGGAGCTCTGGTACACAGACACCACAGAGGAACGCATGATGAGTTGGAGAAGCAGTCCAAAAAAGTTAAAACATGAGACGAGGATGGTTTTGCAAGATTAAGCTGGGAGAAAGTAGGTGACACTTCTGCCAAAGAGGACTTGGGTCCTGCAGCTGCTCGCAGAAGTGACACACAGTGACACTGTTTGTTTGACTCAAAAAGGAGAAGCTACAGGAGGGGTCTGCAGGAGAGAGACACCCAAGAGACAGAAGAAACAACCTCAGCATTGATCCAGCGCTGCCTAGGTCAGGATAAAATTGAAGATGAGAGCTACATAACACGTAGCAAAGGTACATATTGGGGTAGGCACAGCCTTGGTATCCACCAAGGAAAATATTCTGGCCTATGCACGTGATGGAGGAGCTGGCAGAGTGTGAGCAAACACCACCTGAGTCTGCCTCTCCTTTTCCTTGGGAAAGAGGGACCTCCACGGCTGGTATCACAGCCTGGGTTGTAGTATGGTGAAGACTTCAGGTGTCCCAAGGTTCCAGGATTTTTTGTTTTCTTTATGGTTTGTTAACATAGAAGAGGGAGAAAGATGAATCAAAATGTGTTCTGACCCTTTCTTGCAGGACAGCTGCACTGTGACTCCTTGGGGAGCCATGGGAGCTCATGACAGGAGCTGCAGGGAGAAAGCTCAAGGAATTGGGTCTCTGCCTGTAGGCGACAAGGGACTGCTCCGGGGTGGATCGGCCTCTCCAGGTGTCAGAGAGCCAGGAGGAAAAACACTGGCCCCTAGACAAGTGGGCAATGTGCCCAGTCTAATCTGTCCAGGCACCTGTACGCCCCTGCCAGTGTCCCTACAAGTGGCAGCGCCACCAGAGCAGAGAAGCGGAGATGGCTAGAGCTTTAGCATCCTGTCGAGATGCCAAAAAGTAATGCTGGAACTTCTCCAGTGCAAGTGGTAATTCAATCCAATTAAAAGTAGGTAAATGCCAGTTAGCCTGCATTTTCCCCAGAGCCAGGACTCTGTATGAACCAGAGAGAGCAAAGGACACCTTTCCAAGAGCCGTGGCCAGCCTGCTGAGAAACAGATTTTTACAGCTGCAGTTTCTGCAGTCTAGAGAGGATAAGACGAGATGGGGAGGAAAGAGGCTGCCAACAGGCAAAAGATAATACACAAACAAAGGTTGTAAAACTCTTCTATCTACCGGGGATGGACCAACAGGTTTAAAATGCAGTAAGATCTAATTCAGATCTCCCTTAGGGACAGCTTTTAAATGCTATGTGGAATGAAACACTGGAATACACCACCTAGAGAAGGCGGTGGAGCCTCCATCTTCTGCAGAACACCATAAGCAAGGAGTCAAATAGAGTCAAACCCAAGATAAGAGATTAAATTAGATCTGTAGAGTCCCACACAGCCCTTTCAAGAGCCATATTTCACAACAGCCCAGAGCCACATTTCAGCAGTCTACTGTCCTGCATAAGTGATTTTACATCCCATTGGGACTGCTCCTATCTTTGAGTTGTACTAAAGCCTCAAGAAGACTTTGACCGAGACCTGTAAAAAGAGGATTATAAAACAAGCTTTGTGCTTTCTCTTCCCTTGTGCCTCCCAGAGGCATTATTTAAAATCAGAACCCTAAGTCCAGGTCTGGCCATGAAGAATCCATGACTCCCAAGGCTTTGCAAACTTCTAAGGCTTTATTGGAGTTGGTACCATTTTATCGTAGACCAGTAGGGCATCAGCCCATCTCTGGACTACACTCCACCTTGTCTGCCATTCAAGAGGTAATTCTCATTAGGGTGTATTGCAGGAGGGGTTTAAGCACCTCTCTGACTGCACAGGAATTACCTAAACTTCTACCTACCTCCTTTGTGTGCCATTTGTACCCAGGGGAATGAAGGAGTCCAGGAAGCTGTGTTGCACCAAAGCTCTGAAAGCAATGAGGTATCTGGTCCAGAAATATCTCTTTTTATGGATAAATGCTGTTAGAGATGTGGGAGTTATCAGGGAGCACAGGCAGAAATACTTCAGACACAGAAACTGAAAAATTCCAGCTGATGGCTGAAATGAGCTTGTGAGACATATTTTGGAGAAGCAGCAGACCAAAGGATACGGTGACCAAGTAGGAACAAGGAATTAGATCAATAAATCCTCTCATCGCATGCAGCCCTACCCAGCATAAAAATATTACCAAAAAAACAAAAGAAAGCCCTGTGGGTGGTGAATGCTGTTCTTGGTCTTCACATTTCTGCTGTTCCTCTGCCCTTTTGTTCCTGCTTTTGGGCACAGCAAGAGAAGTGTGGAAACAAATCAAGAATCAGTCGTACGCAGGAGGAGCAAAATCTCAGACAGCAGCTAACGGCAAGCAGAACATATGTTTACTGTCATCTTCCTCCCCGCATTTGAAAAGCCACCTTGCTTCCAAGGGGGAGAAAAATCCTTTTGCAAGTCTCTTGGAAGAGAGGAGAGCACCTCATCAGCCGGGTGCTGGCTCAGCTCTCAGCGGTGGTTCGGTTTCCTTCATCTGTGCCACCCTCCCCAGCGCACTGATGGAGCCGGTGATTAATTCAGCTCTTTACTCGAGTTTAATGCTGTTCCACAGTCATTTTGCAGAAGTCGTTTCTCTCCCGTGGCAGAAAGCATCCCATTTTGCATGAGCGTCTGTGGGCTGTTGTTTCAGATTGATGGCTCGTACTGCTGCCGCCCGTCCCCCTCGTACAGAAGGGCCAAGAGCCCATCAGAGGGCGGGGACCGACCCCGGCTGGCGCAGGGGTGAGGGGCAGCCCCGCGCCCTGAGCCCAGACCATGCGAACCAAAGCATGGCTTGAAAATACAAACCAACCTGCACATTGCTGCCCGGGGAGAGAGAGGGGAGCGAAAGGAGGAATGAAGAAGAGAGGTAAAGAATTTTGCTTCTGACACCCTCATTTAAGCACAAAGACGGCTATATAATCTCCTTATTCCACAATCAAACTTCCATCAACAACCCTCAATTTAGCCCACAAAGGTGATTTCTCCTACCCACATGCAGTTTGTGCATCTAGTTTGCTTGCGCAACCAGCTTACTGGGAGACCGTAGGGTTGTTCATATCTGGAACTGGACCCAACTGGAATTCATTACAGACTGCAGGACAAGGGGGATTAAAACCGGACTATGCACAAACTATGAGCAAATGACAAATTGCAGTTCTAGGGCTCCTGTGTATAACACAGCACTAGACTCACATCCCAAAGGAAGGAGCACTTTTATGCACTTAATTCCTTCACCAAATATATAATAAACAGACCCTGTAGGTTTCTACCACTTAATTCTCTGTTTTGTTTCATTTTTTCCCAAAAAGTTTACTTGGCCCCGAGCCAAAGTTATCTGTGGAATTTATTACCACAGTGGTTCCTCGGGTCTGACGGCAGCACTGAGAAACAGCAGTGTACAGCCATAAAGGGCTTCAAAAATAGGCAAGTATTAAATCAATTTTAAAAAAAAAAATCGAACCTGTAGTATTGCATATTAAGATGAGGGTCACCGTGTTCCTTGCCACACACCAGTCACCTTGGAGAAGAATTTACTCCCATGAATGACAGGGGCCAATCTTTCCCAAACGTAGTCCATTTATGTTTTCTTCTGCCTTCTCCAAAGAGGATGAAGGTTTCATTTTTCAGAGGAGTAGTTTTTACTTTGTGTCCTGGATGTTGTTGGCTCCTGGACAGTCCCGCTTAGCAGCTCCACAGCACGGGCACTGCCACAGTCACGTCTGTGTGAGATCAGAGCAGAAAGTACCAGGAGCATTCAGCATCATGAGGGTAAAACAAACTTTCACACCTGGAAATTTACTTCCCGTGATGATTTCACCTGGGATATGAGCAACCAGGTCATCCTTTCGCCGTTGCAGGAAGATTTCATGGCACAGCTTGCTGACAAAGCTTTTTTTTCAACAGGCTGAGATTGGACAGGTAGTTAAAAGATTGTCAGAGAAAGCAAGAATATAAAATTAAAAGAAAAAAAAAGCCTTGAGCTGACAAATTAATAAGAATGTATGAGACGGAAAGAAAAAAAACATATTTAATGAGTTGTTAGAGGACATTTTGTTTTGCAAAACATTCATGGCCACATGCTAACCGTGACATGTCACAGCCAACACATTTGCTTGTTATGAATGTTTGACTTCAGTTGCTCACCAGGAAGATGCAAGGTACTCTCATTAGAAGGGCTGTTGCTAGGAAATCAAAGCTTGCTAATTAATATAACTCACCAAAAAATACGATAATTAGTAATGTACAGTGATATTTATATATTTATTTCTGAAGTGCCCTCTTTCATCTCAAAATTTGTATTATTTCTATGGTCTCCAGAAAGAAAACTCTTCATTTCATTGATCCTTTCAGAGGGGTGAAGCATGCCTGACTTTCTACTACTAAATCTGCAACCGTACACGCTCCCTTTCCCCTCAAAAAGCAATCACGGTGGCCAGGCCCACAGCTCTACCCTTGGCTTCATTTGTAGTCTTCACATTTCTGGGTTTTGTTATTCAGTCCTTGACCTCTCCTTAATTTGGACCCTGAAAAATAAGTTTGCAGCTGTAGATTGTTTGATGGTTTTTCTCTCCCACACAAGGAAAGTTTGAGAGTTTATCTTCTTTTTTCAGTGGAAGGCAGGGGAGCTACTAGGAAAAAAGAGGGTTTGCCTGTTGTGTTCTTGATATAGTTATTAAAAATCTTGGAGCTTTATTCTTACTGTGCTTGATAAACGATAAACAGGAATATAAACCAGTAACTAACTGGGATGGAAAAGAAACTACTGGTAATAAGAGGGTACGCGATATGCTTCCTTGCACGCTTAGATACTGTCAAGACCATAACTAGACATACACCATATGTGTATGTATATTATGTACCACCATAATTCTTACTGCACAGGGCAGTATTTTGGTTTTGCTTCCTCCCTGCATTTCTCCTTCATCCCCAGGAATGAGTCAACCAGTAGCAAAGCCGTCTGCACAAACTCACCCCTGTGACAAGTCACCATTAAACCGGTTTCTGGTCTTCACTTGCTCCTGCATTCCCCACCGCCAGTCCCAATCCCCATCCCACCACACGCACTTTAAGTCTGCACTGCATCAGTGGGAGTTTGCTTCAAAAAAAAGGAGCCAACATGCCTCAATGGCCGCTTGAGTTTTACACACAGGAGGTTTACAACGTGGGGATTTTCCAATGCGGGCATGTTCTGGACGGCATTAGTGTAACACAGGGCATCACAGGGGGAGCAGATCCAGCTCCTGCAACAGGGATCAGGATAGATTTTAAGTATCAGTGTGAAGGCAGATTGTCTCCTGATCAGTCATAGCACTATAAATATTAATCTAATGTTGATTTAACAGCCATTTCTCCTGTTCTTGTTCTGCAGTAGCAGCTTCTAACATTGACGACAGAAACACTCAGAGTTTCTGAAGTTCATACTACGGGGACAGCATAAGATTTCCCAAGGTTGGGATTTCCCAATCCCTAACACCTCGGCTCTCTCGGAGAGCCCTGCACGAGCTGCGAGAACCGAGGAATTCGGGACTTGCATGATCTGCTGGGTTCCAGCGCTCTCAAGACGCAGCGGGGTGGATTACAGACGCCAGCTTGAGCAGCACTCGGGGACAACGCGGGCCTGTTCCTGGCCCTTTTCCAGGGACAGTCTCCTGCCTGTTTTCTTTCCTGGATTGTCCACCTTTTTTTCTTTTTTTTTCCTTTTTCTTTTAATACACCCTTGGCGTAGGGGGGAAAAAGAGATATCTTACCTGTGGAGAATTTCCTGTCAGAGTTCCAGATACTGTTTTCCTAGCACAGGTAAAGCAGTGAGAAACTGCAACGGTCCCCAAAAGGGAAGAATATAACCTTCTGTCTAATGCCTTCTGCCCTATAGCTATCACACTGGCATTGCAGCAGAGAGACTGAGCATCAGGCTTTCCCGAGTTCAAAGCTGAACTCGGAGTCCCCCTGGTCCCTGCCAGCAGGCGCGTCTGTCTTCATCTTCTTTCTCCAGTGTGACCTGAAATTAATGAGGACGGTTAATATTCTGGTCTTGACGAAGGGATCTGCACCCCCAGCCAACGCATCTGTCTCCTGGCGTTCTAGGGTGATATATCCAGAATCAATTTTGCATCTTAGTGTCCAAACCACTGAAACAAACATAAAAAGGCAAGAGTCAAGAAACTGGATAAAAAAGACTTCACCCTGTATTGGCCAAAAAATCCTTAATGCTTCATGTCATGCTTTAGAAAATCACTTTAGCCTAAGACTCACTTAGTGATTACAGTCCCATTTCAGACCCAGATACCCAAGTGAAGCTCTGATGGAAGGTTTAGAAAAGGCCTTTTAGCCACAGACAGGGAGATCAATCTGTTTGGTCTCAGAAGGGAGAGAGTGGGAGGCAACTTGATTACACTGTCTTCACATTGGGAAGATAACGGGCACTTAAAAGGGATTCTTATAATCTGGGAGAGAGGCTTAACAAAATGCTCGTGGCTAGAAGCTGAGCCCAGACCAGTTCCAATTAGAAACGAGACACTTTAAAAAAGGAATTTAAAAAAAAAAAGCCACCTATTTAAGTGGTTGTGACCACTGGAACAGTCTACTTGGAAAGGACGGTGTCTCCACACCAAGACTGGATGCTTTCTGGAAGGTGTCCTGCAGTCACCCCTTACGGAGCCTGAGAGGGAAACCCAGCTGGAATTTACCAAAATCTCACCCAGCAGCTCCTTCTGAGCTTAGCTAAGCCCCCAAAATAATTCCATAAAAAAGATGAAACGTCCCTTCCTAGCAATGACAGTGCAGTGCTGTTTTGGTCCAAATCTACCTGGGCTTCAGCAGAGTTTGTGCCTTGAACCACCCTATCAAAACTATCATTGAAATGAAGAGACCACCCAAAACAGCCAGTCCAATTCCTGGTTCACTGCGTTAATACCTTACCCCAGCTGGGTCTTGTCTGCTGTCATTCTTTCACATGTACGTTTGAACTGGAACAGAAGCTGCCTTGCCTAGGAAAACAATACATTTACAGGCATCTATAGTACAGCCTTCCATAATATTCTCCTGCACCCACCATCCCATAGGCAGGAAAAGCAAAAATGGGTTGACTAGAAGCACGCACAAAGGACAGAGCTATATTTCACTCCATTTACACACTTTCATTCCCACTGTGTTAAATAGCGAGCTCTACTGGCCTTCCCCATACCAGCGTCCGTCATTACTCCCTATATAGAGAGACGCTACCACCAGTTACAGGGCTATAAAAGCTCTAGGTGATCCAGAAGGGGTTCAACAGGAACCAACAGGGCTGCATGGCTCTTTCTCCTGGCACATTCCTACCCAGCATACCAAAAAGAAAATAATATCATCAGTTCCCAGAAAAATGAAATGTCTTGCTCCAAAAATATAAATGCCATGAGGACACAAGCTGTATAATACAACTGGTTCCCTTTCTGCAAGGATTTCAGAGGAAACAGTTTGCTTACTGACCAGCATCAGATCCCGTTAGTGATTCTGAAGTCTGATGCTGTTTGATTTATTTATCAAAGCTGATATTTTCAAAGGAGTTTAAAGGAAACATGGTCATCTGGGAGGGGAGGGGGAGAGAAACAGAGAGGTGCAGCACAAAAAGCTCTCATCTAGAATGGCCTTTTCAAAAAGTTCCATGAAAGATTTCTTTAAGAAGTCCCCAAAAGCTTTTATTGAAACAGTTACACACTTCCCTACACAACACCTAGCCAGGAGCACCAAACACACCGGTGCAGAGGGGTTTGTACGCACATGCAACCCCCTGCGAGCAATGCAGAAGGCTTTATCTGTGGAGCACTTGCCTGTGGTTTTAACCTGGCAGCCCTTCCTTGCTTGCTCTTCTGTCCTTTCAGGAGAGAGCACATACCTATGTGGGGAAAAAAAATACTTTAAATATCACACCGTAGCCTGGAAAAGACAAAGAACTCTTTTCCATCCCACGTAGTTTCTAACTGGCACGTGAGCTGGAAAACACATTTCCATAGGAGTTAGTGGAGAAGAGCAACATGCTACACCAGCCACCAGCAGCGAGCAGGGTGGACCTGCCTGCTGTGCCGAGGCTGGCTGGCGCTTGGTCCTTGCACTGGAGCCCCATTCCTCTTCTCAGCTGCAGTGAACTTCTCCAACATAGCTGCAGCTGCTAAAATTAGCATGGGATGAAGTCTACTGTATTCTGAACAATTTGCTGCCCTCTGTAGTCCAAGCAGAGCTTTATTCAATCCATGGCAGGAACATTACTGCTTTTAACTGAATTCCTCCACCGACCCTCAGAAGTGTGGGCCCAAGACGGCACAAGAAAAAGGCAGTGATGACAGGTCCAACCGGGCAAGCAACAAAGTCACCCTGCCAAATGCGTGTCGTCTCTGGGGGAGTCATCCCAAGGGTTTCCCATCGCCAAGGAAGCACTCCCCGAGAGTCAGTCATCAAACTTCACAGGAACCACCCCGCAGTTAAAAAGGGGACAAACACGGCTTGGGGCAATACCCCCAAGCCTGGCTTGCTGCTCATGTTTCTAGCGGCTCTGCTGTGTCTGTAAGCTATAGGAATTCAAAGCTGGAATAGAAATCTGCAAAGTCTGCGTGAAGCTGAAAAAAAAACCTCACAGCAGCCTGAGCAGAGACCCCTGGCGAGGCACAACTCTTTAGCATACTTCAGCATCTGCAGGTAGGACATTTCCTTTGCCAAGCTCGAGCTGCTCACCTGCCGCGTTTCTCTCCGGTGAGTTAACCAGAAAAAGGGAGCTCAGCCCATCGGCCGGGCTCTGCAGAAACCTGCCGAGCCCGCGGGCGCCGAGGAGAGCTGAGGTTTGGAGACCAGAGGGGCTGAGCCACAGGGTCCCACCGGCCAGCGCAGGCACGACATGTAAATAAATGGCTGGCAATATGTTCAGGAGATCAAGGACCTCTTCGCCTCCGATGGCACCTGGCCCCAGTACTTAGATTATTATGAAAGAGGGAACATAGCTCAAAACAAACTAAAGCTCCTATTTTCAAAGCCCCACTATCCTGAAGCAATTTCCCCCCTTCCCTCCCAACCCACTGCCTTTATTAAAACTAATCACAAAGCTGCCGGCAGGGAAAAAAAGCTCCTTCACTGCAAACCAATGAAGTTTACAGCCAGGTTTTTCCCCGAAGAAAACAGTTTCTGCTTTTCAGCCTTCCCCAATTACGCTGGTACAACACATTTCTCAAGGTGACAGGTGCTCTGGGTTTAACGTCACCTAAATAAAGTCTGTAGGTAGATGCAGCCCTCCAGTGGTGAGAGTAAAGACACACATTTTTGTCATTTATACATTTTTTCTATGTGTTCATAAGAGTCAAATTTATCGTAATGGTCAGCGATTGCTTCTTCTTCTCCCTCCTGATGGCATTTGGGGGTGCCAATGCACAGAAGACATTAAATCCAGCTCCGGCTCCAAGTGGGCACATGGGCTCCATCCCACGAGGACCACGGCTCAGGGGCTGAGGACAGACAGGAGTAAGCACAAAGCTGAGCCATGTGAAGCTTTCAGAGGAGCAAGGCTCCTCCGTGCACAACCTCATCTGGCCCAGCAGGGTGTCCTTCTGCCAAGGAGCCCCTCAAACCAGAAGCAGCGTCTGCCATACCTTGGCAATCAGGACACCCTCCCATCCTAATTAAGGCCCAATCCTGCCTGTTCAGTCTCTGGGCATCCAGGTAACACCCAAACCACCAAGCTTGGGTTTGACACTGCCTTTGGGCTACTTCATGCTCAGTCCCGATCCCTAAAAGACATCACTACCACTTCACCATAATTGCAGTCGGTCTCCCATCACCTTTGCATTGAAACAGAGGCAATATTGATGCTCAGACAACAGACCTGGGAGACCTTGGTCATCCAGGGGCATTTCCCCCACTATATGGACTAATTCTTACCTGCACAGCGTAGGGATTATTTGCTGCTACTTCAGGTCCTTCAAGAAGCGAAAGGAGAAGGGGCAGGACATGGGCCCAGGACAGACAGCTTCATTGACTCCTTGTGGCTCTGGTCACCACTGTTTAACTTGATGTGAGCACCTGGGCTGAGCCTGGGTCACATTCCTGTCCACCCTCTTGACACCAGATCATGAGGAGGGTCTCTTGTGAACAGGTCAGAGCAGCTCCTTGCATTTTGTTATGCTCACATCAGACCTCTGCAGCACTCAGCATCTAACACACACTGTACTGCTTCTTAAGAGAGTGGAAGAGAAAGAGTTTATAGCAATCTAGCAAGATTTGGATACAGTCTGGGTCCAATTGCTAAGGAAAAACTCAAAATGATGTTGCAAAACAGGTCTGGAGGGAGTCTTGGCTCGGGGCTGCCTGTCCGTGGGAAACGGGGTCCTTCGAGACCCAACCCAGACAGCACCTATCCCTGCACCCATACCTGAGCTCACATCAACAGCTCTCCCACTCCCACACACAGCTCTATTACAGCCATTTTCCAGCAATCCTTCAATATAGCAGTGCCATCTTCAGGCAAAAAGCCTGCCCTGCGCTCCTCTGCCGGGGTAGGGACCTGCCGGGGGCGAGGGCAAGGCGCGCTGCGGGGCGGGCTCCGGTAAAACAACCCGGTATGAAGAGTAACGACTCGGTAGCACAGTGCAAGGCTCCTGCCAGCTGAGACCTTCCACCTTTTCCAGCCCAAATTTTTCTCCTGATTCAGATACTCCCACAAAAGCCTTTCCATTCCCAGCAGGTTTTATCCTGCAGCCCATGCGTCTGAACGGCAACAGGAGGCGGGCTCTGGCTCTCCTCCGGAGCAGACATGTCTTCACCTCAGCTCTCTGCGTATGGACCTGTGCCCCCACAGGGCCCGAGATGCCCATTGGCCTCAGACACAAAATTTTGCAGAAAAATAGCTATTTACACTAATGCTGTAAGCAAAGGGCCCGTCTCATCAGGATCATCAGTAACGGTGCTCTGAGTCCATGATGCAAAGGCTGCAGATGGCGGGGGGGGGTATCACCTTGCAGGACTTGAATTAATACATGCTACCGCAACGCAGGATGTGTAGGTCCTGATGGCACTGTCATGGTGAGTCACCCTCGGCCCCCGTGGGCTCGGCAGGTTTCTGCAGAGCCCGGCCGATGGGCTGAACTTTTTCTGGTTAACTCACCGGAGAGAAACGCATTCGCACAGTCCCACCCTGTGGCTCCACGCACCTACCAAATCCCAAGGTTTGAGCTGCAAACCCTGCCTGCCCTGCAGAGCTTTGGGAGAGACCCTGTCTGCCTGGGGCACGGTGCAACCAGCCTCTGGGAATGCTCGCTGGGTAAGGTAGTGATGATCCCGGCTGTGCATGCCGACACGCTGTGACACTCCCGCAGCTCCTCCCGGCATCCCAGCGAGGGCAGGGGGCTCACAGACCGTGCTGCAAGCACTGGTCATTTGCTTTGGAGGGCACTGTAGGGGATGGTGTAATGGGATGGTCTCAGCACAGATGAAATGTCTGCGTGGTCCTGAGCCTCAAAGGATAATGTGGGAGAGCAATATCAGCTTCCCACTATGAACAGGCGATTCTGGCACCTTACAGGGAGAAAGACCTTTACTTTCCCAGCCATCCTTCCTCTTCCCTGACAGCAGATGTTACAGACAGCCCTTCTTGCTGCAAAATGACAACAATTGCCACTAAGCGGTTTGTTTCAGGAAAAGCCACCTTCCACCAGTAAGAGCTACCATTTGGCACCATTCAGCCCAGCTGTGGATAATTTACCATCAGTGGCACATCAGCCTGCGGGCAGCGAGGCAGCGTAGACTGTCCCGCTGTGCTAGAAAAGCCAGGAGGTTGCAATGCTCTGCAGCACACTTCAGCCGGGAGCTCAAAGTATCGCCTAGTTTGGCAAACAGTGCTGCTTATCTTAATTAAGCCCTGAAATGCATGGATTGTGGGATGTAATGGTGAATTACAGCTTTCAGCTGGATTCCCTGGGTCCTGCGCCAGCTGCTCCACAAGCCTGGGCTGGCAGTGCCGAGGTAGGGCAGCCCAGCAGCTGCTTTGATTCAAACTGGCTGCAAATGGCCATAAAAAGCAAAAAAGAAAATACAGCTGAGAGCAAAGCAAGCCCACGGTGGTCTGGCCACGATGCTTTCACCACCTCCTTTAGCAGCAGAGGAATTGGCATAGAGGACCCCGCCTTCAGTCTGCAGCAGAATTTGCCTTATGGCAGGATGATTCCCACAGCTTGGAAAATATCCGTGGTGGGAAAGTATTTGCATGGGTTGGAAAACATAGTGTGGCTGCACTGGGAGGTGGGAAGCTGCTACACTGCCTTTTATTTCCACACTAAAGCAGTTTTCTCCAAGATTGGACCAAGCCCAAGGCTCAGCATCTCCTACCAGTGTGGTGTATCCTCAGAGGTAGCAGCTCCCACCCAGGATCTAAGAGGAATTTTGGCCACCTGAATACATCTCTCTGTGCCAGGGATATGCCATCACAGAAGCCCTTGGCCGTTCACACATAATGTGGGGAGCAAACAGGACAAACTTGCAGACACACAGCATACCTTTTTTAAGCAGCCCATTCCTGTAAGTCACGGACATCCCCATGCTAAGGCCTAGGTATTGCTTTTTGGTTAAAAAGAGGAGCGGTTCAGAGATGGGTAAAGGGCTGTGTCTGATGAAGAACATCTCAGGATTTGGGTGGTGGCTGCTTAACCCTGGTAACATCACATTCAAACAAGGTATGTAGGGGACCTGGGATCGGTGGTTTCAGAGCTGTCCTCAGGTTGACCACATGCAGCTGCTCTCTCCTAGTGCAGCACCATCAGAGGAGGTGACTGATTTATTGCTGCGCCTACAGCAGCAGGTTGCAATGCTCAGGTCCTTAAAAAAGCTGGGCCTGCAGCCCCCAGATGGTACCCGAGCCCCGGCTGGAGGTGGGCACTGAAGGACCCAGTTCCCTGTGGCTGCTTTGAGAGGTTCCTGTGCCGTGGGGAAAGTTCATCCTTTTGTGAATAGTTCTCCTTTTCCCAATATCCCTAAAGTGTTTTCAGGGTTTTGTTTCAGTTTCTTCAGGAAAAATAAATCCCAAAGAAAAGCCCCAAGGATGAGGGAGAGGGAGATATTTCCATTATAACCAATATTTTTGTTAAAAATTCCCATTTTCCTGAACCACTCCAGTAACTATCTTATCTTTCACCCTTCTGCAGCATCTGGAAGGTACCCTGCAGAACATCATTAGGAAAATGGTTCCTTGCACATTTTTAAATAAAGTAAATAAACAAAGAAAAGGAGAAGGGTCTTGCAAGCCCATAGGCGAGCTGGGATGCAAATGATGGGATCCAGGCAGGACAAGTGAACGCCAGAGTTTGCACGGCATCCAGAGGAGTTGCCCCAGCTCTGCACATCAGGTATGTCAGATGAATCCAGGTTCATCCTGGGGATCCAGGTCCCTCAAAGAATCTGTGCGTTTAAAATTCTTCAGGGGATTGATGGCGTTAGAAATCTTTCTTTAGTAGCTTTACATGTTAACTTGTTACCCAAACAGCATATACTCAATGAGAGTCCATCTGGTTCAATAGAAATAGATCTTTATTAATAACATGCACATCATATGTATATTTAAAATACATATACATTTTTCTACTATTCACTTTAGAAAACAATTTCATAAAAACCTTTAATCAGGTCCCAAGTAATTTTAAACATTAAAAAGCCATTTTTTTGTTATAGAACCAGTAGGTATTATTCCAATTAAGTGGTGTATAATCACCATGTATTTAACATAATGCAGGCTCATGCATTTCAATAGAAATAGGTGTTCCCTTTTCTGCTTTGTTAATCATGTCAAATATATGATGATATACTTGACAACACCTGCCACAGTTATTATATGCGATTGTGATTCCCTGCTGAGAGTGCGCTGTACAGGTGGCATTTAAAAGCTGGAGACAACTTTTTTACAACTTTCTGAGTTCCCGTGAGGGGCGTCTGGCGTTGTAGGTAACCCAGAACCCAGTTAGGACAGAAACCAGAAAAACAGAATTTCATGACCGGCGAAGAGGAAAGCAATCTAAAAAAGAAGAGAAGAGCGAATTGCCATATCCCCTCTGTTTTCATTGCAAACTGAGGGCAGGGTCGTGTTTCCCAAGGCCCTGCCGAGTACCGAACCGGATCTGTATAGAGTGCACAGAGTTATCAGCTATACACGGTTTGCAGATTTACAGAACATATACAAAGGCTCATATGAGGATGGGACTTTAAGGCACAATAGTGCATATACTCAACATACTCATTGAAAACAAAAGTTCAATTTACAGTGCAATATAAGCGTATTCAAGAACTCAAGCGGCAGCTCGATAATCACTTTCACCGATAATTAGGCAATTGAGGAGTACTTCTGCGGTGCACAGCAGCCCCAGCCCTGCACACACTCATACACATGCTGAGCGTCAAGTACACGAGGAGTCTCCCAGGCTTCGGCGAGAGGATCTGTGCAAAGAAACTTAGATGATAACCGAAGCGTTTACAGGATCAGGGCCCTAATATTTCGGGGTGTCTGCACCAGGTCGTACAGGCAGAGATGCTGCCCTGCTGAGCCAGGCTGCCTCCCGGCACCTGTACCCCTCTTGCCTCCAGCCACGGCTCGTGCAGCTCCAGAAGGTGACCCCACGCACGCACCCACGCCGTGCCGCCCACGGAGCCACCACCGCCCCTTCTGCGTCCAGGATCAGGCCCAGCATTTACAGCCAGTTAGGAAAAAGCGGCACAAAGAAAACTTATTTAAACACTAATTACAGTCAAGTGTGCGGCTATGCCGAGACGAAAATGAATTGTCCTAAGCCAGTCGTTCCCAAAATGATCACCTCTCATTACCAAGTCCGTCCTTGTCCCCCAGCTCGTCTACATTCTCTCTGATGAATATACTGTCTCCAAGGCAACTGAGTCAAAGGGAGGGAAGGACTTTCTTTACATCCACTGCAAACATAGCCCATATGTGGGAGTTCCTACTGCAGTCATAATAGAATATATATATATATCTATCACTGAAAGTTGACCACCTACAGACAGATTCACACATCAGAAGCCAGAAGAGCTGAATTGTAGCTACAAACCCAAAAAAGAAAAATCACTGTATGTAGCTGTATTAAAATGCTGGTACCCGGTAACTTGGTAACTAAACGTTAAAATCAGCACATAATTCTAAAAGTGTCAAATTAAATATTTTGGGAGTAACTTGCAATGTTATTGCACCTTTGTACTTCTTTATCACCCCATAAACTATGGTTTTTAAGCACTAAAGTAGAATGTTTCAGACCCACTTTTCAACAGCACAAATCACTGCGCAAAGCGGAAGGCAGTAAAAACTTGAGCAGACTTAAAATATTTAGAATTGTGGACCTTTGATTCAATTTCTTATCAAAAAGTCAACCATAAAAAACCAATTTGTTTTCTAGAAAGAAATAATCAATTTTAACAGCTCCTAGAGCAAGTAGAAATAAAAAAATCAGGCAATGTTTTTTGTTCAAGAAAACAACACACGAGAAAAACATGAGTAAAATATCATCCTCTTTCACAGGTAGCCCAAGGAGTTTTGTTATCTGATCCAGATTTTTGTCTGTTGTGCCTGTTCAGTTATTATAACACCTTACCAGAGAAGCTTTCAATGAGTAAGAAAGTATCTGTCTCTTCCAGCAGGCAAAAGAGCCTCTCTTCAAAGATGAATCTGACAGGGGCAATGGGTTTTTTCAGGTGAGGTTAAAGGCTTTAATCCCACTGAGCTTTTTCATTCCACTGAAACGTTATTAATTTTACATAAAAAGTTATGTTTATTCAGGCCAGAACCATCCTATGAATATAATAAAGTAGGTCAGTGAGAGACAAAAAAGCATTTTAGCATTTCATGTAGATGCTAGATCATTATGAATTCAGGTGAAAATGGACACAAAGAAAAAAAAATGCATAAATCAGATCACTTCAGAGCGGAAAATTACATAGTTTGAAAAATCAGACGACCGAAGTAATTTTCCTTTACCACCTAGCAGTCTTCCAATGTCCCTACCCCCGCCCCTAAGGCTGCATGAGGCGAGCGAGGTGCCAGCAGAGGCCAGAGAGCTCTTTGGGGGACAATGGCACGACAGCCACCGTATCATCAGCCCACATCCCACGCAGCAGATGGGTTTCGCTGCCAGCTTTTACTGGCGGTATTAGGGCTGTTCCACACACCGGGAATTAGCCTGGCCTTTCCCAGCCAGCCCCTGTCGAGGTGGGCACGGCCACTTTTAGCTGGAGATTTCTCAAGCTATGCCAAATGCGAGCTTCATCGCTCACACGGGTTGGGGCTGTGCAAGCCCAGGGGCAGCAGGAATATAAGCACAGGTAGCCAAGCAGCTCTGACACCGAATTACACTGACTGAGGGTTTAAGGACACCCTTTTGTAAGAAACAAGTAAATATGCCTCGTCTCAAAATAAAAACAAAAACCTGAACATTCATCATGACTAATAGCACCTCCCAAACAGCACTGCCCTGTTTTTCCAGCCTTCCCACAATATCTGTGCTGTTTATGTCCTCCAGTTTGCAGGTTATCCTTGTTTTCAATTAGACTGTTGCCTTTTTTTTCCCATTTAAAAAAGTATCTGGATTTCACTGTTTCCTTCTGTCTCCTAAACCTGTACTGGCTTCTAACTACTGGTATGGGAGTTAACTTTGCTCTTCACACCTCCTGCTTTTGCCTTTCTGTCTTTTCTCTTGCACTAACACATGCCTGAGAGCTGCGATGATATGTGCAACACACACGACTAGGACGCTCTAAGCTGGGGTACAGGAGGAATCCCACACGAAGCACGTCCCTGGCAAGCAATGGTATTTGTTCGTACTGGATAATGCTTCAGAAATAGCATCAGCCACATCTGCATGAGCAAAGCCTTTCAAAATAAAAAATTAGGTTCTTAGATACATATCTGCCTCCAGCTGAGTGTGCACTATTCTTTACTTTGCTTTAAAGCTTTAAAATGGTGATAGCCAGCGAGGCAAAGCCGGTTTCTTCACTGTAAGCCAACAGACCTGCAGGACTTTGACAGGCTTTGGATTATCTCGCGTATTTGTTCAGCAATTCTGGGATGCGAGTCACCCGCAGGTGAACTGCAGGCGTGTCAGTAACGGATCGTTTACAGGCTCGTTAATCACATGTCCCCAGGTTATAGTGCAATCTTTGCTTTTGACCCCATTGCTGGAGCATCATCTTTTCCCTTATATTACTCTTTGGTATTTTCATGACATAGCTTTGGCAGCTATAAAACTTTCCACTTGTAGTCATCAATTTGCTGAACATCTCTCATGTCATAGCTTGTGAAATATATATTTACATATTCTAAGGTTAATTCCCAGACTGAAATTAGACATTTCACTTAACCTGAAACACTATTACTAATGCTGAGTAGTTTCATCAGGAGAATCTCTGAGGTTTTACTAGCATCTGTCAGGTACATTCATTCTCTATCTATGAAAGTTATCATTGTTTTTCTGCCTTTTATATTCCACATAAAAAGAAATTACTGTCTATTCCCTAGCACCAAGGTGAGCCTCTGGCCAAACAGCAAATTAGCATGCAAAAAAGTATCAGGGAAACAGCTAGGGAAAGAATCAAATGAAGTTAAGGAAACACTGATGACGGGCTGAAGAAACAATCTTTCCTGTGAGTCATTCTGGCTTGTATTAAAATAGCAAAGTAGATACCAGCTAAGAGATAATATAAGTAAAAGGTGAATGCAATTATTTAAAAAAAAAAAAACAACTTGCAAATCTCAGTACAGAGTGTCTTGTAAGTAGCAAGCGAGTTAAGTCTCCGAAAACTCTACGCAAAAGGCTGGTTCCTTTGGCACTGACTCCTTCATGGTCAAAGCATTTCTCAAAAAAACTTTCTATCTATACCTTTACAGTAAATAACTTGCATTTTACTCCTCACTGTTAGACTACTCCACTGCTTTGGGGGCTCCCCTTCCACCAGGGATGGCGTAATTTAACTGCAAAGTGATTTTGAACGTCTGTATCTACACACAGATAACTTAAATGCAGCTTTGTTTCTACAAAACACATTGCGCGCAGTCTCTGCGGATAAGGACCTCCGTATTGCACCAGCTCTGTGTGTGTGTCAAGGTACTTCATAACCAGGGGGTTAACAGCGGGGACTGCAGAGCATTATTCAAAGTACCTTCCACTCAGCTCTGAACGCATCCGCCTTTGATCACAAGTATATCTGCAATTAGTGCCTCATCTTAATATCTCAATAAGCAGTTCAAGCATTCAGAAACAAACATCAGTGGGTCTAACAGCTACTTTAATTCATTTTATAAATAAGCAATTGAGAATTTTGCTCCAAGTGGCTGCTCGTGTAGCCCATTCCGTAAACGGCGTTCTCTGCAGAGTAAGGCACGATGCGATACGAATGCAGCTCTTCATAATAGAGCGACTGGGAACAGCACTCCTGTACCATAAACTTCAGCCGTTTTCGTGCGTCAGAGTAAGCAGTCCTATAACACGGAGCCTCCTTAAAGTATTCATAGCTCTCCCTCTCTGTCTCTAGGTGAATCTTCCTCAACAGATTGTTAATTAATACAGACCTACGGAGATAGGCTTCAGGGTCGTCCAGGAATCGGAGTTTCTGGAGAGAAAGTTTTAGAATACAAGTCCGGTCCTCGGGTAGTATCAGGTGCTGGGGAGTAAAGAGCAAGCAAATGGGTCTTTAGCATTGAGGAATGAAACCGGGGGAGGATGGGGTCTGGGATGAGAGAGCTACTCACTTTTGGACAATACTCATGGTAATCTTGATGTAAATGTTCTTCTTCTGCATATTTTCTCTTAAAGTAGGCTACTTTCGACGTCGTTAATGTCTTTGGTAGGCCCCGATCAGATCAGCTCTGCACAAAACAAGAAGAAAAAGAGGCTCGGTAACGCTGCCATGGTGGCTGTAACGTCACGGTCCGGGGTGTGTAGGGGAAGGAGGGGTCCGGAGGTGGGACAACGCTCAGCCTCAACCTGCAGCCCTCAACCCACTGCAAAAATAATTGAGAGGCTGGAAAATGTTTCTGAGCCGCCACCCTGAGGCTTGCCAGCACAGCAAGCCCTGCTCCTGTGCTTCCTTTGGCACTGACTCCTTCATGGTCAAAGCATTTCTCAAAAAAACTTTCTATCTATACCTTTACAGTAAATAACTTGCATTTTACTCCTCACTGTTAGACTACCCAGCACTGGACACAGGCTGCCACTGCCGGGCAGGGTCTCCAGGTCCTACAACCGAGCAGGGTACCCCTGGCCAGCCACAGCCCCGCAGAGGAGGGCGAGAGAGATGCCCAAGCTGGGAAGGTCTCCATGCACTGCAGGAGGGACCAGGATGGGGCCACCCGTCTGCAGGACAGGGGTCCCTGCGCCACGCTGGGGGCGGGTGGGACAAGGGATGGGTTTTAATTTCCACACACCACGCACAGAGCTCTGTGGTTTCCCTGGAAAACCAATACAGAGCGTGTTCACTAGATGGTAGTGTCGCCCCAGAGAAGCAGGAGAGTCCCAGCTCGGTGGGAGGGTGATGGAGCTGGTCTGGTCTTTGGGTTGCTTCAGTTTTTCAGGGCGCAGAGGCTGAAGGCTCAGCTTTTGGGCTAAGAGAAGGGACTACTGGGCTTTTGTCCTGTGACAAGAGCCCGGTGGAGGTCTGCTCCCCCAGAGCAGAGCCTGCAGAGGACCAGGGCTCTCTGCACACCCGCAGCTGGGCCTGGCTGGCTGCTCCGAGATTGTTCATCTCTATGGAAAGGTGACATGGTGCTATTTCAGCATCTTTATGAGATCCGTAACTTTGGCGGTATTCAGTCTGCTGAACACCAGGTCCCTGTGAAAGCCAGGACTGGGTTTTGCTTTTCTATTCACTAGACAAGACGAGGAGGCATGTGCATTTGCGGCTGGCATCATCACCTCCCAAACCCTCTCTTTTGTAAGAAATTTCTGTTGTTTGCTTTTAAATGCGCTATTTTTAAAAAACTTATTATGCTGATGTTTAAAGGCAGTCTGGGGAAAGAAAGTATGCGGAGCCACTTTTTAGAATAACTCAAAGCCAGGTCCTATGGGATATGTTTTCTTCTGCAAATTGAGATCTCCTTTTGGGGGCATTTGAAACTTAGGTTTTCTGAGGAAACAAAGGACTTCGTTCTGGACTGCTTCTCTGCCACAATAGAAAAGCCAAAATGTATTGCACAGCCAAAACACAGACCTCATGTCACTGGGGGGCTCCTTGAGTCTTAGCTGCAGGTGGGAGTGAAGATACCCACACAACTATTTCAGGGACCGGTGGCATCTCTCCTTCACTAGCAGGAAGGAGTAATGTGCTTTCCCTTCCTTCCTCTACACCAAAAACCCTCAAGAAGGGGCTGAAGAAGAAATCCCCTCATAAGAGACTCTTCTTGTGTTTTCTTCCTGAATTTCAAGTCTGTGAGGATGGAGGTTTCCCATAAACGATGTTACAAATCTGGGCAGAAAACTCTTGACTGGTGGGTAAACACCTCATTTGGAGCCAAGATCCCCAGCCCTGCTCTGGGACCCGGCCCGACATGGGTTGCACAAAACAGCAGCATTTCCCCAAGAGAGGGACCGTCGCTCTTGCAGAGGGACAACGCTACGGTTTAGCCAACCTGGACCACCGCACACACCAGAGACGCTCCCTGCACCGACCTCAGCTCTCAAGGGCAAGGGTGCAGCTGCGGTCTTCACAGCTCTGTTAGCATTGAGTAGCTGCAAACGCTGGTTTAAATTCACATGCAGCAACCTTCACCGCCTGCAGGCTTGATTCTAGTATTTGAATTATGCCAGAGCCTGGACATCCTGGACATTTAATTACTCTGATACTAGGTTCTCCTAGGTGAAAACCCCTCTGCTGTGTTATCAGAGCGCAATCACAAATGCATTTATCCTCCCAGCACCGTGGGATGGGAGAACGTTACAGTTTTCCTCACACTACTTTGAGGAAGACAAAGGTACAGAAAGATGAAGTGACATTCCTGTGGCCACCCAGGCTGTCAGGGCTGGGAAAGGAGCCAAACCCAGTGGACAGGTTGATGAGCCAACCATGGGCCCATCCTTCCTCTTCAAACCAAGCCTCTAAATGCTAAAACTTGCTCCCTAGTGGTTTTCAAGTGAAAAGGCTGGAGGCACAGACCTAGCATTGCCTGTGTGCAGCGCAAGCAGAAAATCAGCCCGAGTGCAGGGGCCAGACAGACAACCACAGCGTGCGGAGCGTCACAGCTCAGTCCTTCGGCTCCGCCGGCTCCGTGCAAATCTCTCCTTTGCTGCTCCTGGCCACAGGAATCCCTCTCCCTGCCCCAGAGATGGAGGGTGACAGTGGGACCTTCAGCATCCCCTGAGCACGGGTGGCCCTGGAGGCACCGGCAAACAGCAGGGAGCCAGGAGAAGGCAAGGAGCCACTGGAGCGCTGGCACCCTGGCCCTGCGGGGGAGGGGGGCTGTGTGTGAGCGCACGCACGGGCTGGGGGCTGATGCTGGCTGGCAGAAGCAGACGGAAAGAATTGTATTTTGCAGAGGGACACATACGCCCATCCCGGCAGTGGGTTCATCGAGCATCCAGCTGGCACCCCCTTTCTGGGGTTACGTTCAGCACCAGCCTGGGATATACCCCTTGGGTGCAAAGTGGTCGGCTGTACTTAAATTCCTAAAGACTTTACATCAGACAAAGCAGCAAAATTATAACAACGCCCCATACCTTGGTTTAGTAGCAAGGAAGGAAAACAACCAGCAAATGAACACCAAGAGCACCTCTGGGCTGTAAGGTTGGTTTTAAATGTATGTCTGTGTCCCACTTGTAAGTGAAAGGCTACACTCTAAGAGCAAAGTAGCCACAAGCTGCTCGACACCACGCTAGCTGTTGGCAAATTCCGGCAATTCAAATCTGCAGGGCTTGGGGCACCCACTTCCCCAGCCCAGCAGCTCCCATGGGTTGTCCCGGGTGGATCAGCTTCTACCTCCTCTCTCCGGGAGGGAAGGGGTGCTGCCTGCACGCTTGCAGCAACAGGACGAGAAAGTGAACCGAAGGCAAGCGAGTCCCATCACAGGGCTGCTCCACAGAAGCTCAAGGTCTGCTCTCGTGCTCAGTGTAGCTGCCATCCCACCACCACCCATCTCATTGTCATTGTCATCTTTTGTGGCTGCTGGTGATGTCCACACATCTGTCTGCAGGGGAACAAGAGCATGAACTGTGCTCTCGACACCAGCTCGGATGCTAAAGCCTACGAGGGGCACCTCTCCCTGCAGGAGGCTTGCATGGACCAAGCCTTTCTCTAATATTTAGCTTGAAAGTCAGAGCAAACTGGCTCTGTGCGTGCCTAAGGGCTGCTTGGCCAGGGTTACAGGCGTACAAGGCTGTAGTAATGCCGCAGTGAATCAGACCCTTAGTGTTTTGTTTAAATATAAACATATTGAATCAGTGCTTTTTGTGTAGAAGGCTATTCTCGCGAGCCAAGTGTTTTGACAGTTACAGCAAGGTGGTATGAGTCACTGCCTCTGCCTCAGTCAAGCTCAGAGACAGATACATCTTAATCACATTACATTTTTTTCAGCGCTACACCACAAGTCAAGGCACAGGGCCAAATTTCCCCACGGGGACTAACCAGCGTAGCACTGAGTCCTGAGTGCGAGATTTGTCCTTCCAGCCTGGATGAACCTCAGAAAGGCGCATTCAGCATCCCACCGGCGTTCAGCTGCAAGCCCTCTGCTAGTCACCGAGGACTCGGTAAAATTTGCAACAGCGAGCAACGCCGCCGGGGCTCAAGAGCCACAGGGCAGGGGCTGCCTGCTCACGCTGGCCAGTGTTTACACCCCGCCGGTGCGTGCCTGCTCTGAATGCACGGCACATCGGAGCACGGCGGCTGTAGCTGCCGTTAATGCTAATGGAGGTTTGAAGCATAAATCCCACACACGGCAGTGAGGGAATAGACGCCTCTGTCTCAAGCCTGGATCTCTCAAACGCAGCTTCGTGAGGGCTTTAATTGTACTTTCAAAAGAGCAAAATGTGCCTGTTCCTATTTATTTCTCTGGGAATAATTACAGTGCTCTATGGCGTGGTACCCACAGAGTTATTAGACATGTTTGGACAGAGGGTTATCTTATCTAAATTGGATTGGAAATAGATTTATAACACGGCAACACCACAGTCAAACTGCAAATGGCAAGAAATTCTCTTCATCTGGCCCCTGCGCTCCCGCGTCACCCCAGCGACAGGAGCCCCTCTCCGGCACGAATTAGTGCCAGGTGATTTCCACAGGGCTGCAAGCTAGCCCGGACAGGAGGCAAGACGGAGTTTAACAAATAATTCAACAGCCAGGAAAAAAACCCCAAAGCTTGTGCTTTTCCATCTCAGGCAAGAGAGAGGGATCCGCAAGCCCCGGGTCTGCACAGCAGCTCTGCCCCAGAGCTCATACGTGAGACCTTGGGAGCGTTCCCACACCTGCCTGTGCCTCCACCCCTCCTACCTTTCCTCGGGAAGAAAATTCATCCCTGCCTGCTCGGTGCTGCAGTGAAAGGGGTTGTAGGAGCAGGTACTATTGGCTTGTTGATGCAGACGTCTGCGGGGGGGAAGCACGGAGGCTCGCTGGCCAAGCCAGACCTGCCGACGCTGCGCGCGGAAGGGGGTGAGTCAAATGTGCCGGTGCTCTGCAGGGTTTCCTCTCGCAGTGTAAGGGAGGATAATCAATATGCAAGCTAACGCTGGCTGAGACAGAAACCATTTCTGAGCACCTTTTGCATGCACAAATAGAAAACCCGAGGCTTCTGAGCACACAGAAATTGGCATTTATTATCAGCAGGAGACGTGACTTTGACATGGCAGGAAATATCATCATGTCCTTGCGACTGCTGTCAAACTGCAGTGGTAAATTCCCCCGACTCTAACCTTAGCAGCACTCACGATTAGGGAGTGCTCAGCTGAAACCCTCCTCTGATTTCACAGGCTATGCTGCTGCATTTCCCCTCTTCCAGGGGCAGGAAAAGCAGCTGGTCCCACTGTGGGATTCCCAGTTGATAATGCAAAGCTACCAGACCACAGGCAGATGAACATGTGGATCGAAAACACATGCCAGCCCCAGGATTTCACACGGACTGCCGATCGATTGCAGTCCTTCCAGAGTATCGGGTCTTACTCCTCGCTTAGGCGGAGAGAGCCCCCTTTAATTGACCCGTGGAAAGGTGGGCACCCACAGCCGTGCTGTTGTCTGCTGGCTGGAGCTGCTGGCTTTGCATTTTAAAACTGCCTTTCTTTTCGTTTGCTAATTGCTTTGCAGATCTCCCTAATTGCAGATTCTCCCTGGGCACACGTGTGTGCAAGGCACAAGCATCTGACTAGCTCTCGTGAGTGCATAAAGACACGAGACTTAATGACCGAGAGACTGACTATTCCTGTCTCACTCCTTGTAGTCCCACTGCTTTTATCCATAGAATAAAATCCTATTTCCAGCTTCACCCCCTCTCAACACTAACCCAAGTAATTTCCCTCACTCTGAAGGCAAGCCCGACCAGCTGAAGTCTGCAAACTTGTTAGTTACCTGAGGATGCGGAGTCAATCTGCAAAGGGTCTTTCTGGGGTTATCTCAGCAGTTCTGGTAAGATTTCCTCTTCGCACGGGCTCAGCGAGCATTTCTGGCAGCCCAGCACTGCTGAACGGTTACCTGCCGTGGTGGATCAAGGAGAAACACACATGGTTCAGGTGGCAAAGTCAGGACATACCCGGCAAGTAGCTGGAGGGGAAAGTGCTATTTCAGCAGCCCCACAGGGCTTAATAACAGGAAAAATAAGAGTTCTGATGTCACATCCAATTGTCTAACTTTGACCTTGCTTCCTGGACTCCCTTTTAAACACCAGAAAAGTAAAATAAAACATTAAGAAAAATCATTTCAGACTCTCAGTGGTATAGCTGTAGTCCTCTCGGGGCAAATGCTGCAAAAATACAACTTGCTCCTCTAAATATCCGGAAGTTTCCTGAGCTAGAACATGATTACTGCCCCGAACACCACCTTTTAAAATGGCACATTATTTTCTCCATTAATTCTTGTCAGCCTCAGAGGAAAGCTAAAGGGGTACTATTAAAACCACACCATTATTTTGAGTAGTAGCATTAATTTTCTATCACACACGCAGATAGACACCCACACTGCCTGCAGAGTAATACAGGTCTGGGGAAAGTCAGATTACCATTTTTATTTAACAGAATTATTGCAGCGTGCATGTTTCAGTGTTTGCCTTACATACCGTACAGTTTCTAGGCTGCAAGTAGATGCAGCAGTATCTGGCTGATGCCTTGCCTTCTGCGGGGAGTACTTAGCACGCTGTAGTAAGAATATTTCCCACTCCAGGGGAAAAATGATCACAGATGTGCATGTGCATACCCCAACTCTGTACTTTTACATGTGTGTGCAGGGACACTCACGCTCTTTATGTACATGAATGAAAATAAACAGGTCTAAATCCTGCCAGAGAGAAAGAAACAGAGAGCGAGTATGTGTGCGTATTCACGTCTCGCAGCTATAAGACATCTATATTTAGAGAGTTGTCTCATCCCAGAGGATGATACTTCGCTAACAGGCAATAAAAGAGTAGCTATGGTTACTTTTTAGAGTTCGGCTTTGACCGTAAAAAGATGACTCTGACTAAAATGACCTTTCATAGAGCATGCTAGAGTCCGGCAGAGCAGCAGGCACCTCTGCCCACAGCCCTAGCACTGCAGGACGGGTGGCAAGCCTCCCTCTTAGCTCTTTGCCCTTTTCCACGATGCAGCAAAGCCGAGAGCTCACAAACAAATACAAAACTTACTCCACGCCAACAGCTACCTGCTAAAGCCTGCAGATCCCACCGGCAGAGCCCCACACCGGCTTGCTGCCACGGACAACCCCACGGCTTGCTGTCCCCAACCACCGCCAGCTCAATGGCACTCACCCAGAGAGCCCCGGCTCCGGAGGGAGGGCTGCTCCCCGTCCTTCCCTGGCTGCTCGGAACCGCCTGCTGCTCCTGGAGGAGGTGGTGGCGGTGGAGGTGGTGGCGGTGGAGGTGGTGGTGGCGGTGGTGGTGGCAGCTCCTGCGGGTCCCTGCAGCCACTGAGGAGCGCATCACCTCCCGGCCGCAGCCCGCGGAGGTGGGTGCCCAGATGTTCCCGGCGCGGATTGGTCCAGCGGGAGCAGATGTTGCCCGGTTGCTAGGAGCGTTGCTAGGAGCGTTGCTAGGAGACGGTGACGCTCTCCCCATCACTGGCGCGACTCGAGGCCGCGGGGAGGGAGGGAGGGAGGGAGGGAGGGAGGGGGAGGTCCCGCCACCGGGATGCTCCGCGGCGGGACGGGACGGGACGGAACGGGGCGGGCGGGACGCTGGACTGCGGGGTGAGCCAGGGATGGAGCAGATGCCGCGGCTCAGAGCTGGAAAGGCGGCGAGGAGCTGCCTGGGGCGTCGCGGCAGGGGATGGGGATGTGAACCGCCAGAGCTAGAGGAAGCAGCCCTGCTCCGAGCCTCGGGGCGGAGGGGAGCATGAAACCTCCCGTCAGGGCAGGCTGAAGGATGCACGGGAGGCATCGGCAGCCGCAGGGGTGCCGGCTGCCCGCTGCAGAACGGGGAGAGGGCGAGAGTTTCAGGGCAAGATTGGGAGAAACATAATCTGGTGACTGGAAAGGCAGGAGGGAGCAGCAAGTCCAACTAGGGACTGCTGGCAGTAAGAGCTGAGAGCCGAGCTCTTCTGCTCTCTTTCTCTGGGTCACGCTCCTCTTCCCTCCCGACTTAACGTCGCTTGCTCCTTCCTCCATGCCCACCACCAGATCTTGGCACAGTTTTTCCCCTGAGCTTTTGGGATGCCCCACCACGGTGTCCTGGGTCCCTCCGGCTGTTGCACATACACCCGTGACCCCAAAAAGGCACCACAGCACTTTGAAATTCCATGGGTGGAAATAGGGATTGCTGCAGGAATAGAAACCACACAGGAAAACAACTCAAAACTCCTCTTCTCCCAAACAAAACAGCAGGCCACTGTGGGGTGGGGCAACTCCTGCATCTCAGCTAGACAGGGGGATTTTACTACTGAGCACCCTCCTTATGGCAATAGGTGGGATATCAGACTCAGCCTACCCTCACTACCAAAGGTCCAGCCAGCAAGGCTCAGAAAAATTTTAAAAGGAGTAAGTAAAATCTTACCTGTGTAAGGCAGTGTGCACAAGGAGGGGAAATCCCTTTCCCAAAGATCCTAAGTCTATAGGTAGATACTGGCAGATAGGAGAGTATAAAAAAAAAAAAAAATTGTTTTTAAAAACGAGTTTCTCCAGCCAGCTATATGTAGGGGTCTTCTCTGGAAGAAGTGTGCCACTCCCAGACTTGGGAAAAGTGGCTGTACAAGATGAGCTTTTCTGGAAAGCCAGATCAGTGCCAATGGCTGCACTGAAGTTACTGGCACAACACTGGCTTAGATCAGCCTCAGCGCCCAGCCTGGGCTTTGCTCAGCACCTTTCTCCAAGAGAAAACCTCCTTAGACAATAAATTTTCTTCTCTGTCTCCCAGCTGTGTCTATGTCCACACAACACAACTACCATGGATGCCACCGCTGCTCCTGAGAGCCTCACGCTCATGCCATAGCCATCCCTGTCTGAGCGGTTGTTCACTCCAGCCCATGCCCCACCTTACTACTGGAGGTGACTCAAAGGCTCAGCCAGTGCCAAAAACAAGACGAGGTGCTACGGGAACACATTCATTTTGGCAGCATCTGAAGCTCCTGGGCAATCCTGTCCTCTTGTGATCTGGAAGATGGGTGCCCCACACATGTCATATCTGGGCATGTCACTGCTGGTAGGACACATGGAGCTTCCCCCTCACCGGTTGCTCCAGGGTCTCCATGAAGGTCCTGCAGAGCAGCATGGCCATGCTTAGTCCTCCTCCCTCTTACACGGTGGGTATGGAGGCACTCTTCATTTGGCATTCACCTGATCAATATCCCATCCAATTTTTAACAAACCGAGACTTGGCAGGCCCGAGTCCCAGCTAACATACATCAACACAGCAGCCTCAAACCAGTCACTCCATTGACTTTGAGCATCTGGTTGTATTTGGTACTCAGTATGCACTGACATGCACGTGCACGCACACAGCTCCTCTGGTCCTTGCAGTTTGAGAAAAGATCGGTCACGGCCATATACTTATTTCAAATTATCTCTGAAGCTCTGCTTCTTTTATTGAGAAGTCAAATGAACTCAAACTAATTTCAAATTTGAATTTTCTAGGACAATAGGAAGGCACTGGAATTTAATTGATTTTGATTACCTGCCTTATTATTATGCTGCCAGTAGCGATAGTTCAGGTTGGTGTAATTTTAAATTTACTGTGAGATGAATCTGACATTTCTCTGCTGCTGAATAGAGGACTTGAGCGATTCTTCAGCTCTTCACAAAGATGTCATAATTAATTCAGTAATATCACTTCTGTAAGCGGAGATAGAAAAGGAAGACACAGAAGCACCTACTCTGCGTCTAAGAGCTGAATGAACGACAGGCTTGGTTACTCCAGTCTCCCTGAAATTGATTGTATTTTTTTTTTAACATTCAACACAATTTCTGTTGCAATTTCTGCCTGTCAGCACACAAGCAGGACTTATTAGCTGGCAATAATTTACAGCGAAAAAGGTCAGCTAATCTTTCCCCAGCTGGCTCCAAGAAGCATTTCCATCCCCTGATCAGCCTGGAGTAAATTCTTCTGCAATCCAAGTCTGGCTGCTTTTCTTTGTCCCCTTTCTGAGGGGTAAAGATGCAGGGAATCCGATGCCCTGCCGGTATAAACCATCATTTCTCTGCTGGCTGAATGGGACCTCCATCAAGATGAACAGCAGATGCCCCATCCCACCTCACCCTATCCCACCCCATCCCCTCCCAACCCCTTCCTCTCACCATGGGAGCACGAGAGATCCCCTCCCCTCCCCGTCTGAAGAGGAGTTTTCCCCTCTGCCAGGGATGCCTGGTCGGGAATCGCTGCCCAGCTGAAGTTTTAATGCAATGGAAATTAAACAGAACCGTGAACTGGGACCAAAGTCTCTATTGACAGTGATATTATTTGAAAAGATAAGACTTTAAATGTGTACTGCACAAGATAAAACCTGGACAGGCAGACAATAGAAGAGTAGCTTTTTTTTCTTTTTTTTTTTAGTCTTTTGAAAGCAAGATTGCCTAACATAGTCAGTGCTATAATAAATATATGTTTTTAAATGGTTTAGAGCAATTGGGAATATAAAACCCAGAACATTAGCATTTACTTTACTTTAACTGCCTCACAGAATTAGAAAATATCAGTTCCTTCATTTCAAAGCAGTTACATCTCCTCAAGCCAACTATTAAAGAAAAATGAATTAAATTCATGTGCCCTTTTGAATTTAAGCACCAAACATTCAGAAGGTGTGTGTACAAAAGCACCAGCCCTCCCAGGCAGCATATACACACGTGCTGTATTTCTAAACACAGTATGCAGAAGGTATTTTCAAAAGACAAAACATACCTGAAACGTTGTACCCAAAACGCTGAGCAGTTTCAGATGCGAGGAGTTACATCCTGGACCAATTTTTATCCCTGGCCTGGCCCACTCAGCTGCCTCCAACAGACAAAGACCCTCAAAGGCTTTCCCAGCCGTTGGCTTGTCACTGCAAACGGAGACGAGTAGCTCCAGTTTACGGACCCTGTTCATGCCTCCCAAGGGTTGGCCAACCTCAGAGGGACCGGATGACCTGCGAGGCTCATTCTGCCTGCCTCTAAAATGCAGCCTTTGCCTTTCATCCTAAAAGACCAGCTCTTTCTCTTTCTGTTTTTCCTGTATTGGAACTGTATTTTTCTGCTCTATCTTCCAATTCATTGTACAATACAATTTGTCGGTATTAAAATTTGTTAATTTTTTTTGACCTTTTCACATTTAAAAAAACTTCAAAAAACCTCTGAAACCAGCTGGGGAAGAGCAGGACTCATGAAGCCCGTTTTCCTACACATTTGTGCTCTTTAACCCCTACATCCTCCCCACCACCACCAACCAAATTCCACCACGTCCCTTTGGACACCTCCAGCTCAGAGACAGCACAAGAGGCAGCACACGCTGTAGCTGGTCCAGAGCTGCATGCCATCGTGATGGACCAGCTGACCGACCCTTGGCCATCAAACCTACTTCTTTCTGCTTCTCTGTAAATGATCCTCTGCCAGGTGACAAAATTTGTAGAAGCCTAATTGTCTTTAAGACAGTTACCCTTCTTTCAAATGTGATTGAAATTGGCCAACCTGTTCCAACGATGATGGTGGGGGAGAGACTGGCGAGGAGACAGATGGCAGACAGCTCAGCTTCTTCAGCCTCAGCTGAGCTGATTGAGGAGTGGGAACGCTTTCACCCTCTCATGAAAAATGATATCACTCTTTCGTTGAAATTCAAAACTTAGTTTCCCGACATTAAAAATGTGACTTTTCCAACTGGTCAAAATGAGGATGACATCAGGGATGTCTTGGCAAAACAATACTTGGTGCTTCGCCAAGGAATGAAGCTGCTCTGAGCAAGGAATTAAAATGCAGCTAGAGGAAGAACAGGATAATCAGAACAATAAAACAAAACACAGCCAAGACCCCCTGGGGAACCCGGCAAGACCCACACATGCTCGTGCTGAACAGCGGGCGTCCCAGCAAGAGCAGCAACAAGTGGATTGCTAAGCCCACCGTCGTATTTGCACGGTGGTGTTGGACACCAAGCACATAGAAAGCCCGAATATTTTACTACCGATTTTATGGGTGGCCTCAGACCAGTCCTTTAGGCCAAGCTGCCCAAATCTTGGCACCAATACCTATGGCCCATTCCCCGAGTTCAATGCCAGCAGCTTCACCGAAGCGTGTACCCAGCTTGCACAGGAGACACAGGCAAGTCTGCCTGGAGGAATAAACCAAACCCCACTTCGGGTCGCCCCGTGCTGGTGGTCAGTCTGAGAAAACCCACCCACTGTGACAATACCGCCAGCTCCTCTGTCACCACACGGCAGCTGAGGACATCCCCACAGGGACATCAGGAGGCTGCGGGAACAGCGAAGCAAGCGTGGTGTCCCCAGCGGTGCCCAAGTCCTTTGAGTAATTGCCGGTACCCCTCAGGATTTGATTTACACCGGAGAAATAGCGTGGAGTGGGTGGGGGAATTGAGGCCAGGAGATGGGCAGGGTGAATTTTAAGTGGTTTTCAGAAAAATGCATGGGGTGAAACGGTGTTATGAATAATCAGGCCAGCAAAGCGCTGCCCCGCTACCGACTCGGGCCATGCCACCGCCTCGGCAGCAGCACCCGCCTGAGCTCCCAAGCCCCAGAGCAACTCGCAGACGGCGTCTGGTTCTGCAGATCCCCCTCTGTGCCCAGAGGAGCTGCCGGGGGGGCTGACTGCAACCCAGAGCACACCCCCAGCCCCTCCTCTGCAGCCTTCCCTGCTGCCGAGGGCTCCAAAAATGCAAAACTTCACCAGCACTTTCCCACCCCCTCCCCTCTCAGCCGAGCCTGGTCATCCCACCAACGTCAGTCCTTAGGAAAACACATTTTTCATCACCAATTTGCACCAAGTAGGGTTTTTCTGAACTCCCTCGTGTCCCTCTGAGTCTCCCAGCGTACCCCATTTCCCCGCCATCTTTCAGACGAGAGGCTCTGGACTGGGTTTGCCGTGTACCCTGGGTTTACCCATGTACCCACGGCTCGTACCAGCCACCGTTGCTGAGGCTTCCAGGGAGTGAAGCTACCAACCGTCGCCAGAAAAAGAAACTCTATTTCTGGGCTGGTCCTGGAAAGCCAGCCCTGCGGATGCCAGCAGGGATTCAGGAATCGTGGTTTCTCATGTCTCCCTCAAAGACGGCACTGCTATTCTGAGAGGAACGAACTACCACCAGTTCAAAATCACCCATTTGGACATTTTTTTAGCTTCTGTCTTTCTCTGTTTTAATGTAGGCACGGATTACAACTGCAACCTGGCAGAAGAATACCACATACACAAATGGAATAGGATAGAAGACTATTTCAGTTGGAAAGCACCTACAACGATCATCTGGTCCAACTGCCTGACCAATTCAGGGCTGACCAAGTTAAAGCATGTTGTTAAGGGCATTGTCCACCTGCCTCTGAAACACTGACAGGCATCGACCACCAACAGCGTGTGGAAGCGTTAAGTGGCCACCAGATAAAGACATACTCTTCACCGCTGCAGTGATGTGCCTGGTGCCCTATCAGCCCAATTTCAGCTCTCCAGCCCAACGCTTGAGCTCTTACCTTTGTTTCCAAAGCAAGACACATCTGCCCCAGGGCATCCCTCCGTGTCCCATACATGTGGCCAGGATATCAACAAAGCTGGTATCTACACAGAGGAGATGATACATTGGTGACATTGACTCCCACGTGCCCTGGTGCACGTACCAACATCCATGGGCATATAGGAGAAAAGATGGCTGGAGGACCACCACAGGGTTGGGTGCGAGGGGCTGCTCCCCCAACTGCTGCCAGGGGCTGGATGAGAGATGGGGGAACACCAGACATCAAACGCAGAGCCAGCACTTTTCCTTCCCCACATAGAGCTGGCTGAAAGGTGGTGTAATGAGGGAGGAGGCAGAGACACAGCGGGACATGGGAACCTCTTCAGTCCCCCCAAACCCCCCAGCAGCCTCTGCCTGCTGCCGCAGGGCCCCTCTGTCAGTGCGGACGGACAGGGGTCCAAGGGGGGGATATTTCCCATTCCTCCCAGTTATGCATTATGCACCAGACACCTGCATCCTTGTTCTGAACAAAACACGTCCACCTCTCCTAGATGCATATTCACTCGGTTCTGCCACAATATGAACAAAAAGGAAGATACGCCGGGTTTGCATGTCTACATGAGCCATCTGCTTCTATTTTATTGATAAAAACCTGTAACAACAGCGTTCACCATAACAAAATAAGACTGTTTCTAAGGTGTGGATGGTTGTATGTGTGTGTGGATAATTTCAGCCCCAAATTCTGCAGAAGCTGGGTTTAATGCTTTTTTTCCCAGTCAGATATCATCTAGACATTAGTATTCCTAACGCAGCATATAATTAGCGAGAGGCAATATATTGTATGATCATGCACGTTAGCACTTAAGTAGAATAAAAATGTTTCATTGTCAAGTACATGAAAAGCTAAGAATAAACCCGTACCACTCTTTCTGTTGAATATCCAAACATCTTTTCATCGTATTTTTCATCTTTTTTATCACAGTTTTGCACTTCAGATATCTCTTTCAATCACACAGACTGCAAGTGAAATGATGCTCAAACCATTCCAGTGGCCTCAGCAGTCAATACCAGCCATTATTAAGTAGATTGAAGGTACAATTTTCAGTGCAAATCTTTGAACTTTACAAAAGAGAAAAGGGTACATGAATTTGTTTCTTATAACCTTCATAATATGAACAATTCTCCTTTTATAGATTTATTTATCATAAAAATAATCCAGCAATAAATTCAAGCTCTAGACGACTTGCTTTTGCACTGACAGAAGTTAGGGACCTGGCATTTTTATTAATTTGTCTGTATTGTTATTATTTAAAGTGATCGATTTACGGATAAATTCTGTGCTTGTCCATCTCAGGTTGGGAAAGGAGAGCCAAGATCTCTATTACTCTTGATGCACCCTCAGCCACAGGGCTGAATGACTCCGAATACGAACTGGCTTGCTACCTGCCCACGGTCTGTGCTGAGAATACGGCAGCAGCGATAGAAAAAAAGGTAAAAGCAAATTATTCTACTACACACCAGGAGGGAGATGCAGTAAGTGGGCTTACAATGCTGTCCTGTGGCAATGCACTCCGGCAGCAATGGATGCCCACCTGCAAAGGTGGTGGAGGGGAAGGACTACCACCTCACAGGGCGCGCGGAGGAAAGAGGAGATGCACACACACACCTCAGCTGCTGCATCGCCGGTGTCCAGCTCTGACTGCAGCAGTGAGACAACAAAAACCTATACCTGACAGAAATGGTATATCGTTCCAATATAGAAAGAAGCCAATATGCAATAAAAATAACTTATTATATACAGTATATTTAAATCAACAGTCAAATATACATTGAGATGTGCTTCATGCAAATGCCTGGGGGCACTCTACCACAAAAAACATTTTTATATATACACGTATAAATGCCACGCATTATTTAAATGCTAAGTCTACCAAATGATTACTTCATTTACTCTTCTTGACAAACAAAACTCTCTGCTGGGAAAAAGTCAATGAAGTTACAGCTGAGAATACAGCCCAGCAAGACAAAACCCACAGCAGTGCCAGCAGAGGACTACGGGAGAGATGTGGTACTGGTTTAATTGGAAAACTTGTGCTTGAGGTGCCACGTAGTGACAGCAAGAGATTGGAGGACAGGTTTTACCCTGAGCACCACGGACGTAAAATATTGCTACCAGGCACGGACCTGACTTGGAGTAGATCTCTATAGATATTAATGAGAGGATGGGAGATGCGATGATGGAGACAGCGTGAAAGAAAAGCACCGGAAAGTGTTAACAAGACATAACAGGGATGAGGAAAGCTGGCAAAATTATATGATTTTTCCCAGCTGCTGCTGAGGAGAGAAATGTTCTCCTAAGTCTAAGAAATTAAGGGAGAGGGAAGTATTTGGCACAATAAAATGCCTTCCCTGGAAGTCAAGGCTAATTAATGGCCGTGGGACTCAGGAAAGAATTCAGCTTTTGTCTGAATCCTGAATCCTTGTTCTTCGCCCATGGCCAAGATCAGCTTTTTGTCTCTTATTACTCGATGAGATCAGCCCACACTGGGTATGACGTTACAGGGGACAGACACCTCCAGAGTATTTGGTGTCTGTTTGACGGTCACCCATTACAGCCAGGAGGAAACTCAAGAGCCAGGAGGTGATGTCCTCACTTCCTCGCACCTGCAGCTGCCCCGGGAGCTGCGATTTCTGTTAAACCACTTTTGTTAAGTAAAACCAAACAATCTGCTTTCCAGTTTTCTAAAGAGATGAGCAACTAACAGGTCTGAATGGAGCTTCACAGCTCCCATTTGGCTTTTGCATTTCTTCTTCAACTTTTTCCAGCCTCAGCTGCCTAATGCTCACAGGATGCAACATGGTGCCTGCACAGTTTTTTGTTGCGCAAGATCTTACGGACCACCACAGCCCACCCGCATGGCTGTCAAGCAGCACAGACTTCCTTCATCAGTAGTACCTCATCGGAGTCAGGTTTTATGTCCCTATGACAGGCAATACCGAAATCCCATGCAGGTTCCCAAATTAGGATCGAAAATGCCTCAATACTGGACTTGTATCTGCCTTATACAAGCACTGGGATTTCCCTGCTCTGTGTGTAAAGACCTCTCAAGTGACAGAGCTTTGCTCAGGCTGTACAGCTCTGCAGCCAGATCTCAAAATTTATCCTCCTATGAGAAACTCAGGAGCAGCGGGGGTCGGGGGTGAATCTCACCTTCAGTCTTCTATTTTGGGGGAGCAGCACAGGGAGAGCCCAGCCTGCAGCTCTCCTCTTACACCCTGGTTTGTACAGATGGCTTGTGTGGAGAAGAGAGGGATTGTAACGCTAGAAGAGATGAATGGTATCTACCAAGTTCTTTATCCAGGCTACAGTGTTGACCTATATCTGCTTCATAAAGGTGAAAAAACATGGATAGCTGTGTGGGTTGAGCGGGAACATCTTCCTGCTGCCAGCTGGCAAACAGCTTGGGGATTACAGCATGAGGATTAATAGCCTTTGTCATTTCTAAGTGCAGATGCTAACCTTACTCACATGACAGACTGATCTTCTTTGGATTCTGTGCCTGTTTGCTGTTCCAGAAAGATGACCTTGGGCTGCTGTGAGAGACAAAATATTTACACATTCATTTCTTAAGGCCTAGAGCGTAGGCTGCAGGAAGACACGAGCTCACTCTGCACTAGGGGAAAAAAAAAAAAGAGGAAAAAAAAAAGCTGTATGCCTTCAGCAGATCTGGAGCTAAGGAATTGTGCAGAGAAACTGGGTTTCAGCTCAGGCTTGATGCCACTGCAGCCCGGCTGTGCTGCTTTCGGGAGTACAGACTGAGCAAACTGCCAGCTCTACAGCAGCACAAGCACACCGAGAGCCTTCCCTCCCCACCACCTTCCCGGCCACTGCTTGGGGTTTTCATTTCTTGCACAACAGCAAGATTCCAAATAAACACCCAAACCAGCTATGTTGAATTATCCTGTATGTCTTTCCAAGCTTTAGGATCTGTCAGCTTCTGGCTGCTTTTGTCACAGAAGCAGATCAGCTGGGAGCCAGCATCACCGCCTGGGGTACGGGAATGGATTTGCCGGGGTAGCGCACGCTGAAGGGAAAAACAAAGTGTGAGCTCTTCTACAAACCCTGGCTGCTTTTTTTTTTCCCCCTCAAACCATAGTTACAAACATCACACTTAGTACATTTTAAATGGAAAGCGGATGCTCCTGCATACTAATTCCTTCAGGCTCTGTTGTCCTTTTACAGAACACGATGCTTACGAAAAAGAAGACGAACGCAAATACAGAACAGGTTGTTTCCTCTGTCATTAACTCGGTCCACACTGAGGTGAACGGGTGTCACTACTTTGTCATTATTAAAGTATCACAGCCCAACCAACAAGCTTCAAACTCCACAAGCAGACTAGAGATCAGGGAGGCAAGGTCTTGATAATGAGCATCGTAACTTTAAGACGACCCCTCCAGGAGTCAGCTCCCCTTGAGCCCGGTGGATAATGCGATAGGGAAGGCCATATTCTTTGCTCAGCCTTTCTGTCCACCTTTTGTGCTGAAGGGCAGAAGGCAGCTGAGAGGCAGAGAGATGAAGTGCAGTGATCACACAGATTAAAGATGATGATAAATACGGGAGTGGAAAGAAAGCTCTGCAGGCACACTAGCTCCAAGGTCATCGCCAGCTTCAACTGAAGGAGAAAATGAACTGCCACCAGAGGAAATGCCTGCTCCTCTGCCAAGCTGCCACCTTAGGCTTTATGCTGGAGAAATGATCAATAGCAGCTGGCAGCCTTTGGTTCTGTGCGTCCAAGAATATCTAAAGACATTCATGACTGAAGATCAGTCAACTATGTAAAGCACCAAATAACTTCTCGGGATCTGCAGCTGCTAAAAATATATCCAAGTATTGTCTGTGTGCCCCAGGAGCTACACACCCCACGTTACCCTGCAAGGGAAACGCAGACAAGCCAGAGCGACAGGAGCGAGCAGACCACAGCAGGGTCCAGGTAATCAAAGCCACTGGTAAAAAGGAAACCCAAAAAAATCAAACGATGTAGCAGATCGTCCATATAAAGCCTTTACAAATGGGCACTTCAGCTATAGCTGTAGCTCAGTGGGCTAAAAGAGGTACTCATTTCTGTGGGCATCAGTTGAAAGTCAGCATTATTACAGGGAATATAAACGTGGTGAGATCATTCTGTTCTGTTGTCGATACACATTAAAAACAAAAAATAAAATAACAGCACAGAGCCTAGCAGGACAGGGGCGTGCTGGCTGGAGAGAGACCAAGGAAGGAACAGACTGCAGCTAGCTGAACGAAACTGTTCGAGATACAGAGATGTATCCAGAGCACTTGCCCACAATATTCTGGGCTTATGCCAGTGCAGTTAGTTCCTTCCCACACAATGGTTTTGTGGGTTTTCAGGCTTTCTTTTTTTCCCAAGAGAAGAAAATTCAAATAAGCTACAAGGGGACTCCAGACAGTGGTATCAAAAGGGGATGAATTACCTTAGAAAACTGGGAAACCTCCAAGCATTAGGACTTGCAAGCACCCAAGCATTCCCAGAACCAGGTCAGCTGTTGCTTTCCCACTCGCTGAACGTCCCACGACTCTTCTCCCCTCCTGGAGCCCCACAGAAGCAGAGACTGGGCATCAGCATCAGCATCCATGTGGATGGAGGCTGGCAGAGCACAGGGCCCCAAGTCTATTGTCCACCACCAACTGAGAGCCGAGTGCACGTCAATATTCCCATGGAATGGAAATCTTTCCAGAAATTTAGTCTTGTCAGCCACTTCCAAAGGAAACAAGGGGTTAAAGAAGGTGCTGAAAGGGCAGTGGTATTTACATAAGTAAGACCATGAGCACAAGTCCAGCCTGTATCAATATTAGCAAAGACTAATTCAATCTGTCAATAGGAAGAATTACGGGAGCTCTGGAGTATGGGGGAGCTGCTACAAAGCCTTCATTTCACAGACAGTCGATACTGAAAAGAAAAATAAACCACAAAAGCAACAAAAATCCCAAAGTACAGCTAGCAAGCATGAGCACCCCTAGCACTGTGTTCATCCGAAGATTCCTGAATTCCTCCATTTCTTCAGCAGGAACCTCATAAACCCCACAAACGCATTGCTCAAGGCACAGATGTGCCAACAGGTTTAGCAGCAGGTCCAAAACCCCAATGCTCCCCTTGCCTCATCCCTTTTCCCTTCCCTCCAAATTTTTCTGATAAATCATCAGGCCAAAATGTTGTTGCAAGGATGCAGCAACCTGCTTCCATCTGAGAGCAAAGTTTTAACATGTGCTCAGAGATTAACTTACTCTAAGTAAGCTATTTTCACTCGCTTTCCTCTGACTCCCAATACTCTACACTGAAATTATATATTAAAATTCAATTCCCTTAATGCTGTATCTTCAGAAAAGATCTTGATGTGAAAACAGCATGCAAGTCCAAAACCAGTTTACTTCATTGCTTTTCAAAATGATCTTTTCCAAGAATGTTTTTTTAATCACACTATTATAAATCTGGGTTATGTCCAGTTCACTGCTGAAACATATTATCAACTTATTCTTTTCCCTTAGCTAATCATTAAGCATAAGCAACACTTTGCAGGTTCAAGGAGTTATGAAGAGAATCTCAATAAGTTTATTATACATCCACATCCCAGATAATAA
The DNA here is from genome assembly GCF_964195595.1 of Calonectris borealis. Lineage (NCBI taxonomy): Eukaryota > Metazoa > Chordata > Aves > Procellariiformes > Procellariidae > Calonectris > Calonectris borealis. Next base: position 7,976,629 of record NC_134316.1, on the reverse strand, counting down.
AATTACTTATAAACACTTGTATGTACATTTTACGCAGTTCAGGAAAAAAGATGCAGAGATTGGAAAACAACTGAAATCAGCAAATGCACCTTTTGAATTGGGCTGTTTCCTCTACTTTTTTTGCAGAAGAAAAGTACATGATAAAATAACATTTCTATTCTGCTGGTTACCACTCAAATGCTCATTTTCTCTTGCATCGGTAATACAGCAGCATTAACAGTGCAGTCAAAAATGTATTTGTTTGCTGAGCTGCATTTGGGTTAGACCCTGCTTTGTGATACAAAGCCCTAGTAGTGCAAAGCAGATATTATGCCAGCTTATCTAGGCAGTGGAGGACAACCCTCCTGCATAGGATACCAGTCTCACTGGAAACATGATGCTCAGACAGGTAAGTGATAAGAATATATAAAACCATGGCCTGTAGAATAATTTGTATCACCTATACCAGAAGTCCTTCTACATGCAGATTATTCTGTCTGCCTCGTGAGGACAGACAAAGCCTGTGTGTATCACACCAAGCGATAACCTGTGTCTATCACACCACTGCCCTGCAGGGTCTGGCTAGCCTGGATGTGATGCAAACCAGCACCGAGGCTCAATTTTGGTCAAACAGCCAGTGCCAAAATTTGCACTAGTTAGATTTGCACAGCACCGTTGAAGGGAAGGAGACGACTGTGGTGCAGCAGGAGGGAGAATTTGGTGCCAGGTCTCAGTAAATGACAAAAACAAAACATGAAGTGATTCAGTACAGACAAACCTTTTCAGCAAAATATTTCCTGTGTCTTGTTATCATCAGCAGGAATGGGGAAATGCCAGTCCTCTCTTGGAGAGCGTGGGGAACAGGAGACTGGGCAGCTGATAGTATTTGAAGATCTCAACACGCTACTGCCTACGTACCATCACTACACTAGACGATTAACATCTGCTGTGTCGCACACAGCATCGCAACAGCTAACAACTGCTAAACTTTCAATAGTCAAGTAGCAGACTAAGACATGTCCCCTATCCATCGTCTCCACGACTTCAACTCGCAGAGACAGGAAAAAAGATTAAAATGGAAAATGACAATATAGTCTGAAAAGTAACTACATAAAAGTGTCATCACCTCATCCAGCAAGCCTGCTCCTTGCATTGCGTTCAGTTAGAGGCAGGAAGCGTAATACTTTTCTCTGGTGTTAGTTCAGCAGAGCCAGCAGCCCCTCTAGGGGGGTCCCCTGGATCCTATTCCTTGCCTGCAGAGGAGCTCGCCCCGAAGATGAAGTGACATGGTCTGGCATCCTCTACTGCTCAGCGTGCCAAAAACGGTCCCCTTTCAGATTCCAAGAAGATGTTACAGGATAGCACATTTGAAGAAGAGCCCTCAGAAAACTGAGTTGTGCTTAACTGAATTGCAGAGAAATCATGGATCTAAAGCTTTCCTGTGTAACGCTCACAGAAATGCTTTTCTGAATGAACCTCACTTAAAAAACAAAGTAACAGATGGGCAAAACGATGCAGAAAAGAGTGATTCAGGCACAAAGGTGGATGTGCAGCTTGTCCTGGTCTTTTTTGGTATTCATGATGACAGAAGCCATGAACTTCAAGTAAGCATCTAAACATGCATTGTATAATTGCAATATAAAACGGATGCTAGTTATCTCTTGTGTAAACCTATGGCAATGCAGGCTAACAAGTGCACAGAATGCCTAATTAAAAATACTGGTAGTGTTTAGTCCTAATGTCAATTGTTAGTACAGGAGAAAAGTAGTAATGCCTAGGCACTTGAAAATTGACAGAGAATTCAAGAGTGCTTTCCCACGCTGCCTGAAAAATATATCATCCAGTCTACAGTAGTATCAAATGCTGATTTCTAGGACTTAGAAACACAATAATAAAAGGGAGAGAATGTGATCTGCATGCAGGTTAGCCTTTCTGTGAGCTATCTGCGTGTCAAGAATATTTGCAAACTTCATTAATATAAATAAAGGTTGGGAGGGAAGACAGAGTTTCCCCAGAAGAAAACAACATCAAAGTCAGTCTGTGATGATTAAGCTTATGACAAAATGAGCGAGACAATGACCAAGGAGAGGATTTTGTAGGTTTTCCCAGTGCTTTTCCCTAAGGTTAATTATTTGGATGTAGAAAATGCAGGACAACCTGGAAAGGCAAGAACTAAACTTGCTTCCCAGGCCTTGCCACCTTTAATACCCATGACTGCTGACACTGAAAAGTCAGGTTAAAGTGTACGTGACCTGCCAGAGCATGGTGCTTGCCATGGGATAGCTGTTTTCTGCTGACTGAGAACAAGGGAAGACAGCCCATCGTCCCAGGACCCACAGGCTGCCCTGGTAACCACTAGGACTCCAGTAGTGTGTGCCACCTGCAGACCTGCGTCCCCTTCGATTCCTTCATTTCCTGCCAATGGCTTTGCTCTTCCTCTCCGCTGCTGTTCTGGCCCATAGAAATCCAGCCGATCATCTCTTTGCGCTTCATGCTGCGTCTGTTGTATATGGAGATCATTAGCGTGACATCAGAGAGCTGGAAGAGGGCAACCTGGAAGATGAAAGTTTCCTTGTAGACGGGGTTGGGCTGTCCTCGACGGATGGAAGTCTTGCAGCGAGACATCTCCTGGCCCACAGAATTGAGCAGGCAGAGCTTTCCATAGGTGTCTAGGACAAAGAAGAGGAAATCATGTTTGGCACGGGTGACAGATTAAATGAAAGCCCCAAGCAGTCAAAAAACAGCCAAAAAACTCCAAGTAGAGCAGCTTTGTCTGCAGTGAATAACAGATGAGGTCTGGACTGCTCTCCTTAAGTAAAGTCCATGGAATGAGGAGAAGCAGGTGAAAGCACCTTTTGGATTTCCTCATATTCAGCTGGGGAGAAAAAGGAAGGAAACTGATGCCTGTTTCAGCCCTACTCTCTTGAAAAAGCAGGAAATCTGGTTCCCAAGCCTAGCAAACCTGTCTAAGACTAACCAAAACTATGAGCATCTCTATGGATTCTCCACATCAAATGGTGTGTCTTCACCTCCCCTTCTTCTCCCTCACAATCAAGCTTTGCTGGGGCTGTCTTACCAGGGTTTCCCTTGGCTGCACTTGCCTCTCCACCACGCTCCTTTGGAAGAATGCCTCTATGACCTATTATTTGATAGCAAACAAAAAGGGTCCTGAAAAAGAGGGAAAGAAAACCTGCATACACAGTGAAATTCTTTGATCTCGCATGATCAAGGCCTGTTCCAAATTCTCATCTTACTTTTTTGGTGGATTCAAGGTCAATTTTATTCACTATTTAAGTCAATACAAGGAGTAAAAATGCTTAGTAGATACAGGAAAGGGATGGTCCAAGTCAGTGTTCCCATAAATCCACCCTTAAAACTCTTGTTGCTTCCTGTATTAATTAGTTCACTTCTGTTATGTGGTCGCTAATACTGTGGTCTCAGGCAGAGCTCTGTGTTCCCAATGCTCCACAGACCCAGCTCAGTGTAAGTTTTCACCTCGCCCTGCACATGACAGTAACAGATCGCTTGGCTAGAAAAGTCCCCTCCTAACCCCTTTGTAATCTGTGCCTGGGTTTCTGTAAGTGAGTATTATTTCAGAGTGTGCTGAAGATAGGAAATAAATAACAAGCCTCCATCTCTTGTCTACAGCGTGTCTATCCTCTTCTGTTCCCGTTTGATGTGCTATTTTACGCACTTATCTACTGAGCAACACAAGGTGTGAAATTACACTTCAGGTGTGAAAACACTTCTGTGTCTCCAAAGCAGGGCTCTCCGCTCCTCTCAAACTGTTCCACTGAAAAAGCTGTCAGGAGACTGACAATTGAGGAGCAAATTGTGAGCCTGCACAGCTGTACAGCTATCGAGTTACTGCGGGGAAAGTTCAGCCCAATCATTAGCTGGGGGTGCCAGCTTGGCTCCCAGTGTAACACTGGAGATGAAGTAAATCTTGCCAACAAAGACCTACTCGTTAGACAGAAAAGCAGAGCTCTGACATGAAAAAGTTTCCTGATTGTATCTGGGAAGGAAAGAACTTCTTTATCAAGAGGTGGACTAATTCCCATAGTAATATTCAATGTTGGTAGTGCTGAGGGACTGAAATTTGTAACAACTTCAGACCCATCAGAAACACAAAGACCAAGACAGGACTCTCTCTTCTAGCTCAAGTCAATGTGAAACCATGCAAGAGAACTACCAGACACAATCTCTTGCAGCACTCGTAGAGAAGTCACTTTGCTTTGCACTGACAAACCATAACGTGCACTGAAGCATTCCTCATGTGGAAGTACTGGTTGCTGGTCTGAAGTTGCGGGGAACTCCCTGGAAATAAAAATAAGTGGGGAGTAGGGGTTTTATGGATTTTTTTTAATGTATCCACCCTTTTTTTTGTGAGGAGGGGATTTCAAATTAGTGAAAAATCTCCACCAGCTGATTTTTAAATACAAACAAGCAGCTAATTCCCTGTTCGAATTTTAAAATTTTTCTTTCTTTCAAATTGAAAGCTTACATTTTCTACATAATTTCAGTGCATTTTCCAAACTGATCCCATTTACAGGCAGAAAGCCAAAGGGGCTCATTTCTGCTGACAGGCAAGACAGGTGAGTGCTGAGACCCAGAAATTCATGGAGATGAGACCCCCTCTATTTGCTCCTGGCCCAGTACCTCCATTTTTCTCTAGATGTCCCTGGTGTCATATCGCTTTCCCACTACCCTCTGAGAACTGCTTTGCTGCAGGTGAGGGCATTTGATTGGGATCACAGTAGGGGCTGGGAATGGTCAGCAAGGGCAGAGCTGGGGCATGGAGCAGCACTGGAAAGGTCCTGCCCTTGGACCCCCTGGCAGCTCCTGGGAGGGTTTCCCCGGCTGTGATGGGGCAGGGGATGGGCTGAGCATAGAAGCAGTATGCAGCCAAGGTCTGCTACTAACACTCCCACTGCTATCCCACCTGAGCACGGCAACGTGCAACACAACTAACGGCAAATGAAGTTCTCCTTTAGCTTATCTTCCCATGCTGCTTCAGGGAAAGGTCACCCACACATGCCTATACCGGGTTTTCTGAGAAGCTGGGGAGAGGACCTCGGTAAACCTTGCTACCATCCTTCCTTCTGACCGCTGCCAGTACTGGCAGCTCAGGTGGGATTCATCACACCTAACCACAGGTACATATGTTTAAGCAGTCCCCTACAGAGACAACCAAGTTATAGTCAATACCATCAAAGCAGCATATGATATAATTCAGAAAAGATCTAGTAGACAATGCTACAATTACAGATTATTTAGATTTTAACACTAAAGCAAGTGCCACAGCTAAAACACCTCATAGGATGCTGTTTCAGGGTGTCCCAGTTAATTTTCCAGGCAATGAATGGATGAGTTTCTTGCAGTCATAAACTCTAGGATGTCACATCCCTGACTGAGGCCTCAACTTCTGCAAGTGAGGAGTAATATAGCTGGCTTTAAAGAAAACCGAGCATCGTACGACCAATGACTTAAACCCAACAGAGATCAATGTCAGAAAATTAGACTTTTTCTTTAATACACATCAGATCTGCTACATAATTCTTGCACCAATGCCCTGTCTATACAGAACCAAGGTTGGTGGGGATTCTGCAGGTATCATCTGGATCAGGCAAGAACATGCAGGCTGGAAGGAGACTACACTCAGGGCAGAGCTAATGCCAGGAACCCTATTCATCCCCATGTAAACACAGGCACAAAACCAGTGCAAGTGACAACTAAATCAGGCTTCTAATTCTTCTCAAATTTATTCCACTGGGTGTATTTTACCAGCCAAAAGAATCAAGCTTGCCTGAACAGAAATAAAAGAGTAGGTGTGGATAATATATTTAGCATCTGAAATTTGCTTTGCAGAGCTGGTACGTGTGAGGGTGAGCTGTTATTCTGCTTCACTAGCTACATTTTAAGATTGTGGTTTGCCCTTACTGCATTGTGTTCCTTGCAGCAACTTTTTAGGTGTTCCATCAGGAAACACGTCCTAATTCTCCTTGTGGTCCAGTCTGGTCCTCTGAGATGGAAAGCTCTCCCCTTCGGTTGGCTTTGCCAAAGAAAATCCATCTCCGGATACACAGTGTAATTAGTGGAACTACAGCAAGGATGAACTTGAAAATTTACTGAGGAATGTATGTGTGAGAGCATCTATTCATTACGAAGGCAAACATTTTCCATCTAATTACATGCTCAGATTCAGTAATGGCCTCATTACTGTGGTATCTCAGCACTTTACGCTCTTCAGTGTATTTACTTTCATGCCACCTCTGTCAAGCACAAAAGGAGAAGAGAGATTAAGGCTTGCATTCTTTAAAATGCCTAAGTGCTCACCTTCTATTTAGGCACCTATCTCACCGACAGGAAGAAGAGAGAGACCTCTTAATATCCGGGAGTGTCTGAGACTGCAGCTTGCCCACTGCTACACAAAAGTCTGTGAAGAAGCAAGTCTAATTTTGCCGAGGCCAATTTTAGCACCGCGTTCACCATACAGGCTTTGGAACAGAAGTTCTTGCTACAGATAGCTTCTACTCTAAACTCATCTTTCATCTCTGGTATGAGTGGACTGAACAATGTTCACGTATACATAAAATATCAACACCTCTGCATTTAATACCAGAGTGAAAAGCACTAAATCAAGGAATGCCACAAGAAGCCAGACACATTTTGGGCTGGCGCTGCATAATCTTACTCCAGGGGTTTGGCCAACCTCTCTTCATGCAGACTGCTCTGTCACCATCAACACTGCCCCAACCATAAAACACCTCTTGAGAGCTCATCTGCAAAGGCAATCAGTTTATCTGCGATTCTTGTAATGACCCGTTTCTGTCATCATCCTTCTAAGGGAACTAACTGATAATGACAACTCAGGGGAATAATCAACTATAATTTATATGTTCCCGTTTTTAGAGCAGGGACCATAGCGTGCATTCTGCTTTCATTTACCCTAAGCTCTACCGCTATTAATAAAGCTGACCCATAAACAAAAACACTACAATACAAAAGCGTCCAATCCCCTGCTTGAATTTATATTTAGAAAGGAAATAAACAACCAAAGACTCCTGACCCCTCGGGTCTGTGGGCTGCAGGGTACAACACAGTGCTGTACGGACTTTCCCACCCGTGCTCCAGGCAAGCTAGCTCATTTCCAAAAGCAGTATAACCATGTCAGCATGTTGCAATCCAGACTAATAACACCCGCAGTAAAATAAAGCCTTGGGCCTAGAGCTTAATTTCACCCAGCTGGCATGCCCACGCTCCTAGCCTACATAATAAACGGCAGCACTGCGTGGCAAAGCAGCCCCAGAGCTCAACTCTGTGCTACTCTGTACAGCACAGCTCAACGCGAGGTCTCGGTTTAAGACCCAGAAGCCCATTGCTCCATTAGTGCATGGCTTTACCTCCCCATTAAACCGGCAGTGGGGCAGATACACTGTGACCCCAGCTTACTGCAGCTGGATTGGGAAAAGAGCAGGGAGGGGAATTAGACCCAAGCTTTTGTTCCCAAACCCACATCGTGAAAGTCTGTATTAGGCCAGAGGCAGCTTGTGGTCTACTCTATATAGCATACAAGAGCTGAGAGCTGCCTACTACATGGCTGAGGAGACAACTTTCCTTCCCTTATTCCAGCAAGTCTCTGCTGCTCAGATCCCCTCTCCTTTGGCTGGCAGCTCTCACGCAAGGAAGAGGCTGGGATCTGGCAACCTTCATGATGTGTGAGTCATTGGAGAACAGACCAGCGGCGCTTTTAATTTAAAATGCAGCAGAAAGGAGTGCACTGCTCCCTGGAAGCACTATTTGGTCTGAGGGGAGGGAGCTGCCAGCATCAATGACTTGTGTCGTGCAAGGAGACGGGCTGCAGAGGGGCAGGAGATGAGGGCTCCCTGGAAGCAATGTCCTGGTCTCTTCCAGGAAGAGCTGCTTCCACAGAGCCTCCGAGCTCAGTTCCTTGGTGATCCTCTTCTGCTGCCACAATGGCCCATGTCCACTCCATTTTACAGTGCCAGCCCTCACCTGGGCCATGCGTTGGGCTGTGGAGCCAGCCTACCACCTCCCTGCACTCTCCAGCCCTGAGGAGGTGCAGCTTTAACCCAGGCTTACACAGGAAAGCGTAACACAGACACCTCTCCAGATGCATAAGGTGACTCTCCTCTAATAAGGGCATTTCAACACTTCCCACAACATACAGTGGGCTTTATGCATTGCTGCTGACTTAGAGAGGGGGTGGGAACTTTAACCGAGGGCGTACCAGAAAGCATGAATGCACAGCTTCTCAGCAATGGCAACGGTAGCGGTATGATGTAAGGATGCTTAAGCCGGGCTTTTCTCACCTCCAGCAGCGGTGCCCACAGGTATGGCTTTATTACACAGCCTGTCATCAGATCTCCTGCAAACGCTGCTCTGTAGAGCCACTGCAGATTTGCACTAAACATTCAGCTCCAACTGAAATTTGGAATTAGGAGAGTTCTACCCTGGAAGCAATGGCTTTGTCTTCTGCTTGTTTTGGGGTGGTGGGCAGGGCTGGGGAGTGGGGAACAATGATTTTTTTTTCTTGTTCACAGCTATGGGAGTGGGAGAGGCATCACCATACATCCCACTTCAAATGCACTCAATTGATTCAGAAATATCTTCATTTTATACACAGCAAGTGTGACATGGATTATACTCTTCATAGACCTTTTGGAAATACAAAACTATTGAGAAAATTACTGGATAACTGCACACTGTCACTGGACATCTAATTATCATGGAACATCCCCCACAAAAATCTCACAAGTTCACTCCTTGAAAGTCCCTTATTTTGTGACTCGCTTTTCTGAGCCTCATCAGTCCCAGGTCTCACATGTGGTGGGAAGAGCTGTACCAAGTCAGTCCATCCGCCCCGCAGTACCCAATACCACATGCCTTAGTAAGTCTATAAAAATATGGCAAATATGGCACATGCTGATTGTCTCCCAAATACTCTCCCAGTCTCCAGCAATTTGTGACTCAAGGACTTCCTTAGTCAGAGGCAGTGTCTTCATATTTAATGGTCCTCGGTGGATCTTTCTTTGTGAACTTGCCCTGTGCTGTACCAAACTCAAGTAGACTTCTAGCATCCACAACATTCTGCAGTGAATACTCAATAGCGTAAGTGAAGAGCTGTCTCCTCTTCAGCATCCACTACCTCCTCGCTTCATTTTATGATCTCTTGGTTTTGTATCAGAAGAGACAACGAATAACCGTTGCCAATTCACTTTCTCAACGACACTTATGATTTCATAGACCTCCGTGAAATCTTCCCCTGTCTCCCTTTGTCGTAGCATCGTAGCAGGTGCAGTCTATTCAGCTGCAGCTTGCTGGAAGCTGTTCCCATACCCCTGATTGTCTCTGTCACTCCTCACCGCATCTTTCCAGTTCTGCCATATTCTATTTGAACGGAGCCAGAACCGTACATGGTATTCATTAGACTGCTGACTGTGTATTTTCAGTCAAATACCAATTTTTCATTTTGTCCCCTGTGTATTCCTAACCTTTGATGTGCTTTTTCACTACTGCTGCTGATCCTTGAGTGGACATTTTCCTGGAGCTATTTACTATAAGCCTAATATTTCACTCCCAAGTGGCTCTGAGTCTATCCAGATTAAGTTTGACTTCCAGCCCTGCCCCCATGTGATACCTTACATTCATCCACACTTCATTTTCCACCTCACTGCCCAGCTGCTCATTACAAGACATCCTTCTGGGGCTCCTCACAGCTGGCCTCATCTTTACTACCCTGAAAAAAACTTTCTCAGCTGATCTTACTGTAAGTTTATTCAAGCTATATTCAAGGACGGGCAGTGAAAAGATGCAGGAGAGGTGGTCTTGTACAAGCTTACTGTGATCGACTGACAAGTACTCAGCAGCGAGTAGCTGCCCAGCACTTCTACTGCTCTGTTAACCAAGCTCTCCAGACTGAATCTGCCCCCGCTTGCTCTGGTACAGATCCCCCTTTTATTACTGATAAGATGGGAGCATGAATTACAGAGCTCAAGCAAGCTCTCTGTTCAGTACCAGATATGCAGGTTAAAAGTTAATTTTTTTATTCAGCTACCTGGTCTGAGTGGAAGCAATTAAAGAAATTAACCTGTGCCTTAGTTCTCCAGGAATGAAACAGGGATAATAACTTTCCTTCCCTCACAAACAAGTCGATAAAATAAAATCCACTAATGGCTTTCAAGCACTCTGATACCAGAGCAAGAAATACCGCGTAAGGATCCTAGTTTTTCTATGGGAGCATTTTCCATACTTCTTGGCACTGTTATTTGCGGCTCAGGTAGATGTTTGTTTTCAGACAAATCTTTACTTCAAGAATTTCTCCTGTTCCCAACAGAAATCCTGATAGCTTGTTCTCTCCCTCTTGTCTTTTCCAGCATTAATGCTATTGTATTTGTTTAATGGGGTTAATATGCTGCTGGTATAATAATGATCGTGTACGGATGTAATTATTATGTCTGATTAATTCTGCAGCTGCTGAAAAGCTTGGAGGACTTTTCTTAGGCGAGGGAATATCTTTACAATAGTACTTCTCAAATTGCATTACACACAGACGTAAACCCCAAAAGAAATGCAGAAGGGGAAAGAACGAAGGCTGGATTAGAGGAGAGAGAGCTGCACCCAGCAGAGCAGCTGATGAAGGTTAAACATCATGTGGGCAGAGACCATCTCTCTTGCGTGTTTATGCACTGACTAGCGCAAATGATCCCTGGTCCATCACTACAGTCCCAAGGTACCACTAACCATGCACATAGTATGTAACTGGTTATAAATTTTTAAAGACGTGTCTGCCAGTGGTGTAGGCTCCTCTTGTTACTTTTTTTATAGTAAACATCCTTTAAACGAACACATTGGGTTTTGTTCTAAGAAGATACAATACCACAGACCAAAATATGAACGCCTAGAAAATGCTAGCACAGGTTAATGATTTTTACAAGAACCAAAGAGAATGAGGTGCACAGCACACAAACCATTTGCATTAAAATACCTAGGGTGTCCACATCTGACAAAACCGTAAATGTTTTTCTACGTGAGGCTTTTTGGCACACACTGATAATTTACAGACCGATGTTGCAGCCATACTCTTGAGGGCTCTGAGTGATAATGGATCTATTTGTGTGATCAGGGACTGTAGACTCAGGCCTGTAACTCAGCAGGTTCCCCAGAACAATACCTGGACACAACACCTGGAAACTATCCTTAAATCCCACATGTGACCTGAAGAGAAGACACCGCCTGGAAGATTTAAGTCTCTGTAAGCTGTCCAGCTGTTTCCTAACCCAGTTATTACTCATGTAAGCACCCGTGACTTTGATATTTACCTGACTCAGTTTAACTCTCTGCATCCCGTTTAAAAGTTTAAGTGAAAGAGAAGATGTGCCCAGGAAAAACTGAGACATGCACAATCTTCCTTTCCTTCTCCAGAAAACCATCTGGTTTAGCCTCTGCAGTCTTTAACACCTAAAATCACCAATGCCCCAGTCCAGCTCCTTCTTCTGCACACAGTGCAAGGATGCCAAGGAGGAAGCACGCACGCTGCAGGAGATGCTGAGCTCACCTGTGCAGGACCCCAGCTGGCAGAGAAGAGGGTCAAGGTGGGCAAAAAACACAGCTGGAGAATTTGCTGTCGTGCAAGACTCTCCTGTCATTCCCCATAGCTGCAGCTACCAGCAGCAGCCAATACTAAAGCCACTGGGCTGCGACAGGACTGCATATGGGTACTGTATAGGCTCTGTGCATGCAGGGCTGAAAATGGAGATGGATTCTGCCCATAGACTTCTCTCAGTCTTACCATAAATGGATGCCCTGAATAGCAGTTTGGGCTTGGTATTTAAGCGTCCCAAAGCACTATTATGTCTGAAATCGCCATGATACTTTAAAGAAATAAATCACTCCCTCTGAGCCTCAAACAACAGAACTGCAGGTAGAGAGAAAACACAAGGGCTATTTGCTCACCCTCCAGAAAGGGAGATAGCAGTTTCAGTTTTCACTTAGTGAAGGACTTATCGAGCATCTCATTCAGCCACCAGCATGTTTCAGACAGTAACGATTGGACCTCACAGCACTCCTCTGCAGTGCCTGCAGGAGTTATCAGTGAATTGCTACTCAAGCATCTGAAACAAGTGCTGCTTTTCTTCCTTCGTTTCAACTTCTTTCAATTTCTGCTTCACTGGGTTTTCCTTTTCTCACCACACTACTGGGAACTTTATAGGCGCAGAAGAACAATGCAGAATGTAGAAGAAACAATGCGACTTGGAATAAAAGCAGCAGATCGTGATAGGTTTGGAATTTGCCTGTAATCATTTATGGATTTCTGTCTTTCACCTAATAACTGATCTAACACTGAGAGATACTGGTCTGACAATGCTGAAGTTGATTTGGATGCAGAACAGATGCGAAGAAACAACTCAAGATAGCCTTAACAGCAAAGGTGGAAGAACTGTTGTGAAACAATGTCAGGACTATTAGTTTAGGTGGCTGACAGAAGACTTTGGCCAGCTTATCAAACTGATTTAACTAGGTTTATGTGAAGCCCTACAAACACAGAAATGGAAAATTCAGGCAGAATTTAAAATAAAAAGGCATTCAAGGAATGCCTTTTTTTCTCATATCCTGTTCCTGTTCTCATCTCATCAACAAACACAAAATGCTTCTCAGGTTTAAAGATGCTGCCAACCAAGCTACTGCACTCCTGTGTGCCCACCAGCTAAAAAGCTGAACAGGATGTCTAATCAAGGCAGCTGATCTTTCCCATGCTGAAAGTTAACCTGGGCACACACGGCTAATCTGCCAAACCCCATCTCACCAGAGGCCCAGGACAGACACAACTCCCCAGCACTCACAAACAATGAGTTAAGGGTTGCTCAGCTTACTGCAACACACGGAGCTATAAAATATGCACCCACTGTTTGTTAGAAGAATACAAAAAACGTCAGTAATTTGTTCAAGATATTGCAAGTAGTAAGGTGGAAGGCACTTATTTGAGTTCTCTGCAGTAAAGACATTTCATTTATGGGAAAAGAGTGGGGCATTACAGATGCCCGACTCAGCCAGATACAAGACAACTTGTGCAGGGCCTGATTTAAGAAGAGAAGTGCTGCATAATACTCACCTTTAGGCAGTTAAGAGACAAAACTCCAATACCTCAGGTAGATACATGAAAACATGCCAGAAAAAACTGCAGCAAATTAACTTGGACCTATATTGGGACTACTTTAATTTCATTTTTGAGAATAAAACTTTCAGCTGTATCTACACTGCAGCATATACAAACACAGTCGAGCTTGCTTGCTAGAGCATGTGGTAAGACTCTTGTCTTAGTCTACCTTCGCTTTAAATTACTAAAAAGGTCCCAACTTGAAACCTTTTAATAAAACATGTACATGCAAACAAGAACATGTCTTTAAGTAACTCACGTGGAGACCTACGTTGCCACAGCTAATACAAGACTAGCTAGGGCTACACAGACTGGGGTCATAGACTTGCCCTTAATTCTTGAGGGACTGACTGATGACACAGATTATTTTTGTAATATACTGAAGTGTAGTTTAGTAGAAACTTCAATTTTCACGTCCATATACTGAAATATTACATAAATATTTTGCTAGCTCTGGGCCAAAGAGCACAGCATCTTGCAAAAGCAATCTTAGCATTTTGCAAGCTGGAGATACTTTGTCAAATCCAGTGAATGCAAGGAACTGTCAAAGGTTATTACCTTTGACAGGCAGGCAACAACATCACAAAAAGCAAACACACCGAAAAAAAAATGTTATTTCACATTGCCATTAGCTGCTGGTTTCAGACAGGAGGCAAAAGGACAATACAAGATAAATACAGCACTGCCTTTCAACCCCTGAATGAGGCACACCAGCAGAAAGCAGGTAACACCATGCACTATGGCTGCATGGCCCCATCTATGTTGTGGGCATTAGCACCGTCCATCCACTACCCATCTCAAGGACTAACTACAGCTCAGGGACTAACTAAACCTACATTTTTTCCTTTAGGTATCGGAGGAAGGGAACTCAACTGTTGCTACCCAGAAGAACAACTTTCAAATCTTCTTTCTGCAGAAGATTTTTTTGTGCAGCAGCGGATAATTCACAGCAGCAGGATCCCCAAAGGGCCCAAAGCACCAGGTCACCTAGCGCTTAGCAGCACAGCAAGGGGACTAAACAAAGTATAGCCCTGGGAAACACTTAATGGCACTAGGCAGGGCTTCTGTAGGTCACATGGTAACATATAATCACTTGAAAAGTACTTCTTTCTTCTTACGGATCTGCTGAGAATTACTCTATGCTTTGGGTATAATAGCACTTTTGCCATAATCAGATGTTGCAAAGGTATATGCAACAAGAGAGACATTCAGGTATTACTGTCCCGTCAGCTGTGCCTTCATATGATTGCCTCCAATTACACCGTAAAATTTACCAGCACACGTATTTGAAATAATGCTTTTAATTTTCAATCAGATACTCTGCAAGGAAACTCAGCTCAGAAATTACATAATTTAATATCTTGAGGAAGAAAATAAAAAGCAAATTTTGACTCAATGGTGTTATTTAATAGCAGTGAAAGTACTTACCAGGTGGCCTATTAATTGCAAGGTTTCGGAAATGACTGCCTTTGATCATCTCCACTGACAGCCGCCCCGTAGTGGCATTGTACGACAATCCCACGAGCAGCTCTGGCACCCCTCCATGCGACAGGGACTGTGTTGAAGAAGCGCTATCACTGTGAGAGATTGCTGACAGACTAAGCTGAGAGTCTGCACTCTGCAGGGAAAGAACACCAAAAGTCTCATCAGGACATTCACCATCACCCTCCCTTAATTTATATCTTGTACCTTTGTTTAGTAAGATCTCTCTTAAGAAATGACAACGACTAAGAATGAATTATTATGGGGCACCAAAAGAATCAGAGAATCACTTTTACAAAAACACATCTCTGAACTTTCTCTTTAAAGATGAGGAACTCTGCATAATGTGTTATCGCTAGTGTAAATCAAAGCCTCTGAGATAAGCATACATCCTACTACATCAAACGCACAGTAAATCTCCTTGATAATGACTTTTGGATGGAATGCATTTTGCAGTTTGGGATTTTTTTTTGTCACGTACTGCGTATTTTCTTACTTTCTTTCCTTGCTACCATGATGCTCTCTCTACTCCCTCTTCACCCGGAGTATGATGTTTTATTCATTTCGTGTGCACAACCTCTCACTGAGCTTTTTGTAGACAATGAATCATGACAGAACTCATCTACACAAATTGATTGGCATAGCCAGAGCTGGATACAACTGTGATGTGCATGGAAGACTAAGAAGCAGCACAGCCAGTTCCTCCTCACATGACCCACCTCTACACTTCCATCTGTCATGAAAAGGAACATTACTAAGCATTTCTGGTAACATGGAAACTGCACAACGCAAGAGATCCACAAGCTAGTAGTTAGTGCCAAATGAGGTAGCTCTTGCACTGGCAGTAGTACAGGTCCACCAACATAACGGTGCACAAGAACTACTGTCCTTGTTGAAATTAAGATATAATTAGCCCTGGTGGTTCCGGGACCAACCTACTATTTCTGCGTGGCACAGCATTTGATGACTTGTGTAGATGTAGTACATCTACATGATTTTGTGTAAGCTTGCTAGCTGAGCCATTGTTAATAAGGCACAGCTTTGTGTAGGGAAGACATGCCCTGTGTTGCCCTTACTATAACTTTTCAAGTGACAGTAGGACAGATCCACCAGTTGCCTCCTAACAGCCCCAAATGAAACATATCAGGTACAGCTGGTCCCCATTCACCAGATGAACAATTTTACGGGCTCCGTATTTCTTTCATCAAACTTACGCTCAAATTACTCCTTGGCTCCAAGACCAATGTCACCTTTGCCTCCCCTTCCTGGCTGATGTTGCTCAGGTAGAACAACTGCTCTCCCATCATCTTCTCTCCAATCATCTTGTGCACTGCGTAGAGGCGGAAACGAATGGCGTGGCTGCTTAACTCCTCTGGCTCCAGCTTACTGAAGGTAATTTTGTCCTTGAATATGGGGATGGGTCCTCTCTGAACACTTGTCTTACCCCTCTGTTTCTTGCTAGGCATCAGGACTGTGTGCACTTGCCAGGTGTTCACACCACTGCGGTCTTTGTCTGGGATATCCCTGGCCTCCAAGATTGTAACTACTAGCTTTTGGCTTGAGGCTTTATAGTTGAAGAGGACATCTAGATCACCACATTTACAGATGGGCTCATGAGCACCGTGATGAGCTGGCACACTGTTCACTTCGTCACGTTCCTGCAAAGAGAAGGAAGAAGTAAAACCTCCATTGGAGTTCAACTGCCTGTGTGATCACAACTCTACTTAAAAAAAAAATATTCTCTTCACTTATGCTTGCAAGTGTAGGCAGTTGCTCTGCAAAACAAGGATCCCACTCTTTCTTGAAAAGCCAGTGTCAGCTGATTGCCTGAATTTTGTGTAATATTGCCCGTACAATCTAGTAAGCAACAGCACTTGTTGAAACATTTCCAACAAAAAGTTTCATCAACATCTAAGTGTTTTGCAGGAGACTGTTAATTTGCAAAAATTCTACACAGGGAAAAAAAAATCATTCACGTCAATTTTGAGGCATTAATAAAACTTTTTGGTTTAATTTGATTAAAAAAAACAACTTAACCTATTACTTTGAACATACACTGGAATTTTTTCAAAATGGATTTTTTTACATTACCGAAATCAAACAATTCAGTCAAACATGCTAACTTTTTGGATATTTCACTCTGTTGGAAATTAAAAACATTAAGCACTGTGTTCAACTGGATGGGAAGGGAAATCACCATGTCAGAATTTCTTGCAGAATGGAAATTCCATTTCTAGATGCTACACTATAATTCAATACTTTTCCTACAGCTAAAGCAATGATAATTGAGAAAAACAGTCTGGTTAAATACATATTGATTCTTCATTCCCTTTTTAAATCTCCCAAGAAAAGCATCTGTTCCTTCTGTTCAGTTTGGATACTAATACATTCAGAATAAAAATTCAAAATAAACAATCAAAACATGTGCAGACCAATTCACACACAATTTTTTATCTACTTTTAAAACAAAAATCATCTTGATAAAAAAAGATAAAAAACATGGATGTTCACCTTACCTTTTGATGAGTGGGTGTGTGCGTTTCTGTTCAAAAGTGCTTTTTTATCTTAGAGCTAGAATGTGCTTCATGTGATAAAGGGGTTGCTATAGTGATCAATGATTTGTATTTAAACATGAGTATATACTGTATTAGGGAAAGATTTTCAGTTAATAGCCAGAAAGTGAATTAAGGCCTGTCACTAGCAGTCTGAGTCACCCTCCTCCTCAAACATTTATCTTCTTTCGCATTTCAAGTAACACTTCTTTTCAACACAGGAATCTTATTGTTTAGAGTACAGATGATGGGCCACAGGACTTCTGACGTAATTCCTTTCAGAAGCATCTAGGGTGGTATGTCTCTCAAACAAGACCTCGGACAAACCTCAAAATTTATATCTACTTCCTGTCAATCTACTTTTCAAGTGCTCAGATTCATCTGCCATGACGTGCAAAGCTCTGGCTTCTCATATTTTCATAAGCGTTTAAGGGATTCGTGCACGTGAATACAAAAGTCCATGTGTGCAATTAGTGATCGAGACCTGCTGCCATAGGTCTTACAGAAGTAATGTCAAAGAGAGAAAAATCACGGCTTGGACAGCACAAAATGACTTGGTTGCCCATAAAAATGCCTTTTTGTAGAACAGCAGGCTGCAAAGACAAAAAAGCAAGGCAGGCCAGGTTGCCTGGAAAGAACGTGATATTATGCAAATGATAAGTGCTGCTGTGTAGCTGTCAAGTTACTTCTGTCTGGTTGATGAAATAATATTTAAAAAGGAAACATAACGGGATTGCGCTTGATTCGTGTTTCCCTCCACATGTTCATCCCTCCCCACTTTCATCTGTGTATTTGCTATTGAGGAGATGGAAGCAAGGCACATTTGAGAACTGCTGCTAAAGTGTGGAGACAACTGTGCTTGCGGCATAACGTTGCTTTCATCTACGTGCCTGAGCCGGAGAATGCGAACTCCCGCATGTCATCATATACCCACAGGTTCGAAGATCCAAGAGGCACTTTCCTGACCCAACAGGGCTGAGTATCTCATCTTCTGGCATCGTGTAGGGCAGACTGAAGGTCAGCTATCTGATTTTTGACAGAACAGCTAGAAAGGATCTGGATTTCAGGAAATCTCAAATTGTGCTACTATAGCTGTGGCCACATCCACTGCAGAGAAAACTGCATGAACTGGAGGCAGAGAGGGAAAGAGAAATGCCAAACCCTCTTATAGTGACCTTTCCGTGGGCAACCAAGCTTTAGAGATCTCATGGGCTGGCCCTTTCAGAGGGTATTGTGCTATCAGGACTCACCCCTGAACAGGTTTTCAACACACAAAGCTTACGGACACTCAACCTTCTTTCCATGGAAGTCATTGAACAGAATTCCCCTTGGCTTTTGGAGCTCAGCTGGGACTATGAGCCCTTTGTGAACGTATTGGTTATACAGACACTTAAACCGGAATCCACGGAAAGTGTGGGTTTTAGATACTTCATCTGAATTTCTTTCTTTCCCTCTTCCCAGCACAGTTGTTGAGATGTCAAGTCAAGGATACTGATTGATACTCTATGTCTAACCCGGTCATTCAGGACAGCCAATATCCACTTCACTAGGTAAAATAAGTCCATTTGTGCCAGAGAAACCTGAAAGGGCAGCTAATTATGGACAAGGCTTGAAATGGTACTTGTGGTTCCACTGCAGGGGCATAAAATTATCATTTTTGTCTCTAAAGGGAGGTCCTTTGAGTGGAGCATAATAGCACTTGGACATTTCTGGCATGTCAGAACATTTAGTTCCTGCAATAAAAAGTCTTTCATTAATCCACATAATATCTTTGGATGAGAAGCTGCTTGTAGCAGATAAACTGGGACTTTGGCATATCTGCCCCCTGAAGTTATAACCATTCTTTGCGTTTTTAAAATGTAGATACCAGGAGCAAAACAAGAGATGTATTCCAAAGAAATATAAGAGGACACTGAAGACATTGCGGCACATGTGAACCACGGCAATGTACATCAAATGTGGAAAAGGAGAAACGAGCCTCAGATGGGCAGACAAACAGTGCACGTCAGAGGCACACAGCAAAGAGAGGGCAGGCCTGCTGCTGTGCAGAGTTCGCGTGTGTTGTGTAGTATTTTGTGGGACTGGTTTGTGCAGCAAACCAAAACGCTGTTCAAAACACGCCTTAGGGTTGGAGCATATGCACCGAGGAGCTGCATTCCATCTCTTTAACTGGCTGTAGGCAGCATGCTCTGAGGAAAGGAACCTTTCCGTCAAAGCCTTGTTGCTCAGAGTGTGACGGAGGTATTAATTTCCACAGTTGAAAAACAGTCTCTTTTAACTGAGGCAGAAGATACGACCTTTGAGCTGTTCTTTTTATATGTCTGATGCAGGCTGATATTTTTTCAGAAATTTAATCTTGTGGTAAAATAATAATGAAAACCAACACATCATGCAGAAAGATTATAAGAGAAAAAGGGGATTCTAAGTCATCAGGTGTTTACAACGCTTTAAAATCTGTCATGTTTTCTTGAGGCTTCAAAATAAAGGTACAGAACTAAGCAAAAGCAGAGGAGCTCTCAGGCTCTCTCCTTCTCTGGAAGGATGCCTGGTATGAATGGGGACCAGAGTGATGGTCACTTGGCCAAGTCACGGGCCACCTCCACCAGTTGCCTCCAGCTTTCCATATGCTTCCCATTGTCTAAGCCACAGAAACCACCCAGAAAAAGAGGCACAGATCTGACCCAGTGACCACACACCATGTCCCTAGACACACACCCTGCACAAATAGCCAGTAACAAAGCCCTGGGCCATTGCTAAATGACAGTAAATGCTGTCAGGCCGCTAAGGGCTCCAGCTTCAGTTCAAAGATTGCAGTCAGAAATCAAGCAATAAAACAGCTTCTCTGAATGAGTGTTAGTAGCAAGAGGTAAAATACAAGAAAAAGGGGAAACACATAGAGAGGGGTATACATTTATGCACACATGCACACAGGAGTACCATTATCTTGTGCTGTGCTGATCAATTTTTCACTTCATTTCTCCCCTAACATTTTTTGGCCCCCAATATCCTTCAAAAGCTTACACCGTGTGTAATAAATGACAATTCACCATACCTCAGGGCTCCAAGCTGATGAGCTGTCAGTAGCATCATTTACTTCAAATCCCTGGTTGGTAAATGCTGTCTCCATTTCCAAACGTCCTTCCGTGGCTTGCCGGCTAACGCCATCGGCAATGCTGGACTCCATCCTAGGCCCTTTATGCTGCCCAGCGCCCCTACTCTCAACTGTTGTTCTTGAACCAACAGATACACGGTCATCTTCACGATAGGATAGGTTGTCTTGGTAACTTAGTTGGCTTAGTCCATCCAGATCTAACAATTTTCAGCAAGAAAATAATTTCAGAGGGATTAGAATAAATTCCTCCCCCTCTCCCTCCCAAAATGTGCCTTTCTCTCCTTTCTTTTCTTTTTTTTCCCCCCCTCATCTCCAGTGTATGCAAGAGACAGTTTCTACTTCTGAGTACTGCAGCACTAAACTTATAAAATAACAAATGCTGTATAAATCAGCATTTGATGGAGTGGACATGGCTGTTTCTCACCCCATCCTGAACTGAGAAACCGGTTGCCTTTACTTGAAGAAGTTAACCACCAAATGCAATTATTAATGGAGTGTTTGGGATACTCAAGTGCCTTGGGGCTGCTTTGCGGCCCCAAAGCAATCGCTTCCATGAAAACACAGGTCAGATAAATTACAGAACTGTAATGCTGTGGCATAGGCCTGATGAACAGGTATCAGCAATTTCCTTCTATGCAGGAGGAGAAGGAGGAGGAAAGGACAGGAGTTAGCATTGCCCTCCCCATTGAGGGGATGGTACTGGTGAAGAAACAAGTTTAATGGAGATAACAGAATGCCACCACAAACCTATCTATCACCCATCCCTGAGGGTTTAGATGCACATGACCAGCCCGACACACCAAGTAGGAATCTCCAAATCCCATGTTTGGGCTAAATTGTCCCAAAGGCAACTGAGGGGAGATCTGTTCCCTAATTTCCTGCCTGCTTTTATTAGTTTTAATTCAGCTGATCCTACACACTTACTCCATGGGCTAAAGTAAGGTTAATTAATGAGAGTAAAATAATCTTCTCTGGTTCAGACCACAGATTCCTTCCCTGCACCACTGAAGTCTCCATTTTGAACACAGGGCACTTTTCTCTACCTGAAGGCACCAGCGAGAGCTCTCTGGGTGCAGTGACACAGATAATTACATGTGCAGGGACACAGATGAAAATAACATCATGGTTTGCCCTTGAATGTGTTCTGCAAGCACTTTTAGAAGAAAACCAGGGACCTTCCTCCTCCTAATGCATCTGATGCCAGGCCTTGCTTTAGGAACACAAAGAGCTAGATTCTGCCTCCATCTCTTTCAAATAAGCAAGGAGCAGTTACAGTGAAAGAAAACAAGTTGTGCTTCCAGACAGCCGATGACAGTAATGAAAACAGAATGAAACAGCTATTTAGGGTTTAAAGGTTTCACTGAATGGTTGAGATTGGAAGGGACCTCTGGACATCACCTTGTTCATCCCCCTGCCCAAGCAGGGCCACCTGCTTGTTTGTTCTCAAACCTGCAGGTTTGTTCTCAAGATGGTCATTACTATAGAACAATCATTTTTTTCAAATTTGGTCTCCAACTCCATAATTACTGTGTTCAATAGAAAACAATTAGTTTGCTTTGGTTTAGATGAATCAATGTTTTCATTCCCTGCCCGATAAATGAGACAGGGAACCTGGTGACAACTAGCATGGAGAAGGCTGAGGTACCCAACAACTTTTTTGCCTCAGTTTTCACCGGCAATTGCAATCTCAGGGCAAGGACTGGAGGAATGAAGTCCCACCCTTTGCAGGAGAAGATCAGGTTTGAGACCCGCTGAGGGACCTGATGAGATGCATCCCAGAGTCCTGAGGGAACTGGCTGATGTAGTTGCTAAGCTGCTCTCCATCATACTTGAAAAGCCATGGCAGTCAGGTGAAGGCCCCAGTGACCGGAAAAAGGGGAACTTCACACCCATTCTTTAAAAGGGTAAAAAGGAGGACCCTGGGAACTACTAATCATCTCTGTGCCCAGTAAGATCATGGAACAGATATATCATGGAAGATACGTCAAGGCATATGGATGAAAGGAAGGTGATTAGATACAGTCAATATGGTGTCACAAAGGGCAAACCCTGCCTGACTAATCTGGTGGCTGCCTACGATGGAGTGACTGCATTAGTGGATAAGGGAAGAGCAACAGATGTCATTTAACTTTACTTCTGTAAGGACTTTGACATGGCCCCACACAATATCCTTGTCTCTAAATTAGAGAAATACGGAATTGATGGAGGCACTATCTGATGGACAAGGAGTTGGCTGGAAGACATCATACAAAGAGTTGCAGTCAATGGCTCAATGTCCAAATGGAGATCAGTAACAAGTGGTGTCCCTCAGGGGTCCGTATGGGGACCAGTACTGTCCAATATATTTATTAATGACATAGTGGGTTTGAGTGCACCCTCAGCGAGTTTGCAGATGACATCAAGCTGAGTGGCGCAGTTGATACACTTGAGGGAAGGGATGCTATCCAGAGGGACTTTGACACATTTGAGAAGTGGGCCAATGTGAACCTCATGAAGTTCAACAAGGCTAAGTGCAAAATCCTGCACATGGGTCAGGGCAATCCCTGATATCAGTATAGACTAGGGGATGAATTGTCGGAGAGCAGCCCTGCAGAGAAGGACTTGGGGGTACTGGTGGATGAAAAATTGGATATGAGCCAGCAATGTGTGCTTACAGCCCAGAAAGCCAAACGTATCCTGGGCTGCATCAAAAGAAGTGTGGCCAGCAGCTCGAGGGAGGTGATTCTCCCCCTCTGCTCTGCTCTTGTAAGACCCCACCTGGAGTACTGCATCCAGCTCTGGGGCGCCCAGCACAAGAAAGACACGGACCTGTCAGAGCAGGAAGGAAAATGGTCAGAGGGCTGGAGCACCTTTTCTATGAAGAAAGGCTGAGAGAGTTGGGATTGTTCAGCCTGGAGAAGAAAAGGTGTCAGGAAGACCTTATTGCTGCTTTTCAATACTTAAAGGGGGCTTATAAGAAAGACGGAGAGAGACTTTTTACCAGGGCCTGTAGTGATAGGGCAAGGGGTAATGGTTTTAAACTGAAAGAGGGTAGATTTAGATGAGATATAAGGAAGAAATTCTTTACTATGAGGTGGTGAGACACTGGAACACTGCCCATAGAAGCTGTAGATGCCCCATCCCTGGAAGTGTTCAAAGTCAGGTTGGATGCAGGATTAGGAATAACCTGATCATGGTAGGGGGGTTGGACTAGATGATCTTTAAAGGTCCCTTCCAACCCAAGCCATTCTATGATTCTCTACATATCCCTCTGTCTAGAACAAAAAGCCCAAATCTTTCTGAGTAGAAGAAATTCTATGATTGGCCTTAGCAGCAAATATGCTGTCTCTGAACCATAACTGCTCCACAAAAAAAACCCAACAAAAAAAACCAAACCAAAACAAACAAAAAAAAACAAAACAAAAAAACCCCAAAAAACACAACGCCAAGGGGAATGGGGATTATATTCAGGAAACATTTCCTGGAAGCGTGCAGAAGTCCTTGTCCCTCTCCTTGGCTACTCTTTCAATTTAACAGCTCAGAGATTAGGAGAATAACTTTATCTCCTTTCTTCAACTATGAACGGTCTCACATTCTCTCTCCCAGTAAAATGCTTCAAGCACGGGCACTTCAAGAGAGAAGTCTGAGAGCACCTCACAGCTTTGTAACTATGGTCCTCTTCTGAGATGTGGGAGATGGTCTTTCAGGAGGAAAGAGGGATCCAAATTCAGATCTCTCAAATTTCAGGTGAGTGCTCTTCTCACTCCCTTCTGAAATGCAAAACCCACCTCTTCCTCTCCTCATCCTCCCATCTGGCAGACCTAGTCCTGAAACCAAGAGTCCTCATTGTCTCGCCTCTGCCCTGAGCTGAAACTCTCAAGTGAGGGTAGAAAGTAATTTGATTTTTTGCCATTACTCCCATTCTTCTCTACAAAGTCAGAAAACAGAAAGAAGTAAACAGAAGAACGTAAGCAAGAAATAAAATAACAGAAATTCCACAAATTTACTGAGACTGAATGGGTACAGGCGCTCCTTAAGGCATTTAATTAGCAAGCCAATGTCTAATACACATTTCAAACAGTGGGTCATCCATCAAAGCACACACCACACAGCAGGCTTTCAGAATAAAATGCTACTGTAGTAAGAAATTATCCTCACACAATTGTCTTGTGGTTTTGACTCCTGCTGGGATAATATCTAGATCAATAATAGAGGAATTTTCAAAAACTACATTAAAGCCATAAAAGGCTATTCATAACAGGAGAACTCCAGAAATATATTAATAGAGCAAGCCATCTCTCTAAGACTCAGGCACAAAATGAATGTGTTAGGAAAGCAAATGTAGTATTCGGGGAAACGAAGTGAAGAGGTGATTCACCAAAACCATTTCGTGAAACAGTCTGGCTTTTTCTTTAAATTTAAAGTAGTTTGGTAAGAGATAATCACTTATAAATACCAGTATTAGAGGATCGTTACAGGTAATAGCCCAACTATAGAGACTAGAACAACTACACCTCTCCAATTACATCCGTTCTAACATTATTAACAGTTAGACTTGATGATTTTAAAGGTCTTTTCCAACCTAAACGATTCTATGATTCTATGATTCTATTCACAAAAAAATGGTCAAAACAGAAGTTCTTCATGTAAAGGAAAAGGTCAGAGCCGTAAAATGCCTGTAATTTACCTGAGAGATATTTAAGGAAGAAAATGTCAACTGTCTTATGAATACCTGACATGAATAAACAGCACAGCATCAGGGATATACGTTGAGACAGCATTATCTAACTATCTGAACTTTAATTAGCCAAGAGTCCCTACAGAGCAATAGCAGCCAATTCTAAAATTAAGGGCAGATAACACTGTACACTAAAGGAGTCCTGGTTTTTTCAGTCCTGTCCCCAACCTTTCCCTGTTGTGTCACATGTGCCCACAAGCCAAGAAGGAGGCAAGGGGAATACTGGGAAACAGAAATCACCAACAAATCAGAAAAGTCTGTATTCAAGGCTGAAGAACTGGCTACGAAGACACCGTGACTTTTGTCAGATAAAAGGATAGGCATCACCTCCAAATAGAACTCTAACAAGTACTGGGATATGGAAGCATCTCTCCAAAGACACAGGGAAAGCTCAACACATCAAACACTGGAAATCAGGCTGGAAAATACTGTGAAGTCCCCCCTCACATTGGCAGGTAAATGGCCTGGTTAACCTACAGTCTATTTCTTCTTTTTCAATGATACACAATCTCTCATTTCTATGAAGCATTACAATGTGCTAAAGAAAGCCTCATCAGTTCCTAAAACACGTTCCCAGAATTAAAAGATGGAGCCTAGTAGATCTTGCTAAATTAACACTACAGAGTTCATTAACCAGCAAGAAACTCTGAGATGAAGAGTTGAATGTGTGCCTGTTACCTGTGCTGACCAAGGCGATGTTTGCTCTGTGGACTGCAGTGAATCACTGTGCTTTTACAAGAAAAAGCATGTCTTGTTTTTGTGATTTTCCAAAATGAAAGAAACTTGATCCCTTCTTTTAGACTGTATATAAACACATGCTGAAAGTTAAGAACCTCCAGAGGAGGAAAGGATTTCAGTATGGATCTAGGTACTTCTGGACTTGAAATCCTCCTAGCTGCTAGAAGTGATTTTCAAACCCCTCTTCCTGAAAGACAGTAACAGCAGCAGAGATACGAGTTAGTGGGACTGAGGCATATTTGTCCTCGCACAGCAGTAATCCTCTTGCCTGGCCCTTGCTACAGCCCCAGTTCCAAATCCCTCTGCAGTACCCCAGCACCATGTGCTCCTTCACGCTGAACCAAACCAGATGCAGGGAGACCGAGCAGTGCTTCTGCTCCTGGTTATTTTGAGATTAGCCATCAAAAAGTGCTAAAAAACTTCCTAGAAGAGCCTCAAAGGAGCAGAATCATTATCTAATTACAATAAATCTAAACAAAAATGGCTTGTAAATTTCAGGGGTTAAAGAGAAAAACAATCTTAAATTTCGAGTGACATTATGCAATCAGGCCAAGATTGTTTAATTTACCACATGCTGGGTAATAGCCTGAGAAGACTCCATGTTTCCAGAACTAAAATAGGCTCTTTATTAACAGGGTGATTTGCAGAGAGGCTGTGGGCAGAGCTGGCATTCAAGCCATTCAGCTCCCCAGAGCACCCTCCAAACGCTTCCTTCCTGCAGTGTGCACTCCTCTTTCCAAGCTCTATTCAGGTTACTACAAAGATTTTTAACAGGTGAAAAGTTAAAGCTAGATGAGTCCAAAGTGCAGACTGTCATGATATTGATAACAGAAACAGAGGGTCAAGGAAAATCTCATGTAAGAACATGATGTGAGAAGACTTTGCCATATGTCAAGGCTGAGTGGGAGAGAAGCTATTCAGGGCTCTCTGAGATGCTCAACTTTGCTGTGTGCCTAAGTTTTTTACAGATTTCTGATTCTGTAAGAAAAGAAAACTATCAGCTATACGAGTAAAAGGTCTAGTAAGAGAACACAAGGAGAAGAGAAGTCTCGGGCAGAGTCTAAAGAAGGTATGAAAGTGCCATGATCCCAATCTGGACTCAGCACCTTCGGAAGATCCTTCATCCCTCCCACCCAGAAAGGTCCAGAGGATCTGCTCAGCTGAAGCAGTGTTTGATACACCCTTGGGGCACAATGGTGGCCTTAGGTGCACAAACCTTTCTGTGTTTTGTGATCACAGCACCAGCTAGGGGCCAAAATGGACACTCACACACATGGAGTTCTCGGACCAGCATCTGGGGGGTAGCAGGGTGTGGGGTTATCTAGGATTTACTCCAACCACTCAGCTTTTCTCCCAAATAAACGCCTCATACTGGGAGCCGTAGGTGTGTGTAACTATAACTGTGCACTCAGTAACAGCAGTTCTACATGTCTCAGAAACCTCTCTGGGTTTGAAAGAGACCTGACATACCCAAGGATTAGTTTATAGGCATTTATTTGTAACAAAGGGTCTAATCTTGAGTTTAGTGAGGAATGGGGCAGAGAATCAAATGTCTTCGTGAAAGCAGGCTTTAACATCTGGTTTCACCTAGTTTCTGAACAGTTATTTAAACAAGATTAATATTACCTCTGAAAAGAAAAGTAAGAGCAACTCTGCACCACGTTGCCAGAAGAAGAGTTCGATGGAGAGCCATATCTTGAAATGACTGCTCTAATCAAAGGGTGCATCAAAATCAAGCAATTGTATTTCAAAATTAAAACATTCTACAGAACGAAAAACGAAGGGCACTTTCACAGCTCTTCCCTCTAATGAATTTCTCCAGATTTTAGAATGTGTTCAGGCCAATTTTCTAAGTAGCTATGTTTTTAAATGCATTTCATCTCTGTTTGTATAAAAGAGTCATTACATTAGTCCATAGAAGATCATAAAATTCTTCCCTTCTGTGCCATAAATTTTTAGTTTCTGTCATTGCCTGACATTTGGCATATGCGCTGGCAAATGATACGGCATAATTCATTCACTGTTCACCTTGTGTTTGCAAAGCTGTTACAAAAGCTTCAACTTAGCTTCAACTTCTGCTAAAAGGCTTGCTAAAGAAATTACTTAAGCGGCACAGGCCAAAAATAATTAGAACAAAGTCCTGCAGTCTTTACTCTGGCAAAATTGGCAATAAAATCCATGAAAATCCCTGTGGATTAGGAGCCAGAATTCAAAAGCCTTATACAGTTAATGGAAAGATTTTCATGGACTTCAGCAGGGCTTAGATCCAGACTCTTCCCTCTAAGTATTTTAGAAATGAGCTGCAGGTAACCAATAAAGAAACCAAGTTTAGTAAGAGACAAAGCAAGATTCAGGACTTGTTCTCCACAACAAAAGAATCTCTCCATGTTGAGGCCACAGATCTTGAAGACTCCAACTTCTTTAATCTTATTTCATGCAAACAGTACCTTTGCATTCAGATACCTCTGTACTGTACTCCTCATGGCTGGAGAGCAAACGGCTGAATTTGGGTCTACGCTCCACGCCTGCTGGTGTTGCTTTTTCAGATACTTCTGATCGAAAACTTTGGGAGCATGACACAGAGATCTCAAACTGCTTAATCACCTCATCATTGTTGCCTGAAGATGCTGTCTGTTCTTCATCCTCCCCGTAACTGTTTACTGGGAGAAAAACACAACTCAAGCTTTAGACAGTCTGCTGCCCTCGGCCAAGAAGCCAGATGACATGGCACACTTCTAGCTCTCAGATGGACCTTCTGGGGAGAAAAAGGGGACCAAGGGTTTAGGTCCCTAAACCTGCAGAACGAACTTGAGAATCATCTGCTTCTTCAACCTCCGGAAAGCCTGTGAATGTCATATTGTATCAGCAACATTTACATATATTAGACCTTGACCAACTCTGCAAATTACCCTATTTTTTAAAAGAAATGAAGATAGTTAACAAAGCAGGAGACAAAGTAGGACACAACATACACAGAGAACCACTCATAAAATCATTAGCATGCGCAAAGACAAAGTAGTAAGCAAAGGACTTGAAAACTTCGTGGTGCTTCCATTCCCCTTCAGCTCCTGCTAAGGTGGAGAGGGAACTTCTTTTGTGCAGCAGAAAAAGCAACTCAGACGTAACCTGCTCTGGGTAATACCATGAACACATAAATACAGCACATGGCTAATAGGCATTGCTGATTCCATCTGCCAGCAGCAGAGGAACTCGGGAGACCAATGTAAATTGTAACCTTTAGAAGTGAAGATACGCATTTGATCACGTCCCTGAGAGTGCCTTCCCCTCCTGCTACCAACACGTGCTTTGAATATGAGATGACTGCACCCTCATTAGTGCGTGAATATCCGCCAGATGGGGGAAGGAGGGTTCAATACATGCTATATATACTTGGCCTTGCTTTGTCAGGATGAAAATGTGGAGGCATTTTGCTGATCTCCCTGCCATCAGCATCAAGGAAGCACAACAGCAGGACATTTTGACCCACCGACGTGCACAGAGAAGGCAGCAGTGGGGACAACGGGCACTTGGTGTGTACGTGCGTGTTTGTGTACACGCATGTGAACAAGCCAGCTGTCAAGTGTGGCCGGTCCACTGCTTGCTCTTGAGCATGAAGTATACGATATGGTTGCCAAGACTCACTTTGATAATCGCCATGGCAAACCCGAGCAGTGGAACAAATGGGCATTGCAGACAAACGGGTGGAGGGCAGCTTTCTCAGTGACACTGCCTGGTTTGAGGGGAGAAAGCACCTTTTTTCACCTCAAATCTCACTTACAGTAATCACACGGCTACAGGTGGGGAAACCAGATCCCGCTTTTACACACTGTGTTAGGTCTATTAAAAATTTGCAGTATAAACTTAATGACAACTGCTGTCACTGCTCCATAAATTTACCTGCTGCTGCACAGAAGATGGCACTCAACTCCCCGGGCAGAGAGGACAGAGCAAGGAAGCTGGCAGTACCGCAGCAAACTGCTCCCACCACCAGCCCAGCAGAAGCTGGTTTCTTCCATGCCTCCACGCTGGCAGATTTGACCCTCTGGTCTGATTTGCCACAGTTTGACAATACGCCTGCTGTTCCTTCCAGAAAATTGCTCTCAATCAGAGGAAAAAGCTAAGTGTTCCTATTCTGATAAAAATGAAAAAAGTTTTAGACATTAGTTTGTAAATGGTCAGTGACCAGCTATCATAAAAATTGATTATTTTTATGTAAGCTGTTAAAAATAAGCTTCTTTGATTTTTTTTTAAATAAAAATTATTTCAAGCTGTAACAATCCTATGGCCTAAATGTGCTACAACCTATTAAAATAATCGAAACACATAAAACTAAACATTCCTTTTCAGCCAACTGTGTTGTCAATTCACTACCTGCAGCTCATGCAACCTCTACAAAAATTAATTTAAATGCTTGGCAAATGCTGTTAAGTTCTACTTATCTATGTATATCTTTTGGGTATTTAAGATAAAAATAAAGTTATTCCAGTTTAAACAAAAGTCCACTCTTCACTCAAACAGCTTGCCAAAAATCCTGAGTAAAATATCATCTTCAGCGATTAAGCCACATTTTTCACCATTTTCTAAAACAACTGTAACATCAAAATCCTGGGTCCGTGGGCACGAGGCTGTATACTTAAATAAATGCGCATTAACGCAGTGTACAATTCTGGTTATTACAAGAAATTTAGCAAATGCCACATGGATCCAGCACTCCTGGACCGCTCCTGTAAGGGCACTCCCTGGATGACCTGCACGCAACTCCCTGCAAAACAGAGCAGAGCCCTTTTTCTAGGACAGAAGGGGAAGGGTGAAGGGATGGAGGGGAGGAGTTTGGCCCGCTTTGATATATTATTGGCCGCTTGACTTTGACTTCAACTTTACAAATCCCCAAAGCATGACTGCATCACTTGTTATGACACAGGATGCTATTTCGTACTAGCATTTGGAAGCATACAGGCTAATTAAACGGTGGCACTGGGGAATCTGTAGCAAACGCTTGATACGTCTGTGCTGAATCTCTGCCTGAGCAGCAGACAGCTCCGTGTCAACTTAATATCTCTGTATTAATAAAACTAACTTCACCCAGGGGAGAGAAAAATGTTCACCATTCAAATATACAAGTCTCCTGATTAGGAAAGGACAAGGGGGAAACATTTTCTGTATCACCATGGAAACTTAAATAAAGGACCCATAATTACAATCTAAATTCTGGAAAGATAATGAATACATCTTGAGATCTGCAGATGTTGTGTAGCATATACATATTTCTAGCAACTTCAACTCAATTGCTTCTATGCAGCATCTGTTTTACAAATCAACTTCCCACCACTCATAAGGAGGCATGTGGGATTAGAGGAGACAGTGGGGGAGGAAGGAAGGTGACCTCTTCTTCTGACAAGGTATTTCAAACTACCACTATTTATTCAGAAATTTCAAACACCCAATCAGTTACAAAGTTACCTTACAGGCATCCAAATACACTAAGCTAAAATGCATGAAATAAATAATTCAAGAATTCTCTGCAGTGTTACCAAGTAGAAAGAACAACTTATCATTTGCTCAAAGCTTATCCAAGAAAAAAAAATACCAAATAAAATACATAGTGTAGGTGTAAAATATAGATGTACTGCATGCATCGTGTCTGCCTGCATGTTAAAAAAAAAAACAAACAACAACAAAAAACAGTCATTTTGGCTGAAAAATGAGAAGTTCACAAATGCCAAACTTCTGGTTTCCTATACATCTAATGCTGCCCTTGTGTGTCCACTTTCTTCTTAAAGATTTTGATTCTGCTTTGTGGAAGTCAGTGAGAGTTTCAATGGGAGCATCACCAAGCCTGAAGGAAGCAGAAGTACTAAAAAAAATGTATTTGATCATATAACCATCATATCAGTACATCTATGCATAATGCATACACTCGGAGGATCCCAGGAGCGCTTTTAGCATGTTCTTTGCTATTATAGAAGCAGTCACATAGGCCTGGCCTTAAAATTTTCATGACCAGGATGACATAGAGAAACAGTGGTCTGTAACAGCTCCTAACTCACCAAAACCCAGAACTGCACACAGAAAGAAAAGGCCTTTTCTTTTGGAAGACTGGGAAGGCCTGCTGCAAACAATGGATATGTTAAAGCTTCTCAGAAAAAAGGAGGAACATTTTGTAAAGGGAACATTTAGCAACACATGTGGAGTTGCTACTAGCAATTCCCGTGCAACTACAGCTCTGATTTGCAGTGTCTTCAATCTGGAGTCATCTTCTCCCTTTTGCTGTCAACCATTTGAACTGGGAGTGCAAACAAAAGTACAACTACCTGATTTATGGGTTTGACTAGAGAGGAGAGTACCCACGCCTTCACTTATGCTCAAAACTATATGGAGATACAATCCAATCATCAAAAATCCTTCTTTTTATAAAACAGAAGCAAAATCCAAAACATACACCTAGACCGCAAATGTACTTGAAATTGATGGAGAATGCGCCGTGATACAGTAAACCCATGTTTCCACACATGCCATTATGGACATAGAGACTGTGCACAGTGACCGTGCACCATTGACTAACACCAACTCGTTTACTAACGAACAGAAGGCAGCCTTCATCTGGGCTTTTTCCTTGCACACAGACCCATGTGGCTTCGTCCCTTTCTGGTAAGTATACCAACCAGGGAGCCATTCAGTGCCCAGTGGTAAGCATAAGGTTCACCCCTCTTTGCTGAGTGACAAGTGACAGCGTCCTGCTTTTGCAATACGTCAATCTCTATCTCTTCATCTGTCCTCACCCCATGACCAAACCAACTGGGAGCTCTCTGAGGCGAACACACTTGGGTGTTTGCATGTGATGCAGGCAGAGAGAATCACAACTTGGCAGCTTTCATACTGCAACAAAAAGGAAAAAAAGCAAACAAAAAAGTCAGAGAGTAATCAGAAACAAATCATTATTTGGCTCTGACCATCAAGCACCTCCATAGCCAAACAATACAGCAGTCAGAGCAATAAACTCCAATTCTGCATGCTGCTGTGCAAAAAAATGAGAACTGCCCACAGAAAACAGCATGAAAAATCAACATCTTTTCCTGTTGCTTTTTTCCTACTCCCAAATTTGGATTTTAAAAATAGGAACATGAGATTCAGCTTCAAACTGACTCTCACTTTGCTTCCTAAGGTTCTTCCATAGCTAAAGGAAATGGCAGCCAAGAAGCAGAAGCACAATCATCCCCGATTTTCCCAATCACCTATTTTACCTTTTACATGTGGAGTAAGCATGAGTCAGGCTTCATTTATGCTACTGGGTTTTATTAGCACAGGCCCAGGATTCATGGAGAAGTGGAAGAAAAAAGAGATTACACACTGCAGGAGACACTGTTAAGCCAGGAAAACCCCTGGTGTGGATGCAGTTACATCCATGAGTCAGCCTACACCCCTTTGCCAGCCCAGGTTAGGTTGCTTGAAGAAAACATGCAGCTGCAGAGGCAGAAAAGCACCTTCTGTTGGCAGATGCTGCGTCTATGCTGGGGACACCGCAGGGCACAGGTGTAGCTGTGGATGCTCTGGGGTGCGGGGCTGTAAATGCTCATGGACTCAGAAACTAAACAAACTGCTGGATCCCAATGGCCAACGAGTTAGAAAACACTGTCCTTTCCTTCCAACACAAAATAACTTGCACTTTATAAGCATTATTTTTATGACAGTTTTCCTGGTAGCTTTCATACCACAATGGGTTGAATTTCTTCAGATTCCCCATCAATCACCTCTTCTACTTGTTTGCTTGGTATGGATACGCACTTCTCCTTCTAATGCAAGGGAGTCACTTTGTAAGCTCTCTCCACTGCATTTAAGGACGTTTCTCTGAATTGGCACTAGCTTCTTCCAGAAAATGGCCTTCCACCTAGCAACAAATCAAACTGGCCAAGGAAATGCCCAGGAAACCCAAGACATTGACTCCTGCTCCTCCTTAAAGCGCAGTTTTGCTACACCACGCTCACAACCTGCTAGACCCAGCGTATGCACACTGATTACATACCATGCGTAGCACCCAACACTGTAACCATTAGCTTCACACCCACAAGTCTTTGTTTGCTGATTAACAGGGTGGAAATCAACTCCCTCGCAAAGATATTTGTTTGGGGTTGCTACGGATAACAACTGCATTGCAACAAGGCAGATATTTATTTTCCCACTGATTTTTCTAATTGAAACTTTCTGTTTGCTACCAGAGGGTTGATTCACCACAGCCCCCCTTTACCACTGCTGTAACACCACCGTTTCCATGGCACTCCTGGGAAAATCACAGACTTCAGCAGCAGCAGTGGGTGAGGATGTGGTGCAACAACTCACACGCGTTCAGGACCAAAGCTGTCACTCAAAAAAGGACAATCCTGTCCTCCTTCCCTTCCCCCCTTCCCCTTGTTTCAGTTTCAGCAATCGTGTGGCCAACTCACCTGATTCAAAAGTAATAGGGAAGGGGCTAGTAACTCTCAGCTGAAGCAACAAGCTGGTCCAGTTCACCACACAGCAGCATGCTCATGAGGCCAGACATGGAAAGCAGCACAACTGTGTGATCGGGGAAGGACAATATATCTCAGCTGCAGTTTTACAACAGCTACTGACAACTGCAAAACTGCACCCTCAGGCCCAATGGTTTTATAGCTACATTATTTACGGCAATAAGTCTAGACCCCCAAATTGACCATGCGACACAGAGCTTCAGCAAACCTCAGTGCTCTCATTAATCCAAATTCAGGGCTTTCTCTCCAGCACCACCACTCTCATACTATTTGCTGGAAAATACTCCCACACAGATTATGCTGCTACGTATAGACCGTATGGGCTTGAATCTCTCTCAGCCTGAGGAGAGAAATGCCTCCAAGCGCCCAGCTTGCGTGGGCAAGCACTCACGCCCAGTGCAATGAGTCCCTCCAGGGATGCTTCATCTCACATGGACACTAAGCTCTCTAGACAAGGAAGCACCCACCTGAACATCAGGGTGATGAAGCCATGAGAGCATCAGCTATTTTCATGGTCATTAGAAGGGATTTTCTACAGATTTTGCTATGGACTGGTTTAAGATTCAACCTAAGTCATTCATGTTGGTCTACAAATAGGTACTGATGAAGCCTTCCTTCAGGAGAAGGAGACTGCATGAGAATCATGCCAACATTACCTGCAGAGGTACAGCCCAACCACACCTTCCTCATTACCTGGAAGACCCACACAGCCCAACAATGCCATTCAGTGTCGATAAAACTGCACATTTTTTCCTCTATGACTGTAATCTCCCTCTTTTCTTTCATTGCAGTCTTTCCCCTGGGTTACTACAACTGTTTCAGGAGTCTATGAGGCCACTCAAAATGATGGCTGCTGCCAACAGGTCATTACAACAGCCAAAAATGAACTGGGCACAAGGAAGTCATATCTACACCCCTGTCTGGCAAGAGGTGAGGATCAACACCAGCTCACCTTTTGGCAGAGTGATCCCATCTCATACAAGCTTACATTAGTGTTTTTTGTGCTGTTATGCAATGCAAAGAGGCTAGGAGGAAACAGAGACGGATTAGCCATGTTTCCAAAAGTCCTGATGGTCAGTCCCTTCTGCAAGCATTTGCCTGCCATCATGGGTTTGCGTAAGTAGCCTTCTACAAAGCAGGCCAAGCTAGCAACAACTGAAAAAAGAAAAAAAAAAGAAAAAAAGAAAAAAAAAAAGACAAAAAGTACTACTGTTTGTATCAGCACACAGAAATACTATGTTCCAGCTCTGCACAGAGTGCTGCTAGTATGCCTGCACGTAACCTCCATCACAACGCAATGAATCATTCACACCTGCCTCGCCTGTAGTAGGAGATGGAAGGTGAGGAGGCAGGGTTTCTAGGAGAGAGGCAGCACTTCCCAGATGCTGCCAAGATGCTGTTTATTGGTAAATGAAGCCTCTTGAGTCCTAAACAACCTTCCCAGAGGAAGATAGAGTCACAACTGCCATATGGGGAGTGGGAAGAGGATGCCACTTAGCAAAAGTGGATCAGAAAATACATGCACAAACACACACGCTCACACACACAATTCGTTCTGTAACTGCACTGAATGGCAAAATCCATTTCTTCCTCTCAAATACATCCTTCTCCATACAGCTTATGCAACCTTTTAGATGGCAAGAGCAGATGACAAGTACTCCTGAACAGAGCATCCTTCCTCATGCCCCCTAGGGAGCTAGGCACAAGGAAGCTCTGCCCACCAGAGAAGGAACTTGGTGAAAACCCAAATTACTGATCTACTGTGGGCTTACAAAGATACTGTGTCTAAAATCACCGACTGAGGATGAACAACAATGTTGACAGGCCCAGGACAGAGCCTGCAAGGGTAGCACCTTTGAAAATTTGTGTTTTGAACCACTCTTTGGCTTCGTTGCCCCAGCTGTAAAGCTGACATACCGCAATCCACTCTCCTTTCAGGGCTATTATGTACTCTCATCACCACTTACTTTTGGCATCATGGATTATAAGGGATGAAAATCCCTTATAATTTGAAACTTTGAAAAGACAGAACTGCAAAGGACTACTTTAAATATAAAAAGGAACATGGTACCACCTTCACAAGGACAAAAGTCTGTGCACAAACACTTTCTGAGTGGTTCTGAATTTCCCGGAGAGAAAGCATTCAATGCAAACTCACGTCTGCACTTCATTTCAGAAAGCTGTGGACGCGTACTGCATTCTTCAGAGACCAGATGCATATCCCGTCACGTTAGCGCTTTCTCCCACTCGAGCAGCCAGGAGTATTCTCTGTGAAGTGCTTTCGTCCACTGTCTGTCTTTGCTTTTCTTCACTCAGTCCTAGTGGTGCTATTGATTCAGTGTAGCCTCTTTAAATGTTCTGCTTTGAGTTCAGGCACTGATTTTTATATGGCTACATTCTGGTTAGAGCACTGGCTGGCTCCATAGCCAGACAGGTGATAAAATTCAACACTTAGGATCTTTACATGGAAACTGGCCATCTATCTGTTTTAGTCTCAGGTTCAAGCAGAAGTTTTATTTATCACACAAGCAACAACTTTTTGTTATGGGTATATTTTGCTATATGGGTTTATAGGACCTAATGAAAACTCACTTCTTGGCTAGGAATTCCTGGCCGTATGAAGGGTCATTTACTGAGGTCAGGAGTGCTCATATACAGCAGAAAGAATAATTTCCTCTACTACAGCAATTACTGGCAAAAATCAATGACCTCTGTTAAACCGGAGGCCAAGGTGAGTAAATGCAATAGTGTTTTCTAGTTTTAAAAACTCCCAGAGCCTCAGAGGCATGCCTCCCCTTACACATGTATTGAGGATAACTATCTAGCCATCTAGACAAGACTCCTATTAGGACATCAAACTTTCTAGTATTCCAAGGTCAAAAAACTTATTTTAGTGCAACTGAAATGCAATCTTTAGCGAGCACTGAGATTGTCTAATTGACGGGAAAAAATCTCCAAAGACTTCGTGCAGTTTAAGTGTAGTGCTCACCTATAAATTACACTAGTGTTATGAACACAGTGTCAGACAGCTTGGGAGACTCTTCAATCACAGAACTCGCAGTGCAGAAATAGTTCAGCTCTGATTCAGAAGACTCAGCTCTGCTGGTGTGTCTGTCCCCATGCCTTTTCAGAGCAGTGTCTGCTTGAAACTGCTAACTTAATGGTCACTTTGACTTTTTGTTTGCAAAGAACATGGGCCCTGAGGAAGAAGTGGGCTGAAGCCATTGCATTAAATTATTGCTGCTCTTCACCTTTTTTGTTATTACTTTTTTTTTCTCTGTAGATTCAGGCTGAGAAGCAGAAAGACTGGCCAGCTACACCCCTTTGCTTGCAGTGCACTACTTTTAGAAGTGACTTATTGCTCCACTGCTTTTTTTCAATTCTGAAGCCCAACGTGCAATGATGGATTTGGCAGCCACACTCTTGCCAGCCACCCCCAGTCAGCTGAGCAGCAGTATCTTAGCCACGGGGGGATGCAAAAGCTGCTCTCTCCCTGTTCTGAGACGGGAGACAGTTTCTCTATCAGAAACACTGAGGTTAGACAATGAAAGAGGGTCTGAAGGAAGCTGCAAGAGCAAGTTCATCTGTATTTGCAAAATTTACAACTACATGATTTGCAAATGGTGGCAGGGATCTGCGTGCACAGAAGGGTCCGCCTTCCCATTATTAACCTCTTAAACCAAACACCTGGTATTGCAATATTTCCTGCTGAACTACCTCCTCATTTTTAAACTGTGGATCAAAAGCATCCGAAGTGAAAAACTTTTCCCTGCATTTGTTTAAAACCTTGGCACAACGTTACTAGCATCATTTAAGTACAGACCAGGACTCAGCGGCAGCCAAACCTGCACCCTGCTGATTAGCATGCCTCACAGTGTCTAACAGACGTTTGACTTAAGAACCCAAGAATTTCATTGCTCAAACACTTTATTAGATCCCTAAGCCTAAAAATGGTTTTCAGTAACGTGTGTGCTGCTTTGGGGCCTCAGAAAAACTATTCTGGGAGCTAGGAAACATTTCCTAGGGGGCAAAAATGTGATCAAAAACATATTTGATAAAAAGGAGAAGAGGTAATGATGATTTTTAACTGCAATTTTATTTCATCTCAGAAGCGTGCTCTAAGTTTAAGAGTGGGGAACAACTATTGGATTTTGTTTTGCATCTTTTTTAAAACAAAATGATGCTCATCTAGGGTTGGTGGGTTTCTTCCCCCCTAAACCCAATAAACTATATATTGGAATGACCTTGTTACGGGTTTCTGTGGCTCTTTAATCACCAGTGGCTGCTAAATGAAGCATATCTATTTTCTCTGTTACATTACTATTGGCAACCAGGTCTTCAGTAAGTGCCCAGAAATATTTCCATGGCAACAAAAAGCATTCAGCATTGCTACTGTTTTGTGCCAATTTAGCTTTAAAATATTCTATTGTGGAGAGAAATATGGTACATTAAGTGAAATAAAGTCAAGATGCAATGTTCTGAAAAGAATATAAGGATAAACAGGAAACGTATTTTGCAGAAATGGGGAAAAAATGCCAAATGGAAGGAAAAATATTCAAAGTTAATATTGATGCTACTGAACGCCTTTGCTGAATGTCAGCAAGTCCATATGCTCACTCACATTGTCACTTAGGGTTAGGTAACAAAGCTAACAGAAATAAGGGTACCTCAAACATCTTCTCTTGATCATTTTAATCCATGACTGAAATTTTAAGTTGCCAGGGTATTACAGCCTCTCTGCATGTCTAGGTTACCATCAGAAGAGTTCACACTCTTGATGTTAGAGAATGAATCTAGAGGAAAAAGAGGAAATAAAGAGTTGAAAAAATGAAATACAAAGAGCATGTGTGTGTTTTGGAAGTGAAGGGTCACTTAGAAGAGCAAAACGAGTTCTTCCACATCAAAGATCTTGTGGAAGACATTTTCAAATCACAGTTTAGCAGCTTCTCTGCTATTATACAACTTAGATAGTTCTGAGGAAAAAGGCATCAGTTCCCAGCCCTCCAATTCTCAAACAGCCAACTGCATGACTATAAGGTCTTGAGACCATTGGATGGCCCTCTGTGCAGTGCATTGCAGAGATAAAAAGATAAAAGACTATTTGAGAGCATTTGCAGTGACATTCCCTCTGGTGTAAAAAGCTATGCAATGCCCTCTAAAGTGCTTTGTGTGGAAGTAGAGAGCTCTAGACAGCAGCAATGTAGGTGCTGGGGAGCTCTGTAACGCCAGCCTTCCAGTCCTCAATGGCTCCAGACAGCTTACTGAGAAGGAAAGCCAATAAATATTAAGAAAGAGTCCAAGAGCAACTTGATCAGTACCTGCTCTCAGCTGGGAGAGAGGTTCAGAGTGACCCTCCCCTTTAGCTGCAGTGATGGGTTACTCTGGCATCTGACTGTCACTCCATGTGTCTCTCACCAGGAAAATTCATCTGGTCCATCACACGCTCCTAAGGACCCTCTTTCTCAGATGTCCCTGCAGACAAGACTGCAGCTGAGAAACTGCTCTGACAGTGACAGCAGCCCATTCCTGGCCCCCATTTCCCTGAGAGCTCACCACCTTTTCTCCCATCCACTGTGAGCAAGGATGTAGTCCAGAGTCAAGACAAAGATCTGGAGGCCACCATTGGAATAATACGTTCGGCACGTGGCTGCTCCCCAGCCTGCTCTGAGGAGCCCCAGGATTTGCCATGAATCACTCTAACAGCCCCTCTTGGGGGTACAGGCTCTGCAGGATACAAGGTTGTCCCCTGGATAGCACTTGCCCAGAAGGATCCATGGCCCCAGCACTCCCTGGAAGGACACCACATGCCCTGCTCCATGGGGTGGAGCACACATTGGACACATGATCCAAGCACACACAGTAAATCCAGCCCTGCAGCATTGACTTGGTGCCTATGAACAAACACTGTGGGCAGGATATCGTACAGGCAATGTATAGGAGTACCAGAAGGTACGGGATCTGTACAGGTTAGAGGTTGGGCTCCAAGAGATACAGCTCTGGGGTGCTTAACCTGAGAATTGGCATTTGTTCATTTGGAATATGAAACAAGCAGTCCCAGTTTGGGAGACAGATCAGCTAGACCAAAAGCTCTTTTTTATTTACTCCCTGGCCATAACAGTGTGAGGAATAGTAATAAAGAAAAGAGCTAATTTTAACATTCATTAAAGAACACCGTCAAGGTTTATACCCTCTCAGTCTGATATTCCTATTAAATACGAAAACAAACAGGCTGATCTTCCGCAGTCTGCACAGAAATGGCTAAATATGTAAGACTTTCCTAGAAGCCAAGAGTGATGAAAAGCTCTTGGTCATTATAAAATAAACATTTTCAAGAGCATCTACTGCCTCATTCAAGAAAAAGGAATTTAGATATTTGAAGCCAAATTCTGAAGACCCTCAGTGAGTCTCAAGTTCTTCATCAGCTCCATATTGCAGACCTCCCCCCATCCGCCCTTCCTCCCTTATCCCTCTTCCTAGGATTTTCATAAAGAGCGGCTTTAACCCAGCAAGACCCAAGGATGGTGTCAGCAGGACTGCAGCTTTCCTGCTTGTGGTTAGGACATATGTCTCCATCAGTCCTCTGTGACCCAGGTAACTTCCAGCCACACTTACGGTGATATTTAGTGAGTACAAGTCACATGGCTGAAATTCAGTCCTGAACACAATCGCCTGAAAAGCTGTTCATGTCACTTAATGATCAGAAGTCACAGTTAGGCCTATTTAAAACTGAAAATATCAAATTCAGTTCTCCTTTCCATAATCTCCTGCCTGCTGTCCTCTTCAGTCTTATTTGAAAAGCCTGTGGGGGTGGTGGGAGGAGAGGAAAGCGATTTGGGAGCCTTTCATCCATAAAATCATGAGATATGGCTGGCTTTTTAGCATTTCACAGCACATGGCACAGTAACATCTTGAGATTCCTGGCACAAAGAAACAAGGTTTGAGATTATATATATCTTTAATAGCAATGACGCAAAGGCAGATGGTTCTCAAAGCAAAGGCTTAAGGCTAAACACTCCCTTTGAAGGGTCCTGCTACCAGAAACAAAACACGGGGGGAGTAAAATACTCCTTGCTACAGCAATATGGTCTGATTGCCTTCTAATACACAGCATTTCACCCTGGAGATTTCCACTTATTTCAATAAGATTAGTTTCACAAACGAGAGAAGAATCGGAAACAGAAGAGGAAAGGTTAGATTTTTCTTTGGGATTTGGGGAGTTTTATTTTAGCAGTGGGAAACAAAGACAACACAGAACATAATGAGCAGATTAGCAACTAAATCAAATCAATACCAGAAAAGAGAGGTCTGGATAATACTGTCAGGGTGTGTGCTAGCTGCTTACCTGCAAAACTTGTCTTGCCATTATTACTTTTTAAGGAGCCACTCATGCTGAGGTTGTGCTCATGGCCTCCCATCCTCATAGAGGGCTCACCTTCTTCCTCAGCGATGGTAGGAAGCCGATCAAGTGGCTGGAGATCTTCATTCATCCAGTAGGATCCACTGGCTGTCAAAGACCCAGTGCTTTCAACACACTGCTCTGGTAAGCTGCTGGTATTTTTAACCCATTTTTGCTTCTGCAGACCCATGTCAGAGCCATGAGGAAGGGCTTGTGAAGCAAGATCAAGACCCCCAATGTGACCATCTTCACTAGGATACAAGTATTCCTCATCCCAGAGGTCCAGGTGTCGTTCATCATCTGATTCCTCAGAATAATCCTCATAAACTCCTCCATTATTCTCCAAGTCCTGGTTCCTCTCTTCTTCTGACTTACGACCCACTCCACTCAAATTCAGCAGTGAAGCAGATATAGAGTCTCCGGCTTGTTGGATAGCTTCGTATATTTGAGACATCCAAGATGACAGTGGCTGAAGGAAATTCTGAGCAGCCTCAGAAGCCATGTTTAACACTATGCCAGTATCTGGTGATCAGTTGTTCAGCTTTGCCAGCATGTCACTTATAATTCAGGGAGCTACAGAATAAGCACCATAAGAGATTACTGTAAATTGCTTGTCCATCAACACCTGTCGACACACTATCTACGTAAGATGTCTAGAACTGAGAGGAAAAATGGAAAAAGGACTTCTACTCATTGAGAATACCACTAGAAATCCAGAAATGATGGACAAATTACACATATTCCTGCAGAGTCTGGAAAGCTTTCATTCAATTGCTAAACCTTATATAAAAATAAAACCATAGAACATCGGAGCAGAAGTACCTTTTCTGAAGCGCACACATGCTGGTTACAGCTGTCAACAGACCTGGTAAAAAAAGTACAAAACAACCTGCAGTCAAAAATCTCAAATAACCTCCTGGCCCTGACTTCCACCACACCCTTTTCATTAGCATGTCCAGATGGGGAAATTGAAGGGGGGAGAATTTGGGGAGAATTATGTTTTGATTGATTAAAGTGACAGGCTTAAAGCATGCAGAACCGGCCCACGGCAGACAACTATCTCAAATGCTTTGCTCCAGAAAGGCTTTGAAGAAGCCCTCTCTGACCACAGAGTAACACAACCCAGAGTTGTTTTGCCCTTCACATAAATGAGCAAAACACAGGAGATGGAATATTATAGGTATGAAATTACTGGGAACCGGAGCGAGTTAACAAAAGCGTTGGTATCGTATCAATATGCTCATTATAACCCATGGTGGCTGGAGTGAGCTATTGGCTATACCTGCTTCAGCCACAACTTCACTATGAAAGTAGACACAGTCCAGATCTTTAGAGCACTTCTTCAGTACAGAGCAATCATGATAAAAGAATTATAAAAGTTGGCAGATTTTAGCTGTTATTTAAGTATTGCCACACCTGGAATAACCATGTATTTGTAGAATTGAAAATATTAACCTTTTGGATCAAGACAAACTCAAGAGATGTGACTTTTCTGAAGCTGGGGATGGAGACAGGTTGTTCCTATCTTGTTTTCTCAAAACTCATTTAAACCCTAAATAAAAACATAGGACTTTTTTGCTTTCATAACTTGCAGGAAGTTAAGGTGCCTTTTTGCCCGATATACATTTTCCCACATTATCACAAGACAGATATTCTTTTAGGAACTCTGAGAAGAAGGAAAAACCTACAAATAGGGTGATGGGTTTAGGAAGAAAGAATTAAATAGTTGCAGATTTTAGGCTAAAAGACAGCTAAAAAGAAGCTTCAAAAATTAATACCAGTGTCTTGCTGAATTTAGAGGCCTAGGAGCAATCAAACTGCAAAAGGGTAAATACAGTGTAAGCAGCAAGAAAATAAGCTCAGCAGCAGTGTGTATTACCTTGTGAAATGGCCTCCAGAGAAATGTAGTGGGATACCGATGTTTTGGATTTTTAAATGGAGCATGGACAAGGAGATCCCACCTTGCTTAGGGAGCAGCTTCTTTACATATGAGATCAGCGTCTTAAGAGGTCTTTACCTTTTAAAACACCTGCACTGAACAATTTTGTTCAGTGATGTTGACTTACAGTGCAGACACTTGCAACAAGTTTATTATCACCTTCAGTACGTACTAAGAATTACAGTCCTAACAAGGGCAGTACATGAATGTAGGTTACTAAAGCCATTTTAAAACCTGACGGCTGTTACAAACTCTCCGGGTCGGGGCACACACTGCTCCAGTACCCACCTGTCAACCGCTGGCCTCTGGCTCAGCCGCTGGGACCCAGGTAACGCGCCCTGCCACACGTTAAATCTTTGGCAAAGAACAGACGACGTCATGGTGTAACCTCCCAGGCGAGCCGTTCCCTGCATCGACTCTCCTCTTTCCAACCCTGCCCTTATTGAAGCCTCTGCTTTGTGCAACTTATTTTCTCATAGACCTAAACTGATGACACGCTCCAAACAACACATTTTCAGCATAATGCAGATTTGCTACTGGTAAGTCACAGCACCACAGAAGTCACTGGGAGGAGATGGTACTTCTAACAGTGAGATTCTCCCAGGCGTGGAAGGAGGTAAATTTGGGCGGGTAAGTACTGGATACTGGATACATTTTTAACCTGTCATTTATTTACAGGCAACAGCAAATGAATCTCTGATTTCTGATGAAGGGAGGACTTCATAACGCTCTGCCTCTGTCTCAACAGCAAGATACATGACCGCAGTAGCCCTTGGAGGGCTGCAGGCATCCAGGAGTGATAGCTAACCAATGCAGATAAAACATATGGGTGCTAAAATGAAGCGTCGATCTGTTCTAAAAATCAACAGAACGTAGACTTGTGATATTTGCATGGGGAATAATTAGATCCTCCTGTTGTTAGATTTCAGAGCTAACACTCAGTTGGTCCAAGAGAGCCACCCCACTTCTCCCGGATGCGGTGGCTGACTGCACCACGGCTCGGGCAAACATCGCGGTGCTCCACAAGAGACTCCGCGTTAGGGAGGTTGGTGTGACAGCTAGGAAGACGGAGAGAGTTTTTCAAAGCCAGATTTTACTTTAGTCATGGAATTAAAGCAGTGATCTACAGTCACCTGCAGGGCTTGGATGTGGTCACCCAGTCATCTGAAGAGGCAGATAAGACTTGAACCTGCATCTTTCATATACCAAGTAGTTGCCCAGATCATCTTGCTATAAGTAGGCTGGGGGGAAAGGTGACGCATACACACACGTATATACGCATCCACAGTTCTAACCAAGACCTGG
Source organism: Calonectris borealis (assembly GCF_964195595.1). Taxonomy (NCBI): domain Eukaryota; kingdom Metazoa; phylum Chordata; class Aves; order Procellariiformes; family Procellariidae; genus Calonectris; species Calonectris borealis. The sequence goes on along the minus strand of NC_134316.1, from coordinate 7,931,728 downwards.
AAATTTGTCTGGATCAAAGCTGGAGAACCCCGACAAACGGTTTGATTTCAGTTTATAGACAATGGATAGACACTGAAGTATATTTCACCCAAAAAATCCGAACCGCTTTAGTAACACCTGCAACACACCTGTACAACTTGCAATCCAGTGCCTACATAATCCCTACAGGCAAAAGCAACGGAATTTCCAGGGTGCCTGACTCTGTTTAGCCTTTGTTTGGCTTCTCCTCCTGTCATCTCCCTCTTACTGAAGACTCCACAGCCAGTGATATGCTGAACAACTGGAGTTCAACTGAATTATAAATCACTTATTTTTGGTCTTGCAGCAGATGGATAAAATGTGTAACAAGCTGCAGACAAGTTTAGGCGGGCAACATTTTTACAAACTCAACAGAGGATCAAAGGGGGCTGAGCTCTGTTATAGGCTTGCTGTTTCCCAGGAGCTCTCTCCCTTAATTAGCAGGCACTGCTCTAACAGGGTGTTCATGACATATTTCACAACATGGCCTTTTCAACATAACGAATTTTTACTTTTGAATTCTTTAGCAATTTTGACTTGTATTAGAAAAAAAAATAAAAGAACTGAGAAGAGCATTTAAAATGTGTGGGAAAGAAAAATCCATTTCTTTTAAAAAGCATTCACCAAAAAAAGAGCGGGGAAAAAAAAAAACAGTTTAGCAAATTCACTTCAAGTTCCATGTTCTAAAACTAACCACAAGAATTTTCACACTGAATCGCCTGCTTAACTCAAAGTTGTTGTTTTTTTTTTTTCCTCTTGGAAAATCAGATAGCTAAAAGGATCAATGTTAAGCCTCTCACAGAAACCATCATAACCTTTACTACAATCTATATTCCCTTGTCTTGATAGGATCATTATTCCTGAGTAGCGCTCCCATTGAGAGGTGCAATTACTGTATAGTTAAAAAAAGACGACTATTAGCAGAATATCAAACACCACCACAATGCAGAGGTTTGTAATATTAGCAAAGTGTCTTTCAATCCTCTTGATATGCAGGCTCCTAAAAAATTGCCATCAGGTGTGCATTTCTTACGATTTTCCTTACTCAAGCTGTTGTAGAGCGTAGGCACAAACTTCCTGTTCTTCACACTTTTTGTGTGGCCCTTGCAAAAGTTTTCTACCAAACTCCTCCCTTGTAGGGAGGCTTATAGACCGCAGGTTGAAAACAGTGTCCCAGTATATAGTAACTGAACAATTTTCAAGTGAGTGTTTATTTCTGAAACACTAGATGAGGGAGAAATCCACAGCCTCACCTCTCTGCCCGGAATGTACTGTCCCGTGTAGAGACACAAGAAGAGGAAATCCGTTCCCAGCTTCCAAAGGTCAGAAGACATCTTTGTCACATCACTTTTAGAAAGATGAACTTCTTTTGCCACTGCCAAGAAAATTGTACCAAAAAGCTTTTTTAGCAGTTTGGGCAAGTTGCTGAATCCATCTGTCCACAACTGAAACTCTGAGCACTGTGCTGGGTGACCCGTTTAGGCAGCCTACATGTACCCAGAGGAACGATTCCTGCCTTCCCCACTTCTTAGAACTTTTAGTCAAGCCATTGATTATGATTTACCTTATTTCCTGATCTCATACAGAAAGCATCAGCCCCTCATGCCCACCTGGCATGCCATGGATCATATCCATAGGCAGGAGCTTTATTTGCGTAGACGCCTAGGAAAAGCAGTATTACAGACCCCCTGTTAAGCCTTGCTCCAAGCTTAGGAGGAAAGACCTAAAACAAGGTGTGAATCTAAGCTGATGCCCAGAACGTCAAGGGTCTGCGCAAAAGGCAAGACCATTTTGCTGTTCATCAAAGAGGAAGTAAGGAAGGCTTGGAGGGGTAAGACGATTATAACGCTTTTTAAGTTACTGAAAACTGTAATGAGCCTTATCCTCCTTTCGGACTGGAGCTGAATTAGCACACATGTAAAATAGCAGACGGGAGATTAGAAATGTACTCTGCTGAAGGCAGGCAGCAGCAGCAGTGGGCCAAGAAATTCTCTATCCTAGTTCTGGGAGCAATCTGGACTCTTCACTGCTCCTGTAGTTGCCAGAATCATGTTTAACAAGATGCTAGCAAAGCCCTTCCATCCTCACAGTGAAGGATAACCAAACATTGCTACGATGAAACTGTATTTCTAGTTAAAATTATCACAGTGCCGAAACCAGCCTGTGCAGTTGAAGCCAATCAGTTGATTGGAGCCTCTTGCAGAAGCGTTATGAGGAAAGTTCCCAGGCAGTGCCCAAGGTTCACATCAACTGTGAGCGTCACTGCTGACCAAGTTTCCCTAAGGTAAAACAAAACAGAAAGACAGAACATCTTGGTACCTTTTTGGCCTATGTGCTATAAAAATGCTATTTATGTAGCTGAATTTAAAGCAAAAAAGATAAGACAGAGGCACTTTCCAAGTGATTATGTGCTTTGTAATAGTACTTTTCAGCTGGTGATTCAGAAACTCCAGGGCATTCAAGGAAGATCTAATGGTTTATGCTAATAAATTACACACAACTCATTGGAAACATTCATGAGTTACAAATAAACAAGCAATAAACCTACTGCTGCAATGCATTGGTCCTACAAGCCCCAAAATGGTGAAGTGAAAACAAAGATGAGATCAGACAGACAGCAATGCACCCTGCTGCACGGGGTTTAGCCTACGCAGAGGAAGCCTGCAGACTTATTCCTCACTCCCAAATCATCTCATGTCTTTGCAGGCAGCTTGCTATTAGTGATGCTGTGCCAAATTAGTTGTAAAAATTGATACCCAAATGATAGAAGTAGTTTTGATCAGGATATTTAGCCCCATGGTGTGTCCTCCTTTCTTCCCATTCCTTTGTTGCATGCTCTCCTTTTGTCAAAAATAATGGCAACAATTACTGATTCTCACAGTTTCAGTGGGATGGGGAGAAGAGGAAAGGGCTAGAACTAAAAAGGAATTATGCAAATGTGACATTAATTGTTCAAAACTGTGGAGCTCTTTTCAAAAAAGCCAGGTCTCTCCAACATATAGAGTATATGGTGATAAATTCAGGCAAAAAAATGCTCCTTGAAGACCAGAATCAAATATTATGCTCAGAAGGCTCTACCAGCAACAGAGCTGAGGAGCTGATGGCGATTTCCCATGCTGACCACTGCACACCTTTGTTTTTGCTTGGACTGTAACATCCTGAACTCAGAAGTGTGTTCGTTTCATGTACGCTCACAAAACAGGGAATCTGTAACTGCACACATACTATTGCCACCAAGATATTAATACAAACCTCAAGGGAATTTTCAGGAGAGAGAAAATGCAAACACCTTCCTTGACCATAATATTTGGCCTGGATATGCCAGAGAGCCAGATCCTGCCTCGGCACTGGTGTTAAGTCCACAGTCACTCCACTGAAGCCAGTCACATCCTCCAAAACAAAATAAGGTCCTTTGCGTTTAAAGAGCCACTTGTCACCATAGGCACAAAAAACTAACAGTTCTGTGCCAAGTGGTAGTACAAAAAGCAACAATGAATAACTTTAATTATTTCTATTTCTCAAACTGAGGGTTACAAAAAGGGCATAAAGAAAGTCACAGATCATTGGAGTATTAGAAAAGTGGTGTAAGTAGTGGCAACTGTCCTCTTTCAAGGTAAAGGAGTGAGAAACATCTGTCATTACTGGATTAGGAATGAAAGAAGAAACCTGCAGTCAGGTTCTGTAATTGAGCTGCTATCATTCGTCAGCTTGCATGAAGACAGAAGAGCCAAAAGGAAATCACAAGTTCAAAAGGCTGGAGAAACACCAATTTACACCACCACTCGAACCCACCCACCTGTGCTGTCAAGCTGCTGTCGTAGAGCAGACCCAGGAGCCCCAGTCCCCAACCCGCCTGCAATCATGCTACTCAGTCTGCAGCAACTGAACAAGCCAGGGTCAATCAGAGCAATTACTTGCATGGAAATTAGCAGTGGGAGAGTGCGTCTAGCTGTTTAACACAATGAAGATATTTTAGAAACATTTTGAGGAGTCACCCAGTTACTGTTACTCCTTCTTCCCCCACACACACTCCATCGTTACAGAGCCTATGGAAATTGCTCTGTATGGACCACCATCAAGCAGTGCAGACAGCACTGTTTGGGAACCACAGCCCTGAGTGGCAAATCAATAGATGATTATCCATTCCTGGTTGACCATCTTTGTGTGCGCACGTGGCTAAGTCCGTAGCTCCCATCTCCTTTCACTGCTGCTAAGTCAACCACCAGTCCAGCCGGACATGCTGGGAGGCTGAGCAACCACTGGGAAAACCAGACCTAGTTTCAAATTATTTAAAGGAATTCAGAGCCATAGATCTGAGCAGGCAGTTGTCCCTATCAACTTAGGAACTGCTCCCTCAGCCACTCTTATCCTTCATTGAATTCACTCTTGTTACAAACCAGGCTCTCCGATGTCTAGGGCAGGCATTGGTGGCAACATTCACGCTGTCCCATGTCCAACCACTCTTCCTATGAGCCTCTATAAAGGCAACTGAGAGAGAAAGCAATTTAGAAGAGCGGCTTCATTTGGGCACAGAGAAACTTCCCTTCCAAGAGCTCCTCTCCCTCCTGCCATCGGCTGGTCAAGGAACCTAACACCCTGGCTGAGCTACATGCCTCAACTAGGTGACATGAGTAACCCTGGACTCATTTTCAATCTGCACCTTGCTGAGGACGACGGAGCCTCAGAGCTACTGGGCACTCAGCATCAGGGTTACAAAGACCAATCATAATTGTTTTGCTTTGCAGAAGGACATTCCCGTGCTTTCCACAACTTACCACGCTGTTGGAGGAAGCCAGTCTGCTGTGCACGCCAGACTGGTGCTGTCATGCTCACCCACGTTACTTGTTTCTAAACATGAAACTAAGCCTCTGCTAGCATATGATGGTCCCACACGCTGCACATGACGGGTCCCCAGTGCCTGACTGGGCCCAGGGCTGCACTGACAAAGCAAGGTCGTCATCCAGGCAGCGCTGCTAACATTCCTGCCTTTGTTGAGTGTTATAGGTGTTGATGCTTTCCTTAAAGCCTCAGCTACAGGAGATGAGTGGTTTATATAAGAACTGCATCTCCGTTTATTTATTTTAAGTGTGCTGCTAGCCCCACTGGCTAGAGCAGTGGCTGTGCAGAACAGCTTAAGAACATGAATTGAAAGCGCCCTCAGGGCTGTTAAGACAGAAGGGAAAAATGGAAAGAATTGTTTCTTCAAACCTCATGACGTTTAAGCTGATTTCACATATCAGGAGTACATGCTTAACTTCACAGCAAGTGTTTAAGGCAAGGCACAACTGGAATATTTTTGTATAAAGCACAGTCAGGAAACTACAATTTCCTTCCAGGTCTCAGGTCACATCATTATAAAAAGATTATGTATAGAACAAAGAGGGTCCTTCTCTTTTTTGAGTCACAGCACTGAAGCACACGGTTAGATACAGCTCTTTACACAAGGTTTGCACAGCACTGTCACATGTTTCTATGAAGTTCATTTCACCCATGAACTTTTGAAGCAAAGGGCTCAGCAACACTATAAACACCACACTTAAGAACACCATCACCACCTCTTGGTCCTGAAATCCACACTACAGGAAGGGACACCGAACCATCACAGCATCAAAAGGTCTCACGCGAGACCCCACTGACATCTGTTGGGCCTCTGTTCGGGGGAAGGTCCTCCCTCCTTGCATGGGGGGATGCTCCAACGGGAAATTTCACCCCACACACACTCCCCCACCACCTGAAAGATCACCAGTGCTGTGAGGAACCACTCCAGCTGACTCCATTAAGGCCAAAGGTGTGGTGTTTAGTCTTTCCCTCACTTTCCCTCCCTTAGGAATTCTGCACAACCTACATCAAGGCTCTACATGGCTCCAGTCAGCTCAGATCTGCTTCATGCCACCACCACTTCCTTCTGCACACGCTTAGGCATAGCCAAGCAGGCTTGACACGCGTCAAGTAACCTCCTATCTGTTACGTGCTTACCAGCTTCTCTGTCAAGCTTTGCAGCCTGCTCTGAGCTCTCCCTTGCAGTGCCAAGTCCATCCTAAATACAGGCTGGCTGCGTCCAGATGAGCTCCAGCCCCCACAGTGAATGGACTCCTGCAGCTGAGTGAGAGGCAATCAGGGCAGCACACCCTTGCTCAAGAGATGGGGTCATCACTAAGGTCAATGAAGCAGTCAAGAACAGGATCCATAAAAGCTTCAAGTATCAAAAAAGTTATCCATTGTGCCCCAGTAATTAAGAGCCTTTGTCCTGGAGTCTCCTGAAAGGTTTTCAATTAATTCTTCATTTTCACAAAGATCTTTCCCTTATCTTGTTCTTTTCATAAGGACACAAACTGTGCAATTAAAATTAAATTAGGAACAAACCAGCCAGATGTATCCTAGAGCCATGACGATGGAAACACCTATTTCATTCTGTCACTTGCCTCGTTCTGAGGTCAGGCTCTATACAGAAAAGCAAAAACAACAACAAAAAAAAAGACTTTGACACTTTACAGTACATTTTCTGAATGTCAGCCTGCACACCTGCAAAGTGCAAAGCAGACAGATTTGCTTATGTTTCTATACCGACTCTCTTTTTTATCAGTAGATAACTCAAAACTCAACTAGATCCAAGGACAAGAGAAACATCTCATGCACTGAACCCATACACACCTTCCCAGGCTACAGCCTTCATTTACCTATGCTGTTGCCAATTGGGGTTTATCCTATTGCAGATGTTGTCATGCCAGAGGGATCAAAATGCAAAATGCCTTCTCTCTTATTTAGACAGTTATAAAGCTGATAGTCATAGCAGACAGGTATGTTCTAACCACTCTTAATTCCAGATGTGGAGAAGCAAAATGATTTCCCCAATTTGAGAACTTAGAACTGGGAAGAATAATCATTAGTGGGTTACCTGTTAAACAACAGCATAGTCTTTATAATCAGGATCTCTTTGTAACAAACACAGCTCACCAGGAAAAGTTGGGAAGAGGAAAAGTGAATGCTAACCAGTAAGTTACACATTACAAACACTCCCATCCTGCTGCTTTCTACCCAGCAAAGTCAGATTCTGAATTTGAAACAAACTCTTGCTTGTCAACACTCCTCTTGGGAGAGCTCCCTCACCAGGCAACTGCCATGCTAGAAACAGCCCTTCCTGGCTTCCCAGCCCAAGCTCAGGCTCCAGGTTTCTACATTCGCCATATGACATGCTGTGTTAGGCCAGGGTTTAATCTATTCTCTCATGCTGCTGTCCTTTAAAAGCATTAGCATTTCCTACACGCATATTCCATATTGGCCTTACAAGTATCAAAACGCTATGGTGAAATTTAAACTAAATATAGAGATGATATTTTTAAATAGCTCTTAGCTCCAACTCGCCAAGCTGATTTTGTTTGAACAGAAAAAGCAGGCTCCAACTTTAAGCTTCCATTGTAATTAATGATTACAACACATTCCTCTGCCGTATCAGATTTAGCACCTCATTAATGTGTGTGGTATTTTGCTTGTACGGCACAGCTGTAGTTAAAGTTGAATTAGTGTTTCCATTATAAACCCATGTTTTCAAAGGTTTATTACTCAGACACATAAGATTTAGTCTGAAATGAAAATTGCCATCGAGTGTGTCAGCTGGGAAGCAATTTTTTGTCCTTCAAAATTTGGAAGGAACAAAACACAAAAAAAGCAAGCCACCCTGTTTATTAATAATTCACATTTTAAAAAGCATTGCAAATACATGTTTACATGATAGCCTGTGACAGCTCCATAGAATGTCAACACCCACACACTCCTGGGAGATGTGTCATCTTAAAAACCGAAATAAAAGCCACACTTTTACACCACTTGATGGGAGGCGAAGAGAAGGGAAGAAAGACTTAAAAATAATATCAGTGAAGGAAACTTATTAAAAAAAAAAATAGTCTTTGTTTAGAAACATTAAAGTTAGGACTTTCAATGGAGAGGGGAGTGGGTGGGAATAATTTCAAGTACCATTTGTACTTTTGGTGCCTGTCCCTGGCTCACTAATGCCTTTAGCAAGAAGCAGTCAGTCCCACTGACTTCCTATCACATGTGGTGACTTCCTATCACATGTGGCATCCAAGCCTTTGACCATAAATCCTGGACTGTTAAGGTATGACCAGATCATGTCCTTTGCAACAGCCATGCTGAACTCGGTGTACAAGGCAAAACGTACAACAAAAAAACCTAAAAAACCTCCAGGGGCTCCACGCTTTGTGATTGTGCCCTTCTACAATTAGCTTTGAGACTGAACCGCTGAGAAGCAGACCTTTTAATTTGGAGGCTTCTGAGGCCTCTTTTTGGCTGATTATTTCAATGATTATACAGTTATGATGTACAAATTTACAAACAAATGTATGATGAAATTACCAATTTCTCAGTTACCACCATTACCAGCATGGATGCATTTTTGATGGCTGAGAAACATTAAAATGTTATTTTTGTAACACAGTAAAATTCCCAGTTATTTTGACTCCAGGACTCATGGGTAACAAGACATAATGTTTCCAGACAAGAACAAACGCATGAAAGAGCGTGTAATAGCTACTACAAGAAAACCAGGACAGGCATATCCTTCATGAGCAGAAAGGCAGTGTCGTTACTCAGAATTGCTCACATTTTGTTTTTCACTGGATTAACAAAACACTCCCACAACAGACAGACAGTGGGGAGTGTGCTTTTCCCCAGGATTGCCCTCCATTTTTCAAAAGATTACTCCAGACAACAAGGATAATGAGAGCACGGTAGCAATTGCATATCCATTTGATCAAGTTTTGGAGGTTACTATAGTCTATCCAAAACCCTGCTGTTTTCCACACAAATAACCCAAGACAGAGCAAATGGGTCTGTCTCTGTCCTCCCAGCAATCAAAGACTCAAGAAGATTCTGTACATCAAAAGCGGTACAATACTGTTATACTTACCAAGGCCCTCATGAACTCCGGACTTTTCTTTGTAGTGTTTTATTTTCCCTTGTTGTTCCAGGCATGGGAGACCACCTCTCTTTTCAAAGCAGAGCTTCTTGATGAAGTGGAAGAGGACTGCAGGGAGGATAATGAAGACTCCAATTGGAGACAAAAACCCAACGGCCTCAGGAGTAACTGAAAATCAGAAAGAAAACATCAGTGCAGAAGTGGGAAAAACTGCCCAGAGAAAGATGTGGTTTAACCACGTCTGTATCCATGGCTCTGCTTCCCCATCCTCTCCCCAGAAAAATAGCAATGAAATTCAGCAGAACTTGGACTTGTGTTAAATGGATACAACACCCGCATTGGGCCAGTCTACTGAGGACATCGACAACACCAAATTTGATTCCGATTAAGGTCTTCATTTCTGTCACATGATGAACTTCAACTCAGAAAAGACTCTGATTTTAATAAACTTTCGTACCGATGCAGAACTCCACCAGCTTCAAGACAGACACTCTCAATCTATACTGCAACAAGGATCCAGCCAAGAAAGGGCAGTTGGTCATAAACCACTTCTGCACAGCTTGCAGTAAATTCTCAGGGGAGGCTGCGGGGAGGACTAGCTCGGGGCGTGAAAGACCCCAACACCTCCTTTGCAGTTTGTGTATTTTCTCTAAAACCATCAGATTACACCATAACAGTACTCACTAACTTCATTACATTTACTAAGAACCAGGTTAATGTATAGCCTATGATCCTCATTCAACTGTTACTTTACCCTTAAGTAAGAAGTATATTATTGTACTACATAATTACCATTCTTTGCTGCAAAAGACCAGCCTCCAGCTCAGGTAATTCAGTTTAGCTCCCTTGGTGTCAGGTTTGGCCATATGTAACGAGCACAGTGGTTTTGCACCAGCTGACGAACTCGTCCTATATGTCAACATCCCTATGTCAAACTGTAGAGAAACAGTCTCATTTCAATTTATCATGTTCTCCCTGTACCATTGGGTCTGCAACAAACCACAGGCGCCAGCAAAAAGCTTTTAAAGCCATTTCACCTCTCTCACACATATCAAAATGCCAAAACAAGGGACAAACACTACATACATCACCCGATGTGGATGGCAAGGGCACACACATCAAAAACTGTAAGTGCTATCTGCAAAAAAAAAAAAAAAAAAAAAATTGGCTTGTTATTCTGGTAATTACTTCACTAGGAAGGGGTGAAGTTCAGTTGTTCAATTCAAGTCAAAGACCCCACAGAAATGAAACAGCAGCAGCATCAGTGGCACACCAGGGATGCCTGTGATTGCAAAGCTGCAGCTCACAGATGAGATGAGCAGGAGGAAAGGATGTAAACAGAGCCAGCCCTGCCTGTGAAACATCCCACCGGGAGTTTACAAGACTTGACTCAGCGAAAGACTTAGGCTAGAAGAGCTACACCGTCTCCAGTTACAGCCTTGATAGTGCACCGCAGGACTACATTAAAAAACCTACATTAATACAAGCCAACGTGCCTTAGTTGGAAACAAAAATCACCAATGCACAGCAGCAGCCCATGTGCAAAACAGACGAGTGTTTGGGACTGAACCCAGAGGAATATGGGTTACACAAACTCCAGAGGCGGCTCTGACCTTGCTCACTGCAGCCTAAGGAAGGAACAGAAATATGCACTGAATTACAGCAGCTTAAATGACAACAAGATCAAGTCTACGTTTCCATTCCTCTCTTCTGCATGGCACAGTCACTTCTCTGGCAATTACTTGTGTCCCCCTTGTGCCACACCAGCACTAAGCAGGGTCCATGAAGACAGTAGATCTCCCTGCCAGCACTGAAATTTGGTGCCACAGCTTCCCTGGATAACTTGGCAGGCACATACCAGCCCTATCTTCCCCTCACACCTCAACCCAGGGAGCAGGGCTGGGGACGTGAGAGTGGCTCAGTGATACATCTACTCTGGCTATTTTCAGCTGCTGAAGTCACCATTAAGTGGCTGCTGGAGCCAAGTATAAATCAAAGGAGCTGAGTATAAATCAAAGTAGCCATAACCCCAGAATATACATGACAGCCTGGCTGGGTCCCATCACTGACTCCTCCTTTTCTTGAGCATAGTATAGGCAGGGAGAAGGATTATGCTCTACCTTACATATAAAACACTTAGGATCACCAAATCTCAGCACACAAGTGTGTGTGTGTGTGTGTGTACGTGCATGCGCGTGTGTGCACAAACTCGCATGCGTGTGTGTGCATGTGTGTGCATGTGCACAAGCTCACATGCATGTGTATGTGTGTAAAGTTGGTGCAGGTATGCAGCAAACTGACAATCATGTTTTGAAGGCTCTATGTGAGTGATTTCACTGCAGAAGGTGTGGTGTAGAAGGGCGGCAAGGACGCTGCTGTTACTATTTATTAAGCCCTTTTATAAAATCTCAGCTTGGAGCCCAAGGAGATGCCAAGGTTTCCCCTTCTCAGACAGGGCACAAGCAAGCCACCAATATTTTTAAACACAAATTGTCCAACACATGCTCAGATATGCTCCACGACCCCGAGCTGCAGAAATCCTCAAAGTGCCCATTTCTCCAACAGACCTGCACGGTACCTTGCAAAATCCCAGAGGAAAAAAGCAGACTCTTGACTACACCAGGCATTCTGAAAGAAAGTTTGGAGACAAATTACCAGCTGCTATCCACTTACTCTAAAGGATCTCAGACTGGCACAACAGAGTTATTGCCCGTCTGTTCTTGTTTCCTGGTCAGCTACAGAGGAACAAGACAGTAGCAGTGCAGTGGCATAGGACTTGCGGCAACCCCTCAGGCTTCCCCTACTCCTTGGGGCAGAGATGTAAAAGGCACCTCCTGTCAGAGCTTACAAAAGGTCCAGCAGCAACTTCTAGGAGGAAGCTTTCAAAGCTGAACACTAACAACTGTGTCCACACAGAGGCAGAGGTTTTGGGAGCACAGGTAAGAAGGGACTGCACAGACCCCTCCCCATACATCCTGAACAGCAAAGACTATCAGACAGCTACCAACAAGGGCTGAGGTCCCTGCACCATCCCTCCCTTCACTGCAGGCACCAAGCAAAGAGGAAAGGTGCCCCAGAAGGACCACTACAGCTCTGGCAGGATCTGACACCCCCTGCACAGATGGCTCCCACAGCAAAGCACAGAGCCCCTCTCCTAAAAAAGGTCTGCCCGACTGCAAGGAGGTGGCTGGGACTGCTGCAGCACAAGGCAAAGGAGCTTGTGCATCCTGTCCCACGGCTTTAAGCAGAAGCTTCCTCTTCTCTCCCCCCAGTTATCCATGCCAGATACTAGAGGTTTGGGCCACAGCATCTCTGAGGGAGGGCTGTGCTTTTGCACCTGAGCACTGTCTTACATAGGTGGGTAGAAATGTTACAGTCTGTGCACCTGGCTCCAGCTGGAAGCTCATACCCCTCTGCGATGGGAGGCATGCTGGCTCTCTGCTCCTCCATCATCAACAGGAAAATGTGCTGCACCTGCATATGGTCCTGACCACGTGGCCTAGTTCTCTCAACCCTCAGCTGAACCCTCAGGCTTGCTCTTCAGACTTGAATCTCTAGGCTAAGACTATGCCTGGGAAATTATTTCAAGACTGATTTGGGGTAGAGCTCTGTTCTGGCTTGCAGTGGGATGTCTGGGCCTGGGAGGGTGCTGAGGAGGAAGAGCAACAGAAATGCACACACATCACTCATGTTACAGCATTGCTGGAGTGTGTCACAGTTTCTTGCACAAGTAAAATGTCCAGCCTTACAGCAGTGGATGACAGGCTGTGCCTGAGGGCAAGAAGAGGAGAAGTGGTGCAGCATTCAGCTTTCAGTTCAAACCCTGGGCACCCAAGACCGGGGAAGGAGCTGGCCACCACGCGCTTTGGGACGTGAACAGTCCATTCAGCCAGGACACTCTCCCACTCACCCATCCATTTTTAAGCTAAGAAATTAATGCCATAGCCACCTTTGTGCAACGCCACAGCGGGTCCACACATTCTGTTGCTCCAGGTAAGAGCGCAAGCCAAGAAACAGCATTTGCGCTCCTGGCAGGTTGAGGGCGTGCATAACTGCATGCACTCCTTTGCGTACACTGCTTAAGAACAAACAAGAGGTGCAATGTGTAGGGCCCTAAGCTAGGAAAGAGGAGATCAGAGATGGAAGGGAAATCAACAGAACATATCTGACAGAGGAAACGGGGAGCACAAGACATTACAATGCTGTTCCTGCTCCAACCTCTCCCTCAAAGCTACCTCCACGCTACAAGATGACTTCAGGGGAGAGTCTGTCTGGAAGAGCAGGAGGGAAGTACTGGCCACACTGACACGTTCATTGAATCTGGCTGGGTATTTGGCTTGTGGCAGGTTTCACCGCAATTCTGCTAGCAGACTTGGCCCCTCCAGACAGACCAGGACCAGGAGAATGAATGGAAGAAGTGCCACAACAGATTCACTTGGAGAGTCTGCAATTAACAAAACCTTAACCCATTCAGTTTTGCAAGGGTTAAATTTTGCATAAAATCCTATTCCAGACAATAGCTCTTTAATTCCATTTGATACCAAGCTTCCTGCAAAAGGAATGTTTACTGGTACTTTTTAATTACGAAAAAAACCATAAATTGTCTGTTTTACTGTCTGTGCTAATTACATTTCATTATATATTTGGAGTAAGCTATGATTTTCCTGCTGGTTCCCATGACATTTTTCATTATCAACCACTGATTGTCTAGCATGCACACTGCATTGTGAACCAAGTAGGCTGATGCGTGGGCAGAAGTTCTAGCAAAAGCTGCAAGGCCGTAGAAGTGCACGTTATTATTACTATTATGATGCACTAGAAAGTTTCCACCTACTTGCATACCTACATATCCGCATCCCTATCAGCAGTGTCACAGCGCAACAAAGCACAGCAGTCCGTCTGTAACAAGCCCCACACTTGGCAATAATCAGTAACTACTGAAGGAAAGTTATGTGGGGTGAAACGATGACAACAGCCCCACTGCAAGGACAAGTTCCCTGCTTGCAATGGAAACACCAAGAAGGTTTCTCAGTCGCTTCCTCTACTCAGTCCCCAAAGCACATGGGTATCAGGATCTTGCCACTTTGCCCACTCACAAGCTGAGGCCAAGATTATAAAGGAAAATAGTGCCATATGTGGATTCCTAAAGGAATAGGATAACTAATGGGATCTTTCTGAGAGAGCAAGACAGAAAAAAGGTAAAGGGTTTTCACGAGCCACAGCTAACGCTGTTTCCACTATAGCAAAACCTCTAACGAATCCGTATGTCTGCAAGCTCAGAAAGCACCACAAAAGGTAAAAGAACTCGTTGCATGCAGCATTTCATAAATTCAGACCAAGGGAAGCTATAGGCGCCGATTCTTCATACAGCAAACTGCTAGAATAAGCAGCGCATGACCACTGCTCCCCAGATCATCGTTATCAGCCTCGGACAGGTGGCAATTCTATTCATGTGCACCACACACAATACACAAACACTTCAGAAATAAATGTGTGTTTTCACAGGATTGCAGCTCTGTCCTGATATCTATTTCAAAGGAGACAAAGCCCGACCCTTCCTAACAGCACTGTGAGGGAACAGTTGTATAACTCCTCCTCTTCTCCTCAAGGTGATCCACAAATACATTATCAGAAACGCAACCAGACCACATTCAGCACTGTAGCAGAAGGGTGAAATTGCCACCCAAGGCAGGAGGACTTGCCCTGCATCGAGGCTCAGTTTCACACGCTTTATTTTTATGTGCTGATTTACAGATAGCAAGAACGTGGAAGCTCTCCAGTCCTTTTATATAAGGAATATGAAGGACTGAAAGACACTTTTGACCTGACTATTAACTTTGACTGCAAAATTTTACTGATCCAAGGGTGGAAGAGTGGGTCCATTCGTAGCTGTTGCTGATGTGCTTACAGGTCACCTTTAAAGATTTAAGATGCCCTTATGGCATATGACATTTCAAAGGTCTCAGAGACACTACAGCAACTTCATCTCCCTTCTTCTATGACTCTCATAACCGCAGTACCCAAACACCGTGCAGGCTTCAATGTGGTTATTCCCCCAGCAACCCTGTAAAGCAGGGAAACATTAACACAACTGCTCCACTGGAGGGGAGCCACAGCACAGACACAACCCAAAACAGTGGAAGTTAGGCCCAAAAGAACAATCAAGAAAAAGCCCATCCATCTAGGCAGGCACTTCAGTGTCTAGAATTACCTCACTTTTCACCCCAAGGATGAGGCTCCCAAATAGAACCTCTACAGCACCTTCCTACAGATGACACCACGGCAACAGCTGCGGACCTCCAGGCATCTCCTCAGTCACCTCGAGTCACCTGAAAGCCACAGGACTGGCATTTCTTCCCCCAAAGCTTGATTCTTCTTAGGTACACAATCCAGTAGAGGTGCCCAATACCTCCTGGCAACACTGAGTTCAGGGGAAGCCACATCAAGCCACATCAAGGGGACACGGAGGCAGTGGCAGTAAGTGAAGGCACTCACCTCAGAAATGGAAGGCCTGAGATAAATTTTCCCGTAAACCCACATTTTCCTTTTCCCAGTACCATGTCCCAGGTGTACAACTAGAGGTGGGCACCCTCTACCCTTTAGGCCGAGCTTGGCTCACTGTGCAGCCCGTTTTGCGGGCAGCAGTAGGGCCAGCACTGGTACACCTGATTTTTTCAACCTGCTCACTGACATTCAAAAAGGGCAGACCCAGACTCAAGTTCTCAGGATGCTGTCTGGACTTCACTGGGTATGTGCTGTAGATAAATGACTGGGAGGGCAAACCTCAGAGCATCCAGCAGCTCACATGTGAGAGCCATAAGCCAGCAACGAGGAGGCCCAAGTTCAAGGCTTTCCCCGAGACTGGATCTTCCACCTTGCAAAGGCTGCTATATATCTTGCTATATACGACCCTGTGGCAGCACTGTTTTCCCAGCAGCAGAAATCCCATTCTGGCCTTGACAATGCTCCTGATGACTTTTGATACGGTTCTGTGAAATATTCTGCCTTCAACAAAAGGCATTTTCCAATTAGAAAAGATGAAGTATTAGTTTTGCTGGATCTGTTTCAAACAACTGTGGAGCACTAGTTCAAGTCAAGAGCAAGCACACAGTGTTTGCAAACGGTGATGCCTGATGTTCTGCATCCAGAAGAGTCCTGGCTCTCACCCCATTCCTCCGCCTGTAAGCACACACACCACAAATACGGATGAAACACGGGAACAGAAGCGTGTCCTAATGGATAGGGGAGCATTCACACTGTCTAAGAGAGGTGACTCAAGTAACAACCTAGGCCTCTAAAGGGTGATTCAGAGACTAATTATCAATCTTGGTAATAATCTTAGAAAAGGCTCCAATTCAGCATGGTATTTAAAATTCATTGAAGTTAACAGGGCCAGGGAGACTGAGAATTTGAGCAGCACAGCACTTGAATTGCCATTCACGAACTGAAAGCTGGTCCCCTCCATGTCAGGGCTGAAAAGGTTTAACAGGGACAGCACGAGGAACTTTGTGGTACCCATCCAAGCCTTGGACCTCCTGTACCACCACCGGTCCCTGCCGGGATTGTTCTCAGAGTTGGGCCAACAGCTGAGATAATCAAAGTGAAAACCGCAGCCTTCACAACTGTTTGTCTCAGTCCTTCTCCAGACCAGTGAAGAAAAATTAGAACTTGGCAGAAAATTACCTTCCTAGTCCACAATCTATGAGAAACCCTTATAAGCAAGTCTTTGCTCTGTCATTTCTTCTCTATCTCAACACTCACCATAATCTCCAAGGTATACTCAAATTCTCAGTTTTTCATGCTGGAACTATTTTCTATTGTAAAAACAGCCATCACACAAAGCAATGAGGGGACTAACTTGGTGGTCAAAGCTTTCACCTACGATGTAGGAGAGCAAGAAGGCGGCTGTAGTGATAACTATCTACACAATCTGGATTAGATCAAAGGAGAGAAAGAAGCTAGTCCCTAAAATCTATCTAGCCCCTCCTGCTATTGAGGGCTCTCATGTTAGAGATGTACTCAAATGCAAGTCTGAATCAAGCAGGACAGACTTGAACTTGCACCTTCCACATGTCCTTTGACTGTCTGACGTCCAGGAAACCTACCGCAGCGGCAAGGGAGAGATGGTTTCTCTCACCATCACCCCGCTCTGCTCAGAGAGGAATTCCATCCTGAATAAGGACACAACTTGGGTCTAGGAAAGCATCTTTTTTCAAGATGCTATACTTCTTAGAAAAAGTTATAATTTAAACAGAATTTAATTGTCCGATAAGAGCACGTTTTCTCAGAAGATTCCCAGCCCGCTCTTACTATAGTAGGTTTGTCTTTGATCATGTCCCAGGCTTGTTTTCAGTCACAGTACAATACAGAGTTCATAATCGGATACATTTTGTCAAAGCTGGTAGAAAGGGAAGACTAGAGCTGTCAGTCTGCCACCTTTCTTGAACGCTGAAGTCACGCTTTCGTTTTTTTTTTTCCTTTTCCTTAAAGACAACTTCTTTGTTGCCATGGTATCACTAATGCAGTATTTTGAGACTGGGAAAGAAGATAACCGTGCATCATCACAGTGACACATCTATCAGCTGCCATCCTCTCAAAAAGGGTAAATAAGTAAGGATGCCAATGTAGACTTTTAAAGCATCCTCCACCCTTTTAAATTTCTTCCTCTCACATACAAATTCCTGTCTACAAAGGCCATGCCTTGGTTTTATGACAGAGAAGGTCAGAATTTGTCTCTCAGCAAGCAGTGTCTAGGTTTATTTTTTAATTCCTTCTCTTCTCCCCATGCTACATGACACCAGCTGAGGTACATGCTCACAAGAGAACAGGAGCACCTGCCTGTTCAGAAAATGCCAGCCTGGCTCCCCATGTTAAACCATGCAGTGACTGCTTTGTAATTCTTGCTTGTGCAATGATTTCTTCCTGAACTAACAAGGTATCTACTGCTGAGCACAACCCACATTTATCTCAGCAGTAAGAGAAACCAAAAAGGGCACTCTGATGGTGTCTCCCATATACCACCTTCAGCACACCAGGTATGGTCTTGCTAGCCTTGTAGCATGTCTTAGTCCTATCACCGCTAAAATTACTTTAGAGAGACCTTTACTAACTTAGCAAATCAAGGCCTTGCACTCAGCACAAATGGCATTTCCCTCCTTGACCGTGCAAATGAGAACATTGCATCAGGTCCCTTCCAAAATCTCAGAGAAATCTCTGCACACCGCGGGCGCAACCCTGTTATCTCAGTAAAACCAGGGAACAGTCACAGTGAGAGATGCCCATGTCCCACCACACTCCCTGACTTTGAGTCCAGATCAATGAACAGGCAACGACAGACACGACGACTTTCAGCACACCACCACTGCCGCAGTGGCGTTCACAGCGGTGACATGATGAGCTTTTCATCTCCCAAGATGCAAAAGGAGGAATAATGTAATGAAATGAAAACTTATATAAGCTGTATTTATCAAGGCTTCTGCAACAGAGGAGGGAGCAGAGAACAACAAGCGAAGCAGGGACAGAAGGTCAAACTGGAAAGATCCTGGTATGGGTCAAGAATTCAACAGTGAGCACAGAGTCCTCTACCAAACAAAAATAAGTACTTTACATTTGGGAGGGAGAGCAAAGGGGAGGAGAAAGGAGGATCTAAGTTGCTGCTTCTCTCTTATCTGGGGGGATAACAAAGAATAAGTTGTCTCCCTCAGAACTGAAGTGCTCTCACCTCTTCAAAGAGGAATCTAATTGGGATCTTTATGCTCTCATGTACTTATTTTTCTCATCCACAAAACCTTGTTCTTAGTTCCACCGATGTGACCCAAGGCAGAATGACTCACCACAGCAAAAGGCCGGACAGTAGCTTTTTTTTCAAAGACCTAAATAAACCCTACTCCATCAATTGACCAAGGACGATGCAGCAGTAAACCTCTCGCTGAAGGCTGTGCGTTGCCTTGGCAACCTGTCTGATCTCCATTGCTCCAGGGACTGGAAATGTGCTGCCAACAGGAGATTTCAGCTAATCAAACCAAATCTCTTAATACTTAGACGATTTCCCATCTGCGGAGAGCAGGCCATGTGCCCGCGGAAAGCAGGGCACCCTCCGAACACAGCCTTGGCTCCTCTTTGACCCGTTATTTGTTGGCTCCTTGTAGGCCACCAACATCTCCTGACAGCTACCAAACAAGACGAGGGAGCTGCAAGAGGCCACAATGTGCTTGCTACGTGCACGGCAGCTCCACGCCTGCACTCAGCACATGCCTGGCAGGCTGAAGAGGACAGGCAGCGAGGAGACCGGCTGCCCACTGAGAGCTGCCTGCGGGCAGCAGGACCCTCACAGCGTCCATGCCTCAACCCCTGACCTTTGAAAGAAAAACAAATTTCCCGATATTGGTAACATACGCTCCCTACAAGCCTGGTGCTACATGTTTTGAGCCTTCTCAATCCACTCTGTCCCTTTTTCAGCTCCCACTAAACACATCCAGGTAACAGCAGTGGCAAACTGCTTACCAAAAAGAAAAAGTGGGACAACCGCGTATTTCTCGACGTTCCTAGATGGGGGACTGCTGTCAAACTGCAGTGCAGAACACCTGCTTTATTCTAAAACTTCTAATTGGCAATGCTAAAAGGGCAGCTTTGGTGCCTAATTTTGCCTTGAAAGCACAACCAGTAATTGATTTTTTTTTTTTTTTAAAAGTAGAAACAAGACCAGCTCCACTAAAGGTTTCCAGCCCCTGCATTTAAGCCCAGCCACAAAGACAGAGATCAGTCTGGCATTCAGCACAACCAAGGGGCCACAAAAAGAGGCGTGAACAGCAGACAGGAGAATTTCCTACAGTCGTGCTGCTGCCGAGACAAGAAATTCTGTTTGGTGGTGATGAGATTCATGTCCGTGAAAAGCCACCAATTACCACCTAACAACGCTCAGCGCTACATCACCTAAGATGGGCCTGACTATGACCTTTCCACGCAATTGCCAAAGGGAACCAGGGCGTTTGAACAGCAGAGTCAACCCTGGCATTCAGGCTCCCCTTCCCTTGCTGGGTCATTCTTTACTGCATCTCAGAGGACACTAACCCACCACACTCTGAATATAAACAGGCCCTACACCGAGTTTCATTCCACACGTTTGCTGCCAGATTAACTCACGGTATTGCCACAATTGGTGCAGGGGACCCTTAGATGTTTTTTGTCCTGGTATGGAAGACATCTGCACAGGAGATGCTGCCCCACCACGTAGCTCCCTGGGACCTGGGCTAGCTACCAAGCTCAGGCTCCAGCTCTTGAGGAACGGGACGTAGGAATTGTTGGTATTTAAAAGGGAGCCCTGAAGCGGAAGAAGGCTGCTCATAAAGCAGGGTGTGGTTTCAAAGAAAGAGTGTATTGTGGAAGATTTCTAGGCCTCTGGTATCGACCAAGTGACCTACGCCCTGGGAAAATATGTTCTAATGATAACAAAAGCCATTAAAACAAATGCTTGGGGAAGAAAATGCCAGTGGTTTCTAGAGTCATGTATTTAATGGAGTGAAGAGCTTAGCAAGTACTGCCACCTTCTACTATGTCACCGTGAACATTTCTCTATCCACGTTAGTATAACAAACCAGTTAACTTGTTACTAGGGCTGCATGGAGAAGGGCGTGAACTGAAGTCATCGCTCAGCTAACCAAGGGCTCTGTGATAAGGGAAAGGCAATGAAGTCCCACAGGCATAAGGAAGAGGGAACCAGAGCTGGTTTTAATGGCCAGAAGAACAGCTGGCTCCCTACGTGTGCTGTCCCACTTTATTCTTTCTTATATCACGCCTTCTTTCTATTCCAGGCACTCCTCAGCCTTGCTTAATCTCAGTTCAGCCAAACTAAATGAAAGATGGACCTTGGGACTTATGCCCAAAATATCTGTCTCTACAGGGCATGGAAAATCAAAAGCATGGAAATCAAAAGCAGAGTTGTCACCGATCTAATGGGGAGCAGGAATGATCTCAGAGAAAACAAATGTTGATGATGCAAGACACCCTCCATAATTCCTTTGAAAAAGCGACGTGCAAGGCAGGATCCCAGCACTACAAAACCTGTGAGAAGGGCCCCCTCCAGATGAAAGCGACCACAACACTGCCTTGGAGGATTAATCTGCGTTAACAAGTTTCAAAGCATCCGCCCGGAGTTTCTTTCAAGCAAAAGCTGTGACGTCAGACTGTTCTCAGGGATAAATGGAGAGCCATGCCACTTCAGAGCCAGAAGAAAAGTGAGAAGGGGGTAGGCAGACAGAGGCAACTGTTAGCCAAAACAGATGCAATGGAGACAGACTAAAATAGATTCCATGTATTTCAAGGGCTTCTGCAGTTCTGATGCTCCAGTCCAGCCCACGTGAGCAAACATCCACACACACATTCTGCAAAACACTTGACATAAAGGACCACAAGAATAAAGTGCAGCATGTCCCTTGTACGTTTTCAGACACACTGAGCAAAGCTATGGAGTCTACTTACTACTTTAATTGGATCTCTTCAGCTGTTTTCTCCCACAGCCATCATGCTACATTTAGGTCCTTTTTTAACCTACCTCAGTCACAAATACCTGCGAGTATCCATGGCTTCCCCTGCACAGTGATCAGATGTGCCCTCTGCTTAACAGGAATGCAAATACTCTGCACTTGTGTTACTCATTATGGATCTAGGATTATGGTCTTACTACTGCTTTACAGTAAAATCTGAAATGACAGCAGGAAACAGCATAATGTCAAAGCAAAAACAGAAGAAAAGGCTACCTCCTATTTCATTACTTGCGATTTCCAGGACCTTTGTATTTCAAGAAAACCAAAGCAGCATGCAAATCCAAAGTAATAAGTGTTGGTAACACAGGATTTGCTTTTCAAACTGTAATTGTCACCAAAGTAACAAACTAGGAAAGCTATCTTCTCACCAAGAAATAGCCACAAATTATTCAAAACATGAGACTTACCTAATCGCACTTACATAAAGCAGCAAAACAAGTCAAACCAGCAATGAAATTTCCCAAGAACACTTTTCTCACAAATAACACATTTCAAAGCTTTCTTCCTGGGAAGAAAGCTAAATCCTTGGGATCTGCGGTGTTTACACAAGCTGGGCAAAGCTGAAGAGAAGCACAGTCCTGAGTTTCAAAAACAGGAGTAGTACTCGTGCTCTTTTCTCTGTATGTGCTTGTTGATTTAATGTCCCAAGGAAGAAGGAAGGCTGCTGGTTGGTAAACATGTGACAGCCACCAAAGGAATGCTAGCCAGAGAAACAAGAGATAAAGCAGCCTATGCCACTTTCAACAGGTTTGCTTAAAAACTATTGCCTCACCTGTAACTTTCCTACTGCTCTCACCTTATGAGTTCTAGGTCTTTATTCAAACAATTATCTTGCTGACAAATTTGCCTAAAAAAAATCTGCCATTCATTTATCATGAAATTGTAAGTGATTTTTCTCTCCTGTACAGAGATATAATTTATTACTCAGCTTAAATTCACACTCTGGTCATAAATATTTTGGATTCACTTTAGAAATGTACCTTTAGAAATGTACCACAGGCTGGATCGATGGGCCGAGGCCAACTGTATGAGGTTCAACAAGGCCAAGGGCCGGGTCCTGCACTTCGGCCACAACAACCCCATGCAACGCTACAGGCTTGGGGAAGAGTGGCTGGAAAGCTGCCCAGAGGAAAAGGACCTGGGGGTGCTGGTTGACAGCCGGATGAACATGAGCCAGCAGTGTGCCCAGGTGGCCAAGAAGGCCAACGGCATCCTGGCCTGTATCAGAAATAGTGTGGCCAGCAGGAGCAGGGAGGTGATCGTGCCCCTGTACTCGGCACTGGTGAGGCCGCACCTCGAATACTGTGTTCAGTTTTGGGCCCCTCACTACAAGAAGGACATGGAGGTGCTGGAGCGTGTCCAGAGAAGGGCAACGAAGCTGGTGAAGGGCCTGGAGCACAAGTCTTGTGAGGAGCGGCTGAGGGAACTGGGGTTGTTTAGCCTGGAGAAGAGGAGGCTGAGGGGAGACCTCATCGCGCTCTACAGCTACCTGAAAGGAGGTTGTAGCGAGGTGGGTGTTGGTCTCTTCTGCCAAGTAACTGGCGACAGGACGAGAGGAAACGGCCTCAAGTTGTGCCAAGGGAGGTTTAGATTGGACATTAGGAAAAATTTCTTTACTGAAAGAGTGGTCAGGCCTTGGAACAGGGTGCCCGGGGAAGTGGTTGAGCCACCATTCTTGTAAGTATTTAAAAGACGTGTAGATGAGGCGCTTAGGGACATGGTGTAGTGGGTATGGTGGTGTTGGGTTGACGGTTGGACTTGATGATCTTAGAGGTCTTTTCCAACCTTTATGATTCTATGATTTTCCATCCTGGATTCCCACAGATTTGCAGTGAAAAAGCAAAGTAAGGATCACAGCGGGCATTCAATCTAAAACAAAATGTTTCCTCTCCAGGGAGCAGCCTACCCCTTGCACTTGCCAGGCCTCAGCCAGTCATTACTTCCCCGAACGGCTCTGCCCACCCTCCGGCCAGGCCCTGCTCCATCGCTGTGGGCTCCCAGGCTGGAAGAGCAAAGCTGCACTAGCGGCTCTGTGCTTGCTGATGGGATTTGTATACACAGAGGTAAAAACTGTTCTTGGAGCAAAAGCACCAATTCTAATGCATACCAGGTCATATACCTACTACACACCCACGGACAGTTGGAGGTTTCATCTTGGAGATCGTCTCTTATAAAGTCACATTTCACTGAAAAAAAAACCCCAACAAAACAAACCAAACAAAAAAACATATAGAATGGACTTCAACTCCTGTTTTGTTTCTTGTTTTTGTTTTTTTTTAAACCTTAGTGTATATTTTAAGGAAGGCTCTGTGATACTTACTGCGAGATCACTGTTTTCACTATCCACACAAATGCTGCTTTGAATGTGCATTTTGGATGTCGATTTGATTCCCAGTAGAAGAAGGGTTACTTTTCCCCAGCATTCAGGGCAAATCCATCCCCACTGTCTCTGCCTGCAAAAGGTCTCTCTGCAGTGAAACTGGAGCTCTTCCCAGCAATTTATTAATTAGTGCAAAATTTTGTTTCCGGCTTCTAGAATATCTGGTGCTCCTTTAAAAACAGCATGGAAAGGCTGTAAAAAAAAAAAAAGTCACACATCTGAACCCAGCTACTCACAATGCTCAAAACATGAGAGAGCATGGGGAAGGGGGACAGAAAATAGGGGGAAGGAGAGGAGTACACTCCCCACTCAGTAGGAGCTTTCAGACCCGGCTGCTCATAACCGAAAGGGCTCTTGGCCCCATTGCTTGCAGCAATTTGTAAGTTGGCTCTAATCAGCTATCAGCAATATCTTGCCTCTCTAAGGTAAACTGCTCCCTGAGGCAATTTTCTGCAGGTGTTCCTAATACAACTCTCTTCCCCCCCCCCCAAAAAAAGGCATTCTGATGATCTTGTTTATAAAAGCTGCTGCCTGGCAGATCCCTGAAGAGTAGTCACGACTGGCATCTTCAAAATAAAAGCTACTTAGAAAGAGGTCAAGAGGGGGAAAAAAGTCCTTATTGAGCAGGCATCAAGCCCCTTGACTTACATGAGTCTTGCTGCACCAGATTCCCCATGGATTGGGCAACTGAAGAGAGTGTCTGGTTCCCTGGGCTGTGTGATGGCTGCAGGCAAAAGGCACAGGATGGGCAGAGCCCTGGTGAAAGGCCGCTGCTGGGAACACGTGCCTTTCAGCAGGGCTCTTTCCAGACTCACAGCATCTCCCCATCTCTGTGATGCCAACATCAGGCATGGCTGAGCGATCATGTTGATCAGCCGCACTAGGTCCCAGAGCAGGCGGTGGCAGCGGTGGCACTGGGCTAAAAATATGCAAGGGCGCAGCAGAGCAACAAGGGAAACACAAAATCTAGTTATGTCAGATTAGTCACTGAAGCCAACTGATTGAGCAAGTTTCATCCATTGGCCAGGAGACTTGCTTCATCTGCTAAGCCAGTGGGAAATTTCCCTGCTAATTTAGAAGCGAGCACTGATCCCTTGAAGATTTGCAGAGACGGGCTACCAGGAAGGGGCCGGGGCAGTTCAGCACACAGGTCAGTGGGTGCCTCCTTCCCTGTACATACACTTAGTCCCAATGCTGCATGATTGAAAATAAATGTCCAAGTAGCAGCTCCAGAAGGGAGGCGGTGAAATGAGTTGCCAAAGAGAGAGGAAAGTCTCAGGTTCAACACAGCTTACCCAGCACCCAGGAAAACCATCCTCCATCTGTGCCACTGAGTCAGCGTTGCACCAGAGAAGTCGCTTACTCCAAACTTCTTCCCTTACTTTTGAACTCTTCTCTTCATAACTTTCACTGTAGCCCCTAACATCTTTTTTGTGGTAATATGATATTTATTCACTTTTACTCACATTTCTCCAGAATTCATCAGGACTGTCATATTTACGAAGGAAAATGGGAGACCATTTAAGTCTTGCACTCTGACTCCTATGCACTCGGCTGCTTTCCTTGCTCTCCCACATTAAGTTCTTACTCTAAACTTTATTCTTGAATTTGTCATTTATAAAGTTGCAATGGAAAAAGTAATCCAGAAGTAATGCCACAATAATGTTAGGAGAATAAACTCTCGTCCTTGTCAACTCAACACTGCCCTTTTTCTGTTTTTTTTTTTTTTTTCCAGAACGGTTGTGCTAAAAGAGCTAGAGCACAATTGGCAGAAATTCAAATACCTTTTCAGATGTAGCCGGTTTTTATTATTATTTGTCAACCACCAGCGAAACTGTAGAAATATTCCCTTTATGTCCCACTAAATGTCAAGTCGATATTTTTAAAACCCAGACAATGTATTTCACATAAACCTTTACACCATTATTTTAAAGATCAAACATCCTTTCACCTGGGAGCCATGGCACGGCCGGTTCCCCCAGCAACGCGACGTGCTTCCAGCTCGGCCGAGCAGCGAGATCCCTTTCAGGCGTCCACTGCCGAACCAGCACCCGGCCAGCCACACTCTCCTTCAAAGCTCCACTGAAAGGCCTTTGCCAAGGCACCTCTGAGAGAACCCCTCATAAATTGATTTCTAATTCTTCTTTTTCAAGGTGCACCAGGCTTACATCTCTCAGAGAGGGGGGGAGAGAGTATTTAATCGGAGCTTTTTCATTGATCTGAATTTGCCTTTTTAACTTAAAGCCACACAAAGTCCTCGCTGCCTTCGCACGCCATGCTCTTCCTCCCCAGACAGGCAGCGGCTGGCCGCGCTGAGCCGAACCGAGACAAGTGTCGTTTAGACCCCCCCCTGCCCTGACGTGGATAATAAGGCACGTCACCCCGTAACGAACCTGGAGTAAAAACTAGGCCAGCCTGTGTCCGGTAGTCACCTCCCAGCCAGGGAATGTCATCTCTCCCTTTAATTAATTAATTTGGCTCACTATGGGCAAAGCCACCCCGCAGGGCAACACCTGCACTGACCCAGACCCGTTATCAAGTGGTGAAGGAAGGGGAGAGAGGAGGCTTTGCAAATCCTGGGAGGAGGCGGGAGCCAGGGCGCCGGAGGGCTCCCGAGAGCCCCGCTCCTGCCGCCGGCTGCCCCTGCTGCCCTCACAGCCCCTCACCCATGCCCAGGCCCCGTGTCCCCGCACGCCTTCCTGGAGAGTAAAGGACCCACGGGGACCCCGACAGCACGAGTGCCCCAGGCCTGGGCGAGAGATCAACCCCGGCACGGCCCAGTTATGCCAAGAAAAAGAGGCTTTACGCTGGCGTGGCTGATTTCATTCCTTCGCAGAGCAGCAGCCGTGGGATACCTGCCATGACACTCCACCAGTATTTAACATGCACCACTGTTATTTTAGTTCCTTTGAAATACACTACAAAAGAGAGAACTGCATACAACAGAGTCAGGCCTCTGAGCAAAGAGCCCCAAAACTGGAAAACCTTATGAAACAGACTTCAGGTCAGCACACTCCTCACTCCTCTTACCACGGTACGAATATACGAGTGAAACGTCTCTGGCACATCTGCTGAACTCGCCCAGTGTCTGCCCGGTACTCCGCTCCTCTGGGCCAACAGAGTCCAGCAGCAGACTGCACTGGAAGGAAGATGCCTGTGCTAGATAAGCGTGAAGTCAGAAATATTTACACAACACGTTTCCGCCTAAGTCATATTCACCTGCTGTTTGCTAACAGGTATAGATGACAAGGTTCCAAACTCAGGAGGAGGAAACTCTCTTAGCAGAAGCAGTGTTTCAATTAAACACGTGTCTTTCCACACATTTCCTCCACAGCATTTCCTCACAAAAATTTCTATGAAGTCACACAGACCAAATGCATGGCCTTGTTTACCTGAAACCACTCTTGAAAACTAACTGAAAGGAGGCTGTAAGCCATGACCTGCAAAAGGGTTAGCTTCACCTATACTCCAAAATCTCCACAAAATCCACGCACTCACTAAGCCTGTAGTAGAGAAATCTGACCTGGTTTGCCAAAGTATGCAAAGAGAGAAATTGTGTCTGTTTAGATTATTAAGTCAGCAGTAATTTGATCAAACAGTTTCCCTATGGCTGTTCCAGCATGTGCTGCTTAATGGCCAGGCTCACTACAATCCTGCGCACCTCCACACTTCACAGATGGGTTTTCAGATCCAATCCTGACTGCTACCCCAAGCTTGGACTCCGGGGCTCACTTATTCCAGTGAAAAAGTTTCCCACTAATTTAATAGTACCTGAAGTGGATCTGAGTGGTCCAGTTCACAGAAATTTGTGGAAGTTTCAGGGGAACCCCAGGGTCTCTGGTCTGTGTTGCAACCCAGATTTCTTCTACTGTGACAGTGAAAATGGGAGGAAGGAAAGCCTGGAACAGCGCTGGTGGAATGCCCAGCAAAGACAAGCTGGCAGGCAAATCAACCCCTAGAAACAAAGCAAGCAGACAGGCCAACTCAAACTCCACGAGAAGTGGATTTCCAAAGAAAAAGTCTATGTACACAAGGGTGGTTCAAGTCTATTTAGAGACCTGAAAAACAATGGCAAGGATTTTCTTTTTCTAGTTAAAGGTGGGTGGGGTTTTTTAAAAATAATATTCCAGTATTGAAAGAGAGTGTTGCCAGAAATACAACCAAAACCATTACAATTGCAGATGAGATGAAGGGAGGCTGGAATTTCCCAGAAAAACGGCAGGTTTTGATCAGAAATCAAGAAACAGATGATCAGTATTCTTCACCTTGCAACTGAATCCACATACGAGTTTGGAAACATCAAACTGAATAGAGAGCTTGTAGGTTACACAAGTCCAGCTTGCAAGCAAGAGTATGGTGAAGAGCAGATCTAAATCTCCAAAAATGCAAGCAGAGAGCCGCAGGCAATGGCTCTGTCCAGGGAAGGAACCAAAACAAGAACGCAAATACCAAGTCAGCACATAGGCTAAAGCAATGTAGCTGGCCAGATGAGACCAACAGACCTGGAATACAGGCAATAGCAACCACTCTACCATGGAAAGTGATATGAGAGGCAGAGAGGAAAATACCCACCCTAACAGCTCGCTTGACAGAGATGAGGGAGACAGAACCAAATACCCCAGGAAGTAAAAAAAAAAAAAAAAAGGCAAACAGCAACACGTGCACTGATTGAGAACACTGCCAAATAAGAAGAAGATGCCACCAGGCAGAAGGAGGAGACCCAGGCGACGGAGGGGAATGGACACAGGTCCCTGCTCGGGGCGCCAGGCGAACCCCCGGCCGGCCTTCCTCGCCTCAACCTTCCCAGCTGCCCCTACACAACAGATACGGGGCTCTGGAACTTGAGGGCCAGACGAACGAGGACGAAGATGAAGGCCCATCCAGGGGGTTGCCCGAGGAGAGGCAGCCAGCCCCACAAATTACGACTGCCTCCGCTAAGAAAAAAAGGAGGGTAATTGTCATTGGTGATTCCCTTCTGAGGGGGACCGAGGGCCCAATTTGTCGGCCGGACCCATCCCACAGGGAAGTCTGCTGCCTCCCTGGGGCCCGGGTGAAGGACATTACTAGGAAACTCCCTAGTCTCGTGCAGGCCTCCGATTACTACCCGCTACTGGTTATACAGGCTGGCAGTGAGGAGGTTGCAGGGAGAAGTCCCGAAGGGATCAAAAGGGACTTCAGGGCGCTGGGGCGACTGGTAGGAGGATCGGGAGCACAGGTAGTTTTTTCCTCGATCCCTTTAGTGGCGGGGCGGAACACCGAAAGGAACAGGAAAACTCATCGGATCAACACGTGGCTCAGGGGCTGGTGCCATCAACAGAATTTTGGCTTCTTTGACCACGGGGAGGTTTACATGGCACCGGGCCTGCTGGCGACGGACGGAGTTCAGCTGTCTCGCAGGGGGAAAAGGATTCTCGCGTGTGAGTTGGCCGGGCTCATCGAGAGGGCTTTAAACTAGATTTGAAGGGGGACGGGGATAAAACCAGGCTCTCTAGAGAAGAGCCTAGGGGCGGCACGCCATTGTCGGGGGAGAAATCGGCAGCCCAGCTCAAGTGCATCTATACCAATGCACGCAGCATGGGCGGCAAACAGGAGGAGCTGGAAGCCATTGTGCAGCGGGGTAGCTATGACTTAGTCGCCATCACGGAAACGTGGTGGGATGAGTCGCACGATTGGAGTGCTGCAATGGACGGCTATAAGCTTTTCAGAAGGAACAGGCGAGGAAGGAGAGGCGGTGGAGTAGCCCTGTATGTTAGGGAATGCTTCGACTGTCTAGAGCTCAATGATAGTGATGACGAGGTCGAGTGCTTGTGGGTAAGGATGAGGGGGAAGGCCAACAAGGCAGATATCCTGCTGGGGGTCTGTTATAGACCACCTGGCCAGGAAGAGGAGGCAGACGAAATATTCTACCAGAGGCTGGCAGAAGTCTCCCAGTCGCTAGCCCTTGTTCTTGTGGGGGACTTCAACTTTCCGGATGTCTGCTGGAAATACCACACGGCAGAGAGGAAACAGTCGAGGAGGTTCCTGGAGTGTGTGGAGGATAACTTCCTGACGCAGCTGGTAAGCGAGCCCACCAGGGGAGGTGCCTCGCTTGACCTGCTGTTCACGAACAGAGAAGGGCTGGTGGGAGATGTGGTGGTCGGAGGTCGGCTTGGGCTTAGCGACCATGAAATGGTAGAATTCTCGATACTTGGTGAAGTAAAGAGGGGGGCCAGCAAAACCGCTACCATGGACTTCCGGCGGGCGGACTTTGGCCTGCTCAGGACACTGGTCGAGAGGATCCCTTGGGAGACGGTCCTGAAGGGCAAAGGGGTCCAGGAAGGCTGGACGTTCTTCAAGAAGGAAGTCTTAAAGGCGCAGGAGCGGGCTGTCCCCATGTGCCGCAAGAAGTACGGGCGGGGAAGGCGACCGGCCTGGCTGAACGGGGAGCTCTGGCTGGGACTCAGGGAAAAAAGGAGAGTTTATCACTTGTGGAGGAAGGGTCAGGCAACTCAGGAAGAGTACAGGGATCGCGTTAGGTCGTGCAGAGAGGAAATTAGAAAGGCAAAAGCCCAGCTAGAACTCAACCTGGCCACTGTCGTGAGAGACAACAAAAAATGCTTTTATAAGTATGTTAATGACAAAAGGAGAGCCAAGGAGAATCTCCATCCTCTATTGGATGCGGGGGGGAACGTTGCCACCAAGGATGAGGAAAAGGCTGAGGTACTCAACGCCTTCTTTGCCTCAGTCTTTAGTAGTCAGAATGGTTATCCTCAGGGTACTCAGCCCCCTGAGCTGGAAGACAGGGACGACGAGCAGGATAAACCCCCCATAATTCAAGAGGATGAAGTTCATGACCTGCTATGCCACCTGGATGTTCACAAGTCTATGGGGCCGGATGGGATCCACCCGAGGGTTCTGAGGGAGCTGGCGGAGGAGCTTGCCGAGCCGCTCTCCATCATTTACCAGCAGTCCTGGTTAACTGGGGAAGTCCCGGACGACTGGAGGCTCGCCAATGTGACTCCCATCTACAAGAAGGGCCGGAAGGAGGATCCGGGGAACTACAGGCCGGTCAGCCTGACCTCGGTGCCGGGGAAGATCATGGAGCGGTTGGTTTTGAGTGTGCTCACGAGCCATGTCCGGGACAACCAGGGGATCAGGCCCAGCCAGCACGGGTTCATGGAAGGCAGGTCCTGCTTGACCAACCTGATCTCCTTCTATGACCAGGTGACCCGCCTAGTGGACGAGGGAAAGGCAGTGGATGTGGTCTACTTGGACTTCAGTAAGGCCTTTGACACTGTCTCCCACAGCATTCTCCTAGAGAAGCTGGCGGCTCACGGCCTAGACAGGTACACTCTTCGCTGGGTAAAAAACTGGCTGGACGGCCGAGCCCAGAGAGTTGTGGTGAACGGAGTTAAATCCAGTTGGCGGCCGGTCACGAGCGGTGTTCCCCAGGGCTCAGTTTTGGGGCCGGTCCTGTTCAATATCTTCATCAATGATCTGGACGAGGGGATCGAGTGCTCCCTCAGTAAGTTTGCAGACGACACCAAGTTGGGTGGGAGTGTTGATCTGCTGGAGGGTAGGAAGGCTCTGCAGAGGGACCTGGACAGGCTGGATCGATGGGCCGAGGCCAACTGTATGAGATTCAACAAGGCCAAGTGCCGGGTCCTGCACTTCGGCCACAACAACCCCAGGCAACGCTACAGGCTTGGGGAAGAGTGGCTGGAAAGCTGCCCAGAGGAAAAGGACCTGGGGGTACTGGTTGACAGCCGGCTGAACATGAGCCGGCAGTGTGCTCAGGTGGCCAAGAAGGCCAACGGCATCCTGGCCTGTATCAGAAATAGTGTGGCCAGCAGGAATAGGGAGGTGATCGTGCCCCTGTACTCGGCACTGGTGAGGCCGCACCTCGAATACTGTGTCCAGTTTTGGGCCCCTCACTACAAGAAGGACATGGAGGTGCTGGAGCGCGTCCAGAGGAGGGCAACGAAGCTGGTGAAGGGCCTGGAGCACAAGTCTTATGAGGAGCGGCTGAGGGAACTGGGGTTGTTTAGCCTGGAGAAGAGGAGGCTGAGGGGAGACCTCATCGCACTCTACAACTACCTGAAAGGAGGGTGTAGCGAGGTGGGTGTTGGTCTCTTCTCCCAAGTAACTAGCGATAGGACAAGAGGAAATGGCCTCAAGTTGTGCCAAGGGAGGTTTAGATTGAACATTAGGAAAAATTTCTTTACTGAAAGAGTGGTCAGGCCTTGGAACAGGCTGCCCAGGGAAGTGGTGGAGTCACCATCCCTGGAGGTATTTAAAAGACGTGTAGATGAGGCCCTTAGGGACATGGTGTAGTGGGCATGGTGTGTTGGGTTGACGGTTGGACTCGATGATCTTAGAGGTCTTTTCCAACCTGTATGATTCTATGATTCTATGATTCTATGCCTCCAGAGCAGCTTTAGCTAATTCAAACATTTGCCACGTACAAACACTGCAATCTAATTCCCAGCCGTGCTCCAAAACAAAGATTTGTCTGAATGTAAATAGGAAGGGGGAAAAACTGAATACTTTAACAACGGATATCAAAACAATGGTCCTCAAAAACTTTCAGTAACTCTGAAGAGAAACTCAGATGCATTGGGGAATGCCCATGCCCCAGAACACACAGGGAATCCACACTTTAAACAGATGAACTATGCTTCCTAAGTCTGTGGAAAGTCACTCCACTTGAATGCAATATAGCTATCTACCAGCAATGAAAAGAAAATCAAACAGTGAAAAGATAGCCACGAGACTAACAGTGCAGGCAAAACGTACAGGAGTGATTTGCCATCAGTAAAGACACGGTTGCAAGGGTAGTCCAGCCCAGGATTTGACTGGAGGGCAAAAAAAGATTGTGCTTTCAGTGACAGCAACATGCTTTAGGTCACAGCAGTGACAAAAAGGACACAAAAGTCATTAAGAGAAAGCCAAGCAAAGGCAGCTTCTACAATACAGGCACGAAGGATCATAAACAACATAGCAGAGATGAGTGTGTCTGGGCTCCACTTGTCAATAAGTTCTGGGAAGCAATGGAAAAAGTCAGTGGAGGACATCCAGGGTTCAGGGTAGTGAGAAGATGAACCAGAAGAAAGTTGTGGTACATTAAGTGTATGTGGTACATAGACTGTGGTACATAATTGCCCATGGCAATTTAGTTGATTTAATTAAGTGTATTAACTCTGGTAAATCAGAGATTTGAACATTTGTCACCAGAAAGAGAAAGATGTGATTTTCTAGAGTGTCGCAGCAAAACTCAGCATCAACAGAACAAGAAAAGTACAGTCTGCTTACCCCCTTACTGCAGAAAAATGAAGTTAGAAGGGGGCTCAGAGGACCACCCGGCAGCTCCTACATAGGCCTGGCTGAAAAAAAGGAAAAAAAAAAAAAGAATAAAAATCACCCCTCATGTCATTCTAGATGAGGATGTCAGCAGTGGCTTGCTCCCCTCAGGACAGTGCCACAGGCTCCAACCGAATCCCTTCGCTGCCCTTTGCTTCAGCCGTGGCATAGACCGCACTAACATAAATGAGTTTGGCTGTGCGGGAAGATTGTGTTTGTATACATTTATTCTGCTTTGTTTAATTTTATCTTATTTCACAGTGCATCTTCAATTTAAAACTCCTAATAGATGGCAGTTAACATCACTGAGTGATTATTAGCTACTGCAGCTTGGTAAATGAGAACCTTAGCTCAAAAGTCAAGTTCTAGATTTCAGCAGTGTCAAACATTAATTTAGGAAGTGATTTAGATGAAAATTAAGACCACTGAATAAAACTACTTTTAAACCATAAAGAATAAGTTTAGACTCTATTGCTCAGCCACCCAGTTCTCAAGGTGTTTAATTTCAGGGAGAGAAGACAAATTTCAGCTACATTTTAATAGCGTGGTAAAACTACTGAGTGTAATTAGTTAAAGCATATACAGAACTTAGTTTTTAAATTCCCACTTAAGGTAGCTAAGTAAAGTAACTTTACATTACATTTCAGAGCTTGTAATAATTAAAGTTTACAGTAAATCCACAGAATTCAATAGAATTAACTGGTTATAAATCTTGGAGCATAAAACTGGTTTGCAGAGGTGGCACGTAAGTGATTCCCAGCCTTTCTGCAAGGTGCCAGCCATTGAGAGAGCCGATTATTCAGTCTTTGATTAATTGCCTGCTGTGTAAGAGCCAGGGTCAATCTACTCAATTAGGTGAAGGTCTGGTGGAGATCAGAGATGTAAATCAAAACCTACGGCAAAAGCTTCAGCACAAGATGAGAACGTACCAGCAGCCTTTCTTCCCTGCCAGGACCCCTCTCCCCCAGGCAGCCTGCTCTCCAACCACAGCCGTAAGTGGATGCCGAGGAAAGAGCAAGAGCGGGATACCCACATGAGCCTTCTCCTGAGTAGCCTTCCCACCTCCAACCCTGTTCATTTCTAAGGATTTTTGAGCCTGACATGGCTTGTTTTCTTCCAGGTACTTAACCAGCCTCGCATTTAACCCAGGTAAACTTTTTATGCCCAACACACCCTTCAGAAGAGATCTCTGCAGATCTACCACCCACTGCAAGAAGGTCTAGCTCCTTCTGTTCCTCCTGAAGCTGGCTCCCTTTGATACCCCTCAGGCTTGTGACGCAGTGAACAAGCACTCCCTGCCCACCTCTCCATTACTACTCACATAAGTCTGTATATCTGATGATCCCCCAAGGTTAATCTCTTTCCTGGTTTATGAGTCTCTGTCAATCAGCCATGCCCGATACCAGAATGTCCACACTCTTGACCTAGCCGCCTATACGGGACCTCTTCCAGTTCTGCTATATCCTTTTGGAAATGAGGGGGCCAAAACTGCACTCGGTACTCAAGGTAAACTCTAGGTTTACACAACAGCACAGTGGCGTTTCCTACAATAAAGGACAACTTGCTTACAAGATCAGGCAATTCCCCATCTTCACAGACAAAAAGCGCTGTGCCAAGGAGTGCAGAGACATGGGCTGCATCCAGCACGGTCCCCAGGTGGTCACACCTCTCAACGGGCAAGCCCCGTGCTGCTGCGGGAGAGAAGGGACTCGCATAAGGGCACACAGCAAGATAAGGCTCAAGGGAAGACAAAACCCAGTGGGAAGCTGTAACTCGCCGAATATGAGAAGCAGGAGAACATCAAAGCGAGCGAGGCCAGTGGGGAAATGGTGCAACATGTTAAAAAAGCACAGATTAAGATTAGTTTAAAACCAACCAGATTGTGCCACTGTCCACAGGGCCACAGGAGACTGGGCATGTAGACAGAAAACAGGAATGATCTGAAACTACAGTTACCCCACACAGACCAGGAAACTATCTTGACAGGGTGATGAAAACATTGTATTTTTAGACATTATAAATAACTAGTTAAAAACCTGTAATAGAAAAGCAGCTAGTCTCCAGCAACATACAAGAACAGCTATTCTTCAACACAGAAGAAAAAAAGCCCATAGAAATCTAAGCAATAAACTTGGATTTGAAAAAGGAGAACTACATAAAAATCAGCATAGCAGTAAAAAGAAATAGCCAGAAAGGTGGAAGTACTTGCAGGAGACTATGTATAGGTACTATAGAAAAGCATCAGGATACTTATCTCATCAATTCAAAATACTTTAAAAGGACCAAAAAAATCAATTTGTTGTTTGGGGTTGAACAGCAGATTAAGGCAATTACTGGC
Organism: Calonectris borealis; assembly: GCF_964195595.1. Classification (NCBI taxonomy): domain Eukaryota; kingdom Metazoa; phylum Chordata; class Aves; order Procellariiformes; family Procellariidae; genus Calonectris; species Calonectris borealis. The sequence continues at coordinate 7,896,179 of NC_134316.1, read as the reverse complement.
AGTAAAGACAAAAAGGGGAAAAAGAGTATCCTTCAGAATGTGAGTGCCATATTCAGAGGAGGATAAGAAAAAAAGATCATGAACTTCTGGCAAGTTAAATGCGGAATCATAGGAGGGCAGATCAAAAAACAACTGTGGTAAGCAACTTCCTAACGGCATAAAAATTTGATTACAACTCTTTTCAAGTGTTGCAGAAACAGGACGCCTTCCTGAGAGCTGGTGGGGTCAGAGATGATGAAGGTGTACGAGAACACTCATGATGATAGGCCTAGAGTAGGAAAGCCAAATTTTGCACCAGTGTTACCTGCAGAGAAGCTGAAGGACATAATTCCCTTTTCTGAGTGAAAATAGCGGATCTCGGTGACTGTCCAAATAGTTCTTTGAAAATAGCTCAGTGTTCAGCAGCAAGACAAAGAAATATTATGAAAACTAGTGAGTGAGACCACAAAACAGTATTGCCACTACAAATCCCTACAGCACCCCCTTTCTTCACTGCAGTGCAGAAGTCTTGAAAAGGTTATAATAGAGCCACACTGAGACAGGCAACTTGGATAACAAGGGATCTGAGATGGCTTCTACTCAAGGAAAAAACTTGACTTTTTCAGATAGAGAAAGAGGTAATTATGGGATCAGGGCAGGGATGGAGGGGTAATAAAATGGTAAAGTGGTATGGAGGTGGCAAATAAGGAATGAATTGTAACTACTCCTTTCTAGAAAACAGCTAGAGGTTCACACAACAAAATGAGTAGGTATCAGGCACAAAACACAATGCACAGAAATAATGTTTAATGCAACACAGGACTATGGAACTCACTGCTGCAGGACGCTGCAGGGGCTGAAAGCATAAATAGGTTCAAAAAGCAAACAGATAAATGGAGTATGGGTTCATCATGGGCTATCAAACATAAAAGCCATACTGAAACATCTGAGTTAGAAAGTCCCCAAACTGCTGATTGTCAGAAGCTGGGAACACATAGCCAAACTCTGTTCTTAAACATTCTCTCCAGGTACTTGCTACCAGCCAGCAACAGAGATCTTTGCTTTGACACAGCACAATGAGTCTTCTGGCAGTGCACGACAGATTGCCTTTTTTGTTTAACTTTTAAAATTATTTTTAAATTTAAAAATAATCTGAACCCATAAGATTGCAAGCTGTTAACGAAAGATAAAAATTAACCACTTGGTTTGCAGCTTTCACTCCGTAGATCAAACAAATAACCTGCTCCAGTAGCTTTACCTGTCAAATAAACCTTTCTGATCATTTGCTTTAAGCTCAAGGGCAGCAGTCCCAGCAGAAATGGTATCTGAAAGCTAAGTCACACTGCTAATCACCCAGCAACTAACAGCGCACCACGCCAGCCCAACTGGTGTGCTATGTACGCACCAGTCAATACCAGTTCCCTTGTCCTGCAACTCAACTGCACAAAACTATCGTGGATATTGCATAATGCAAGCTCTCCCCTAAACTAGGGCTAGGCATTGATCTGGAGCCTTATCTTTATTCATGTTCATTTTCCTGAGGTGCTCTCAATTCATGCCAAGCAGCGCAGGGAAAAGTCACCGCTCTGGTAATGAATCCTCTACCAGGCCGTGATCTCCTCCAGCCTGGAGTCTCCTCTGCCACAAGGGTAAACACTTAACAAGCAGGAGTTCTCTTGGCCAGGTAACATCATCCCAGCAATGGCAAAACAGCATCCTTCTGTCAGCCTCAGCCACGTGCATGTAATCAGTGGGATACTCCAGAGACAGAGATAGTTTCATGGACGGGCTTTGCTGCCTGATGGAGAGGTCTGGGAACCACTGCACAGAGCACCAGCTCAGCTCTGTCCTGATGGGCAAGGAAACCAGAGAATCCTTAGCCCATTTGAGGCAGAAACTAGTCCAAGAATAACCATTACTTTTGGGGGGGAAGGGAAATTGAAAAACATCCAATTACTTTTTGAATGAAAACCGCTCAACTTGGAGAGGAAATCTTCACATTAGCTTAGACTCCATTGACATTTCTGGCAGTTTTTACACAGCCAAGTAGGGAGAAAAGAGATGGGGAGGGGGAACTGAGATGGAAGGAAAAAGGGAGAGAAGGTAAAGCAGAAAAGGAAACAGTAACAGGAAAGGTCCTCCCCCAACTGAGTGACAAAACAGTTCAGCTTCCAACTTTGAAAATGATAATTTCGCCCAGAAAAATGACAGTATCTTTTTATTTACCTTTTTCTTTGATGCTGCCAAGCTCAGCTGCCAGGAAAATAAGTTTTGAATAAAAGTGTTTTGACCAGCTTTGCCTGAAACACTCAATTAGTGGTGAAAGGCAGAGCAAGAAGGGGGGGACGGGGGGGAGGAAGAAAAGAGGCCAGCAGCTGGGTAGCAAACAAAGCCAGCCTGACGGAGAGAAGCTGGCAGCACCCAGGCCACCAAGCACCTGACAAATCTGTCTTCAAGCTAACACATCCAGCCCTTTATCTCAAGCAAGGCTCACCCTTTGAAGAGTGCCCTGTACCATCTTCTCCAGAGAACCCCACCAGGCTGCCTAGGTCCCTCGGACCCTGCCAGCTCCCCTGACAAGGTCTGCAGGGCCTCTCAAGTGCCTGGATCTAGCAATGGGAATGGCTGGCACTGAAAATAAATCAGGAGGCTCGTTAGGAACCAATCACCACAATGACAGTCACCAAGCTGGGTTAATATGACTCCAACCATGCTTCCTGCACTCAAGTAACTGCTCAAATATAGCTGGTAGGTCAGTCTCCTTTCAGTGCTCAGATTCACACTCTTCCCTTCCTTTCCTATTCTCTCTTTTATTAACATAGTACATCTCTGTGGCATCTCTAACTTAACGCTTCACGTGTTGGCTGGCTGACAGGCCTCAGAAAAGCATGTCTTTCCACTGCCAGCGCAATTCTGTTTAATCTTGTATGGAGAAGGTATATCACTTAAGTAACTTTTTCTCCCCCTCTTTTTCTGCAGGAAAAAGGAAAGAAGTTTGAAGAAAGAATGACAGCGATGTTTTAACCTAAATGGGAGCAATTTGCATGCAAATCAGATTTTTCAGGTGCCACAGAAGATGTGGGGGCCCTGCCAATCTGGAGGGAAGAAATAAAAAGAACAGTGAATTTGACACAAACACTGTCAAGCGATGAACCCACAACTTTTAGTTTCTTCCCTAGGGCAAGGTGTCCTGGAGAGACAGTCTCTTCCATACTACCTACACATTTGGTTTCATTCTCATTGACACTACCATTGTAAGACAAAGAACCTGTTTCTTCTTTTATTTATATGCCTTCTCAAAGCCCCTTGATGCAAGTCCTACAAATGTAGTCAATATGTGAGTAGGTGCAGCTGGATGTAAACCCAAGTGGGAAGTGGTTTCCTTACCAAACTTGATGAGAAAATGAGTTATACAATCAATAAAGTAGCACCAGACTGTAGAGAAAAGAGAATCATATGATGTAGTAAACAGCACCCAGACATTATCACCAATAAATCACGGTACTATGGGAGTTAGCAGAGGCACAACAGGGGTGCTAAAGCTGCTGAGAACAGCGGAGCTGTGAGCACCCCAGGGAAAGCAGCAGTCTGCCACTAGCACTTTAGCTCAACCAGTTCCTCCCAACAGTATTTCTCCCAACAGTTAGCATTTGTTACACATGGGGAAAAATCTTTACGCTCCAGAGCTGGCACTCCTTGTCGTAAGTAGGGTTATTTGCACCTCTCAGAGAAAGACCTTTCAGACAATGATTCCCACAGACACTTATGTTCTTCTGGCAGCACCGAAGTAATCTTTTTGGGAACCTGAACACACCAAGCCCTGTGGTGGGGGATGCCACAGCACTCCACGCTTAGGACCACTGCACCACACCACAAAGCATTCAAACCAGATCCATAGCACTGCCATACACAGGCAGACAACATATTCACAAGAGCCTCAACATCAAATTGACCAGTTTTATCTTACACTTGAAAACGCAGGGAGAGCAACCAGAGGAAAATACCCTGCCTTTGCCTTCCCGTGGGTTCTGCACAACAGACTGCCCTACCAGAAGAGAGTCTCCAGCAACAAGGTTAGGAAACAAGCTACAGCTGCCATTTACTAACACAAACATGCACCTGGTCTTGGAAAACCTGTACTGAGCACAAGTTTTGCAAGTATTTGCTTTTCCACTTTCTACTTTGACATTCCCGGTATGCTAGTATAATTTACCACCACTGTTCTTACAAAAGTGTTACACCCTTTCTAAAATAAAACAGGGCTATGTGACAGATCTAAAACAGCAAAATGCATCAGAGCAATTAGCGGTTCTGTTGCTTTTATGGCTCTGATCGGAATTCTGATCTCAAGCGAAAAGCCAGTTCTCCAGTGAGAAAATACAGTGGCTCTGCATACGGGCTCCATCTGCCGGCACACCGCTCTTCTGGCTCTGCTCAGTATATAGTAAACTGAAACAAAACCTACACAGCCATCAATTACATTTTTCTTCTCGCAGCCTATGAATTTCAATAAATACACCATCTGTTCATCTTCAGTGTGGGAGTTCAGTCATCTTCTTGGCAGCAATATTATTCTAGAGCAATTACCTGTGTCTTTATCACCTATCATTGTGCTTCATCATCTTTTCATGATGTGTAAAAACCAACCACTTTATTACTACAATTTCTGTAGGCAGCCTGGTCCTGTTAGTTACCATGGAGATGATCTGTCAAAAGAAGTCTACGTTTAAAGAAGTAAAAGCTGAGAAAAGGAGGAGGAGAGAAACACAAAGAGCCTGAAATGAACTTGTTTCTCCAAGTCAGAGTTTAAACACAAAAGGCGTATCGCGGGCAGCAGCACTGAGATGCCACTAACAACCTAGTTAGGAATCCATCAACCTGCCAATACAGAGGATGAGTCAATGACTCACAAGCATTACAATACGCTCAGAGGTCAGAGACTCGGCTTTAATCCCTCAGCCGAGTCCCATGACCTGCTCTTAGGAAGGCCAATTTCTTATTACTATAAATCAAAAGATAAAATAGGGGGAGGGAGGACAGGCTGGAACGGCAGGCAGGCAGCAACAGCAATTTTCCCCTCCCTGGTGGTCACTAGCAAGACAGTGAATTTTACATCAGCTGCACTGTAGTTTATACTCATTCCTGAAAATCTCTTTGAATTAATCTCTTTCTTCCCCAACTTCACTCTGTTTTTGCTCCACTTTCTCTCACTCTTTCCATGGATTCCTGCCTAGCTCTACTCTTTTGCTCCTTCCCTCACAAGCTGCACATTGCTCTCCTTCTCTTTCCATAAAACATACACACGCTTGCAGCTGTTCTACCTCTTTCCAAATATCTACATATTTCAAAAGCAGCTGTCAGTGCCAACTATTTACAGATGCTTGCTCCTTCACCCACCCACGTACATCCCCTGCCTTCACTTCATGAAATCCCGTTTTTCTCTTCAAATTTTTTCATCTCCTCCAGTCTTCCAGCTCCTATCCTTCCAAGCTGTAATTGCTCTCATGTTACTGCAGGAAAAATATTAGCAAAGTACAAAGGACTTGCTGATGCTCTGTTTTTCTAGGATGCGTCGTTAGCAGCCTTGAGCTGAAACACACTGGGCTGCAAACTGCTTTGGTTCAATTCATCCTTGTATCTCTGGAAGAAATAAGCAATCTCAGAGCTATCCAATTTGTTTAGTATCAAGTACACATGCACTGTGTTTTAATGATGTGGATTGTCATTCTGAATTGCAAGAGTACAAAAAATGACCACCTATTCACTATGTTCACAGCTACCTTCTGTAACAGAATTACCCCAATCTTGCAAATCATAAAAAGATAGCTAGGGACAGAGGAAACATTTTCCAAAAGTTCCCCAGACTTAAAAGCACTTTAATTTCTGTCTGTCCACCTCGAGACACAAGGTGCTCAACTTTCATAAGTGCTAAGTGTCCATATTTGCCATGGCTTTCTGCCTGCAGAAAAATTTCTGCTTAGAAAGCTGAGTCTAAAGAGCATCAAATTGAGGTACTGCAAATGAGACAGATGTCTAGAAATCTGGGACTAAGCAACTACCAGTGTATTAAAAAAAGGCACTGTAGCAGAAATAATGCTTGGGTTCAGCAGTGAAAAATTCCAATGCTTAACTTCTGAGAAAAGAAGGATGGGGCATAAAATAGGAGGGGGGATTACAATAAAACAATAGGCAGGAAAGAAGAGAGAGTGATGAAAATCAAAAAATAAAAAACCCAAGGATATATCAGGAATGCACTGTCATCAGACTTCAAAGTAGAAATCTCATGGACAAAACCAAAAATATTAAATCTGAAAAAATCAGCATTTGCTGAGAAAATATGAACTAAACAAGAAAAATCACATTCTGATTTCAAATCTGATCTCCCCTGAAAGTTTATCATGGAGCAAAAGTTTTTCCCAACTGTGCCCTTCGCAGAAGTGCTATGGAAGAGAGAATGAAACCACAGACAGATCAGACACTGCAACAGCTTCAGTTGCTGAAGAAATGGCACCCACACACCCTTCCTTATCTTTAAAGGTGCAGGCTCTGTGTTTCCTCTCCTTCTTTAGATACCTTTCGCAGTCAGGTTGAGCCATCAGCTTCCATATGGTGCTTTACCTTCTACAAGACAGGCCCAGGGAGAGTCACATCCCTGCTCTTTAGCATGGCTGGTTGCTGCACAGATTGGATGTAGATGGAGACGTGCCCAGGCTAAAAAGTGGTTTCTAGCATCCTGGGCCAACTTGAGCCGCCACTTGGTAGGCATGCTGTAGAAACTTCTGCTTCTGCTAACCTCATTTCCTCCAGCCAAGCCTCCAGACAGGCTCAATGGATGCTGACGCCCTGCACAGGATCTCTGTGCCCTTCCAAGCCAGATGCCCTCAAACAGCAGCATCTGTGCTGCCTCTGCCCTTGGCAGGTGGTGGCAGGCAACCGGGGCAGATACTGGTTCTGCTTGCCTCTCCCCTTTCCCACTGACAGGTCTGCAAAGACAGCCAGGAGAGCTGCCCGACAGGGAACGCTGCCTGCCCTGCCTGCGGCTGCTGGGGCTGCCCTGCCTGGGGCAGCAACACCCGGCAGAAGGACACCCCAATGCATGCCACCACACACAGTCCACCACTAGGACTGGGACAGCAAGGTCCTCATCTGTCACTCCCATTCTCCCAAACCTTCAGCAGCTTTGCAAAAATTACTACTTCTGCTTATTCTTTGGCTTGAACAGATGTTCCCAGTCACTGCTGTGTGCTCGCACAGTGATTCTCCCTCTCCAGGGCTCTAGGGTTCTCGCCTCCTCCAGGGCATGCAGAAGAGGGAGAAGGAAAAGCACTACGGGGCTTGTGGTTTGTCCCAGCCTGGCCACCCACAGCTTGCAAAAGACAGGAGGAGTGAGCAGCAGGTGATGACAGCCAGGCAAGAATAAAAATGGAGTACAGGATAAAGAGGGATTTCTTCTTGTCTTCAGAGTAAATCAAATACACACAAGCCAACCCAATGCACACACTGCTCCATAAAACGGCCAAAGCATTTTGGAATGGGCCTTCCAGCTCCCTTGAGGGGCAGAGGCGGGGGAACCAGCATGTCTCCTTTCGCTCCCCTCCAGAGAGCCAAAAGGACATTTCCCCACTGGCACCCAGGAGCTGCTGCAGCAGCGACATGCCAGATTACTGGTCAGATCAGGCATGAATTACTCCCTGGGCCAGGGCGGCACAACACGGGCAGGCTTGCCAAGGGGAAATGGTGGCACATACAGCAACTCCGCTAACGTCAGCAGACCCTACATAAGGGTCAGCAGGCCTGCACCTTCCCAGAGCAGCCTGTCACAGCCCGGAGCACTGCAGAGCCCACACCACTCCTCCTGCTGAGGATCTGTGCCTGGACGGCGGGCAGAAAGTATCTGCTCATCCCTCAGCAGCATCACATATCTACAGCTTTCCTAAGAGTGTGTATGACCTTCCAGCTGTGTGCACAGCCATCACCTTCCCAGTCTTGAACTGGCTGGGACGGGAGTAGAGAGAACATGGGGTGACACCTGCAACCCATCTCCTCCATGGTCTTGTATCATCATCCCTTGGCATGATAATTAACATGTGGACTCAGCACAGATACTCATGGGCCGGCATTTGGCAATCCAAGTGTAAAACAAGCAATGGCTAGACAGAGCAGGCTGGGACAACACATGGCATGCCAGATGCTCATCCAGCATAACGTCACTATTGCCTGATTTTATTCCACCAGTGGCAACCACATGGTCGGATCACCTAAACTGTGCTTCGAACTGTCATAAATTTATTCCACCCAGTGATCCAGCATCACTCTTCATCAAACCACAAGGTAGGGAGAGGAACAGGAAAGACATGGGAAGAGGAGCAGCACTAAGGAGGGAGGAAAATAGATGTAATCACTTAACAAAAGGCATCATCAACTCTTTGTTCAGAATTGCTTTTTGCCAAAGAACCAAATAGAAGGCATCTTTCATGGTTTTGCAGGCATAAACAAGTCAACACAGCTAATCTAGTCATCCTGTCTGCAGGAGTAATCCAGAAACCAGAGCTTCCACAACAGGCAGCCCTTGGTGAGAAACATGTAGCCAAAAAGCCAAGGTCCCTTGCAGGCACAGAGGAGGCAGCCTGCATTCTCACGGACAGACTCGCTTCATTTATCTGGAGTTCTGTGACAAATGAATGTGAATACTTTAATAAACGCAATTTTGATAAAATGACAACTTGCACTGCATCAGCACTTTCAAAATGTCAACCAAGACTGAGACACCACAGTTCAGGGTGCTATATGGAGTGTCCGTATAGCACCTTCCTCTGCCTGTGCGCAAGAGAGCCTGCAGGCACAATGGGGAAGGGGTAAAGCACAGCATTGGTGGCAGGGACAGAAAACAGGGCCTAATACCCAAAATGCCAATCTGAAGGATTAGGTTAATGAAAAGGTATCATTAACACCTTTCACTCTTCCCTGTAACTCTGTAATACTTACATAGCCATACACAAAGCAATCCATATTTCTGTGATCAAAGCAGTGTTAATTATTTCAGCTCACAGCATGTTTCTCTCCTCAGTTCAGCAGTAGCCTTGACTTGCTCCTTAAAAACTTCACAACAAAAGTATTCCTGGCCTCACCCTAGGGCAACAGTGTACTGGCAGTGCTAGATAAAGTGTACAGTCAGCACCACCCACACCAGTCTGCCTGGCAGAGGAGCTGGGCTGGACTGGATTCAAAGGCAGCTCATGGCTGGGGAGATGGTGAGACACAAATCATCAATTCTGACAACAGCCAGGTGGAAAAACAGGAGCTCCCTCAGAGCTTTTGGGGAAAAAAGGTCAGAAGATCTCAGAAGATCACATCCCCTGTTGTTCTCATGTCACTTTGGGAATGTACACGCTTTTTTATTTTTCCGTATATATTACTGATTTATTGGTTACTCCACAGGCTTTTTACAGCTTTTTCATTAAACAGCAATTAAAGCAGGCAGCCAAAGCCAAACTAGACCAGTGCGGTGAAGAAGCAGAAAGTCCTGAGCAAAGAGTTTTTCCTTCCCCAGTATAGGTTTGAGGAAGACAGAAAGAGACACTAGATCTAGGTGACGTTTTACCTTGTGTCTGCAGGTAGCCGCAAGAAATCATAGTGCAAATTCTTGAAAATATCATTGACAATTCCCTTCAGATGATTTCCTGCCCTTGTTACTTACAGATATTTCAAGAACAGAGTAAAGCTTTATGCTGCCTTTTGCTAATATTGATGCACAATGCCAGCAGGGTATTTCAGGGACATCCTGCTTTGTACCCTTCACATAAATGCAAGCACACAACATCTGACTTTCAGATACTTCATCACATGGGCTCCTGCATCAGCCAAACCCAGGATCCTTCATCCCTAAGTTGCCAATTTTTCTTCTACTTTAAAGCCCAAACTCAAGTTGAGATTCTCAGACAAGGGGTTGCAACTCCTCAGGAAACTCAGAGCATTTATCCTCTCCAGGGAACAGCTCATCACACAAGTTGCTGCCAGAAATGAAAGGCAGTTAGGATTTTCCTGATTAATATAAAAATAGTATATAAATACTTCCAGCAAAAACCATTACAATTGTGTCTCATTCTCCAGCCCTACAGGAATCAAACTCTCTCATATGAAAAAAAGGTGGAAGTGAAAGGATCACCAGAAAAACCCAGATGAGTCCCAAGATGATCATACTTGCAAAACGTTTGGGAAACTCTTGTGTAAAGTGAACACGTTAGTCTTGGGGCAGTACTGGGAATCAAACGCTCTTCTCGGCAAAAGCCTTCAGCTGTGGCAGAGCTCTAGCAAGGTACGCCTGGCCTGACATGGAACATCTCTGCAAAAGAGGATCAAGAGATTGACTTGCTGTCTGTCTGCTTCATACATGGCATTGCATTAGATGATGCAGCAGAGATTTCAGCTGGCTTCAAGCTAGTTTGCACAGCACAAGTTGTAGAGACAGTCTAGCCCTGGCAGCTAATTAATCTTGCCAAAGATTAGTTTGCAGGAGAGACACAGAAAAGCCTGTAAGCTTCTCTGGGATCTAGCCCTTTTATCTGTAAAGAGTCCCCTACAACTACGGTGCACTTACAGTCAAGAGACACCAGTGCCATGTCCAGCTGACACCACTGGGCTGCACATTCTTGCTCTTCCACTGAGGTGAAATTTTACATGGGGGCATCCCATATGGTTGGTTGCCTTCGCCTTTGGCAGTATGGAGCTGTGACCATCCCTGCATGAGGCACAAGAAGCAGTTCTTCCTCGTTTCTCAGTACTGCTGCATACTGCATCTAGTGTCTGGTAGTATACTGGGGGTAAAGAAAAGGAAAATTTAAATGCCTGTTAAAAAAATATAAAAAAGAAAAGTTGTGGAAAACATGACATGCAAAGAGATATAAAGAAAGGGGGACCATTTAGGCTGAGAAGAGGGCGGGACGGAAATAAAAAATCACTATGGATAGAAGGGGGATTATCTATATCTATTAGATATGATGCTTAAATTGCATCAAGAAAACCTGTCAGGAGTGAGTTAGATACAGTTCATCTGGATGTGGGGCAAGGGAATGGACCTGTGGTCCTTTCCAGCTTTATATTCTATGATTATCTGTGCTCCTCAGCACACGTGGGTCAAGACACCCTCCTGCTGATTACAAAGCCAGCCAAAATAGGATTTGGTTCCCATTTTGTTCAAGCTAGAGAGTTTCCTCACAAAACAATAATGTCTCCATTTAACCTTGGGTCCTAAACATCCAAACAAAAAAGAGTAAAAAATAATCACAACTAAACAACGAAAAACAGAGTAATTCTGCAAAAGGAAAGTCAGTATTAAAATCCATTAGGCAGAGAAACACAGACTCTATTAAATTTATTGCTTGGTTTCAAGACTTGGGAAGAGTCTCTTCATTTCCTGTACCTCTTGAGTATTTACTATGTCCCCTATGAGCTAAGTCTTCCAGAGTCATTTTAATGTCATGTTCTAAGCACTTCTGCATTGTAAATCATCGATTTTTATCTCCTTCTCCCAATCAATGCAAAGATATTTATGCTGAACACATAAAAGCTCTTGACACTATAGAAAAACCAATTACACCCCGCAAGACGTTTGCTTTTGGTTGTCGGCATCATGGAATTATCCATTACACTTTGCACATACCTGCCATTTACAGGAAAGCAGTGTGACCTTGCCTGCCTGAAGTTTGCATCTCTGCAACCTGGTGAAGCAACGTGGCAAGAGCTTGCAGCAGAGATAGTCATCCCTGGTTCAGGGGGTACCTGAACTGCAAATTGTAAAACCTGGGAGAAATCATGAAAGCAGAAGCAGCTCTCATGTCAGTCCCGCTCCTGTGCTCCTACCAGACATTGCTTGCTGTCAGACAAGATGCTGACTAGACAGATCTTTCTTCTAACCACTGCAGTCATGCTTCCCTTCACAGCCCCAGGGGCAGACTGGAAAACTTCATTATCTATCCCTGTTTACCAGGGCTTCAAGGACGGGCCCTGCATCCACCCTCTGCCAGTGTGCCAGGCTGGTCCTTCTGTCTCTTCCCACTTCTACACACTGGGCTAGCAACAGCTATATTTAAACTCCAGGGCAGACACACACTGAAGCACCTGCAAGCTCCTGTTATAGTAATTGTCTAGAGCACATCATGATCCCTTTTCACTTGGCCACCCTAGTTTCCTTCTCTTGAATAATGCTGCATCCTTCCTAGATGCAATCAGGACACTGGGCACAAAAATGCAGAGCATGCTTGGATGGCTCCCCCACTCCATGTACTGGCAAGACAGGTTCATGGGATGAGCCAGGAACCAGCCCTTTTATCTTGGCAAAACTGCAACAGACTTGTCAAGTCTCCGAGTGGTTTATGTTCATGACGCCCACCAGTCCCTGTCTTGCACTTTCTTCTTCTAGCAGCAGCAATTCACACCTTCCTAGCAAAGCACTGATGAGTCTGTACTCCTTGGAAAGGACCCACCACCAAAGGACCTCCCAGGAGGTGCAGTCTCCCCAGCCTCAGCATCACACTCTCCCTCTCCCATGTCACTAGCTCAGCAATGAAAAGGAGGTTTCCTGCCACGCTATGACTGACACATGGATGTGTCCCATGACTTGATGCTTGCTTTCTCACATATTAGACAGGGAAGTGTTTCACTCAGCACTAAAACAGGCAGCAGTATTTGAGGAACAAGTGTGTTGAACAAGACCATGCAGGAGAGTGCTGTACCTTCCCTAGCACTGCTGTCAAATTAGCTTTCCATTTCAGGTGTTTGTCCAGATTTTATCTGGAGTTGACACATGCCAGTAGATGAGGAACAGCCTTTGCAACTAGCTCAAGAGAACCGCATTTCATTTTAAAACCTTGGTAAGATCTTCCAGTGTAGAAGGCTAATTCCAGTGAAGTCAGGGAGCTGTGATGATTACATCAGATCCAGCCTGTAAGCCATGAGCACACCTTTAATAAGAGTATATAAAGAGAGAGAATATTAAACATCCAATGGTCATCATTCTCCTTGTTGGTTGCAAGAGCAAGAATTACAAAAGCAGTGACACCAGCAGAAGCTTTAGGGCCCAGATCCACGTTTAATTCTCTAAGATCCCGACTGACCCAGCTGAGTGAGGCAGAAGCATCTCTCATTAGTAGAACAATTAACTTTTTGTGTGTCCGGTAGATACAAGTTCCAGGCACTGCATGGGAGATTTATTCATTCATAGCCAAACTGCTTATACTGAATCTATTTTAAGTTTTTGAACTTCTCCTTAGAGGGAGTTGGGGTTTTTATCTCTTGTTGTCAAAACAGGCAGAACTCAGCCACGTTCACTGAAGATTGCCCCCAGGAGACCAAATCACTTGGGAAAAAAGGCCCACTGTGTTTAAAAATTGACACTGCACTTTGACTCTTAAATTTTAGGAAAAAAATTATTTTTCCCCCCACTGTTACTCATCCACTTCTGAACAACTGGAGCATCAGGCAGTCAAAGGAACGGTGTGAGAATGCCAAGCAGATACTGAGGGTAGAAGCAGGAGTGGAGAAGAGGTCCCTTATTTTAAAGAGGTTGACAGAGACATGCACACAAAAGAAACGCTGAAGACAAGAAATTGCAGCATATCAGTTCAATGGCATTAAGCCCTTTGGCTATCTCTCTTCTACAAAAATCAAAGCAGTCTTAAATAATGATGAAGTTGCAACAAGCCCAAGGGCAATCACGAGAGACTTCAGGGCCTTGGGACGACTGGTTAAGGGATCAGGAGCACGAGCAGTCCTCTATCCTTCCAGTTGCAGGGAATGATGAGGGAAGAAGCAGGAAGAACCAACAGATTAATACCTGGCTCTGAGCCTGGTGTCACCGGCAGAATTTTGCGTTTTTTGATCATGGGTCAGTCTACACAACACCAGGCCTGCTGGTGACAGATGGGGTACACCTGTCTCAAAGGGGGAAAAGGATCTTTGCACAGGAGTTAGCAGAGTTCATTTAAAGAACTTTAAACTAGATTTGATTTATCTCACTAGAGATAAGCCTGGGGGGAGCACACCAGTGTCTGAGGGACAGTGTGCTAGTGAGGTCCTTCGGTCTGCTGTCCCAAGTGGAGGTAGGGGGTGGAGATCCAAGCGGCAGCAAAGACGAAAGGGTTATGGATGTGTTAGAAACTACAGAAGCACCTGAGAATGGTCACGTAGGAATTAGGGTTTCTCCCCCCAAAAATGCGGCGGGATCAATAGCCCAACCGAAGTGCATCTACACCAATGCACGCAGCATGGGCAACAAACAGGAGGAGCTGGAAGCCACTGTGCGGCAGGAAAACTGATATAGTTGCCATCATGGAAACACGGTGGGATGACTCACACAACTGGAGTGCTGCAATGGACGGCTATAAACTCTTCAGAAGGGACAGGCAAGGAAGGAGAGGCACTCGGGTAGCCCTGTACATTATCTAGAGCTTAATGATGGTCACAATAAGGTTGAGTGTTTATGGGTAAGAATCAGGGCGAAGGCCAACAAGGCAGATACCATGGTGGGAGTCTGTTATAGAGGATGAAGAGGCAGACAAAATATTCTATAGGCAGCTGGGAGAAGTCTCACAATCGCTAGCCCTTGTTCTCATGGGGGACTTCAACTTACCAGATGTCTGCTGGAAATACAATACAGCAGAGAGGAAACAGTCTAGGAGGTTCCTGAGTGTGTGGAACTTCCTGACACAGCTGGTGAGGGAGCCAACTAGGGAAGGCGCCCCGCTGGACCTGTTGTTTGGGAGCAAAGAAGGACTTGTGGGTGATGTGACAGTTGGAGACTGTCTTGGGCATAGCGATCACAAAATGACAGTTTTCAATTCTTGGAGAAGTAAGGAGGGGGGTCAGCAGAACTGCCACCTTGGACTTCCAGAGGGCACTTTGGCCTGTTTAGGAGACTGGTTGACAGAGTCCCTTGGGAGGCAGTCCTGAAGGGCAAAGGAGTCCAGGAAGGCTGGACATTCTTCAAGAAGGAAATCTTAAAGGTGCAGGAGCAGGCCGTCCCCATGTGCCGAAAGGTGAGCCAGCAGGGAAGAAGACCGGCCTGGCTGAACAGAGAGCTTTGGCTGGAACTCAGGAAAAAAAGGAGAGTTTATGACCTTTGGAAGAAGGGGCAGGCAACTCAGGAGGACTACAAGGATGTCATGAGGTTATGCAGGGAGAAAATTAGAAGGGCCAAAGCCCAACTAGAACTTAATCTGGCTACTGCCGTAAAAGACAATAACAAATTAGCAACAAAAGGAGGGCTAAGGAGAATCTCCGTCCTTTATTGGATGCAGGGGGAAACATAGGGACAAAGGATGAGGAAAAGGCTGAGGTACTTAATGCCTTCTTTGCCTCAGCTTTTAGTAGTAAGACCAGTCATTCTCCAAGTACCCAGCACCCTGAGCTGGAAGACAGGGACAGGGAGCAGGAAATTAGGAAAAATTTCTTCACTGAAAGGGTTGTCAAGCATTGGAACAGGCTGCCCAGGGAAGTGGTTGAGTCACCACCCCTGGAGGTATTTAAAAGACGTGTAGATGTGGTGCTTAGGGACATGGTTTAGTGGTGGACTTGGCAGTGCTAGGTTAACGGTTGGACTTGATGATCTTAAAGGTCTTTTACAACCTAAATGATTCTATGATTCTAATATTCTGTTAACAGTATAAAACTAAGCTGATTTCATACTCTTTAATCTAAATCAAGTAAGACAGCACACATGGCTCAGTTTTAAGCCATAGAGGAAATAAGAACCTTCATTCAGAAGGAGACTGTTTAGACAGGGATTTGGCATCATTCTATTAATCCACTTCACAGTCACACCTTAGTCAATTAGAAAACACATATGGAAATTAATTGGTACAAACATAAATTAACAGGAATCTCTATGTAATACCTATGCAACATTCATCAGGCAGTAGTCAATCAGATTCAAAGAGACTCTTACCAATAGGCCTTCTACTTGACAATGCTATATTTCAGTGTCTGAGAAACAGGGTGGTCCAACACGCAGTTTGTTCAATTCATCTGGCCAGCTGAACAAACGAAACACCACCACCAGCCCTGAAAAACGCTCCGCACTTCCTAGGGAGGGAATCAATCAGACTGATGCATACCTGCTCTGTCACAATACCTGCCCCTGACTTCAGACTCAGGCAGACCTGGAATTTGAAGGAAGGAAACCTAACAGGGAAAGTCCTCTGGGCTCAGAGAAGGTCAAGAACAACATCTGAGGGGAAGAAAATGAAAGAAGGCAGTGCATTTGCAGTGGTCTGGAAGAGGCCATATCAAACAAAAATGTAACCATATTGCGTGTACACTGACAAAGCACAGGTACCTTCATCGCACTCTCTGCAGCACAACACATCCTTGGTATCACTGTGCTGTTCAATCACCAGTCTGCAGTCATCCTTCCCAACTACAGCATCTTCCCTACAGGAGGCAGGGCAGGACACTCCTGCACTTCAGAGCCAGGAGCTGAGGGCCTGAGCCACATCACACAGTGGCTGGAGCGGAGTCTTCTGCTCTGGCCGCTCGCAGTTGACGCTGTATGGCCCTGTGGAGGGCAGAGGAGCAGGAGAGTCCCCTTAAATAGTCTGTGATCCCTCCACTGCAACAGCCCCCTTTTGCAACAGCCTTAGGCCACTAGTAGCTTCCAAAGACTGGAGAGAAGGCGGATAGGTATTGCTGCAACAAAAGAAATAAGACATGGCAGAAGTGTGGCATTTATAGGTCTCATATACCTTTTCTTTAAAGGCAGAAAATAAAGAAGCAGATAGAAGTGAGAGGCAAAACACTACTTCTTAAAATTATTATTCTGGAAGTATGTATAAGCAATTTTCTTTCACTCGGGTTGAAATGAGAGCATGTTGCATCTTATTTTTCAGCTCAGTCATGTAAAGTCCTGTCTCTGTTACCCACAGCTCTCCTTTTCCTACCATCATCTTTAATTTGCACAGATGAACAAGGTGCACTCTACTTAGAAAACAAACAAACATTTATCTCAAAAGTATCAGAGAGAGTTAAAAACACTTTGCACAGGGATGTGCGCTATGTGATTTCCATAACATATATAAGGTGGCAGCTGTATTTCATTACATTACTGGAAGAAAGAGTCCCTAAACAGAAACTATGTATGGCAACGGAGAGTCAGCTGTTTAATGCTGAGTCCACACACAGATTTTTGCATTCACCCAGAGCAACTATTTGGGATAATCTTCTCTTTCCTGCTGTGAAAGGCAGTCAATTTTAATTTGGAAGAAGCGTTGCTACTGTGAAAGTTAATAGAAATCTATCATCCAGTGACTTACAGAGCGATGTTGGTAGCACGATCCTTGCTCAAGCACCTCTGCTGGATTTCAGCACTGATTCCTCAATGCCCATCACTGAAGGTACCTGCAATGCACTCTGACTCTGTGCACATCTCCAGTACGTGCACCTGTGTGAGCAGCGTGCAGGTGCTGCACACGCCTGCAGTGAAAGGCAGCATATGGCACCGCTGGAAGGACAGTGAAGACAAAGCAACAACCCTTGCTGGTGGCTACAAAACAGCAGATGTTCGTGTATGTGCCTATTATTTGCTTCAGAGCTACCAGGGGAAGAGGGTCATGTAAGCAAAGCACGCCCTCCAAAACATCCTTCGCGATACGTGTATGCATGTGCACCTTTCCAAAGAGAAGTGGAAGCATCTCAGTGTGATTCCCCAGTTTAACTTGCAGCTAGCAAGTGCTCAGAGGACAACAGGCTCTGCAGGTCTCGTGTGCTGCAAGATCTGGATTTCAGTTCACTTTGCAGAGACATATAAGGTCACGGGCTGGAGACGCGAACTCTCTCATAAAGCAAAAATCCATGCCAAATGCTCATTAGATAATCAGCCAGCTGCACACAAACTGTTTATTGGGTAGCAAGGAGCTACCAACCCCTTCTGACAGCATAAGCAGCCTCTAGGTTGTGGCTCAACATCCTTAAGAGCAGCTTGACATACTGAATCAACCCTTGTCATTTTGAACGGAGCCTTGTAATATTATCTGTAGACATGTTTGTATGGCACAACTGAACTCCCACCTAAAATTAATTTGAAACCTTCCAGCACAGGGAAATTTCGCTTCAAGCTGTGCTCTGCTGACACAATGATTTATTGATTTATCTCTCTACAAGGAAAACAGAGAGCACCTCCAGTCAAAGGATATGTTACATTACGAGACTGTCCTGGAGGAGGGGGAAAGCAATGTGAAAACAAATAGTTCTTTTGTGGGCTTTGCTAGATGCACAGGAAGGATGAGTTTTGGTTTGTTTGTTTCCTTAAATCATACACAAATATCCTGTAAGTTTTTTCAAGAGATCAAAACCTTTTCAACACGAGTACAGCCAGTCTAATGCTCAAAGTTCCTCTAAAAAGAGGGTCAAGTCTTCTTGGTACAAAGATTTTCATTAATCAAACCTTTCTGTGAAATAATAATAACAAAAACTTCTACTGAATTCTATATTATTTTTCACTATTTTAAGCAATCATCCTGCAGAGTAAGATTCCTATGAAAAAAACCCTGGAGGTACTCATATCACAGGGATGCTGCACTGCCCTCTAGAGCCTCTGTCACTTCTCATTCCAGCATCTAGACGCAGATTCTTACAAAATTGGCTCTAAAGACACCACAGAGGGGAGTGCTGTCTACCAGATATGAAGCACAGCCAATAATTAAGACAAGAGTTCAGATTCAGACTCTTCAAGTGGTTCTCAGTGTTATTTTGGACAATATCTTCCCCCTGCCTCTATTTAGAAAGGCATATCTACAAAATAAGGCATTGCGTTTTAGGAAGGACTTTCAATATCAGTATCTCTATATCCCACAGAAATAAAGATGCTAACAAAGAAAAAAACAAATATTGTATTTTTTCTTACCTGCTCCCTTCCCAAAAGCCACAACTATTCCTGTAACTCAGATCACAGAATGCAGAATCTACCTGGCTCCTTCCAAGATAGAAAATTGCTGCACTCAGACCTGCTGCGTCCAAACTCTGTGCAGTGCTACAGAAAGATGGGTATTGCTCCTATGAGTGCTTTGTTTTGATTTTAAATTAGTTTCAGTTCCTTTCTCTCAAATTCATAATGAAAGATTCCCCAACACAGCTCACTGCTGCATACAGCTAACCACCATCAATTTTCTTCCATTCATAAGCTGGCAAGGGGTGGACAAAACATACCTTAACCCCAGCATATCAAAACTACATCAGCTATCTTCCACTGATACCATGTCCTAACAACCACATGCACACACCTGCATCGTCCTTGTAGCAGGAGGTGGTCTAGACACATTTCGTCATTCTGCACTGGAATTGGTAGAGCATCTTCTACTCATCATTTCAGACCTCTTGCTTCACCCCTATGCATCTGAGCAGCCCATACACTGTCCCAACAGGTGACGTCTGCCTTTCTGTTTTGAAATACACAAATATATTCTTCGTCCTTGAGCAGTGCTCAAAGGCTGTAGCTGATTTCAGGATTCCCTGATAAGCTCCCAGTAAGAGATGGCTTACACCCTAAAAATCACTTGGAGCCTAAAGAAGGAACAAAAAGGGAATGAAGTAAGGACAGAACCCATCAAATTGCACAAATGCTGTGGGAGATGATTCATTTCACATAGGTAATAGATACATGCCTGAAGGTACACACACATAAAGTACCCTTGAAAGAACACAGAGACGTGGATGAACCAGCCTCCTGCTGTCCATTACCAGCTGACCTGCTGACCGTCTCAGCATCACAGCAGTAATAGTGAGCTCAGCTCTGGAGAAGAAGGTCTCAGCCTCATCAACCAGATGGGAGAAAGGGAGCAGGAGTAAGGAGCTCTGGGGAAAAAGAAAAAAAAAGAAAGACTGCCCAGCTGCTAAAAGACATGCTGCAAATTACAAAACCAGGACTGTCAGAACCCCTCTCAAAGAGCCTGGAGTTTATATTAAGTCTTATGCAGCCATGAGAAATGAAGCATCGCTAGAAGATGGTCCTGGACACTGCCCAGACCAACTGCTGGATGGCAGTGGGGACATTGAGGACTGCATTTTGTGCATGCCATTTTTAGGCAGAGAGGATGGGGGCACAGAACACGGCTCTTAGAGTTTCTCTGGCTACATGCCAGAGGCTGGAAGAGGACTGAGGTCTCCAGGAGACATCATGATCCCTTAGTCTCCAGTAAACATCATAAAAGACTCAGGAGGTTGGGGTTTTAGGGTTATTCCCTTAAGTTTGCCTGTTTTCCCAAGCTCCTCATCATCTCTGCTGTACCCTGTCCTGCAAGGCTTGAGCCTGCATGGAAATTACAGCATATTAAACTCATTCCATGACCTAACTAAAGCACGTTGCGTGATAACTGGGGCTGCCAAGGGGATCTTCTATCACCTTTTCTATTAAAGTCAGAAAAGACGACGACTCTACTATAAGGCACACTATCCTGGATATCACAAACACAACCTTGAAGTCTTTAGTTTAGCAAGGCTCAGTGTAACCAAATTCCTGTTCCATCGCATGACACAGGGACTTCCCAAAGGCAAACTTACTCTACGATTTATTCTCTCTGCCTCTCGCCTCCAGGCTGGGTCCCCATGACTGCCTTTAGCTGTCTCTTGGTTTGGGTTCGAACTCAGCTCATTCTTCTGAAGCGGGAAGGAGTTTGCTGTTTAGTAATGATGGCAAAGACCTCAGTGTCAGGAACAAGATGTGAATGGACAAACATGTCCTGGTGTTTTAAATGCTTCCCAATCCTTCTGAAAGTGCTACGTTCTTTTGGCTTATCCATCTTCACCTGCACCCTCTTTCCTGTTCGTCTGTCCTCAGGGATATCTGGACACATTGAATTTTGTCCTTCCAGCAGCAGCTCCTTGGAGCTACAGGCACACAGCTGCCACTTGGATGTTACAGCAAGGGTGAGCCTCGGTTTAAAATGAAGACACCAAAACCCAGTCTCCTGTAGGCAGGTGTGCACTGGGCATCCCAGCTCCCATCACTGTCAGTGGACCGCCAGTCAGTACAGTCCGGGGAAGTCAGAGAGCCACTCAGCTAAGCACTCATTCTGAGTCTACTTCAGAATCACTCTCCAGCTTCATGGACTGTCCCGACCAGATCTTCCATTAACTTTAATGGGAGCTCAGATGCCTACCACACACCTTCACGTTGCTTTTATCTCACGCTGAATCTCACCTCTGTTCTCAGACCCATCACAATGACATACAGGTGGGTGCTCTTTGGGAAGCCAAACACCTTGCTTAACATGTTGTGTATGCAACACTACTATAATTAAACCAGTGCAAGTTTTATGTCTGGACATGATTTAAGTATACATTCCCTGTTTGCATCGTTCTAACAAAATGGGGGGGGAGGGGGGAGGGTGTCGTTCTGTGGTTTTGGGTTTTTTGATTTTTTTTTTTGCAGAAGATTATATTCCCTCCTCTAATTCAGTAGTCCCCTCAATGTTTTGTTACTCCTTAGGCAATGTTTTCGGAAACTACTGAGCAAACTGCGAATACTGAGATACTGTTATCTCCATCCAAGACAAAGTTGGAAAGCTTTTAAGTTGGCCAAATGTACATCACATTGAATAACACTCAATTAACCTAATCAAGTATTTCTCTAATAAAAACATAAGTTTCTGGGCTGGCAGTTTCTGACTCAACCACAATTCATTCAATGTTAAGGAAAAACCATTAAAAAACCATCTGTTCTCTTTAAATAGAGAAGCTATTTTTACCTTCATGATGAGCCCGAGTAATTATAAAACAAGTGGAGTAGGTTTCAAAAAGAAAAAGAAACAGAGAGAGCAAGACAGCTGCTACCTTGTGATTATCGCAGTACAAACATGTTGCTAACCATGTGCAGTTTAGGCCTTACACTCCTCACCCTGCTATGCAGCATGTAATCTATTGTCATCCCATTAGCTGAAGCTGCGCAGTATATGCCACAGGGAGGTATAGGGGTTAGAGCGCAAAAGAGTGAGATTTGGTGAATGAGTATTCACATACTAGAATTGAATACCAACAGAATCCCAAAGTTAAAGTTCTCAGGAAAGGGTTGATTCTCAAAGGAAATTAGCGACAAAATCCCACGCAATTGCTATTTTTAGGTGCCAGATTCAAAACTGCAGCCCTCAAAATCATCAGTCAGTTGACACCTAGTCCTAGGGGATCTGACATTTTTGCATTACAACTCCCCAGGCACCCACCTGCTCACAGAAACCGTGACAGCATTAACCAAATCAGCAGAACTCCCTCATATTTAATCCTTCCTGTAACCCGTAACACTGAAACTTCTGCCTACGTTTCCCGATGAGCTTATCTATTACCAAAGAGATGAAGCACCGTATAAGATCAAGCGGGCAGCACCTTCCCTCCAGCAGTTGCGTGGCTACGACAACAAGACAGGAGAGCCCTGAGTAGAAGTCCTGGGTTTGCCTAGAAAGATCTGAAGCCCAGCATCCACACTGCCCTAGCCTGTGGAGTCCTCCTAGCACAGTAACTCTCAGTACATCCTGCTGGAGCTGTTCCATTTAAATGATCAATGGAGCAATGAGAAACACCAAAAAGCACAACTCCATCGTGCACTAGTGAGAGTTACCTGACACGAGGCAATCCCGACTTCTTGCTCATGCTCCAGTGGTTGCCGGTGCTAACTGCGGAGAACATGGGCAACAGTTCAGGAACCTGAAGGCTCCTCTTTCCAGTCTCAGGAAGGGGCACATCTCCACACTATGCTGCTTCGTGTTTCATATTGACTGACTTAAAGCGATTCACACTCGGGCTGCTGGCTGTAGGGTTTCCCATGGAGACACCTGACCAGCCACTGGATCTGTGTGACTATTCTGTTTATGGTCTGACAAGAGCTCATCATGGATCCTGCTGCAGTGCCTAGGAAGGAAACAATCCTCCAGTGTCTCTAACTCATGAGCGAGTACGCCAAGCACAACTCCTCATTTTCCTTTGCCCCAACTCTGGAACCATCTAGTCATGGATTTAATGCTCCAAATGAGCTCGAGAAGTCCCAGACTGCCAATACTCATCTACTGGTTTCAGCAAGGGACATACACGAATGGTGCTTGGTGATTCCCAGCAGGCAAGGGCTGCTGAGCAACACCGTATAAGCAAGTGCTCCTTCTCCTTCCCAAGGGGCCAGTTCTACACGGCTCTCCTTCCCCTGGTCTCAAGGAAGAACAAAACACAAACCAAGGCAACAGCAGAAGCTCTGACGGCGTCCCTCTGCCAGGCAGGAGACAGGGAAGGTTCAGGAGAGTAAAGAACTGAACTGGGAAGAAGCAAGAAAGCAACAGGAAAGCAAATGGGGAGAAGAATAGCTCTGGACTTCTGCCCTTGTGCCTTCAGCAGAGCAAATATGTGACTACGTGTCCTGCACAGTTCTTGCTGAGAAAGCACTGAAAACAAATGTGTTTGCAAGAATCACTCCTCCCTCCCCGAGACTGCCTATTGGCAAACGTTTAATCCACTCCTTTTCCCTAAAAGGGGGACCTGTAGCTCTGCTGCCAGAGTTGCTATCAGATTTAAGTTATTTGGTATTTTTCTTAAAAACTCTTCTGCAACCTTTGGAACCATGTCATCACAAAAGAGAAACTCATCTTTGTTTTATATTTTTGTTTCTAGCTCACATGTTTGCAGAAGAAATATCTGAAAACCAGAGGTAGGCAGACTAAAGGTCAAAGAGTCAGTCAGGACGTGTGTTCTTTTTGAGACTTGAAACTACTGATTTTTCAACATTAGCTTACAGGCTTGGGAGGCCTGGATCATGGTTTTGGAGCATGTGGCAACACTGTCACCTTGACCTCCTCACAGGGCCTGCAGGATATCATTCAGACATACTAAACCAATTTTCAGAGTGGAAGGAAACAGCACATCTCCTGCCTCCTCTGCCCCGCCTGACCATCGCAGCACACACTACAGCATGCCCCAGTGATAAAGAGGAAATCCATGAACAGCACCAAACCAGGACACGTTGAGTTGTATCAGCGTAGCCAGTACAACCATCAGTTTGAGGACTCCTCCTTCAGGGTAGCATTTTCCGCTTGTCTTTACTAAGTTATGACTCTTTGGTCATTTTAGAGCATTTTGTCGTTTTGGACAGACCAGGTCGTGTGGCCAGCCACAGGGTCCCTGGGTAATCAAAAAGGTGGGAAGATGCCAGTATTTGGGCTGAAATGAGAGGATCATCAGATACAAACAGTCAAGACTCTGTAACTGAGCGGTGGGATCACTGTATTTTCCCACCCATGAAGTGTCCCTTATTACGGCTCTCCATGACATTACATGCACATCATATGGTTTTCAGTTGCATGAAAACATTGGCATGTGGTTCTTGGAGCCAGGCAGGTTGACCACCTTGATACACAGCATCATGAATAGCATAGACAGAAAAGCCTGCAGGCTGTCGGATGCTTCATCATGGACTGTCTTAAAACACATGGCAGAACTTCCCAACATAAATTACGGCAATAGGAATACGCCTTAATTTGTTTACGGACTGTCTTCTGACTTCAGCATCATGAAATGCACTCTGCTTCCACTGAAAAGGCTATGATACACCATATACAACCATATAAAATCCAAGTTAATGGGGGAATGCTTATTAATTTTATACTGAAATGCAGGTAAAAAATCAAGTAATTCAAACTGCAGAAGAAAAACCACAGCACTGCTGCAAAATGCTGTGAGCATTTGTATATCTTATCTATTACAGCTTCAGTAAAACCTTAACAAGCATTTACTCTGAGGTAAACAGAACCGCCTCGACTCATTTCTCAGCAGGGCTCCCCACACAGCTGTATCATCCACATGAGGACTGATGAATATAATTGCAGGGTCAAAGGTACAGAACTTCTAAAGTCATTTTTGCAACTGGAAAACAAAATAACTCGTAACTATACCCATGCTTCATGAAGCATGCACATTCTTTTAAAGGACTGTTTAAATGCAACTATCACAAGTTCACCAACTAAAATCTAAGCCTTCATCGAACAATAATAGGTATTGTTTGACACTTAAATGTGTGGATCCTGAAGCAAATGATGAGGTGAGAATCTCAGCTGCTGTAACAAATTACTTTCTAGTCCTTGCGGCAATGAAAAAAATGCCTTCTTTCCTTTCATCTGCTCCTCTGGAAAGAAACTCAGAGGATTTCAACTGCTGCAAAAGAAGAAAGAGGACAAAAACCTCCCACACATTAAACATTTTGTGCATGATTTTTATGGTGATTGCGTTGTCTTCAGGGTTGACTCAAAGTTTTTAAGCACAAAGTGTAACCATGGCATGTTATGCAAAAAGGGCTTCAAACAGCAAAGCTTCTTGAGTATTTTCAACAAAAGTTATTGACAGAAAATGTTGGTGCCAAAGAGTCACTAGGAAACAAGAGAGAAGAAATACCCACTCTAGAACAGGCAGTGTTTCATCCTCCTCTGCCATTGTCTGATAAGAAGTTTTCGGCTTGTTTTGTCCAGTACAAAAGAGTACCAAAAAAACCCCACCCAAAACCAAACAAACAAAAAAACAAACCCCAGCCTCAATATAGGAAAACCATTACATCTTCTCAGAAATTTATTGGAAACTCGTGAGATCCAGATACTGTCATCCACAGTTCTGATACGTGCCAAAAATATTCCAACTAGCGCTTGTCATAGAAAGACAAGCCTCCCTTCAAACAGAAGTCCTGCACTACCATCTCCCAAATTGACTCAAGCAATGGCTTTGCTACTCTGTGGGTGTTTTTGAACTTTCCTTGGATGTTTCGTGTTGCCAGAGAATCCCACTCCCCAATTTTAAGGCTTGCCCTGTCCTTGGAGATGGAAAGTCTCAAGACTGCGAGTCTTCTGAAATAGTTCTCAGAAACTGGGCCAAGTGAATTTTTTCATTCATTTACTACAGCTCAAACATTAAACAACACAGTTACTTGGTTTGGAGATGCATGTAAAGATATTATGGAAAACCACATTTATAACCACACACATCTTACTCCAGCCTATAGGCAGGACCCTCACCCTAATTTCACTGAAGGCGATCTTTGCTGGCAGAAGCAAGTATCTGTTTTCTTCAAAGGCCTCTGTTCAGCTCATCGTCTGTCCTCTTTCCCCCACACACTCCTTCTCATACTTTTCTCCAATTCATAATCTCAGAACTTGAGAAACCACATTATAATACTTTCTCAGAGGGGAACTCTCTACCTGCACTTAGTTTTATTAAAACCTGAGTTTCTTGAGCATGACTAGCCAGAGTCTTCTACCAATGACTGTCCTGGCTCTTAGCTTCTGACAGTTTGTTAATCAATTGTGAAAAAACCCTTTCCTCTCCACCCATCAGGCCAGCAATGTCAGTACCTAACTTCCTTCTGCACTGCAAAGCTCACCTCATCTAAACATCCCATGCACAAGCAGCAATTTATACCAACAGCTAAGAGAGGCTGCGTGTAGTTCACTGTTAGCTCTCAAGAGAGGGTAAACACAACACTGACCAAGTAACTTCAGTGACAATTCGCTGGAAAACCACTAAAGCACCTGGTCTAAAACCACTAAAGCACCACTGAAGTCTTTGAGACACAAGTCTAGGAAAGCAGGTGTATCGTATCTGCAGCCAACACACAGACACCACAGACAATGAGGTATCTTAGTCATGCTTTTGATTCTTAAATAGTCCATTAAAAACGAAGGGTCACCATATCTTAGCAAAACACAGACCCTGCAAAGCTCCAGGGATCTTTGCATCAGGAACTGCAATCCCAGCTGAAATCACAAAACACAGAGATGAAAAGCGAACACTGCAATATCCCTTTGGATGCTGCCACCTCTTTCAGCCAGCCGTGTGACAGTGCAGAACACGGCAGAACACTGGCCCCCTCTCTACTCCCCAGGCGAGCCACGCACATCTGGCCAGTGCACAAATACCTGACGCACACATGCATCTATCTATGAACCAGGGCTGTGTGTGAATTAGTTAATTAATAATTCCCTTTAGCAGTTTAAACTGCACAAACCACCTGCAATGAGCAAACCAGGCAAACACTGCAGAAAGGGAGTGCCCGCAAGGCAGCCACAGCCCTTTGTGGACCAGGCCAAGGAGCTGCCACCTCCGCCCAGGTCTGTTTGTTGGCAGGGCTTGTGGCTCGACTAGCAGCTCTTGAGATTTACTCTTTGCTGCAAGCCTCACTTCCTTGTCTCTCTCAGAGCAAAATTAAATACTGAAAAAGAGAAAAATCTATTACAAATCGCTTGCTGCAGACAACAACTGCAAGATCCCGATAATTACCTTCTTAAAAATGCCTCAAATGCTTATCTTCTGACCAAATTCACAATACCAGCAGGAATCAGCAGTGTGCAGATGCCCTCTATCTGCAGAATCCCCCCCCCTCCCCACCTGAAGAACTAATGCTTAGGAAAAGAGAAAGTTCCACACCAAACAGCAATAAATTCTTTTAGAAAGCTTTTTTGTATCAATCACAGTGAGATACCACAAAGAGCTGAGGACATCTGTGTAAAAATTACTGGGTTTTGGTTCAGTCACCAAACATTTTTGTTTCAACTGTGCAAGCACTTGGTTCTCAGGATGACGTGATGGGAGACGTTTGGGGGAATTTTATATTTGTATACGTTATCTGAATACATTCTCTAGACACTTCTGAGATGTAAACCATGTTCTGATTTTCCCCATTTTCATAAGAAGTGCTTAAGTGTTTCAAAACTCTTTTTTTTGACCAAAATAAGTAGTTTTGGTATCCGAAAAACTGTATTTTTTAAAATAACAGTAATCTGAAAACATGTCTGCCAGCTGTAGGAATAAGCACTATCTGCAAGTTCCTAGATGCTTTCAAACTCTATCAAAGCCAGTGAAGGCTAATTAAGGCTGACCCCCACTCCTTGGAGGCACCCAGTATCCTGTATATTTGAGTCATAAAAGCTCAATAATAATAATCATATAGGTAATAATAATACCTAGCTTATACATAACACATTTCATTACACAGCACTACAGAAACAGCAAAGGGAAACAGGCGCATGGAAGGGAAGCAAAATGCCATGGTCTCTGAAGAAGTCGGCAGCAGAGCAAGTCTGATGCCCAACACAAGTCCCAGCCATGTCTCCTGCATGGGACCAAGAGAGACATGAAAGGTACTTCCGAAACGGAGGGGTCAGAATGGTGAGAGGTACCCTAAGGAAGAAAATAAACCAGCCCCATTCCATCTTCGCCCTTCCCCAGTGCCGCTCAGACCCCCTGCACTCCCCTCACTAGGAGCTTTCACCAGGGAGCATCGTACAATTTATTCCAAGCCAGAAATCAGGACTGTGTTAATGAAAGGATGCCATCCAGCTCTTCCACACGTGTACGCAATGCAGCTGTGATCCCGAAAGCAGAGGAAGGAATAAGTGTGAGTTTGTGTTTGTATATGGAGAGGGTATATGGGGAGTGATACCCTTCCTTGGCCAACACTCTGTATACATCCTCCTCAACCTGTCAGTTGCTTCTGATGCAACCATACACTTTGTTCTTGAAATCACATCCTCTCTTGGCTTATATGCAACCCTCCTTTCACACCTCCAACTGTTCCTTTGTGTGATCTTCCTATCCTCCTCTACGCCCTCCCCATCTCCCTGAGCTTCCCAAGAGATCTATTCTTTCTTTTTCTCCTTTCTACCTTACTTCCAGTCTCGGCCTCTATGTTTGTTCATGACCCACAGCTCTGCCTCCACTCCAGGCTTACCTTTCCATCCACACTAGATCTTTGCATGCCTTTCCAGTGCTGTTGCTGTACATCTTGTGAATCAGCTGAAACTTCAACATGGCTAAAAGCACAGCTCCTAATTTTGTTTGGCCTAAAATCAGGACATTTTCTTGTCTCAGAACTTGCTCTGGGGTTTCACACAGAGGAAGCATCCTAGTTTTTCTACAATGTCTGTATGTTTGTGCACTTTGCAGTCTATCCATACTCTTTCAACTCCCTTCCTAGTCTTTTCCATTTTGATTCCTCTGAGCTGCTCTTCTCGGGACTTCACAAATGGCATCTTCTCTTCCTCATACCCACTGAGAAGGCTGCCACAAAGGTCACTTTTTATTGCTTTAACCGAGTCCTGTAGCTGGTCACACGGCTGATGGATAACATTGCTGTTGGCAATTTTAACTGACTGTTTACCTACTCATTTAACCCTTCAACACAAAACCAGTCTATCTTACACGTAAAAAGGAAGATATCCAAGAAATCCATTCTGGATAGCACAGCTAGCATAGTATCCATGACTGATTAAAACATGTCTAATTGGATTTGTTTACAGCCACTGTAATAGGTTGAGTACATACACATCAGATAAATGGTTGATAACTGTATCTCCTCTGAATGGGAATTCATCTCCTAAAACTACATGAAGAACAGTCAGTGCAAAGTCTGAGTGCCTAAATAGCAACTAACAGCACCAGTTTGTAGAGTTAGTGTCTTCCCAGCCCCAAGACAAATTAGACTGAAGCCCTTGCTGAATAATTGATCAAACTTTCTCAATGCACAATCAGAACAATCAGGAACAGATCATACAAATGGAAAGTGAAGGCCTCCTTAATGACTACTTAACCCCATCGATCATGACGTCAACCTGTCTAAGGCACATAAGAGGCTGCTTTTCAAAATAAAGCCGCCTGATGTTTTTAGATAACCTACCTTAATAATTATGACTACTCCTATTTACATAGGAGTCATCTCTACAGCTGAGCAGCACCATGGAAGGACTTAACCAGGCCAGATGGTACACACTTGTTTTCCACGTGCCCGGGAACCAAAAGAACACTTCAAGAAAGTAACACGCAATAAACGTTACGGACTACTGCAGATGGGTCCCTCGGGAAGTGCTGGCATCATTATTTAGAGCAAAGGCAAGCCACAGCGCTTCATTTTACAAACCCTGACTCAGCTCACAGCGCTCTCGCTGCCGCAGTGCTTCCAGCACGGGGCCCCAGCGCATCCACAGATGCACCACCACACTCAAGACTTCCTCCTTAATTGCCTGTCTGCACTGAACAGGACCCATTTCACAGTGACCTAAGCATACTAAATCAGTGCTACAGCCATTATCAGCAAGGCTCTGGGGCCAGATTTGATTTAAGGTGTCCTACATGTTCAAAAATGTTTGATTTGGTCCCTCACTTGTGTCTTCAAACTTCTAAAAATATTTTTTAAAAGCCTGGCTCTAGGGTCCACAAGCGCAGTGGCCCTTTAGCTTTTATTTTGTTAAAGAAGAACGCTCCCAACACCCCTGCAACTGCATCCCAGCTCTTCAGCTGAAGCACTCCCCATCCCCTCCTAGAGCATATAAAGTTGCCTATCTTTGCGAATAATAATGCCCAAAACAAACTCTCCTCAGAGGCAGTGTCCCTGCAGAATACCCTCCACTTGAATCAAAACAGGAAGGAAACAGATTTTAAATGTTCTCCAATTTATTTTGCAAGCCATTTTGAAGTCTGACTATGTATTTGAATGTTTTCTCATAAGGGCAGGTACATAAGCATAAATACAAGCTCTTTATAAAAGTAACTGTGTTTCACGTATTTAGAAAAGAACGTACAATTGCAATCAATATTTTCCACAAAGCAGGCATTTTTCAAGATTTGCTTTCAACACAGCCAGATGTGATGCAGGTCTATTATCAGCAAGAATTAAAATGTCAAAATGAAACAAGAGAGGTAACATACAAAAAAAAAAAAAAATTAAAAAAGAATCTAACAGCTTTTATTATTTTCTAATAGCAGGTTTTTCATACGCAACCAGTGTGGCAGTACTCAAGAAAGCCTTCCACAGTTATATGCAATTTGACAGTCAGGCGTCAAGCACACAGGTGCAGGAGGTAATCTCCTAGGGCAACCGGCTCACAACGGCAGCTGAGTCACGGCCTGAGGCAAGAGACCCTGACCACCTCGGCTTATCATCAGAACAACTCCTCCAGGCTCCATCTTCCCTGAGCAACTCGGGACCACACGTTACAGGAGACAGAGATCACTCTGCTATGATGCCCTGAGAAAACACACTACTGAGGAATTATCCTTGCCAAAAAATGGAGTTTTAGCCACACCTGAGAGATGCTGAGCTGCAATAGGTACCTATCTTCCTAGACTGCATGCCAGGGATGCTAATGCCTAACACCACCATAAAAATTCAAAACCCACATCTTCATGCCATCCAGAAAGACATGGAAAGCTAATCAACAAGACTCTGGATTGTTGTTGGCAGTTCATTCACTTATTTCTTTAAAGAAGCATCTACCAATCTTGCCTGTATTTTCATATTAATGAGGATCTTAAGAGCCAAAAGAACAAGAGTATCCTCCTCTGGATTGCTATACCAGACCCGCATCCCCTTCCTAGCATCTTCTTTACGGGGAATAATTCACTCAGGCTTCAGTTACTGTGCCTGGGATCTTATTATTGCACTAATAAGTATTAGTGCCACATTACATCATCATGATACTCATGTACATGAAGTGATACAAATACACAGGTATAGATTATTTAACTAAGAGCTTGTTCAAACAACCAACAGACCTTTAGCGGAGCCAAGTTGCCTTTGGGTGCAACACAGCCAGCACGCTCACTCACACAATACACGTGCTGATGTGAAATGTGGTTAAGCCCCAATGCCACAGACGTGTCGTAGAGAACTTGGGCATCCCCATAACGCTGCCGGTTTCTTACACATCCAAGCCAGGAAAAACAAAACCCAGATACAATGACTTGAACTTTCAAGTGAAAGCCAATATATTTCCGGTATTTAAAAACTACTCTGGACAGTCACATGTATATCCCCTCTTTTAAGTATATTCTCTTCGGAGGTTTTTAATTTAAAAGTGTACAGAATGTACTTAATACCGTGAGGATACCATAGAATCATAGAATTGATTAGTTTGGAAAAGACCTCTAAGATCATCAAGTCCAACCGTTAACCTAGCACTGCCAACTCCACCACTAAACCATGTCCTTAAGCACCACATCTACACGTCTTTTAAATACCTCCACGCATGGTGACCCAACCACTTCCCTGGGCAGCCTGTTCCAATGCTTGACAACCCTTTCGGTGAAGAAATTTCTCCTAATATCCAACCTAAACTTCCCCTGGTGCAACTTGAGGCTATCTCCTCTCATCCTATCGCTTGTTACTTGGGAGAAGAGACCTACACCCACCTCGCTACAACCTCCTTTCAGGTAGTTGTAGAGAGCAATGAGGTCTCCCCTCAGCCTCCTCTTCTCCAGACTAAACAACCCCAGCTCCCTCAGCCGCTCCTCACAAGACTTGTGCTCCAGGCCCTTCACCAGCTTCGTTGCCCTTCTCTGGACAAGTTCCAGCACTTCAATGTCCTTCTTGTAGTGAGGGGCCCAAAACTGAACACGCTATTTCACCAGTGCCGAGTACAGGGGGACGATCATTTCCCTAGTCCTGCTGGCCACATCATTTCTGATACAAGCCAGGATGCCGTTGGCCTTCCTGGCCACCTGACGACACTGCTGGCTCATGTTCAGCCGGCTGTCAACCAACATCCCCAGGTCCTTTTCCGCCGGGCAGCTTTCCAGCCACTCTTCTCCAAGCCTGTAGCGTTACCTGGGGTTGTTGTGACCCAAGTGCAGGACCCAGCACTAAGCCTTGTTGAATCTCATACAGTTGTCCTCGGCCCACCAATCCAGCCTGTCCAGGTCCCTCTGCAGAGCCTTCCTACCCTCAGGCAGATCAACACTCCCGCCCAACTTGGTGTCATCTGCAAACTTACTGAGGGAGCACTCGATCCCTTCGTCCAGATCATTGATAAAGATATTGAACAGAACTGGCCCCAACACTGAGCCCTGGGGAACACCACTTGTGACTGGCTGCCAACTGGATTTAATTCCATTCACCACAACTCTTTGGGCCCAGCCATCCAGCCAGTTTTTTACCCAGCGCAGAGTACGCCCGTCCAAGCCATGAGCAGCCGGTTTCTCCAGGAGAATGCCGTGGGAGACAGTGTCAAAGGCTTTACTAAGGTCCAGGTAGACCACATCCACTGCCTTTCTCTCATCCACTAAACGGGTCACCTGGTCATAGAAGGAGATCAGGTTAGTCAAGCAGGACCTGCCTTTCATAAAACACTGCTGACTGGCCTGATGCTGTATGTGCCTTGTGATGGCACTCAGGATGATCTGCTCCATAACCCTCCCCAGCACCGAGGTCAGACTGACAGGCCTGTAGTTTCCCGGATTCTCCTTCTGGCCCTTCTTGTATATGGGCATCACATTTGCTGATCTCTAGTCGACTGGGACCTCCCCGGTTAGCCAGGACTGATGATAAATGATTGAAAGTGGCTTGGTGAGCATTCCCGCCAGCTCCCTCAGTACCCTTGGGTGGATCCCATCTGGCCCCATAGGCTTGTGTGCGTCTAAGTGGTGTAGCAGGTCACTAACCGTTTCCCCTTGGATTATATGGGCTTCATTCTGCTCCTGTCCCTGTCTTCCAGCTCAGGGGACTGAGTACCCCGAGAACAACTGGTCTTACCATTAAAGACTGAGGCAAAGAAGGCATTAAGTACCTCAGCCTTTTCCTGATCCTTTGTCCCTATGTTTCCCCCTGCATTCAATAAAGGACGGAGATTCTCCTTAGCCGTCCTTTTGTTGCTAATGTATTTATAGAAACATTTTTTATTGTCTTTTACAGCAGTAGCCAGATTAAGTTCTAGTTGGGCTTTGGCCCTTCTAATTTTCTCCCTGCATAACCTCATGACATCCTTGTAGTCCTCCTGAGTTGCCTGCCCCTTCTTCCAAAGGTCATAAACTCTCCTTTTTTTCCTGAGTTCCAGCCAAAGCTCTCTGTTCAGCCAGGCCGGTCTTCTTCCCTGCTGGCTCACCTTTCGGCACATGGGGACGGCCTGCTCCTGCGGCTTTAATACCATTAGAAGTGTATTCAAATGATCCACAGTTCTCTTTAGCACTGACCTGAACTGCGTCCAAGCTGTACTCATTTCAAATTGGGTTGAAGCCAAAGTTACTGGAGACCAAACTTCCGTCACTTCTGATCCTTCAGCCAGCAGGAGCAATGAATTATTTAACAACAAAAATCAGAGCGGGCTGCTGTAACACGTATCTCTGATCACCTCAAATCATCACCAACACCTTTTCTGGCAGCCCAGAATCACAGAGGAAGAGAGACCCTCTGGCTATTATTCCCTTCTCTGAGGAACAGCTCTGATACAAGGACAGGAGTCGACACTACCTGAGCTATCAGGATGGCCCTGCTCCTCCCAAAGCTCCCGATTGAGAAGGACCCGCAGTTCTACCGATGGTGCCACTGCTCCATGCAAATACAGGCATCTGCTGAGGTGTCTGTTAGATATAAAGCTAAACAGAACAATCCAGATTTGCCCACTTCAATAAAAACCATAGTTTATATCTGAATACACCAAGTCCAAGGAATGCCAGCTTATTATCTTAATATTAGGCTTCCCTCTGGTCTTTTTTACTTCAGGTTATTATTTCTCAATAAAAATATTTAGTAATTTTCAAACAGATGAGGAATTAACTGTTAGACGTGCTTACCAAGATCAGATATTGCAAGCCACCAAGTAACTTAATGAACACAAAGCACACGGGTAGCCTTGAAAGCAGGACAACCCAGAGCAAGCATCTCAGGTCCACAAGACAAGATGACTAAGGCTGAGATACAGAGCGGGGCGGAAAAAAAGAAGTTTGCCAGATCTGGACTGGCACCCAAAGCAACGGGCAGTGCAACATACTCCAAGGGCTCTGGACCAAGTCAGATGAGTTTAGCAGGGTTTATTAGCCTGGGTGTCCCTGCGGCACCAGTGGGAGGCGGTGGCAGCCCCAGGACAGCAACACATGGAAGGAATCACGAGGAACAACAACCAACGAAGCACGAACGTTTCCAACTTTCTCAAGCAAAGCTCAGCTAAAAGCAGGTTGGGAAACGATGACGCACACCAAAGCTTCAGCAGCTGAACCGTAAGATGATGCATACATCTCTAGGCTGCCTTCTTACACTTAAAATCACTGTATCAACACTTCAGCATGGCAGTGATCAACGCACTGATCATACTTCATGGTGAATCCCATCCCTCATATTTATTAGGCTTATGAGGAGTTAAATTACAGCATCGTAAATAACTGCTTAATGTTCTATTTGCTGCTCTCTTAGTTCAATCTCCTCATGCTTACAATAAGAGAAAAAAGAGCATAATGTGACTAAGTTAAAACTCTAGAAAAAAATTCCTCGAATTCCCCTTCACTAGAAAGAACACCGACATTCTGGGTGCCCAGGTCTGATCTCTTGACCTAGGAAACGAAATCTCACTTGGTGCTCTTCTCACCCCTGCTACAATCCCAGGCTGGGAGAGCCTGTCCACATGGCTGATCCAAGTGTCCTGTACATTCGAAACCTACAGCACAAGGTCAGGGTGGTAGGAGCTCAGCTGTCCCCACACCTTAACCAGTCGCCCACCGACTACCTCAGCCCAAAGACTGAGCCTACCACCAGAAGAAGAGGTACATTAAACAAACAATACCTCTTGTAAGTATTTGGAGGAGACAGAGTTGTTTTTGTTTAAGGAACAAAGCAATAGCTCTGCTGACTTTTGGTTCAGAAGGACATCTAATTAATTAAATATTGTACAAATATCCATTTCATATTTGCGCAGCAGGAACAGAGGTGAGAAGCCAACCCACAATATTTTTATTAATTTGTAAAATCTATAAAATATAAACTAATGATAATTCAATTATGTACTGAGCACTATTAGTGCCTTTGGATCTCTGCTTTGAGTATCTAACTAATAAAAGGACAGATTCCGCTAGGTAAAAGTGTACCTGAACAAACCAGGTCAGTTCCTAGTTCTCCTGAGGCCACCTTGAAGCACGGAATGACTCCACGTCCCATCAGCCTGGGCCTTGCCTGAGATGACCCTTCCTTAGGGACACAGCCTTGAAAGAAAACAAGGAACAGCAAACACAAGTGAACATCACCATGACAAAAAGACAGAGAGAAATTAGACTCCCCATTAAGGTCCAATCTTTTTGAAAAGCTCAAGCCAGGCTCCCTAGAGCTTATAAACTGCTATGTGCCATCCTGACATCTCTTATAGTCTCACATGATTATTTTTCCCCAACCTGGCAAGAGATACAGCAAAATAGACCTAGCAATCTCCAGTAAGCATTGATGTTGGTGTTTCTACAGTAAATCAGGTGCAGACTGCCAGGACCATGGCTAACAGTAGCAATTCAGGTTTTAACTTGCCAGTGCTGTGATCTGAAATATTAAGAGTAATACCTGCCCTCCGTGCAGCAGCACCACTACCGCAGCCAAGACCTAAGCCAGGGCAGTACATGTCATCGGGCAGCAACCTAATCAATCAAAAAACAGAAGGTGATCATCCCTAAAATCGTTTGTATTAGTGTGGTCAGAAAACCCAACAACTCCGAGTCTCTCAGACACAGACAAGTCTCCCATAATTACAAGAACACCTGTTCTTTATCAGTATCTTAAAAGCAGGCTTTGCTATTCCTTTATTCTCTCTAAAATTTGTATCCACACACACACCCCCACACCCTCACCCACCCCACCATCACCACACGAACACCCCCTGTGAGAGCCCGGCGGCGGGAGGAGGGGGCACCGCCCGCAGCCGGCCCGGGCGGCGCAGCCAGGCCTCCTTTCGGCGGAGGAGGAGGAGGAGGAGGACAGCCCCCACACACCCTTTTCCCGCCCAGCCGGGCCCCGCGGCCACGGCCCCCGCTGCGGGGGGTCCCCGCCGGTCCCAGGAGCAGGGCCACCGGAGCGGGGCCCGCTTTCGCTCGTCCCCCGCAGCTCCCCCTCGCTCTCAGCGCCCCGCTCCCCTCGCCCCGGGCCGGCAGCGGGAAAGCCCCTCGCCCTCAGCGCCCCGCTCCCCTCAGCCCGGGCTGGCAGCGGGAAAGCCCCTCGCCCTCAGCGCCCCGCTCCCCTCAGCCCGGGCTGGCAGCGGGAAAGCCCCTCGCCCTCAGCGCCCCGCTCCCCTCAGCCCAGGCCGGCAGCGGGAAAGCCCCTCGCCCTCAGCGCTTGCCAGGGCAGGGCGCGGCCGGCGGCAGGTGCCTGAGCACCCTCCCCGCGGAGGCCGCCCCTGTCCCGGGCGCCGCTCGCACTCACCGTCCGTCGCCATGGCCGCCGCGGCGGCCCGGCCTCCCGCGCTCGCTGCCCGATGGCGGCGGCGGAGCCCCGCGGCCGCGGCGGGGCGGGGAGGCGGCCTGGGCCGCCGCCGCCAGCGGGGAGGGGGCGCGCTGACCCGCACGGCGCCTCCCCGCCTCAGCGCGGGGAGGGATGGGGGGGGGAGCCGGGCGCGACGGCGGAGGTCCCCCGGGGCTGCGGGAATGAGCAGCGCTGCCTTCTCCCCGCGGCGGTGCCGCCCCCGGGGCAGCAGCGGGTGGCAGGGAGCGCTGCCCGCGGCGGGCTGGGCGCGGGGGCTGCGGCCCGCGGGTCGGGCGGGGGGAAGGCGTGAAGGACGGCACAGCCCGGCTGCACCGCATCACCCCGCGGCCCCGGGCGCGTCAGCGGGGGCTGTGCACAGCACAGGCGGGACGCCGTGACATTCCGCAGACACATCCAGCTTGGGAGGGTAAGCAGCTTCACCCCGTCTTCCAAAATTTTGTGCCATCTCTCTTCACGAGTCCTCAGGACTGTATTGACCTGTTAGTAGCATCCATAAAATACAACAGCCAACTCCACCCTCACTCAGATGGACATTGTCAACACGCAGCCCTGTGTCAAAAACTAATCTGGAGACACAGCAGGTTGCACTGAGCCTGTCTCTAAGATATAAATGCTACCTCACTTTTCATCACACATACAAAACTCTCTTCTAAAGAAAACAAGTTTCTCCCCATCTCTGATAACCTTTAATAGCTGATGGCTGGCCCTTATGTTCTCCATTATTTTCCATATCCAGGGGTTACATTTCTATGACTAAAGAGGAAGCAGTTTGGTGTCTGTTAACAGAACGCTCAAGCTGTTTCAAGATAGTTTTGCTTTGCATGTTTCTATTGCAGCCAAACTATGGCACAGCATGGAGAAGACTGACCCAAGTCCTGAAGTGCTAGGAGCAAGAGAGAGTTTTAGCACGTTTCTCAACCCCTTGTAGCTCATGAAGTTCTTGCAGTCCCATTTCCAAGTGTTGGGTTGCATACAGATGGAGGAGGGAAGTATTCCATTACCAGGCTTAACCAGGTGCCCAGATTTGAGGAAAAAAGATGAAAATGGGGTGAGGAAGCCAGGTCCACACAGCAAGCTTTGTAAAAGCAACTCCAGAAGTATAATGAACTTGAAAATGAAACATTCCAGAAAAGAAGGGATAAAATATCTGGGTCCTTTGAAGAACTTACTAAGCATATGTAGTGAGAGAATATAAACTCTCTGCATAGGGTCCTGTCATGCTAAACATTTAAATATAGGACGAGAAGGAACCTCAAGGTATCCTCTAGTCCATCTCCTGTCTCCAAAGCGGGATTAGGTCTACCTCAGACAACCATGACTAATGTTTTCCCAATGTTGTTTTGAACTCCCACAGTAAAAGTGACTCTGCTGTTTGTTATAAGGCCAAACTGTTTATTTAACTGCAAAAATCCCTTATTAAATAAATTCATGTTGCTGTAAATTGTATAGCTCTGCCTCAATGAACATGGAGAACAATTAATCACTGTTTGCATAAACACATATTACAAAGCTGTAAAGACCGTTCACGGTCAAACCCTTTCTCTTCCAGACTAAACTCTCCTGCAGTCCGTTTTCTTTTTGTTGCCCTTTTCTTTTTTTAGGATTCTTTAATTATTCTAGAGGTGATGTCTACATACCCCCCAAACTGTACACAACACATATCACCACTGCCATTCGTGGCATTTGGAACTTTTCACATCACCCCCATATTGCTGACCCACCTCTGGTTTGAGGGCTGCAAAAACATCCAGATTGAGAACAGCTGCTTACACAACATTCCCGAGCTGGTTATTTGCATTTAATCTGTCCTTACAAGTGCAGCCTTTTGCACCTCCCTTTACTTAATTAGACCTTGTTGATTTCTCCCATTATAAGAATAAAAATTATATTGGAAAATCTCTTCCACTTAAACAGTTTCTAAACTGATGTCACCTCTAAGTGTTTTAAGTTTATTCTGCTTTTCATCACCCACATTATACTTGTAAACATTGCACAGCACTAGTTCAAACTTCCACTTTGAGGATCGTTTAGCTTTGCCAAAGAAATGGTGATTATTATTGTATGAATGTAGTTCTTCAGTCAGTTATATATCCATCTTAGAGAAGTTTCAGCCAATCCATAGTTCTCCAATTCATTTATGAAAACTTTAACAACATCCAGATACATACTGTCATGTCGCCTCAGTCCTATCCACCAGGTCAGTTGGAAGTTAGACTGGTGTTACAGAGATGAGGTTTCCTTGCAGCCTTTGGCTACTGTATTAGCAGAGGCTATAACCGGGAGAGATAGTGGAAAACAATATTCTTGAAGTCTAGATTTACTGTTGTTGGCGGGGCAGGGCAGGGTAGGCTGGGGTTTTTTTTAATGACAGCTGCTTGCTTCAATGAAGCATTTTAGGAAGTCCCTCTCCTGTTTTTAAAAGCCTGTAATTGCCCATCAGACTGCAGCAAGGGATTTTTATTTTTTTTAAAAGAGATTACACCAGCATTATGAAACTTTGCTTACAGCTGCCTCTAAATTCTCTAGATTACTGCTTCGAAATATTACCACTGCATATAGTCAGCAGTTCTAAGTTCATCCTTAAGCATAACTTTCATTTTACAACTGTGTAATTTTATAAACAAATTAAAGAACACTTGTTTTCATAATTAAAATATTAAAATAACTGATAGTTGAATGCACCCATCTTCGTGCCTAGTCAAACCTTTGCATGCTTCTGATGTTGATTTGCAAATCATTTTCAGAAGTGTGTACAGGAAGACTCATGCCACTGAATATTGAAAATTCTGAAAAATTCTCCTATTCAGCTCTTG
Organism: Calonectris borealis; assembly: GCF_964195595.1. Classification (NCBI taxonomy): domain Eukaryota; kingdom Metazoa; phylum Chordata; class Aves; order Procellariiformes; family Procellariidae; genus Calonectris; species Calonectris borealis. The sequence goes on along the minus strand of NC_134316.1, from coordinate 7,856,174 downwards.
GGATGATTCAAAGATACAAGGAGAGGCAAACAAGATAAAAGGAGAGGCAAACAAGATGGTCACGTTATGAAAAAGTGCCACTGCAGGGAACAGTATTAAACATATTCCTTAAATATGTTAAAATAAACTTATTCCATATATATGGAATCATAATAATTTAGCTGAAAACAGCCTGTCAAGACAGTGAAAAATAAGCTTTTGTAGCTGTGTTTAATCTTTAGCTTCCTTGAGAAAGATACCTGCAAGCCAGAAGGAAATAGAGAAAGAGAAGTCTCTTTCAAGTCTCCTTCAAGAGAAGGACCCAATACCATGTAGCTGGAAGACCTAGCTTAACCTCAGTGCCTAGAAACAGCAGAAGAGGATTGGTGCTGTAAAGTTCATCCTTAAGCAACTTCCTAAGTGAAGAAACTCATAAGAAATGATGAATTTGAAGCTGTATTCTCAGTATTTGCTAGAAAGAACTCTCCCTCTTCATCTATATCTTTCTCAGCCATCCAGGGGTTTCCCAAGAAGAGATTCAAGTGCTCCCACTGTACCTCATCTACAAATTGCTACCCTATTACACCTATACTGCTATCCATCCCCTGCAATGTGAGGATACCAGAAAGCTTCTCTGTCAGCCTGCATACCCACAACCAAAGCAGCAGCTGGAGTTGACAAAACTGACAAATGCAGTATTACCAACAGGATTCTAACTGCATTAAGATGAGCAGAAAATTTTGACCAAAAAAGTCTGGTTAAGTTTTCCTTAAGAGGTCTCTTTGTCTCTTGTATCTGCTCATCAAAAATTAGGAGCAGAAATGCACAGAGGCAGAATGAGTTTATGCTGGTAACAGAATATTCAATTGTTCAGTTTACTACACAGTAAGGTTTGGGCTTTATTATAGCATTTCCTCTTTTCCCATTAACAAGGTTTTAAGTGCAACACTGGTGCTGCTTAGTTTTTCCAGTGTCCAGCCTGTTTGTCATTTAGGCCCATTCCTTCTTACCAACTAATGCATTTAATACAGGCCCATTTTATACTCAAATAATTTCTATTTCCACTTAGTATTTCTTCTTCTAGGTAAGGGCACTTCAATTCCTTTGGCCTTAGAGAGTCATGCTACCAAATTCACCCAGTTTAGGCCCCTTTTATATTCAAAATCTTTCAAATTTCTATTTTGTATTTCTTCTTGTAGGAAAGAACGTTTCAGCTCCTTTGGCCTTTCTTGATAGTATAGCTATGATCAGCTGGAGAAAATACGAAGGAGAATAACTATCCACATTCTTCTTCAATTGTCATGGTCAGAAGGGGGTATTTAAGGCTACAGCCTTAAAGGCTGAATGATGACACCAATTCTAGTGGTCGTTATTGTTTACAGAAAATACTCCAGCTTATGATTCTCAGTCTGTTTGCTTTTTCTGCAGTACTGTTGCCTAGCAATCATTTCCCCATTCTGTACCTGTACTCAGTGCTGAGCTTCACATTTATTTCCACACCCACTTCTTCCACATCATCTCTCCAATTTATAACAATCATCTTGAATTTTAGTCCTGTCCTTGTACAGCTTAGGGTCATCTGCAGAATTAATAAATGCACATTATATTTCTTCATTCAAATATCCAATGATACCAGATCTGCTGGAGACAGAGTACAATAAAAGGCTTATCATCAAGTTCATTTCCCACATCTGTGGGATCAAACCATGATAAACATTGCTGAAATTGCACACTAGAAAATGGAGCAAGTGAACTATGAAAAATAATTTATTGTACTAATTTTAAACAGTCAGTAACCTTAATTTTATGTTCAGAGGTAAATGATTCCAAACATGTCTCATACAGGCAAATATTTTTGTTCTTTTAACAGTCTCAGCCAAAAACATCCTTGCAGCTCAACATGAGTTCCAAGTGATAACTCACATTGTACAAACTAAATACAACAAGCAATCATCTTCTCTTTTCATCTCAAACAGGGCACAGCAACTTTGTCTCCCACAAGAAGCATTCACCAGGTGAATAAAGGCACCAGGTGCTGTACCATGAGACAGCTAAGGTATATCAGTCACTACCAGTATTCCAGTGTCACCTGTAGTTCTGGTCCCAGACACTTCTTGTACATTCAAAGGCATCCAAACCAAGCACTTTGTGTTACCTCTGACATTTACATTTTGTCATTAAAATTAACATTAGTGCTTCTCCAACTGGATCCTCTTAACATCTTCTTTTCCTCTTGGGGAGAGATACTTCTGAAAGGAAATAAAGAGATTTTTCTGACAGGCTTTTCAATCTATCTTCCCTCATGGGAATGACTGAAGTAGAATTAATTCTGCCCAGCAAAGGAAATTAATTAGATGAGCTCTTGAGATCCCCTCCCAGTCCCTCTCCCCATGGTTTTAAATATGAAAAAAATCTTTCTAGATTCTACAGCACACTATCATTCAAAATATCAATTAAAATTCCATTGATGAACAAAATACTGTACTTCAAAACTTATTCAATCTTGAGAGCTTTCTGCTCCTCATGAACACCTTTAAGATTTCATTGTGAATTTGACAAATGGAATACTCACAAAATTAAGCACAAAATACCTGAAGAGATTGCTTATGGGTATTTTTAATGAGAAATGTATAATGTTCCTGATTTAGAAAGAAACTTTTTGTCCACAACAACTTGAAAGAAAAGTAAGTAAATAAAGTACAATATTAAATGCACCACTGTGCCTTCTATCTGACCATTCAAAATTGAATGAAATCACATTGTCTACAACTGAAGTCATCAGAGAATATAATCTAATTTCAGTATTACAAGATGCTTTTGCTTTTAAAAAGAGCAAATATAAATGTGCAACCTCACTACAAACGTATTTTAATAGTTATTATGCTCCCTTGTATGAAATATCCTTCCATTACATACAATTTTGGGTAGTAAATTAACTCCAAAAGATACACTGCTCACACTCATCTATGTCATTAAAGCTTTCCAGAAGTTGTACTTAACCCTTTGCTCCCTCTTTAAGCAACGTAATTAAATCCTACTCTTTCAGGTTAAGAACCAGTACCTCTGGTCTATCAAGTCTGCCTTCCACTATGTAACCAAGATCCATCAGTCTTAGACTAGCTAGAACTGCCAGTGGAAATCACGCCTGTAGCTGGCCAGCTCCTCTCCCACGAATGCTACCTGTGTTTGAGACATGGCAGCAAAGCAGTACCTCAAGATAAAAGAGGATGCAATTTTCTTTGTACAGTGTCTGTTCCATGGTGCTTATATTCTCCTCAAGCAATGCTAAGAACAGACCCTGAAGCTTTTGAGTTGCAGACCAGTTCAAGATCATCCAACGTGTCAATTTGTACTATATGCATTTGATGTTTCCGCAGAGCAACTCCACCACCAGCTTTAAGAAACCTGCTTTACCATTCTTCAAAATAAAAATTACATTATTTCCCGTAATGTGAGTGATAGCAAAGTCATCCACTCTTCTGCTGCAGTTCCCAGAATCCTACGCCAACCATGTCAGACAATTTCCAGTATAGCAGAGGACACTATTATTGTACACATATACTGGAACTTAATCCTTGAAGCATTGCCCAGCTGAAAGGAAGGCTATAGGGGAAACTTCTATGTCCCCTCACTTCCACAGAGGTGAAGGCAGCAAGGGCTATTCTGACCTCAAGCGCAGGTTACATAAGTTCCCACAACTACTAGAACAGGTATCTTCTGTAAGTGGGAGAATGACCGAAAAATCATTTTTCCCTATACACTGGAGCTCTTCAAGCCAGATTTGTATTATAGAAGAGTAAGTCTCCTTTAAACTGGACCAATTTTGTCTGGTTGACAGATGGCTGAACATGAGCCGGCAGCGTGCCCAGGTGGCCAAGAAGGCCAACAACATCCTGGCCTGTATCAGAAATGGTGTGGCCAGCAGGACTAGGGAAGTGATCGTGCCCCTGTACTCGGCACTGGTGAGGCCGCACCTCGAATACTGTGTTCAGTTTTGGGCCCCTCACTACAAGAAGGACATGGAGGTACTGGAGCGTGTCCAGAGAAGGGCAACGAAGCTGGTGAAGGGCCTGGAGCACAAGTCTGATGAGGAGCGGCTGAGGGAACTGGGGTTGTTTAGCCTGGAGAAGAGGAGGCTGAGGGGAGACCTCATCGCGCTCTACAACTGCCTGAAAGGAGGTTGTAGCGAGGTGGGGGTTGGTCTCTTCTGCCAAGTAACCAGCGATAGGAGAGGAAATGGCCTCAAGTTGCGCCAAGGGAGGTTTAGATTGGATATTAGGAAAAATTTCTTCACCGAAAGGGTTGTCAAGCATTGGAACAGGCTGCCCAGGGAAGTGGTTGAGTCACCATCCCTGGAAGTGTTTAAAAGACGTGGAGCTTAGCGACATGGTTTAGTGGGCATGGTGGTGTTGAGTTGATGGTTGGACTCGATGATCTTAGAGGTCTTTTCCAACCTTAATGATTCTATGATTCTGTAATTTTAACTCTGAACACACTATAATGAAATCTATATAGAAAAAACATGACTTGCAGGATTTTGCCACCATGTGTGTGCTTGTAACAAAGTCTTGGAGCAAAGCTTCAATTTTCAGGCAACAATTTACAGGCTAAAAACTAACCTAGCTTTTGCAAGGCAGCAACAATGGTCCAAAATATCAGCTTTAGTTTCAGAAAAATACAGCATAGTAGAAAACCAAGTCACCGGTTTGTTAGAATTTCAATCACTGTACCTTCTTCATCTGAGTTTTCTTCTTCTGTGATTATAGGCATCCCAATATGCCGAGTAACAGTTTCCTTTGCCACTTGCATTTCACCTGCAGATAGATTTTTTAGGAAAAACTGTCAGCTTTTTTTTGCTTCTACATCTCAGGTCCAGCAGTTAAAAGATTGTTCACTTGCTGCTCTCTTGACTTTCTAGTCAAAGGCTGTGGAGAAACACCTACGTTTCACAGTACCTTCATATAGCTCACTAAAGAAACCTTCAATAACAAGTAATTAACACTACAAGTTTAAAGCATAGTAATCACCAACTCAGTTCAGAGATAATTCAAAATGCCCTTATTCTTCCCCAATACTTCATCTACTGTTTTAAAGTGAAGCAAAGGCAACATTGCTTAATGCCCACCTCTGAAGAGGCTTGAATTTTCTCAGTAACTTTTCTTCTAGCAGAAGCTAAGTAAGTCAGAAAACAAGAGTTTGGAACTTTGAAATGAAATCCCTGTCTTCAAAATAAAGTATGTTCAAAACTATTTTGCTGTTCAATTTCATTTAACCTTTAATAAATAATAAGTAAATGAAAAACTTAAATTGCAGAGCAACTTCTATCAGTTTAGAAGTTGGATAGCATAAAGACGATTTCCTTCAGAGAAGTCATTTCCCATGTTTTCAGAACTGGGAGACAAAGAGATCTAAAGAAAGTCTTGGAAGACAAAAGAAAGATGCATAAGCAGGGATGTGCAAATACCTAGAAAGTAAAACTGCACCAATCCAGATGACATAAATGCTATGATAGTAAAATAAATAACTAAATCAATCACTGGTCAGTTCAGATATGCCAAAGATCAGCAACAGCAGATAGCATCTCTCCAAGAGAGACTTCAAATAGATAGCTGATCTCCCTCTCCTTCCTCACCTCCTCTTTTGATCTAGCAAAGTACCCTCACACCAGGTCTTACACTTATCTCGCATCAAAATGAGTCAATCCTCAAGTTCTGAGACTTTCAGAATATATTAACATAAATGATGACACCATACAACAAGAATCCATATAAATGGCTAATCCTTTACGTTTTCAGTCTCAGCATCATACTTTCAACAAACTTCATAAATAAAAGAAATGAAAAAGATATTAACTGAGCAGCTTTGGATCAAGTAAGTCAATTTTTTTGAAAAAACTTCTGGTCCGAGGCAGAAAGGTGTTCCCAGTCCAATTTTCTTACTTTTAAAAATGTTCACCATATCGTCACTTACTCCATTACATTCTCTGTTTGTATTTATTCTCTCTATAGGCATTTTCGCTCCGTAGGCAGCCATTCTTGTCACCCACAAAATTCTATCCTCTCCATTGCATTGAAGGGGAGACTTAATATTCCATAATATTTCTTGTTAAGAGTTTGAAGTCTTTTTCTGACTGCATTAACAAGGGCCTTCACTTCTTGTATCAGTATATAAGGGACACCCCAACGCTTCTTATATCAGTATAGATAAACTAGAATGATATCGAGTACAAGCAGTTACAAGTATTTCCTTCCAAGGTGCATTTCAAAGTAAGAAAAAAAAGTCGCAAAGACTGGACATAAGTACTCTGTACCTGTTTTAAAAAAGTTTGCTCCTTAAAATTGTTTTTATTCCTAGCTAAAATTATAATGCTCAGGAGAAATAAAATAGAATTACCACAAGAAACAAGTCACAGGTGTATAAAAAACCCTCCTGTCAAGAAGGGAAAAGTTAAGTCTAGTTATAAACTAAGCAAATCTAGAACTGTTATAATGTAATAATTGCAATACAGAGATTAAGGAAACAATTTGATAAGAGTTTTGAAACTACATCAGTTGTTGATAAAAGATTTGTATTCACGTGGAAGTACTAAAAATTTCAGTAACAAAAGAACAAAATAAATAACAAGTATCAGCTGGAAGGAGAATGACGGATATGGTGGTGCAGGTACTAGTCTTACAAAACAATCATCGCCCGTAAGACATCAATATTATTTTCTCTTCAGAAATATTAGAGGATATTCCTTCAAGAGCTCAGGAACAGAATAGAAACAGGCAAGGTTTACTTTGGATTTCATGAAGATAGTATGAACTACCAAAATTATCAGATAGGCTGATTTTCATCAAAAAGATAGCTTCAAAAGTAGAAGCTATCTGTCAGAAGAAGAAACAGTTAGACACATATCTTAATCTCCAGTACGTTTGTTATATGGCAATAGGAAAAATTAAGACATTGCCACACAGGACATGCTTTTCCAAGATCATGCCTTTCCAGAGAAAAATTAGCAGGACTATGTATGAGACTTCAGATCAACAATAAACTGCATGCACTCTTGCTACCTGACCAGAGTGTGGAAAACAGACAGAAATGTTCAATTACGATAGGGGTATCACAAAACATATCTTATCTGATCAAGAGTAAATTTTAACCCAGCTGCCTCAAATAGCAAAACAATGGATAAACTTTTGCAGTCTCTCTAGGTTCACGAATGCAATGGAGAAATACCTTTGATTTCCAAAGAGTCTCTCCTCCTTGCTGGCTGTGGTCTCCTACTGTTTTTTTTACTTCGGTTTGGAGATTTCCCATAATTTGATCCTGACTCAGAAGATTCTAATTTTACTTGACGATGTCTTCTGGATTTGGAAGCCTAGAACCCAAACGTACATATGAATGATACAAAAAAGCTAAACTTCTACAGCCAGATATTACTGTATGTCACCCAGTACTTCACAAGTCAGCAAGGACCAAAGCATCAACTTCCATGCCAGGGTGGAGAAAGGATGGAAGCTGAGGGAGTGAGGGAGGGAGGATTCCCACTAGTTACTGTTCTTTGGTTTTAACAGGACAATGCCCTTCTATGATTTAATGGGTGTAGCACTTAAAACTCAGGTAATGAGACATTCATTTATTTTCAAACCATTCTCTCTTGGCATCAGCCTACACCATGTTGCACACCGCTGTGTGCAAGCAAAATGAACACTTCCAAAAACTGCTGCACCATAAAGCCTCCTTACTGTCATATTTTGCTTAGGTGCCTAGAAAACAGTATCACTGCATATTCACAAGCCTGGACTGTTGTATATTCCAAAGCTCTGTTTCATTTAATAATGCATTTTTCAATAAGACATTTCAATAAACAAGGAAAGTTGTGATGTTTCTCATAGGCCTGCTATAAAAAAGATAAATCAACAATATTTTTAAAGTAGCAGTTATTGAAACGATGTTTCCAAGAACTGCCAATTGACTTTAAACCTCCAAGCTCCATTTTCGCAAGCATCTTCAGAGATTCCAATATCTAAGCTTCAAGGAATTTGAGCAATTAAACTCGCAAATATTTTTATTCCTTCTACTTAAAATTCATCTACTTAAACGGAGCGTAGACATTAAAAGATACCTTGTAAATTAAAATCCCCCAAGTATAGACCATATCTGCACTGTTTCCATAAATCTAACGAGAATAATAAGAGCTTCGGGTTTCCCCAACGTGTTAGGAAAATCAGAACATTCAAAGGTTGAATTACAGAGTGCAATTTTAACTCATTCCTTTCTGACCCGGCATTTACATTAAACTGGTACTTAAAACTGTTCTTTAAAAATAAATACATCCCTATCATCAAATTTTATACCTACCTCAACAACTGCAGAGTAAGACCTGTATTTGATTCTAGCCAATGCATTTGCTCTTTCAGAACCCTGCAAGGAAACAAAGAGAACAGTCAGAAAAAGTTTTCATATTCTATTACAGCAGTATTGAAATGAAGTATCACATCAGACAATCACTTGAGCAATATCTCACTACAGCTATATTCTATAATTATAATTAGTCCTACATAATTAGATGAACTGTTATTTAAAGAAAAAAAAAAAGTTCAGATTTCATTAAAAAGGCAGACCATAATTTTGGTTGCCTTCACTGTTACAAAGCCCAGGAGGAGAAAATCAAATTTGAAACTTCACATCTTACTCAAATTCAAAGTTGAAATAAGCAGATAAGTATAACATGAGATAATTTTGTAGCATTAAAAAAATGGATATTGCATTTAGTTAAAACTCCAGGAGGAACCATAAAGGAGCTTGGCCAAGAAAATACAGCTCTTTCTGCTCCTTACCTGAAAGAGACTTTTTATTAGAGCATCCAAGAGCTATCACAGCACTGAATGCTCACAGCTTAACAGAAAACAATGTGATTTAAAAACAAAAACAAACAAAACAACAACAAAAAAACCCCAACCCAACCAGCCCTACTAGGTATTCCTGGAACTTACTTTGACACTATCAAGCCTTGACATGCACTGCTTAGCCTGTGATCTGAAGTAAAGAAACTAATGGATTTGGCATGCGCAACGTAGCAAACTAGTTCATTTTTCTTACCTCTGATTCTAGCAAAGTCCCTTCTTCCTTTTTGTTTGATATTTCATCAGTTTCTTTAGCATTTAGGAATAATTTCTGGGAAAAAAAAATCACAAAATAATTTTTTAAAACATCTGTCATATACAATGCAGCTAAAATCCAATAATTGTGAAAAACAAAACAAATATTTACACATATGCCCACTTTCTTCATCGATCTTACACTATGGCCTTTCCTTGATCCAAGAATACAGAGGTATTCCATATGGTCATTCTAATACTGCCCATAAGTCACATCTTCCAGGGCCTACCTCTCAGCAATCACTTATGTTATCATAGAGGCGGTACCACACACAAGTCTGTGTCCTTCTCCCCATACCGTAACTCTGCCTAGGGTTTTACTCATTCCATGTCGTCAGTGTTACAGTTCCTTCTACTTAAGTCTGAGATTTACGAAGTAGGCACAGAGGTAATTACATTAAGACAGTCAGTTCTTACCTATTCACACAATCTGTTAAGTTGCCACAGTACAATGATTGATATTACCTACCATTCTGTTCTGCTGCCATTCCTGATGTTCCAAGGTTATGTCTTTAAGAGTAACTACAAATTCATCTTTTATCAAGCTCAGGGCCTTGTCTGGCTGGGATTTGTCAGCTGAAATGACACACTTCATTTTCTGATAATGGTCATGAATATTCATCAGTTCCTAAAATAAAAAGAGACTCTTTTTCAGGAAAAAAAGATTCCAGCAGTAAAGCAGTATTAGTCCTCAATGAACAAAACCAAGGTTATACAAACCATTCTAAGGAGACCGTTGAACTAGCAGGAGTGTTAGAAACAGATTCTGTTTGTATCAGTTCAGTTTCAGGGAGTCTAGCAATACTGCTACCTAGCACTGTCCCATCAGTCCATCAGATAAGCAAAAGAAGAAAGAGTTTTTCATTATTTAAACTAAGAAGGAATTCTGAGTGATACTCAGGATCAGTGTTCATAGAGGTTTCATTCCAATATGGTGGTCTATTTTCATCTCTTTGGAGGAAGCATTTTAATTGCTCCTTTTGAGGAAGGTCTTTTCACCCTGTCATTTCACAGATTACTGATTTTGTACCACTGTAGTCAACCTTGCTGATGATACATATTTGCTAGCAGCAACTGGAAAAACCTGTCAACAAAGATCTACTACTGAGTCATAATGAGCAATAGAAGAACCTATGCTTGGCTTGAACTACTCCACTTTTTATAAAACATATTATATATTAAACCAAACCAAGTTTCAAAAGGAGAAATAAAGGTTAGGGAAGGCTATAAACTTGCAGATGAGTAAATTTATATTACTGCAAGTATCAAGCCTCCAGCTGCAACCTGCAGACGTATCAAAACAAACATGCTTCCCCCACCCACCATCTTCCATTTTTCTCTGCCTAAGTGACAGCTGACCATTTATACCCTTCCCCTTTTACATCTTACTGAGGCAAAACCACAAAACATTAGAGCATATTTCAGTATTGAAAAAGGTACCACAATTCTTCCAAAATAAATGCTGTGTTTCTGAGTGTTCGGTAAAATTCCTGGCACAGACTATTACCCTAGTATGCATACCTTAAGACGACTTACAAAGGACAAGACTGTGCTAATTAGAGAAGTTATAATTCTTGGACAACAGAAGAAGAAAAACAAAACAGAACAAAGAAAACCCCCAGTGATTAATCTGTAGTTTAAAAGCTCCAGTACCTCCAATACATCATTAGTGATGAGGGTGTTTACTCTGTTACTTGGGTCCTTAAATTCCTCTTTAAATTCATTTTCCTGAATCTTCTTCTTAGTTCTGTAGTTTAGCTAAAACAAGAAACAATGCATTGCAACTTAAACAGCAAACTTAAAATGGCATCTCCTCTTGAAAATTCTTACTGCATATCCAACCATCAAGACATGCTGAAAGGCATAAAACGATCTCATCAACAATAGCATGCAGCTTTACTGTCAAGTGCTTTTCAAAAATTATTCCCTGGTCAAGAATTTAATCCAGCACCCAGACTCAAGAGTTTGACATTTCCACAAATTATAAGACATCTCAAATCTAATAGGAACATTAGATACTGAAAAAAATATTTTCAGGTGAGAAGCATGCTACATTCAGACATCCTCTAAGCTTTAGGTCACATACCTAGCTACATAAAGCAAGACATGTTACACTTCAACACAGCATCAAAGCTAAACTAAACACGAGTGCTGCTCAGCTGTCAGCCATTGAAAGCTGAAGATACTTTATTAAAAATGGTAAGTCATTAATGTAATAACTCACTAGCTTTGGCATTGCTGTGAAATGGAATGCTCTGGCAAGTCGCAGTGTCCTAAAGATGTATGCTGCATCATAATGCTGGGAATCTATCAGATCCTGTTGAAATCTCTGGATTTCAGGCCAATCCTTGAGTGCAATTCTGATCTGCAACAGAACAGTTGTATACTGTCATACGGACCTGCATATTTCAACAAATAAAAATGAATCAGCAGTCAGCTGACTATTGTGATCACATTATACTATGCACAATACTTTGACGTCTAGGGTGTAACATGTCACGTGATCACAGAACTACAGAAAGGATCCCACTGTAACATTTGTTACTACTATCAAAATTTTATGCAGATAAGCTTATTATAGTGTTGTGTTATAATATTCTCACTGCAGTTGCTTTCTTTGACACCAACATGGAACACAAGCTCTCTCTGACATTTGAAAAAGTTAACTCATCACATTCTGAGATGCCTGAAACAATACACACCTAGGAGACTCTCACTCACTAGATGATTAGGAAATAATACTCGGACCATGATTTGCTGCCAGTGAAATGTTCACAAAAGTATCCCTATCTTCTTGCTTTCCTTCCTCTCCCATGTACTCTTCTCACTTCATTTTCTCTCTACCTAAGCTAGCTTCTTTAGTAATTCCTGGACTCTCTAACAGTTGCTATATAACAGTGGTTTTAAAATTCCCTAAATTTATCTCCATGAAGGGTACTGACTTCTCTGAAGTTAAGATATGAGATGTAATGGCATCACTGTAGAATACTTAAACTTCAGTTTCTTATTTAAAGAATTTGGACTCAATTGTGCATATGCACACAACAGACATCACACAGTTTCTAGGTAAACCACTTCTGCTTGCACTGAGTTTCCAACTCCTTTATATATTGGTCTCCTGTCCTAGAAGCAGCAAGGAGACATGTCATTCAGGCATTCACCCTTTCAACCTATTTATGAATTCCACTTCCACTTTGGGTTAACAGGAACCAGAAATAATTCAGCCAGTCGTCATTCTGTTGAAATTCTAAGGAATAACTGGGGCTGTAATGGAGTTCTGCACAGAGCTGATGAGCACATGCTCCGTTCCCGTTTTGAAAGCTCATCGTCTTCATTTTTGAACAGAGAAGAGCTTCCTATCTGGCAAACAAGATTTCTGAGATCACAGCTACAATTTAGGAGGCATACACAATATTTTAGTCAGCACCATGTAAGTTCTCAAACCCACAGGTGTTTGAAAGGCTAGCTTTTCCAAAGGGACCATCTGGTTCTAAATATTTCTATTTTAAGAAAGTGAAAGAAAATGCCCTACCCGTTTATGATGACAAAGTAGACAGTTATATCATACACCTTACATCTAGTATCTCCTGAGAATAAAACCTCAAGAACAATTACCTTTTGTTTTGGCTGGCAAAGCTGTGTACTATAGAGCCCATACAAAAGGTACAGAGCACCAACTCGAATCTGGAAAGCATACGGGGGCAAGAAGTACTGCTGTGCCAGTTCTAAAGTCTTCTTTGTGAGCTTATTCCTCTCCAAAGCTCTTATTCTACCACTAAAGTAAACAAAAAGGAAGCATGTTAAAGCAAGTAACTATGAAAGTGCAGGTTTTTAGAAAATCCATAATGCAGAAACAAGTTTTAGGTATTTTAAAACATATTACCATAGGGCTCAAGTTCTGGGAAGTCTTCAAAGATGGCCAGACCTTAAGCTCTCACACAACACTGCATGTAATTCCTTGTGTTAAATTAGATGTTAAGTGAAAAATGAAATATCCTACAATTGTATTTTTTAGTCTCCTATCACGAGCATTGCATCAAACTCCCTGAAGCGTCACTGTTCAAATCACATGCATTACTAATGTACAAAATCAACTGAACTAATAACTCTTTTTCAGTATCACACAGGGACCGATGCTTCATCGCCATTTACCTACACACCAGCCAGGCAAACCTTTCCCAAAAACTACGCCTGAAGGGAAAGGGCTCAACAACATCACCCTTTAACGCCCCCCGCACTGCCAAGGGGCAAGCTCAGCAGCGGGGAGCTGTGGGCTTTGGGAGGGGGAAGACAGACTCCCTGAGGCGAGGCTCAGCCGCCGAGCACCGCGCAGAGAGACGCGAAAGGGAGGCCGGACCCGGGGTCTTTCAAGCCGGTGCCGCTACGGGCGGCCCGCAGCGGGCAGGCCGCTGAGGAGGCGGCCCGGAGGGTAGCGCGGGCCCGGAGGCGGGCGGGCCGGCCGGGGCTCCTCACTCACTAGAAGATGGTGTGGAAGCGGCGCTCCCGCCACAGCTCAGCGAACCGCTCGAAGCGGACGGTGTCGGCCCCCTGGAAGGCGCCGAGCAGCTCCTCGCAGTCCGCCTGCAGCCCCGGCACCGAGCTCATCCCGCCGCCGCCGCCGCCGCCGCCGCCGCCGCCGCCCCGCTCCGCGCGCACGCGCAGCCGCCACACGGCCCCCGGGGCGCCTGCGCTGCATCCCCGCGCATGCGCACTCCCCGTTGGCGGGAGGGGCCGCTTGGGCTTCTCGGTGAGGGTGAGGGGCCGCCCCGACCTCCCTGCGGGAGCACGGCCCCGTCACCCCGTGGCGGGGCGAGGCCCCGGCCGTGACAGGAGCTCGCTCCGTCTGCGCCGGGGGCGGCTGCCCTTCCCGCCCCACGCCGTGGGAGTGAGCCTGGTCCGCAGGCACGGAGGCCAGCGCACCCCTCGGCCGGCTCCCGGGGCGCAGTCGGAGAGCAGCCCGAGGGAGAAGGGGGCTTGGGCGCGAAGGAGCGGCCGGCGGGTTCGGCCAGGCAGCCGCCGCCGTACGACAGTCCCGGGGAGCCTGGGGATGCCGGTGGGGCGCGGGGCTGCGGCGTTCCCCGCCCCTGTCCCCGCAGAAGTACCCCCTGCGAGCTCGCCGAGCCCGGCAGACCCGGGAACGGCGGGGTCTTCTGAGGGGAAGGGCGGGCTCGGCAGCGCCGCGGTGCGCCCGCTCTTCGCGGCCGTGTAGACGTGACACGCCGCCACGCTCCCGGCCAGATGTGCTCCGCGAAGGGCTTCTGCCGGCCTTCCTCGGCCCTGCCGAGGGCCGGTTCGGCGGCTGCCCGCCTCCCAGCGCCTCTCGCAGGCGGCGAGGAGCAGGGCGGGCCCGCGGGGCTCGGCGGCTGCGGGCAGCCTTGTTTCCGCCTGAACGAGCGCGGCGGGCAGGAGATCAGCTGGCGGCCGCCCCCTTTGAGCTGGGGAGCGGCGTGCCGCCCGCTCCCCGCATGCACGGCCACACGTAGGCGGCCGGGGCGAGCCGGGCGGGCGGGGAGGGGGCCGCGGCTGCCGAGCCGCACGTAGGGTGGGTAGGCGCGGCCTCGCCGGCGGCGCGGAGCCGGGCGGGGGGGGGCTCTCCTGCCCCGCGCTCCCCCGCGCACGTAGGGGCGAGCGGCTGCCGAGGCGGCTGGGGAGAGGAGCGCTGCGGAAAGCCCCCGCGCCCCGAGTGAGTACGGACCTGCGGTACCGGGGGAGGCGGGCGAGCGGCGAGTACCGGCTCGGGGCGGTCGCAACGTGTTTTCTGGGGGAGTCGGTTTTGGTGCCGCCTTCCCCGGGAAGCCCCGCGGCCCTCCGGCAGCTCCCAAGGGGGTTTGGGGACGGTGCTCTGGTTTCAGGGCGCCGTTGCCGTGATCGGCGCCCGCGGGCGGAATCGCCTCCGCGGCCAGGGCTTGGCCGGAGACGGGCTGCGGGCAGGCTGCGGTCCTGTGGGAGCGGGGCTGGGCAGCAGCAGCACCTGCGCTGGGGAGCGGGTCCCCAGACTTGGCAGGAGAGCGCCGGAGTGCTGCTGCATCCGTGGGGGGAGAGCGGGGCTGCGTGCTTGGCTGGTGGGAGATTGCCCCTGCGCTCGGGGAACCTGAACGGATGAAGAAAGGCATGTAGAAAAAGTAGCGAAGACGGATGGGATGGTGCGTTGTGTGATGCCTTTAGGACGATATGTAAAGCTGCAGGACTTTCACACCGTGATCAGGTTAAAGGTTCACATTTCACTTTCTTAAATGATCATGCACTGCAGAATGAATTTTTAATTCTGCTGGCTCTGGTACTGTGATGTTCTCCAATTCACCATTAGCATCAACTAATTGACCTAAAGGTCGTTCCTTAAAGCTAGGCACTTCAAGCTATCAGCTCCTACAATGACGGTGGAAGCTCCACAATACTTCAGGCACGAAAGCATCTTTCCATATTTATTACACTTCCCAAAAGGTTGCTGGAATCCAACCTTTAGTTGCCTGCATAGATGAGTAGGAGATGAATGGCCGTCAGCTAAACAGCTGTTGTCTTTAAGCACCACTGATCGCCACTTTCATTGATTATAGGAACAGGAGTATTAGCAGAGCTGTTACATGTGAACCGGGCAGGTTTTAGCAGCTGTAGGGAGGGAGCTGCACCTGCTGGGTTGTGGTTTGGCTTTTTTTTTTTTTAAAAAGACCAGACATTTTCAGCTATCATTTGGATTCATGTTTAGAGACGTCGGGCAGTGACGCTGTTCATCCAGTACGTGACCCTGTCTTCAACAGATTGTACTGATTTTGAAACAGAATGCCAACAGTGTTGGGAAAACAGTTATAATGTACTCTCCCCAATGGACTTAAGCATAAGCAAGTTAATAATTGACACATCATGGAGCGAGTTCGTCATTACTTACAGGTCAAGCCAAGCCCTACTTAGTTACAGGAGTTATCCCTTCATTTGAAAGGAGCGGAGGAGCTTAGCTCTGGAGTGATGCAGAATTCGTAAAGCTTGAGTGTGTTTTCTGACTCTTGTATTTTAAGCGTGCAGTGAGTGTTGTGATTTCTCATAGATGGTGTCTCAAGAAATGCTAGATGGAAATTTCTTTCTTTCTAAGGCAGATGGGGCTGCGTATCATGACACTTTCATTGTGTAAGATGATGTAAGATGTAGTGAGGATGAGGCTGTTGTGCCCATATGTTAACGTGTGCTAAGTCTTTCCTTGCAGAAAGTTTGGCTACAGTGTAAAGAATGAAAATGCAGAGGAATAAAAAAAACCCAAGTGTCTCTTTATAGAATTCCTCTTCTGTGGTGTATACAATGAAATACAGTGTCAATTTTTAGGCTAATTAATACTCTACTCTTCTTGATAAATTGTGTGTTTTCATCTAGTGCTCCTTCAGATTTTTCATTAGTACATTTTAATTCTTAGTAGACTGCCTTCCAAACAAAAAAAAAAATTAAAAAATAATTAGATGGTGTAAGGAAGTGTGTGCTGGTTAGTCTATCTTCTTTGTATTCTTAGTTAACTCCTAAACAAAAGGATGAAATCCTGATTGCCCTATTAATTCCTAGCTTGTAATCTGCAAGTTAAAAAGCCATTTATCCTGCATAGATGAAGGTAACAGGGGGTTCTCCAGTTGCACGTGGCACAAGACAACTTTTTTTTTTAAATACCTTGTATGATTGTATTAGAACACATTTTCAAATTGAAAACATGAACATAAATCATGTTGTCATGGATTTTTATGAAAATAAATCATGGATATATTTTATTAAATAGTGTATTCAAACTTCTGTATGTACAACTGTGTCACTAATACCAAATAGCAAGATCATATTCTATTGTGACAACACTTGCACAAGCCTTCTGCTTTCAGACTTCCCAACAAAGCAAAAACATTCCAAAGATTTTTAATCTGTGCAGTAGGAAGCGGTATTGATTTAAGAAGACAGCAAGGGTTACAAGATCCTGTCAAGTTATTTGCGTGTACTGAGAGCAACTGAAATCACCTGGAGCTGTCATCTGGGATTCAAACTAGTTTCTGTTTTGTTACTAAGGGCAGTCTTGATGTGATTACTCAAGGAGGTTTCATAAATGTTCTCTGTCCCTCTGGCTCCACGGCTGTTGCTCTCTTCTCTCTTGAGCTTCCCACAGGAAAGCCTACACAGTCCCTAATGTCTGATTTGTTAAATTGTATGTGCTTAACCTCTTTTGTTCATGCATGAGGTCTACTCAATTCAGGTGGGATAACCATTGTGTCTAAGGTGAACAGGATTCACCTTGCTGTAAGGGCAAGGCAGAATTTATAAATGCTTTTGGAAAATAGACCACAAAGTTTCTGACTTCAGTAGTAGGTAAGTCAGACCTCAAACATGCAGAAGTTTCAGCTATGCTGCACAGCCATTATTTAGTTCCTTTTAAAAAGTGGTTTTGCCATCGTCTCCATCTTTTAGAACAGGGATAACGGATGAACAGAGAGATCACAAATGTCACAAATTAGAAACAAACCCTCTCTTTTATTGAATTTTATACTGTTACACAATCAAAAAGAAATACAGTCACAATTATGTCAAAACGTTTCAAGAGAAATATCAATTGCAATATGTTGTACTTGGTTCCAAAAAAAGAATTCCATTAAAATATACCACTTCTTCATGAGAGAATACTGCTATTATTCACAAAATCTACCATACTGTATAAATCCAGTAGCAAACTCTTTAACTTTTTGGTAACTTGGCAAGCCTTGCTCAAGGTAAACAGGGAAGCAGAAGGAAAATGACAACTCATTTCTAGAATTTGGATCAAAAAATCACAGTTCTCCAGAATAGATCTTTCCGGAGAGTCAAATGCCTAATTGCTAATGTTAGTTTTAATGAAAGCTGGATACCCAACTGACAGGAATTCCTATGAAAATGGCCGTCTTACAAAGTACTTCTGGCCCCTGAAATGTTTATTTTCATGCTGGACAATTACAGTTTGACTAATGTGTGTAAGCGCAGTGGCACTGAGATGTGTGTTCTGTTCAGTAGCAGCGGGGACAGGAGCAGATGGTTGACCTCAGGCATGTCCAGCTGCAGCCTGCTTCACAGTGGTCAGGTACTCACAACTTCCATAGCACTGCTCAGAGAAAACGGTTCATTCAGCAGGGTAACAGTGGAGAAAGCTTGCCAACAGATACTGGTGAAACAGCCCACATTTCTGCCTTTAGCTACCACTGTTTAGCTGTTTAATTAAATGGCTTTTTAAGTAATGAAAAATTACTACTAAATATGCAGTAGTTTAACCTGTAATCATCAGACTTTTTTGATTCCTACAGTTATATTTCATTGGAAGCAGAGCTGATCAATTCATCCAAAATAAGCTTTGAAGTCTTTAAATTGTCAGCAGTGTTATGTGTAGTTTTAATTGTCCTTTCTAGCCTTAATCTACAATTCTTTAATTCAATAGTTACTTGGGGAGAGTTTGATGTGTGTACACAGACACACAGGAAAGGAAACTTAATAGCAAATGGTTTCCATTTCACCCAAAGGTTTTCAAGATAAACATACAGTCCAAAGCTATCTCACTACAGGGGAGGAAGGTATGTTAGAAAGGTGTACTTTGGACTTCAGGCTACCTTAATTTACTCAGTATATTACACCTGAGCTCAAGTTACTGGACAGCAGACTTAAGTGACTTCTTGGGAGCTACAGCTGTAGTTAATTATAACTACTTTCAGATAAAGGAATGAATAATGTCACCATAAATACCAGTTTAAAAATTCCTTTACCTTTTAACAAAACCATCACTGTTGTTGATAAAAACATCAGTTAGAACCCCAAAAATAATTGTGCTATGCCATGAAGGAGGCATGGCTTGACTACTGCTGTAGTCATGATAACTTCCTGGAAGCTAGCTTTGCTATTCTCCTCAGTTTATCATTTCCACATAATCTAGCATGTTTCATATGCAGAAGGAAACACTGCATCTACTTACAGTTTCTACTTACAGTTTCTCTTTACTACTGCTGAAGAATAAATGCTCTAATGTAGTGCCTCAACATTTTAAAAGGTAGCAAGTCAGCAAATAAATTATTTAAAATCACTAAGAAAACATTTAGAATTTAGTGTATTCCAGAAGCTTGTCCTCCAAAGTAGGTTCAGAATCAGGCTGTGCATTCCTAGATGTATTCCTAGAGTCTAAGCAAAAACAAACAAAAACCAAAATGAAACAAAAAAGGCAGCTAAAAGGTATACTTCCAGATTTTGTGAACTTGCATCTGGATTTAGCAAAGCTCTTACAAGGCCAGAGCAATTACTCTTACATTTCTGTGCTTTCTTCAGTGTCTGTAGGAGGTTTGGTGGGGTTTTTTTTTTGTTTGGTGTTTGTTCCTTCCCCCCCGCCCCGAGTAAACCAATACAGCTACTGCAGTTCATTCCATTAATTGCTTGTTTCAGTCTCTTTTACTAGGACAGTAAACAAAACACTATGCCTTGTTATTATGTATAATAAAAAATTTGATAGTTGGGAAGATTCTTAGACGAAACATGGCTCATTTAAATCCACAGCTGCTGTCACTAAGACCAGAGATGATTCCAGTGGGCTCCTAATCATAAATCACATGGGTCACTTAAGTTTTCCTCCTCTTTTTAACATGGATTTTTCTCTATGAAAATTTACTGCCCTCTTGAAGTACACTGAAGAGGAACTGACAGATCCAAACAGGTCAGGCTCCTACAAAATAAGGTCAGGAGAGTAGCAGAACAACATCAAGCAGGAAGGTATGAATTTTCCCTTGGGAGATGAAAAGGGATAACCCACCAGGCCAGCTCAAAGCTTGCCGGGGCAGTAAGAAAAGCCGAACCCACTTGTACCTTTCACGTGTCTACAAGAGTCCTCACTACCTCACAGAAGCATCATGTCAACCCATGCAGAGCTAAGCTTAAGGGATGCCCCTCCCAGCTGGTGCTTCACCTGAGCCTTTAGCAGCTTCACTATCAAACCTTTTAACTGCTGACAGAGAAATGCCGTCCAAGAAACCTCACGCAGCAGGTATGCAGTAGCTCTGCTGCTTTTATCCAGAGAACTTCATAAGCTTTGTACACTTAAAGGCTGCATTAAAAATCTTTACTATTCAGTAGCAGGTGTATATATTCAAAATGTTCTTATTCAAAATGCTCTCCGCACAAAGCTTCAACTCCAGCTTAGTGCACCTACATGTTTTCTCATCTGTGCAACTTCTACTCAAACTGTAAGAAGCATGCAACCATTTTCTGCTACCAGTGCCTTATCTTTTTTTAGTTGTTAGCTAATAGCCTCCATTAATTAATACAGTTGTGTGAGTCTGAAAAATGCTCTTTTCAGTAAAACAGTAACTGTAATTTTAGGAATCAGGTTAAGCTTATGTACCATTATGTTGATTTCAAAAGAGTCCAATGACACCAAAGTTTACAAAGCAAAAACAAAATAACTATTGTGACACTCCACATTTGATTGCTTACATTGAGATACATTATTTTAAAGTTGTTTGAAGAATGCACAGAATATCTTGACCATATTTACACGTTACAAGGCTGTATCAGTAGCATCGTGTTTTATGACAGCAAAATGAGAAAAGTCACCTAGTCAAAGTTCTTAAGTCAACAGCACAAGAATGTAGAACAAGCTTTACCATCAAGTACCAGCTTAATTTTTTAATCATGCAGTTTTGTGATAAAAATCCATCTTCAGTTGATCACTCCTGTGAATTTTACCTTCTTCCTGCATTCCAGCGTTACCTTGATAAAGCTTCCAGAGACAAACCTTTAAGCTGTTCATAAGGAAGAATCTTTCCACTCTAAGGTAACACAAATATGCTGTCTCCTCACTTTCAAGTTTGCTAACTGGTGTGGTAACAGATTAAAAATTTAACATCTTTGGCGAGTGGTAGTACAACACTGTCTAGGAGACTTCAGTACTGAATAGGCTCAAATAATTAACACGGAGATGTTACAATCAAGGTAAGGAACCAGTGATTTCCAATCAACTCTAAGTTAAAAAGGGAATACGGATGAACAATAACCACTAACAAAAATATAAATTATCTCATTTCTCTCAGATAAGACACTCCCCAAGGGGGCCTGGTCCACATATAGTTTATTGATGTAAGAAAACAATACAGTTAGTGTTAGATCCAACCACAAAGAGCAAAAGAATGAGTGAATGAAGGTTTTGTACAGTACATATAGGAAAATAAGATGTTTGTGACAACTATATATTTCTAAATAAAAAGGCTTCTAAATATATTCAAGTTATTGAAATCTACATGAAAACATATGGATGTTAATAGCAACAAGGTGCATAAAACCAAAACATCAAAATATTGAGCAACTCAATGAAGTACTAGATAAAACTCTGCTAACAATGCAAGATGTTTTACAATCTGCTTGAAATATCACCTATACCACACAGGGTAAGCGGAACATTTAGATTTAAGATCATACATGATATCAGCATTAACTTCAACAACTACAGGCAGGGAATTTTTTTTTTAAGCTGGCAAAGTGACTACTTTAAGAACATCAAACTCTCTCTAAATTGAGAACGTATCCAAATAAAATGCTGCTAGCCCTTTCCAGATAAAGCCTTTCCTTTGACTAACCACACTCATTTAAGTCAAAAGCATAAGACAGCATTTAAGAACAATTTATATTACAATGTGACTAAAATAATGACATAATCCAGGTTTAAACATGATTTCATAGGCAAACAAAAGAAGATTCTTCTTAAAAACTAGTTTTTATAAATGCAGAATATATTGCATGAGGAACTGCTGGTATTTTTTAAGAAAATATATTGTGCGATTGTGGCTACAATGCACTGCTGCAAAGCATTGTTGTTTCTTATAAAAACTATTAAAATAAAAAACTTATTTGAACATAAAGAGTAAGAGAGCACAAGTCTTCCAACTACCTGTGAAGAGCAGGATGGAAGTATTGCCAGTTTCTCCTGTGTTGACATTTTACTAACAAGTTTTGGTGACCAACTCCCCAGCCAAAAAATAAATATTTTTTTTAAAATCAGGTGCATATTTCAAAGCTGCTATTGCAAGTGTGTTTTAAATGTAATGGACTTAAAAGTGTATGTACCAAAGAATTATAAAAATGCACTATAGTTGAGTTATTGTTACATAAAGAACATATTAAAAAGACTGTCAAAATAAGTAGAAAGGGGATCAAAACTGAACTAACTGAATTAGTGCAGTACTGTAGCCAGGCTTCTAAAATCAGATATAGAAAATATAAATAGACTGCTTTAGGTGATGATTCACCAGTGTCCAAAAAAAGGAACAAGTATTGTGAAAGCTCAGTTAACTTGATCCAGAGCTCTGAGCAGTTCTTCACCCTGTAGCAGGTTTCTGTTGCCTTGTATGGGAGCGTTTACTTCGCAATCGTAACTCGTGAGTTGGGGTAGTCCACTTTCATCCATCGACTGCCCTAGAAGTTTACTTGCTATGTCTAAAGAGGGAGGGGAAGGAGAAAAAGTGCACTTTATTCACCATGCTTAACCTTTCCTCCAAAATTGTTCATAAAGGAGGTAAGTTTGGATATGTTTTTGTCACTCAGTTCTCTTTCACACAGCCCCCCTCCACCTCCCTCTATGCATTAAAAGAGGATACTAACCAGTTGATAGGAGAATGATTGTCTTCTGCTCCACTCCGCTATGACCACTTGTTTTGCATCCCTTTACACGCTTCCAAGCAAGTGATGCATTTCCTCCACGGTCACCTGTCTGCTGGAATAAAGACCCCTAGAAAGAAATAAATCAAATCTTCTTTACTGAATACTGTATCCTTCTAGCCCTCCACATCCCTCTTCCAAATTAACCGTTCCTGTCACTGATTACTAATGTAGGCATTGTTACAATTTAAAGTGGACTTCATTCAGAACTTGGGGCGAAATATATTTCCAAGTACACTGGCCTTGAAAATTACTTAAAAGAAAACTGAATCAGATTTCAAGACCTTACTTCCCTTACAGAAAACCATTACTAAATCCTGGTTATATCAGTTACCATGCTCAAGATTAGCATGTACATGTACACATACACACCCATTTAATTACCACTGCTCTTGTCTGAGTAAGCATCAGGTTTTCACTGAAGTCCCTAATGGTTTTCTGCACTGGAACTAATAGTGTAGACAGGAGATTCAGGAACCTCGGTAGGTCGATTCTATCTAAATTTAAGATGTAAATTCTGCTTGCACTCCAGTTTTTGCCGCCAAGCCATCTGACCCAAGTCTCGTGGGGAACGCAGTCCTAAGCCATTGCATTACAGACATCGCTCCTTAGCGTATTGTTTTGACAGCAGCATAGAAGATATGGAGATTAGAAAGCTTTAAGGTTCCATATAATTAGGACAAGTAAGAAGAAGCTGCCACTGAAACAGATGGGATGGAAGGAAAAAATGCCACCTTAGTACCAAGTTTGCTAGCAAAAGTAGTTGAATCTGCAAAGTTTTGTCTTGTTAGTAGTACTGACTGCTGCAAAAAGAGGAAAAGGTATTTCTGAACGCTGCCATTATCCTGAACGCTTAAGATAGTATAGAACATACGTTTTCAGGTTATAAAACAGCCATGCAAGTCAAAAGGACAGTTGTATAACAGAAGTTATAGTTAAACTACTTGGACTTAGAAGCTGCATTTCATAGTAAGGTCAGTCACGCACATTGTTGCTGGTTTATTTTTTTTTTTACTGTGAATGCAATACAGCCCTTCATATTAAGATAGATATAGCTTGTATCTTTTTCAATGTAATGATTTGGATCATTATTTCATAATCTTACTATAACCCACCTTGCCCTTATCTAATTCTCCTGTTTGCTAGAAAACTAAAGTAGTATTTTACTTTGGTCTTCACTTATTTTCACTCTTTGCAAAATAAGTCCCGCTTCCTTATAGCTAAGAAGTTGTGGCAAGTTTTTGCACAATCCCAGAATACCATGTATTATAAGCCTGGATTTAACATCATTTTTCTTCTGTGCATGTGCAAGGCCTAGTTCATCCTCTCAGAAATCCATGGAGAAAGCAGCCAAACAACAAAATAACCTGCTTGAAATAACATCGGTAAGACCCAGCTACATGGAAAACTCAGCTTCTGACTGTGCAGAAACCATCAAAATATTTACAACATTTTGTCAGATACAGAAAAGAGACTTAGCAAAGGATGACGTTTGAACCTATAAGCATTAAAAAGGCACGAAGCATAGAAGCCTGAACACTATTACAGCAGTTAATACAGAACTGCTTGTGTTCTGTGTATTTAATGACATCCCATGCCATTTTGAATATTTTATCAGCAACACTATGACAGCTGTAGCACCATCGCATGAGAAAAAGGCAATGGAAGCAATAAAATTTCTTGCAGAGCTGTGAATTCTTACAGCTATTGGAAGCAACAGAACAACATGCATGAAAGTGCAAAGCATTTAGCAAATGAAAACAACAGCATAAGTATGATTTTTTTTTTTAAATAAAGTCTGCTTGCCTCATAGAAAAAAATGGACATATAAAAGCTTTCTCAGCTCTTCTGGAGGAGAGCAATGATAAAGACAGTATGCAGTGATTTGTCTCATGCTCAAACCAGAATGCTAATACAGGAGTAATTCATAGTTCAGAAGAAAAGTAATCCTGCACTGTAAGACATGATGGATGACTACACCTAGGAGATGGACCACTAGAGAAAGAAAAGAATCTCAAAGGCTACATTGCAGTACAGGAACTAAGAATTAACTGTGCAAAAGTTAAGAGAAGTGGGAATTTGCAATGAAGGCAAGAAGAGAGGTAATAGTGTGTAATGGCAAAGCTCAAGATTTCAAAATACTAAGAACTGACAGTAAGAGACAAAGATTATGGAGGCAAAATACCCTTGCAGAAAATAACAAGCTGGATAGCCCCAATTAAGTGACACAAATCTAAGAATACTTAAAAAGTTTCTTTTGTATAGCTAGGACAGATGATGATGAGCTACTCACAATCACACACACTAATACTAAAGAGAGTGTCGAGTGTCCATAAAATGAAAGTGGTAGTAATATACATTTGCTAGGTTATATGAATTCTATTCTCTTATGGTTCAGATGGTCTTGTATCGATCAAATAAAGGAATCTCAGACTCGATGGAAAAATGAAAGCATAGAAAGAAGCATTAGAACACTATCTCCAGTATTGAAAAATATGAAAATTGAGTTTGAATTCAAAAGTGAAATAAATATGGCAATTATAAACTTAAATGTGATGTCTTACATTTGTGCATATTCTACTGAAGAACATATATGTTCACAAAAGAGTATCTTCTACCTAATCAAGAAATATGCTTGGGTATAGAGGGCACTTTTGAAACAGCTGACAGTAAAAAAGAACTAAAATCGGAGTATCTGCATGTATGTGGGAATTTCACTATCGAACAATTTTCTCCGATCCCAAGATTCCACTGCATACCAACAGTTAAACTCAGGAGTCTGTACTGATGCCTCATTTCAGAAATTGCAAGGTTAAAAATGAATATTTTAAAATGGTAAAACAAAACTCACAATTCCAACTGCCTGAAAAAGTGAACCATCATGTTCCATTTTTCGTTTTCTCTGAGCATTATGCAAAGCTAGCATCTTTGGATTTAGTTCTTCATCCATTGCAGTAGATCTAAGAAAAATTGATTCAGGCTGTTAAGACGTTTCTACTATCCTCAAGCCATTCTTCTTTTGTGGACACTTATATACAATATCACAGAACTGAATTTATGAACTATACTACTTTTCTTTCATAATCAACTCATTTCAACAATCATTGTCTATGAGCATAGCAAATGTTAGCTTTTAATCTTGCTGTGAAGCTCAGAATGAGTTATAACAAAAATTTTAATGTCTTTGCAGAAAAAAAAGCATAAAAGTTCAGCAATTCACTTTCAACAGGAAGAAGGGAGGGAAGGGTGAGGAAAAGTCTATTCTGAATATTTCTATGTACAGATAAATCTTCTATGTATCAAAAGCGTGATGTTTGACTTTGTAGAGTTTTCTATCATGATAAATATCTACTACATATGCCACAGTCCATCATTATGAAATACAGCTCATTTTAAAAGCAACAAATGTAGCACAGACTGTAGTCGCCTCTTACCTCATAACGAAGTGGACAAGAAAAGCACCAGAAATATTGTGTGGGTATAACTACTTGTAAATTGCCTACTGCATTCTTTTAAAAAGGCTGCATGTCAGATACAAGAGCAGAACAAAATTATGAATACAGTTTGCATATAGTAGCTGCCTATGACATAAGATGTTTATGCAAGAGCTACTGTGAAATTAACTTCAGCGAAGCTTACTATAAAAAAAAAAACCCAAACTTGTTTGAAATGTCCAAATTTAAATGTATCAATTTCTACTTTGAAGTAGAATGCCGAAGACAACATAAAACACTTGGCAGTATTTAAAAGTGTATTATATCTAACTTCTTGAACAGATACTAGGGCTTAAGCTTTGCTTTTAGAATACCTTTTATTCAGAGTGACTGTTAGCAAACCAGGCGCTCCTGGACAAGATTTTTCGGTCTGATCCAATGTTCCTTTTCCCGCTCTGATTGGAGACGCAGTTCGACTCCTGTTCCCCCCGTAAGGTGATGCTGGGGCACTACTCGTTTCATTGATTATGTGGACAGGAGATGAAGGGACAATTAGTGTCTTCACATCATCCACATGTTCTGTCACTGGTTTTATTTCATCAGCAGTACTTGATGGTGTCTGAGTCTGCTGAAATATGGTAATGGTGGCTGCATTTTGAGAGCCGGAAGAACTGCTTTCCAGCGGAGATAGCTGATCAAAGGATCGCAACTGGAAGTCATCATCCATTGGGATGTAAGGAGCCAACATCTCCAAATCTAAATCAGTTTCCTGGAAAAGAGGGGAGGTAAAAATTATAAATATGTAAAAACATCTCAGCTATGACTTCATGGCTTCATTAAGGCTCTTTCTTTTACCAAATCCTTACAAATTTTTTTGCAGTTTATTTTAATAAAAATATTACATAAAAGAGGAAGGAGGTTCCTGAAGACATTCTAAGAGAAGGAGAAGCACATTGAGAATAAGTATTAAGATGATACAGAATTTTAAGTTAATGTACATTACCTGAGTAGAGAATGGATTTTTTGCCTCTGTATCTATCGCAAAGAGTTTCTCCACTAGTTCCAGTTTGAATTCATTAGCCATATCATTATCCACATCAAAGCAGTAGTCGTTGGGACTACTGGGCTGTGAAAACATTTTGAGCATAGTTTTAGGTTTCTGTCGTTACATCATTTTGCATTGTATCTACAGATTCTCTGAAAAATGTTCTAATGTAAAAAGTAACTTAAAGCTAGAGTTGCACAAAATTGAAGTGGGAAAGGAAAACACTTACATTTGTCAGTATACATTCAAATTTACCCGACCTGGGAAGCACGCAATTAGTTGGAATCTGGAAACAGCCTCTACAGTAATTCACTGCAACTAATTTGCTGTTTACAGAAGTTGTCTCTGAACCGTTCTTTTCTAGAAAGACCAATCCCAAGCTCTCCTTATTTCTATCAGGTGGTATTGCATGCGTTTGCAAGACTCACTTTAATGAAAAGATAATTCTTAGTATGAAAATTTATCTTCTTCCTCAGATCATGGCGTGAGCTTAACAAAGTCACAACTTAGAAATAATTTTTAATTCCTGTCTTGGCTGCATCCTTAACCAGATTTGCTCCACAAGGCCCAACAGCACATACATTTTAATGACAGCATATCCAAATTACGTAACTAACCTCAGGTGAACTTTGGCTGGTACTTGCATCAGAAGGGCTGGTTGGTTGCTCTTGCACCTGAGGCATGGTAAAAGAAAGTTCGAGTGGCTCTGCGTTTGGCTCCAGCTTTAATACAACTTCTCTATTGAGTGCAGGATCAGCATTGCTACGAAGCGGCTTTGTAGTTTCAGAGGCAGGTAGTGGGGACATTGCCATACTTATATTCTGCAATTTCTCACTGGATGAGGGGAGCATTACATCATTATACAAAGGAACTTCATCACATTGTTGTTCATCAGACTCTATAAAAATTAAAAGAAACCATCAACCTAAGTAACAATACTGAGCCTGTCTACGGACCTCATTAAATTTGAACAGCAGCTGAAATACCACTAGGCAAGTGATACGGGGAGGTTATTTTTCGAAATTTACTGTAAAATGCTAACTTTACTAATTAGCATGCTCTCCAATTTAAACACACACCCACCATTACTGCTGAAATCTAGAGAGATAATTGTGTCTCCAGCAGCTGGGGCCAGCACAGTTAAAGCATCTGGTTCCTGTTTAAGTTTTTCAAAAAGGCTGTTGGTATCATCCAGGTCATCTTTGCTGAATATTTTGGTCATTTTCATATCGGGAGACTCCACTGGTTTCAGCATACACTCAGTTTGTCCAAGGGAAAAAATCAAGTCCTTCTGAACAATTCCACTATCAGAGAGAGAGGAAGATGACTGTTAAAGAAGCTAAAAGGAATAAATTTGGGCTTAACAGTTGCCACAAAAAACCAAACCAAACCAAAAAAACCCACACACAAAGCCAAAAAAACCACACACCCGCCACCCCACCCCCCCCCCCAAAAAAAAAAAAAAACCCAAGACAAACCCACACACACCACACCACAAAATTACCAGGATAGGAGCTTTAAGAATTCTTTTTTCCTTACTCATTCTTTCCTCAAATGTAATAGACAAAGCAAGCACTAATTGTGGTGTCATCAAAAAGGTTGGACGGGGCTCTGAGCAATCTAGTCGAAGATGTCCCTGCCCATGGCAGGGAGGTTGGACTACATGACCTTTAAAGGTCCCTTCTATCCCAAACTATTCTATGATTCCACGATATAACAAAAAGTAACAAAAATAAACATGCTTTTCTGAAAGCATTGAGAAAGTAAGGAAAAAAAAAAGTTAGACATTTGCTAAAACACTTTGTTTTAAATGAATGTACAGTATGTTGATAGATTGATACTGGTACATTTGCTAAAGTTTTGAAAAAATAATTTAGGACTGTTATACTGTTGCAGAAAAACAGTCAAGTCGTCTGCCTTCAGTTGAAGCTTTCAATCAAAAGAGTAATTCTAAGGAAGAAAAAGATAAATGGGATTAAAGCAGACACCATTACTGCTGCTCTGACTCCATGACTAGAAGTTATTAGTGAAATTAACTGCTCCAGACTGCAGTCTGGATTAGAGAGTTGTCTAAAATGCACACAAATTCTCAAATGCTTCCATCACAACAGTCCAGAGGAGGCTGGCCCTATTCTCATTTGCCTGCAAGAGATCTTCCCACTGCCATCACTAGATCAAAAAAGTGTTTTGTTTTCAATACAACTCCTAATCCTAGGACTGGCAGTGTTCTAAGCAAAAATTTCACTGGTAGGAAAAATAGTAACATCATAACATATTCAACAGGGGACCACATTCTCAGTTGAAAAAAAAGACGTAATGCCATCAGTATTTGACTTCATCTTCAATAAAAATGATGACAAAGAATAGCGATGGCCAGTCGACTTACCTCAACACATAGTTTACACACACTATGCACTGTGGCTGAGAATTCTTAGTGTTGTATATAACAGTTGCTTGAGTTTCAACCCAGACATAGCCACCTTGTTTAGCAAGCATTCTGTACTGTCCTGTTGTCACCTGCCCTTTTGTGAACACTAAAAGCAGAAAGGATACTAGCTTTAATTACAGGCAGAAAAAACTGAAACCATTTAAGATAAGTATTCACTGCAGATTCATTTCTGCAATTAAAAGAAAGCCCTTGTTCTTCTGCTGCTTTCCCCCGGTGCTGCATCTCATCTCTTGTAGTTGGAGGGCTTTAAATACATCTTTTCACTTACTATCGTGGTGTGTTTTGGTCAGATGATCAGAATCCAGCGCATGATAGTACTCATAGATTGAGCGACCCAGGAGTTCCTCTGGCTCATACCCCATCAACTCTGTAATTCTTTAAAACAAGGGGAAAAAATTGCTAAGTAAAAGCAGATGTGGAGTAGCATAAATACTAGAGCATTTGGATGCTTGCATATCTAGAAAAATCCTAAGAGTCCCTTCCATACACATTAGCAGCAATTTTGGTTTATTGGGAGTTTTCTTTTTTTTTATGCTTCTTTAAAAGAGAAATTTGAGCAGGCATAGGATCTTACTTCTCATTGAATATTTATATATCATGTCCTGTGGTGGACAGAATTAAGTAAATCCCTACTTTCTGGACTTTTTTTTTTTGCCTTAAAGGTAGACAGCTACTTATGGACTAGCATATTCAGCTTACACAAATATGAGAATTTAATAAAATAAAAGATATGCTTCAATAGTTTTAAATCTGCAACTATAAGAAATTAGGAATCAGATTTATTCTTCCCACTGTCAACCACTGCCAGCACTTAAAGAAAACAGTATTTTCTTCTGCCCCCAGAGGGCAGTGCTAACCAGGGGAACGCATTTATTTTGCCCCATTCTACATGCAGAATGTGACCAAATAAGTACCTTTTATGTGACACCATCAGTCCTAGAAAGGTAAAGTTACTGCAGAAGACAGAAAATAACCTGCACTAACATCTCTTTGCATCTAACTGCAGCAACTAAGTTGAAGTTCGGTTTTGTTATAAAGAAAAGGAAACAGGCAGTAACAAATAATACCCAATTAAAAACACAAAGAAACCCCGAACAAACAAACCCCAAACAACAAAAAACCTCAGGCAAATTATTTCCTTCACTTCTGTTTTTCAATTTGTCAAGCTAAGTTTCCGGAGGATAGTAAGAGCAGTCTTATGTATTTGAATACATCCATGATTTGTACCAGAACACAAAATCTCATTTCCAACAGCAGATGTATTGTATTAGAAGTACAGCTGAACTTCTGTGGGTTTTTTGGACTACAGAAAGCAGACACGGATCTCTTGAGGAAGGCAGAGAGGGGAAGTGGTAGCAATAAAATGCATCTGACCAGTATTACAGACACAGTCTTTGCAGTCACCAAAATGCACCACCATCTTTGACAAACTTAAAATCCTTCCTGTTTTTTCACTATCCAAAAGTATCTTCTCATTTCAGTTTAATTGCTGCCACTACACTAAAGACCAGTTTCAACAGGCAGCTAATTGCAGGCAAAGGATTTATTCCAAAGTAATAACCCTGCACCCTCCTCAGATTTAAAAATCTGGCTTTTAAATAAGACATCCTCATCAGTTAGTAAAAGCCAAAGCATCCCAGTGACGATTCCATTGCACAGATGAATCAAGTTAACAAGTAAGACTACATAAATGTATAAGGCTAACATTAGCCAACATGTAACAACCCTGCAAATCCTTCAAATGAATTCATTTGTTAGGTACCAAATATGTATTACCTTTCATCACAATAGGAAAATTTCATATCCAGACTGTGACGACTGAGGAACGTTTTACTGTCCAAGGGCACCTCAATGTTTGATGGATGAGGAATAGGTTCACAGATCAACACCAGACACGTCATGGGAGGCTTTTTGTAGCCACAGTGAGTTTGATTACCGCACGTGTCGTATACACGAATGTGTCCAGTGCAGTGCAGTACCTATGGGAAAGTTGCATTTTAAAAAGAGACCATGTTCTTGTCTGTCAGACAACACAATCATATTTCCATCAGCACGCCCGGCGCGAAGTCCTTCCCCTCCCCACCCCTCGATGTGATAGCAACAGCAGAAAGGCAGTAGTGCTTTCAAATGGATGGCTAAAGGAGAACGGCAGTTCTCCTCCTCACGCTACGCAGACTGTGATGAGTACACAGGCTGCCAACTCTTTCCTCTTGGGCACTGGCTGAAGCAGCACGAAACATTTCTGCATTTCTGTGAACAGTTCTTCTGAAAGTTACATTAATGACGACACTGATAAGCACTGATATTGCCTCAGCAAACGGTATCTTACTATTTAAATTTGAAAGTTATGGTAATAGTAGCAACCTCCATTTTAGATCTTCTGCAGAAGTGATATTAAAGATCAAATATATTCTTCAAGAGACAAGAAGTTTTGCATTTTGTGGGGGTAACCACTCTAAAGTAGAAATTGTTCACAGACAGCAGCAAAGAAGAAAGAAGTTGTTTGATCCAGAATAACTAAATCTAAGTTATAAAAGACAATTGTGAGCCATAATACCACTCGATACAGTAAAAGGTTACTTTTTATCCAGAGGAGAAAATGCATTCACTGCAGAAAGTTATCAGGCTGGGCTCTTTTTGTTCCAACTGTTACAAAAGGGATAGCCAGCAGCTTCAGAAAGAATGGTATTGAAATCCTTCAGAGAGACCTCAACTGTCACATTTACAGCATCAAATCAAAAGAAATCAGGTATCAGCATAAGTGGTGTCAAATATTTTTTTCTCAGAGGAGGTGGCTTTATGCAAACATATTCAGTAATTATACTCTCTAGTAAGTAAATTACCTCTAATTTAACATGGAGAATTAATTTTAAAAGTTTTGAAAAACTAATTTTAAAACATTGTTTCAGTTACATCCGTGATGTATTCAGCACTAAAATTCAGCATATTGAAGCACAATCACTAAATTAGTTAAGTACTTAGTGAAACTCAAGCTCATTACATGAAGTAAAATGTTGAAATATAGTGTTATGACATCTGAAGAGGAAGCTGCCAAACTACGTAAGTATTTCTTTGCATTAGTTACCTTCCACGTAGCAGACTTTATATTCACTGTTCTTCCCCTGCTAGTCAGTGTACACTTCATTCTGAGAAAAAAGCTGCGCTCCGTGTTTTGCTCTTTGCCCTTTTTCACAGGACCTAGCAAAAGCAAACCAATTCTTAAGCTCTTGGATCATCTTCCAAAGGCATAAAAAAAAAAAAACCATGTTATAGTACCCTAAGACTAGGGGAAGACCGAAAAAATAAATTTAAAAAATTGATAAACCTAACAGCACTTTCAATAATAACACATTTCAGAATGAGTTTTACTGTGAGGCAGAATGAGGTAGGCAAAAAACTGAAGTTTCAATGTTCAGTATCGTGTTTGTAGCCAACTCCACACTCCCAGATTTCAGGAAAAAGGGGTGGGGAAAAAGACAGACTGATTGAAAATTTAATGTATTTTAAAACTGTGACAGAGGACAAGAAAATTGTGTGCAGAATAAGAAGCAGTTGAGTTGGTTTCCATTAAAATGCATCACTAACTCATTGTGGGAAAGTTCAAATCAAATATGTTTTGGGCCTGTAGCTCTTCAGGACTGCAGTATTTTAAGTTTTTCAATTCAGAATTAACAACTCTGCTGTTTACATGCATCCAAATATTTCCACAGTGATTTACACTCTTAGAGTAAACAGGAACCGAGCTTTTAAACACATTATTAACATTCTTGGGGGGAAAAAAGTCAAGAAATCCTAATACAAATTAACATTAGCAGCACTAATTTTTTAGCCTTACTTGCTAACAGCAGGCTTTAAGTTAAGTTTTTGCCTTTTACAGGGGAGAACCTTTCAGAGTCGATTACTAGCTAGGCTATTCTGGGCAAAGAAACTGATCCTATCAGGAGAGCTGCAAGC
Organism: Calonectris borealis; assembly: GCF_964195595.1. Taxonomy (NCBI): domain Eukaryota; kingdom Metazoa; phylum Chordata; class Aves; order Procellariiformes; family Procellariidae; genus Calonectris; species Calonectris borealis. The sequence goes on along the minus strand of NC_134316.1, from coordinate 7,822,499 downwards.
AGCTTGCTGTGCGTGGAAGATGGAAATAAAGCACCTAGGATAAGGAGCAGTGGAAGAGCAAGTTTGCCGAGGTGTCCTAAGGAGTTAGGACCACATCATGGCAGAGGGTGGAACTTTAGAACATGTGAGCTTACTTCTGATACAAGTTTATACAATAATTTTCTCTCACCCTCCACAGACAATAGTAGCTGTGAAATTCTTCATGGTGGCTTGCGCTGCAACTACTAGTTTGACAAAATTCATTAGAAAAACGTTAAAGCCCCTCTGCTACATTGTCTATTGCTTCTAGCAGAGGCGAAGACTAACAGGGACAAGCCTACTTTATGCCAATCAAAATATCCTCAATAAGCAGTGGGGGAGGGAAAAATAAAAAGCAGAGTTCAGAGAAGCAGCCAAAACTTATTTAATTCAGTATGTTTTTAAAAGAGTTAAACCAATCTAGAAATTCATAGTTGAAGATCACACAATGTTATTGTAACCAAGTCCTGATGCTTAAGGCTCTGCTTTAAGAAGCAACTGTAAAAGATGGAGCAACTTTCTCAATTCTGATTCAGCATTGGACATTATATTTAAAATCACCAGCTTGGAAAGTTTAAAAAGCAACTTCATAAAAATCAGAATGCAGTTCAGTTTCTGCCAATCACATTTATATTCATTTGCACCTGTACAATCCCAAAGGGAAGTATTTAATACTCAATTCAAAACCAAAATAATTCCACTGATGTAAGAGCTGCAGTAGAATGCAACCTGGGAATACTAATAAATATAAAAATGTACTATTATTACTGTAATTTAGACTTTTGTCTGCCAACTTAATTTGCGAAACAGACTTTGTAATAATGCTTTCCAGACATCTTACTCCAGTCTGGTCAATTTAGACACACTAGAGTTGGTTTGCATGAAACTCAGTAATACGACATTTTTAAGAATAAGCTTTTGCAACAAGACCAGTTTTTACACTGCCATAGTGAAGTCGTTTCCACACACCCCCCCCCCAAGACGCATTACTGTATTCCAAGGGCGGGGGTAAGTCTAGTCTAGCCTTAGAAACGTACTTCAATACTAAGGGCAAACAAGTTTAGAAAATGCTTACAAAATCAAAGTCAGGGCCCTTAATCCTATGATATCTTATCAGATCTCTTCCACCGAATTAAATAGAATGACAACATAAAAGACCTCTGATTTACAGTGCTACACGAAAGCAGAGGTCAGGCTTGGTAGTTTATCAGTATCTAGATTCAGACTCCATATAACCCCTGTTTGATGAAACAGGAATTGGAAACGTCAGATTTTAGGCTTCTAACAACTGAGTAGAGCAGATCTGTTTGGAGGCATGCAGGCTGCCAAGTCTTTATAGTCATTAACAAACCTTTAGAAGACATAAAAGCAGTAATTCATGGGCATTTGTTAAATTCAAAAGCATACAGAATAAGTAAACATGGTGTTCTACTCCCTCGGACAGAGAAAAAAAGAGTCAGAAATCTGTGAAAAGATACCAATTTCATGCACCAATTAAAAGGTGCAGAGAAGCATCAATCCCAAAGCCCTTTTTGGGGCTGTCCAAGTATTCCCCGATTAGTTTTTCAGTGTCCTAAATATAGTATCTTTTTTGTGTCTTAAGTACACCACCACAGATTTCTGGAAGAAAGCATTTGCTTTTAAGTTGTCCTGGAAAGGCAAGCCCAGACCAAGACAAATGTGCCAATTTAACTTCTCCATATCCTTCTATAGCAATCGCTTAAGATCATTCTCATTCAACCTACCTCTAATTTTATTCCTATAGGCACGCTAATTCTTTCCATCTTCAATAACTCCGTTTTAGTTATTAATTTTGTTTTACATTAAAGAGTACTAATGAAGTCTCATCTCTCCTACAGTTAGGATACTGCTAAAACATTTTGGTTACTTCTGTTGTTAGTATCTCTGAACAAGGTTTATTTTGAGATTTAAGCAGCAAAACATACTAGTTTGTTCTCTCAACATCTTTTTCTGGCAGATATTCAACTGCACTAATGCCAACAGAAACTATCCATAAGGAAATTAAATTGATTTTTTTCTTTCTTCTCACCATTTCTATGCGTAAGCATTTCTCTCAGCTCTTCATGGTCACATGGATGAGTGAAGTCAAATACACTGTGCCCCGTCAACTCAAACTGCAAAAAATAAAAGGTATACGGGTGTCTAACTTTACATATACAAAAATGTAACAACTTTTACAGATTTGAAACAGTCTTAGGAAATGTCAGTGTTTCACCTGAGTGAGTCCCATACACTTGTTCACGTTTTCAGACATGTAAATCATGTCCCCATCTTCGGACAGAACCATGACAAATCCATCAAGAGCTTTCAAGTAGAAACAGTTCAGTTCCCTCTCCATTTTGGCTTCTGTCTCCAGCTCACCTACAAGGAGCCACACATTTTCGTTTAAGTAAACATCAGCCATTCTTCACTTACCATCAGGAATGACTTCTGGCACCAGTCTGCAAGGAGTCAATCTTGCAAGACTGTTCAAACCCAGTATAATTCACTTAGATAAGTGATCAATTAAATTCTTCAAGCTCTACTAATGCTATCACAAATCACAGAAAATCAGAGTGAGGTTAAACCTCCGTGGTTTTATGCATAAATCAATAAACCTTCCAACTTAAGGAAAAAGTCTACGTGGCAAAAATACTACCATTTACCTCAAAAAGGCATTACAAACATTTCTCAGGGGCTTCCTAGGAGGCATTTCAGGCTATGGCTACCAAAGTTACTCCTCCATACGGTATAGGTAGGCATGCATGAGTACAAATAACCAGTACAGCATCCATGGCATGCTACACAGATACTGGTTCATAAGCTAACTCATACTGCTGTAGTTGCATGGGAAGGTGTACTGCAGAGACGGACATATCCTCAGCTAACTTCACCTTCAGTGGAGTACAAATTACAAAAAAATTCCTTGCCATTTATATTAAGGAGAAACACCTACAGTTAGCTAAGCCAGCCTTGCACCAGCTACCTACAGTTAGTAAAGCACAGTTGTAGCAACCAACTCAAGGGGAAAAAAGAGGGTTAAATGAAAGAAATTAACTTTGGGAGAAGGGTCAAATAGCTGAGACTGAAAACGGCACTATGGTTGTGATGAGCCAACTGAGATGATCAGAACAGAAAGGGAAAAACAAAGTCCGTTGCACAGTGGCTGCATTTTTCCTGTGCCATCACCAACAGTCCATTTCTACTGTAAGGTCTTCCACTTTTCTGTAGAAAAGATGCAACTATTAATGTATTTATTTAACTGCTGACAGATTTGAAAAATAGCTTCTTCCTCAATATACCTCCAGCCCCTTTTCCAGATTCTGCTACGTTATTCGCTTACCAGCATCTAGCAGCTTTCTCATGCGCAAGTAGCTGATGGTCAGTCTCATAATGGATGCCTTGTCCAGGTGTGCGCTCACGGTGTGGGGCAGGGGCAGCTGATGAGCAAGCTCGTAGAATACTTCCGATTCCTTGCTCCTTCGGCACCGGGCTGCATCTCTTGACTTCTCTTTTCTGCGTTCCGAGCTAATCCTATATAAACAAAGTTTGGGGTTAATATAGGAAATGGAGCTCTCTGCGCAAGTTAAATTTGAAACTAAGCTGCCCAGTAGCCAATTAACCAGTTATCGAAGTTGAATAATTTAAAACCTCAGTTTAAAAGTGTAAATGTAATTCTGTGTATAGAGTTCTGCCGCAGTTAGGCTCTGCCAGAACTAAATTCAAACCCACAGTCTTCCAACAAGATCAGTTCTTCAGACATCTACGTACTCAGAACTGTTCCTCAAATGCTTATCTCGTACCTTGACTGCTGCCTCTCTAGCCTCCAAATGCTGTTTCCTTCCTCTTCCTAACCCCTTAAGTCCATCCAAAATACTACAGTGTAAGTTATTTCCAGCTTGATGCTCGAGTAGTATCGTGTACATTCTCCAAGTTCTTCCCTTTTTACCATCCTTACAAAGCCCACCTAACGGGTCAGATAAGCAAGGATATTGATTTAGCATGAGGTGTCCTGCTTTTCAAGTGATCCAAAAAGTCTCCTTCCCAGCTCTTTCTCCAGTATAGCCCCTTCCATAGTCTCCCCTATAATGGAAAACTCCAGCTGTTAAGAAGTTGCCTCATTCTCCTTCCATTGCCTCCGTTAGACTTGCCTCCCCCAGCACGCATGAAGTAAAGGACAGGTCACTAAGAGCAAGCACCGAAACAACTGAGACTTTCCGTCAGTCGGTAACACGGATAATACTCCCTTTTTCCAGTACCACACCAGTTCACGTTTGTCTCATGCGTCTGTCACAGGAGTTTTGAACTAAGCATTTTGAGACGGGAGCTCCAAATTTTTCTTGCGTTTGAACAAGAACTCAATGCTGCTGTGGTCCCCGAGGAAATTATGCCACTGCAGTTAAATGTGCTTTTATTTTTAAATGGACGATACAAAAGCATACGGTATTATTGTCTATTTTTCTTTTTACACATTTATGTCTTCTGAAGGCACCCTATCTTCATTTTGCATACACAAGGCAGTTGCACTAATCTGTAGGATCCCCTTTTTTCCATTGACTTACATGAAAGTTGTAAGATAAACATATGCCTATAAACACTGCTTTTATAATTCAAAGTTGCATGCCTTTTAACATTACCGTAAAGAGATTAAGTGTCACTAGTTGAAAAAGACAGAAAATAAACCACTGCATTATTTACTACCAACAGTTTAGGAATTACATTTTCAAATTTCACTGGATTTAAAAGTCACACTCTATCACTGCCAAATTCACGTTGCTAAGTCTGCAAATCTGTGCAAAAAACACTTTTTAATTAGCACACATCTTCTGAGAGGTACCACAAATGATAGAGGAAAGCTATTCACAAGCTGATATTGCCTGGGAAATAGTGAACCAGATTTAAAGTAAGTAGTGAAATACATACCCAGAGGAACACGTTTTCAGTCCTTTACCTGATGTGCTACCCACAATAGCCAAAAACCTGCCTAGTTTGTGCAAAAACATGCAAGTGACAATACTATTAAGACTGACGTTGGAAGCATGAATGCCTTGAAAGACAGTTTAACAAGCTCTGATAAAGACAAAGTAAGCCATCAGAATTTCTTCTGTGATTACCTTCATTCTTCCAACTTCATAAAACTGTATGGCGTCCCAATCTGTCCCCGCTCCCCACATCCTCTCCTCCTACCCCCTGCCACTGCCAGCAGAAGAAAGCACTAAGAGCTCGATTTTCAGAAACGTAAGTTTTATAAAAGCTAAGAATAGGATTGTATTTTCTCCTTTGGTGGCAAAATCAGGCTACTAGATCACAGAAATGCTATTTCTATGTAATGAGGTAATGAGAAACATTAATAAATCAACATAATAGTAATGGAGATCTTTGGAAAACTAACTTATGGTTATTATAGTAGTAAAAAATTCCAGACATACAATAGTTCTATTGGTTTCTGTGAATATAAGCTTATGTTCCTCAGAAGGGTAGCCTAAAATATCTGATAATATTTGCCATCTTGCAGATTTTTTCACATTCAATTTCCCCGTGACAACAGATGTTCCTGCTCTAGTCACGGATACCTTGGTCTGAGAAGCTTGAGGCTCCTGACATACAGGTATAACCAGAAACAGCCATTATGAGAAGTCTGACCTTTAACAATACTGAAAAAATATTTTAGCTATGTAACCTGATTGATTAAACATTTCTTGCTGAAGACAGGCCTCAAGAACCTTTTCTCTTGGTGGAAAACTAAGGGTGGAGGTGAAAAACCATCTGGATTCTCCTGTCCGCTTTCTTGGACCAGATTTCACTGACAAAGGTAAAACAAGTAATTATGCTGCCTTAGACAGATTCACCTTTATACCTCTGATTTTTCTTAGTTAGCTACTCATTCAAGATCCCTTCACCTGCAGAAATTTCCTCCTGCAACAGAAACTCAAGGGAGAATTACTGCAAGTAATTGGTTTCCACCTGCCTAGATGCCTCCAGTTTTGTCACGGCTTCCTTTTCAACTGCAGACACTCTTAAGTTAAAAACCTCATGCTTCCGCAATAATGCTGTGCACTTCAAGTCGTCAAGCAAGAGATTAAAATAGACGCTAACCTCACAAGTTGCGATTTCAGCTCTTTCCCTTGTATTTTCTTTCTGAAAGCTTAATGTTCATGAAAAGATTTCAGCTAGTTCCTAGTTTTTTGCCTGGTTTTAGCATGCTTAGCAGCAGACTTCAACATAAACAAGTCAAAACTTCTCACAACCATTGAATTATTAATTAACGACTGAAACGCTGCTCAAATCAAGCTCACAGCGCTGCCGTTAAAAATTAATCCTGGAGTAAGAGAATCAAGTGCTGCCTGCTGGAGCGCTGCCTGACTTTGCGACGGGCAAAATTCAAGGAAAAGTGCAATGTTGGTACCAACCGGTGCTGTCCGAGTGGCAGAGTCTCCTCTCCCTCTTACCAGGCATTTCCTTTCTAGAAAGGCTACTACTGTAGATAGATATTTAAGCTGTACAGCACAACCATTTGCTATTTTTAGCTGCTGTTTAAAACTAACCTGTAACCAATCTGAGTAAAACCCAGCAATTTAAATAGGAAGATTAACTACCAGCTTCAAAGAGCGTTTCTTTAATGGATCAAATTAATAGGGAAAAAGGTCTTTCACAAATGAGGTTTAATTACCAAGTGAAGTCAGAGTTGCCTCAACATGGGATGCCACCAAATAAAAAAAAGCAAAAAAATAAAAATCCTTTACTGTTGCAACTACTCTAAGCTTTGTTACTTACTGTTGCATAAAGTAAATGAAAAAAAACACACACAATCAGCGTGCCCACAAATGTCTGTGTAGTCCATTAAAGGATGCTGAATTCCTGTAAAGAAAATCTATGTCCTAAGCGAGCTCTCTCTCAACTAGGGAAAAACAATGGAGCTCAAGGAAAAAGACTTTAAACAGCAAGATGTAAACTGCCAGAGTCAGCTTAAATAAATAATATCATTTAAGAGAGATTTTCAGAACTGCCCATGTGTAAAACTCATGGTCTTCACAACAGAAATACCATTCTGTAGAGACAACAGGAACCCGAGCTCCATATAAAACAAACCCCAAACTTAAGAGCTGTATTGCAACCTTCTGCTATCAGTCTTGCATGAAAGAAAAACACCTAAAGACTCAGAAGAAAATCCCAGCTGAAGAGTGGATTATACGTGCAATGAAAATATCAGAAACGCCGGCGCTAGACAGGAAATTGCATGCATTTTCAGGTACGATGTTTCCTGCACAATTTCAGTGCCAGACACTCATTTCCATTTTGTATTTCTGCCACCAGAATACAGAAGCAGAGAGCAATCCAAAGCAGGTTATGCATCATAGCTCACAGAAAGCAGTGTTTCACTGACAGTTTTAAACCCAACATGAGGCACTTTTTATATAAGAGATGTTTACACACAATAGCTAAATAAACATCTGAGTTCCAAAAGACATTTGAGTTAGAGACCCAGAGCAAAAAGGTATTTCACCACCAGGATTCACTGCAACTGAACCGAGAGCTCAGCTGAAGGATATTATCCAGGCTCCCACTCACTTCCTCAAATCAAAAAGGCTTTAAAATACAGCAAGGTGAATATAAACAAAGTTTTACAGCAAACAAGAATTGGCCCAACAGCCTTCAGAACAAAGCACGCCAGCAGCAATCCCAGTTACAGATGTTAAAATGGCCTCTCTACTCAAATGTAGAACTCCTGTCATTATGGTCATATGAACCATTTCGGCCAGAGCGCCTCTCAAACAATATATTGTTCCCCATACGATCCCAAAGACCAGTCCGCCTACCAATGCATATTTCTACAAGTGATTCCCCAATTGTTTAAATACAGCCCACAGTTTTCATCTCCTTGGGTGTAAAACAAATCAATGGCCACATTTAAAACTGACTTGTTCCTGCTTATTTACCACTGACAAATAAGACCATAATGAACCCTTGAAAATACCACCAGTAACTGATAAATTTCAGTTAAAAATAACTAGATTAAAAATGGTCAATGGACAGATCTTAAAACATGTATCACATCAACTTTTTCTCCTTCTAGCTTTTTGAATCACCACCCAGTGTTAAGGAAAATTTTACATTGTGTACATAATATTACATTAACACAAGAAATCAGAGGTTTTCCTGTATGATGCTTTACTGCTGTTATCTATTTTCGAGCCTTTCTCCCATTCTAACTTACTCTTTCTCTAATCAGGTAGATTTTGCCCTATAGGTGTTTCCAATTCCTGTGTAAAATAGCTATTCTGCATGTATGTATTAATCCAGGCTCTTCTTTCTTGATCCAGGTTTTGAGAACATTCTAAAAAAATTATAAGCATCTTCTGAGAGCAATTCACATTTTTCTCTTTAGAATTGTCTTCTACAATCAAGTGGCTTTGTATTTATCATGGTATCTGCTCTTAAACAGTTTCATAGAAGTATACCATGTGGAAACAATATAATTCGAATGAACAACGTGCCTCAAAATCTGGTAGCACCTCATTATTGAACTTTAACTAGTTTTCAGTTCTGCCATTAATTCCCATAATTTGCCAGTACAAGATTCAATGTTAGACACAACCTCTCTTCAGACTGTAAAACTAGTATGGGAAATACTAGGCTTAGAAATGGAGTCACAAAGACCATATCCACTATAACACAGCTTCAATTTTTCTTCATTACACAAAAAAAAAAAAAGACGCAGCTATTACAATACAATAATACATTAATAGTATATGTCATCATTATAGTATTGGAACTTAGAAAGTAGACCTGTAAGTGACCTCGTATTTAGCTTTTAAGGTTGAACTCATTCCTGCCGTTGGTACAAAACTTGGTCATCTTTTCACGCCTAGCCTAAACCAGATATTTCTGCCAGCACAGCTGTATGGGACAGAGGTGCAACTCCCAGTTTGCAGTCATACCCCAGCAGAACACCCTAACGCCGGTATCATTACACCAGCGTAACTAGCTGCGTTCATGTGGACCGTCTGAAGAGCTCCACCCTGGGCACGTCCGTGCCGACCGCTCTCACCTACAGCACAGCAAGAAAAGACCGACCAGATACAAGCTCACTTAAAAGGCGCAGACTGCCGAGGAGTATGTTACGACAGAGCTCAACTCTTTTGACTGTGCTGAATATGCAGTGTTGGTTTTTCTTCACTGTTTGTTAGATCTTTATTTTGTCCAGAGTTGCTAGCCACAATACTTACTACATTATTTTTCCATGGAAGGAAGTCTCAGGCAAGCCCAGCGCTTAGCACAGAGAAACTAAACAGTGTAACTCAACTTCCCTAAAGACAACTTCTTATGAAAAATGGGTTTATAACATAAGAGAACACTGCTCAAAATCCAGTTATTTAAATATATGGTGAGCTAATGATGCAAGTATTCTCCCAAAGAAAAACAAAAACAAAACCACCCATCCAAAACCCCTTAAAAAACTCCACCCAAAAACCCAAAGCCCCTCATCTTCCACCTGGCATAGATGGAGAACATGCCAGTTAGCCCCCTTATCCCCTTAAAAATACTTTTTAATTTAAGTTGATCAACTTCGACCAGGGGCAACAGAGCTGTAGTGTTAATGCTATCAAGTCTTGAGATGGACCCGTGCAAATATTGCCCAGAGTCGCAGCCAGCCCCGAAAGCCCCATTCCCTCTCGCTTCCCAGCCCAGCAGTAACATACTTGTCTGGCCTGATCAGCAGCCCAGACCGTCCATCGCTCAGCAGGCAAACCACAAAATAGGTTACAAGTAGGGGCAACTGGGTCCACTACAGTCAGACTTGCGAGGGAGACCCAATCTTTGTGTTTAAAGATGAGAAAACCCAGGTGATGGGGTGGGGAGGAAAGGGGCCAGAGGACCAGCTTCATCTCATGTGCCGGCTTATGGGGCTACTTGTTTCTGGTATCCAAACGCTCCTCCCAATGGTGGGGGAAAAGACATTTCAGACTGCGCTCTCGAACACTTATTGCAAAGTCTGAATTTTCAGTTGAATAGGCAGGCTTTCTGGGAACTGTAATATATTTGCAAATTCATCATAAATTTTACTTTTTCCAAATTGGTTAGGACGTGTGCTCCTTCCTTCTATAGCTGCATTACAGAATTAGGGCAATCTCTCAGCTACCAGTTCAAAATAAACTCGGGGTTACAGCTTTGCCTCTTCTTGCTTTGACATGATTTTCTTTAAGTGTTATTGCCAATTTTGTTTACCAATTCTCCTTATTTTATAGTCTGTGTAGAGAGTTCTTGTGAGGAAAATACCAAACAAAAAACCCACACCCGAATCTCATGTGTAATCACATGCATGTAATTTTCTAGAAGAAAGTCTTGATCATTACGAATTAATGAACATTACAGCCCAGTAATCCAACTCAGGAAAAGAAATCAGAAATTCCTTACATACAGTAAGAAAGATTTAAAAGAGATTTAAATGCAGAAACTAGCATAATACCCAAGCAAAGACATCTCTGTATGTAAACTATTAAAATTCATTCCTTTGTATATACCTCCTAACATAGCAATTTAAACCATTTTCTTTACATGAGGGTAGTTACAGGCATTTTCCATAACTTGACTACCACCAAAAAACCCTAACAAATTGAGAGAGCAAGCAGGCAGTTCAGACTGAATCAGCTACAGCAGCACAAACGTTCCGAGTGAACGCTAAACCCATTGCCGTTTGCAAAATGATACTGGGGAGAGACAGCAGAAGAGAGTCCACTGAGCTACGCGTTAACTTACAAAGTCTTACTATCAAGACCATGAAGTCTGTATAAACAGCCATTTTACAGACAGGTAAATTATGGCACATAAGAGCTGGCAGCAGAGCCTGAAACTCCTGAAGCCAGCACAGGACCACACTGCCAAGATCATCTGTCACCTGGATTTGGCCTTCAGCTGACCTGAAACCCCAACTACCTCCCTGCTTAGAAAGTGTGAGTAGGAACGTAAAAGCTTCCAAAATTAGTATTTCTAATTCAGAACATGGTGAAGTGATTCTGCTGTGTCTTACTACACTGATATTTTACCTTTGCATAGTAATTTACTGTTTTAAAATAACCACATGGCGTACAGTGGTTGTTTCTAAAAAAAATCTAATTTTTTTCAACTAGGTTATTTAGCTTTTTCCTAGAATACAGCATTATTTTTTTTTTTTCTTTTAATTACCTGTGCTCTGCCCTTCAGGATGAAAGATACATGGTAGTTAACTTGTGTTTATTATTACAGAAAAACCACAGCTATTCAAGAGAGATATTTGGACATGGGCTTGACAGAACTAGCCACTAAGTGCTCCTCTCCCTTCAGCCCTCCTGCTTTTGCTTCTACTAAGCTCACAAAAAAAAGATGCAAAACATATCCCTGAGATATCTGTCAGGCTCTCAGTTAACAAGGTTTTAGCTACAAACTGGTCTATCTTCAGACAGATGCAGACTCTTGATAAAGTAACTAATTTTAGTCTAAATCACGGCTTTAAAATATATAATTTATTTTATGTCATTGCATTCAGGTTTTCCAGACTGGAGGCTGGACTTCTTCCCTCACTGCTTCCATCCAAATTCTCATCCCTTCACCTCGCATTCCTCAACTGCTTTCAGTTAACAGGGGTATTTTGTGATCAAAGGTTTTAAGAACTAAAAAAAACAGAACAGAAGTAAGAGATATAAAACTTTTTGTTCTTTAGTCATACAGAAAAATAGAGATCCACAAAGCAGTCAAGAAAAACACTTACAACAATAGCTAGGCCAAAAAGCCTGCAGCTCAACATCCAGTAGATTCAATAGGGTGCAAGGAAAAAGTCCTTTCTGAAGGACTGAGCACCAAATACTCCCGTCCAACTGAATACAACCGAACCACGTAGAGCTTCTCATTTCTTTAGCTTAGCTAGTAGAGGCTGCAGCCTTTATATTTGATGTGGATTACTTCAAGTCTTCTGTTCCTTGGAGCGTATTCCCGTCTCTTCCAACGGATGTGAGCAGGGGCAAACGTAAGGAGGTAAGCCTGTAGTAACCCCCTTTCTAGCATAGCAGTCCATTTACTATTCTCACTTGCGAGCAGCATGAAATAACTTCACAAAAATGGGAGCCTTGGCCTCAAATTCTTTTGCTTCTTGAAATGCAAGAATTTTCATAAAGTAACCCCAATCTATTTTGGGTTAGGATTGACAGTGAAACAACTCATTCTGGTAAACAAAATGGGTCATCTTTTTCAAATAACACTTCCAGGATTATTACAAATTGAGTTGAAAAGGTTATTAAATAAAGTTACTTGGTAAAACCTTCCACTGTTGTAAATATAATAGCACAGTTTAGTGTTGCTGATTCAGTTTCCCCAATTCTTCACTTGAACTTCAGGTTCTATTTTAATGTAGCGAGTTACAAGGTCTGTTGTAACATTTTTCCTCAAAACGCTCAACAAGCGTTCATTCACACCACACCAAATTAAACAGAAGCTGCACAGCGTCTCTCTTAACACACGCAAAGTTTATTATGTATTGGATATCTTTATGGAACAACTAATGGATCATCTTGAAGCACCAGTTCTTCGGTGCCAGCAGAGCCATTTCAAATGTCTTGGTACTAAAATATCTCAACGTTTTAAAAGGCTACATTTTTGTACAAGTCCCAGTATTATCAGGCTTCCACAGAAAGAAATGACAGATTATGCATACGATGAAACTCCTCTTTATCAATGCACTTACTGAGATCTTGGACCAAACCCCCAGGCTGGTATGAACAGGCGTAGCTTCAGTGAACCTGTGCCAATTTACATCAACTGAGGCTATGGCTCCACATCAAAGAACCCTAAAGTGTTCGTCACCTACATAAACTGTATTTAAAAAAAATATATATGCTGGCATGTATTCACTTGATTTCACGTTCATGTTTCTAATAATTTCAGAACTTAATTTTCATAGAGACTTTTATTCCAAGCTAAATAGCAGAGATCTCAGTAGAGGAAAACCTTAATAGTCTTCATATCCAATGGTAATTTGGAAACCTGTATCATTCCTGAATTTTCAGTCATTAGTTAAAGTAAAAAGGCTCACCTTCTCTTCTGGGCCATTTTTGTAGTTCCCAATGTCATAAAAGCCCCAAGCATCCCCCATTTCAGAGCAGTACTCAGCGGAAAACTCAGACTCTCCTGCATGCTCCTCCGCCTGCTCTAATACAAAGGAGGTTTCTCAAGAGAGGCTCAAAACGCTCAAACTTTCTCGAATTCAAAAAAGGAAGGGCTGTTATAACATGAAAAGATTATTAAGGTCCAAGTTCTTCCCATGCATTACCTAGGTGGTTTTTTGAGGCATGTAAACACCTGCCTATGTAACTGTGTATGTGAAGATAAAAGGAGCATTTGAGCTGATGACTTGTAATCTGGAACATTCCTTCCTTTTGGACATCAGCTTGCTAGAAACGGGTTACTGCACCTTCTTGCTAAGGTTCTTGCAAGATTTGTTTTTGTTTTGAAGCTGTTTGTTTTTTAAAGAACACATCTTGTAATCAGATCAGTATTTGCATCTCCTTGAAAGAGCAGTATCATCAGGAAAATCTAGATGCTCTCGTATACCACCACTGAACTTCCCCCCTGGGTTTACTTAACAATGCATACTCTACAATCATACAAGAATTATTTTGTTGGCATATCATAACACCAAGCTCTTCAAGAATAAATTGAGATAATACTGCCAAATTCTCTTCTGCAGTACAAAAAAAAGACAACCCTCAAAAAATCAGCAGTTTCTGTCATTCAATGGCCTCTTTAATACCAAAAATCTCACATAGGCCTACTTGAAATCCAGCCTTCTAACATAAATTGGTGCAACACTACTACTAAACAACATGAACATACTCAAGAATCCATCATGTAACATAGGCTCAGCAAGAATCTTCAAGGCTTTCAGGTCAGAAGCACACCAAAGTGAACATGCGCACTCTTAAGAAACTCAGAAGGGTTTGGACTTACGCCGCAACACTGCTGACATTTGCTAGTGTTATTAATATTTATTGACTATGGTTTTTTTCCCACTTCACCAGCAGCAATCAGAGTCCTGGAAACAGCCTTAAAAACTCCATACATTGTAGTTCAAGGATAGGGAGGAACAAAGGTCTACGGTTGCTTTCACAGTGTGCAGAGGAGGAAGCGAGCACTATAAGTAAATGCATGCTGTTACATTGCTGACTGAAGTCTTACACATGATAGCAAGATGGTCTTCTCTGGCCTCTCTTCTGGTGGCAGTAGAAACACAGCACACAACTGTGATTCTCAGCTTCTCGAGGCTTACAAAGGACATACTTTTTCGCGTCATCTTAGCCTAACTTAAATAAGCCCTTGATGGACATTTCTGAGAGAAACCAACCAGAAAATGGGGATGGCAATTAAATGAGGAAATGAGATGAATTATCCACTTCACACCTCCACCTTTAAACCAAGAGTTGACTTCATTGCCAGACTTAAGTTGCTGATAACAGTAGGCAGCTACATTTGTTCTCCCCCTCCCCAAAATGGTCCAGGATGTGCCTTCAGAGATGCCGAACAGGAAAAGCATTTATACGGAAGGCAGAGTTGCTAAAAAAAGCTTGAAAGTACTTGAAATAAAAACCTCTTACCATCCCATCACCCTGTTACAGACCACCTGACAACCTGGACCATCTGATCACACCTACACTAGACCTCTCTGCTAAGTGTGGACCGGTTGATGGTATTTCAGGCATGCCAACCAAGAGACCCTGACTGTAGACTGGAGACACTATGTTTTAAAAGGGCAAAGCAAGTATGACTATAAACAAACCCCAGAAACCCTCCCGCTGCTTCCATCAACATACTGCCAAATACTCAGACCTTCATTGATAAAAGGAAACCAAAGCACCAACAGATATTATGGAAAATATCTGCAGTAGGCAAATCCTCCACAGCTATTCTTCCCCGATTTTCAGTGCCTTGATAACGAGGAGGAAGGGCAGTAGCACTACACTGTTGCCTTCACCTTTAGTGGGCACTGGAAAGTAATTTCTGATCACTTTTATTGAAGGAATTCAAAACTGTTACATGTTTGAGGAAATGGCAAAGAACAGACAACACAGGCACTACCACCAGGTAAGCCCTACTGCAAGGCAAACAATCCAGAAAAATCCAGAAAGCAGTAAAAACACTCTGCCCTCCCCGTTACTGCAGGGAGACTCTACAGGAGATTTACTGAAAGATTTCTCCTCTTCTTACAAGATGTAGACAGGTACAGTTAGAATATATACAAAAGGTTTTTGTATTCACTTTCAACTCTAGTAATGGTGGCTCAGTTCCACCAGTGTTGAAAGAAATTAACAGACAAAAAGCAATGGCACATACAATCCTGAAGACCTCACAAAGGTTTAAGAAAAACCAGCAGTAGCCACTGCCCCGCATTATCAGCGGCACAGGACAGATTCTCAAACAGATTTTGGAGCTGGACCTCAGTGGCAGAGATCCAGCAGCAAAACCCTGGTCTTTCAAATCATCCTTAGACACTAGGTGTTAAGTCCCAACTCTGAGAAACTGAAAAGCTGAAGTTTTTCTGCAAGACGCTCAAGTCAGGATGTTAAATTGCACTGGTTTATACCATTTTAAAGACTCCGACTGAACACCCAAGAAATCACTTTTTTTAAACCCTTCCGTTTCTCATTTTTATTTAGCACCCATACCATTAAAAAAATATGTATTTTATGCTACAAGTAGGGACTTAAAACAATCCGAGATTCATTTTTCTCATGTATCTACCAGCTGCAAGCTACTACCAAAGTAACCAGTAACCCTAAATGGCTCATTTACTTAAAATGGTGCAAGAATTACTCTGCTAATAGTGAAGCATCACACCACAGACCTGGGAAAAAACTTTTCATAGCATCAGCCATCTGCACACTAGAGTTTGTTAAAAAAATATTGAGAAAAATCAGCATACTTCTCAACAAAAGCCTTAAATTCGAATCAAATCAAAGTCAGTAAGCAAACAAAGCAAACAACAACGCTGTTTTACCCACTCTATGCACTGAGATAAACTCGCTCCTTGTAGCACATGGGGGAAAACCCAGGAGCACATGAAAATGATACAACTGCTGAAGAACAGCTGAAACCCAAATAACTCAATACTTAATCATGTTGCTGATACTTGGTTTCTTATGGAGTCTTGACCCCTGTATGTATACGAGAAGCTCAAGACTACATCAAAGAATGGATTCAACAAACCAGTAAATGAATCCACACTTCCAGTTACTATTATGACTAAATTTCACTTATGTAAGACTGAGACACACATTTGGTCAAATTCCATAATTTCTGTATCTCACAGCACATAATTAAGCAAACAACAAGCTTCACTTTAACTATCAAGAGCTAAACACTATCCAAATACAAGCACAGGGAGGGACAAGGAATAAAAGGATCTTAACACATGCCAAAATTGAGATGCACTATATATACACAATCAGCCAGAGTTTTATCATCAAAGAACAGGACTGGAAGGTCTTCTCCCTTAAAGGTATTCCAAACATGGACACCACCAAACCTAAACCCTTCTAAACCAACCCAAGCTCTTGAGAAACGCTTGAGATTTTCAGTAAGTTCTCTGGTGAGCTCACATCCTTCCTTTTTTGCTTAGCCATCTTTGCTCAACTGCGCATTCACAGCCTCCAGGATGAGCATACCACAGATACAGCTTTATGTTTTCGATTAAAACATACCCTACAACAGAAGTAATCTGAATATTCCTTACTGTTTTATCAGAAACATTCCCAACTTTGAACTCTGTCTACAGGAAACAGAAAACAACAAATTCTCTTTCTTAAGCCCTGCCTTTAGGAAGGAAGGATAAGCTTTGCATACTGATTCTTACATTCTGAAGAAAGCAGATTACATTCAGGATAAGGAAATTGCAAAAAAAGTACCCAAATGGGACAGAATGGTAAGTAAAAAAATAACAAAAGCTCAAGGGAAGGGGGAAGGAAGAAAGAAAGAAAAAAAAAAACCCACCACACACAAACCCAAAACCAGCAACAGAGAACAAATCAAGCCTCAAACCCCCTTTCTAGACCTGCCACTAAATTAGGGCAGCAGAGCAAAGCACAGAATAATCATTTCTGTTACAACATTTTCTCCCAGGCTTCTCAACAGCCATTAGCTTTGAGTAGAAAAAACAAAGGTTATAGAATCGGAGCCACCCCCAGGTGCCCCACTGTACCGATTTCCTTAGACTACAAGCCGCCTCTCCCCCACCCCCTGCACCTCCAAATTATCACCGAGATGATATTGTGCTAGAGGGGAAGCGCTCCCTGCTCACAAGCCCAGCGCTCTGCACTCCCAGCTCAGCACAAAGCTCACCATCCATTTTAAAAGCCAGCCAGTCTCCTTTCCAACACAACTTACGCGCTTTAATACTTATTGCGTTTAACCTACTCAGATGACCCTTTGATACAAGAGCAGAGAAAATCCATCTTTAAAAAAAAAAAAAGTATCGATATCAATATAAACAAACGGCGTCTTCTGCAGATGGCGATTATGGCAATTAATCCCTCCACAAAGCGCGCCGGTGGAGCACCAACGCAGAAATCTGGTCACCCAAATACTCAAACTCCCTAACTTCAGCCAGTATAACAAAGGCTTTTAAGGCTTTTATTTCCCCCTCCTAATTTGAGCTAACAATCCTTGGTGAATTATTCATACTCCTCAACTCACATTGTCCAGCCGCCATCCCTTCCCCCCCTCCCCGCGGTTTTTTTTTTGTTTTTTTTTTTTGTTTTTTTTTTTAAGCTTAATACTTCCAGATTCCAAAACGGCCCTTTTCTGCATACAACCCGAACACCACGGGCACGGTGGCCGGTGCGATAAAGCACCATCGATTCCTACCCACTCACTTCCAGAACCAAAGGCAGCCCCCGAGTCGCTCCCCGCCAGCGGCCGTGCAGGGCGCACCCCGGCACCGCTGCAGCTCGGCCGAAGCCAGGCGCTTCCACCCCCCCGGCTCCCTCACCACCTCCGCGGACACCCCTCGGTCCCGCCGCCAGCCCCTCGCCCGGCCCGGTTGTCTCGCTTTCGGCGCGCAGGCAGCCCCGGGCGCGACGGCTGAGGGCGCGGGGAGCGGGCCCCACGCATGCCCCACGGCCGCGCGGGGAAAAAACGCGTCAGGCGCTCCCACCCGCGGCCCCGAGCGCCACGCCAGGCCGGGCCGGCGAGACAGCTCCCGCCGCGGGAGAGGTGCCGCACCACACGGAGCCCCCCCGGCTGCGGAGCCCCGGCCCGCTCCCCCCGCCGACAAAATGGCGACGTGGACGGCGGGGAGGAGGAGGAGGAATGAAAGAGCGAAGCGCTCCGCGGGCTGGGGGAGCGCGGGGAGGGAAGGGGGGGAACGGAGGACGGGGCGGCGGTAACAAAGCGGGGGGCGGCGGGGTGCCCGGGGGACGGCGCCGGCAGCCCTGAGGCGGGGGGAAGCGGCCCCCGGGCCGGGCGGGGGGCGGGCGGCGCGCTGCCGGCGCGGGCCGAGCCCCAGCACCGCGGGCGGGCAGCTCGGGAGGCCGCGGCGTCGGCCGGCGGTACCTCTTCTTGTCGGTGACGCCGCCGGGGCTCTCCATGGCGGCGGGCTGGCTTCTCCTCCCGCCGGCTCCCTGGATGCGAGGCGGGCGGCTCCAATGGCCGCCACGGGGCGCGGGGAGATGGCGGCGCGGCCGGGAAGGGGCCGGGTCTGGGGCCGCGTGGGCTCAGAGCATCAGGGCAGGCTGCGGGGAGGTGCGGGCGGCAAAGGGCGCAGCGGCGGCGGTGGGCGGCGCGGAGCCGGGCGCGGAGGAGGAGGCGGCGGCGGGGGCGGGCGCGGCCGGCCCGGGCCCCGCGCTGCGCCAGTGAGGAGCGGCGGCGCGGCCCGGCCCCTCGGCCGGCGGGGTCAGCTGAGCGCTCAGCTGGGAGGGGGCCGGCGCCTCACGTGTGGCGCTGTGTGCGGGGCGGGGCCCGGGCCGAGCGCCCCCCGCCGCGGGGAGCGGCCGGCAGCGGGGGTCGCCCGAGCCGGGGTCCACTGCGTTCACGGCAAGCAATGAAGCGCCGATCGTTAAAAAATCGCCAGAGTCGGACCGCCGCCCCCGAGAGCCCGCCGGCACGGCTGCACATTTATGGTCACGTCGCGGGGTTTTTTTGGTTTGTTGGTTTTTTTTTTTTTGGTAAGGGACTTTTTTTTTTCAGTGCTTGACTCCTTTCTCTTTCCCAAAGGTTTCGCAGTCCTAAAACCAGGACCTTTCCAGTTAAAGAGTTCAAAACCTCATATTAATTAAAGGGGGTAGAGAACTGCATCGCCGGGCGGGCCAGCAGGGTAACACGCGGGTAATTAAGCACATTTCGAGCAAGTTTTACAACGTCAAACGCCCCAACACCCAAAGGCAGAGCCGGGGGGCTGGACGGGGGCTGCGCGGGGGCACCGCGCCCCCGCTGCCTTCCCTCCCACCCAGGCAGGCCCGAACCCCGCCGGCCAAGCACCGGTTCAGGCTGGCGGGGCGCGGGGGCCGGGGGGGAGCGTCCCGGTCCCTCGCCGTGCCCCGGGGGCGGCGCTAGGACCAGAGCGGCCCCGCGGCGGCGTTGCCCCGTGCTGCCCCTGCGCCACCCCCGGCCGCCGGGGGGCGCCAGAGAGCAGCCGCCCGGCGGGCCGCGCGCCGGCTCCCCTCACGGGGCCGAGGGTGGCGGGGCCGGGCCTCGCCCGACAGCCCCGAGTACCCCCCGGCAGCGCGGCGTGGGGGACCGCTCGCCTCTGAGGACTCCTGCAACCTCGGCTGGCACCGGAGGCTCGTCACGAGCGACTCTACAGGGGACAGCCCAGGCCTAACCGGCAGCCATAGACACAGTCATGCAGGCGCTCAAAAGTGGCCACTCGGACTGGGAGCCAGGCCACAGCCATAGGGGCACAGAGACAGGAAACTTGGGGCCAGAGCCCACACATCTAAAACTCAAGGCTACATAGTGGCCTTAAGTATGTACCCTTAGTCTGAACGCCGTGGGGAGGCAGGAAAGGTACAGCTCCAGGTGGAGGGACTCCACAGAGCTCACAGGTTCATTTAGATCTTGTAGGCTTCCTCCAGCAAGGACTTTAAGTGGTCATGTGGAGCTGAACCTTATGAGACTGCTCGGTTCGCAGCTCAGAAGTAATGATACCTTTAAAAAAAGCAGCTTTGACAGGCATAAGTAACATCCTTGCGCTGCTGCGCGCACATGTGATGCAAGAAACACCTGCAGGGCAAAGTGGTGTCGTTTCAGTACTGCACCTTCCTAACACCTCTGCAGTGGGTTCCGAACTTCCAGGTAATAAGCAGTCATTTTTGCATACAACCATGAGTTGGTTCAGTTTTTTTTTTTAAATTCCTTTTGAAGAAAAAGCAGTGACCGTGAAATTTAATAGAAATCACAAGGAGTTTCTGTATGAAATGAATTGCTTCTGCCCGCAGCAGTCAGATATACAGAAGAGGCACGGGTGCTATAGACTCCTTTTATTCCTTTAAGGTTTCTCATCCAAACGCTGACAAAGCCCAGCTTTACTTAGCTTATGAGATGTGACAACACGATAGCCCATGGCAGTGTGGCTGTGGACTAGTGGTATTTCTGTTGTTCTGTACTCACTGGAGCCTCAAGAAGAGAAATAATCAAAGCGAGACTTCAACTCAGACCTCTTGCATAAGTACCAACAAACCCCGCACAAGCTCATGGACAATTTCATCTTTCAAAATGAGGTATAGGCAGTTTAAACATAGGGACAAATTCACTCATGCATGGCAGCCGTGCACCATTTTAGTACAGTCACAGGGTCACCATAACAGCCCCTAAGGAATTTCCCTGGTGAAATGGGGGGGATCTCATGGCAGGTGCAGAAATGGCATACCCAGCTCAGTGGCACCTTCCCCCCCGGAGCCCCTGCCACAGGGAGTGCATCAGGGGAGTTTCGGTAGTGAAGCGGTGCTACCAGAGGTACTTCCCGTGCCTTAGAGGAGGCTGGTGCAACTCAGAGCAGCCATTGCAGCTTCTCTAATCCGAGTGTGAGGATGAAGTGGTTCCTAGTGAGCCAGCCAGACTCAGAAATGAAAGCCTCTTTTGCACTTCAACTGCAATCTTGATGCTCACACTCCCTTCAAACGCCAAGTGGCACCAATGTGGTCCAAACCAGGGACTGCCTAGCTGTAACACTGCAGAACCCGGTTTATCCTACCCAGTAGGCTCTTATTTTCAGTCCTACAGCTGTCACTCCTTTGAATGACAATTTTGGTGCCCATAAGCACCAAATGGATTTCATCTTAGGATCTGCTTGTGCACCTTTATTACCATTACGCAAATTTACATACCATGCAATACATCAAAAGGGTTCCTCACTGAGAATTCTCATGCGAGGTTCTGATCATTTTAAATCATTCAGGCGCAAAGGCTCGAGATGTGTTAGCAATCCCCGAGTAAAAGACACTGCAGAAAAACTTCCGTATACAAATTACCAGCACTGCTCAAGTTAATTGTTCAAAGATGTCAGACTTCCCAGCATGAACTGGTTGAGGAGCTGTGAGTAAGTGTTGTGGTCTCCTTACTAGACACATTTCTCTCATGCCGAACATGCTCACCCCAAGCTCATAATAAAGAATACTGCATCAAAAACCAACTGTGTTTCAGGAGGATATTAATGGAAACTTGTTCAGCAATTAAACATTTCATACTATAGCAGCTCTAGAGAGATGTTAAGCAAACGCTCTCCCCCCCCACATCCTCCCCCTTATTAAACTTTTGCGTCATTCCACTGAAATTCTGCATTTACATTTTCTTTCCCGCTTTGCCAGTGGCTGATAACAGCAACTTATTACAGTACATAATGCCTTAGTCACTTTTCTTGACCTTTATTGCTGTGCTAAGTTCATACTCCAACTTACGTTAAGACAACTTCCCGAATAAAATAGTGTTTGCATATGACTAATTAGGGCAAATGCACAAGCTGATGAGTCAGCAACGGCTTGACAAGGACAGTGGCAGGGATTCAGCAGCAGAACAAATCAACATGAAGATGTGAGATATGCTCCTGTCTGTGGCTTCAGATCTGTCTGCTGATGGGTCAGATCTCACCATGATGGGCTCTGTATGCATTAACTCTCGGCACTCAAACGCATCCCCATCAATATTGATTGGCAAAACTTCTGCTGACTTCAGTGGGAAGAAGGTCAGGGGCTTAATTTTCTCAGGCATCTTCTCTCCGAAGAACACTTACCATTTCTGAGCATGGACTTACCAGGTGGACAGCGTTAGAGAGAAGGAAGGACTCCCTCCATTTATCTCGCTTGAGTTGGCAACTCACATCACATGGGATGCCACTGTAACACCTGCCCCCAGCACTGGCTTTCCTGGGTTTTCGCTTTGTGGTACAGCCCCTTACATTTAGGGAATTAATATTCATTGATTCAGTAAATAAGCACAGTGCTAAAATGAAGGGCAGATACTAGTCTATCAATACTTGACCACAAAACCTGCCTTACCCACTGCACCCCTGTGGGTGGGTGCAGGGGTGTTTACTTGAAAGGGAAGTGCCACAAGGTCTCTACGACTGTGCAGACCCACGGCTCTGCTACACACGCTGCCAATGATCTAATGCTTGTTACTACAACTTACTATGCTTAACAATGCAAGGACATGAGATCTCTGGGAGTCAACTCATTTCACAGTGGAAAGACGAATTTAAATTTGAATCAAATTCAAACCAAACCGTTGGTAGTGAAAGCCTAATGCTTCAGACGAAATATTGTCTGAAACAAGAGTACGTGATGGGAGACACAATCTCTCTTTGGCAACTGTTATTTCCACTGGTCTTTTCTAACCTTAGCGCTTCTCCTCTCCTTCTTGTGCCAGGATCTTATTTTTTTCTCTTTTTGCATTTGCACAATCCACATTTTTTAAACTATGACCATCTCTTAAAGCCTGCTTGACTCAGTACACGTTTAGACATTTGGAAATACTGCCTTGACTGTGATTTCTGCACAGAGACGTACACCAATGTGGGTAACAAATTCTGCAGTATAATAAAAGTACTATGTCCAATTCAGTGTAATTAGATTTGGGGGAAGGATTTTCTACCCATGAAAGGGATTTACCAGATGAAAGCAATACGGCAAGCAGGCGCTCAGCAGGCTACGCCGTACAGTTTCACCAGTTGGCTGCATCCTGCCATCCCCAGGCCACTCCTGAGCAGATATTGCCAATTGTATGGTGGTTTTCCTGATGCGGACAAAAAGCAGGATGGAATTTTAAAATTGTCCTTACGGAAAAGATGGGTTTGTGGTCAAAGCCCTGAATGAATATCCGGGGAGCTGAGGTTCGGTTCCAGGCTTCCTGTGGGACACGACACAAATCACTTAGAGAAAGGCTTTCGGATTTCAGTGCTGCAATCCTTCGCCACAGTGCTGAGCGGAGGAGTTCACTGCGTGCCGGGTGTGGAGTCTGGCTCCCCGTGCACTGCACCGGGAGATCTGGGGACCTGAGCAGGAGCCTCAGAAACCAGCTGAGGAGGGGGCGACTGAGATAACCACAATGGGAACATGAAAAAAGGAGTGCTGCTTGGACCCATAGCCTTGCCAAGGCCAGGTCCAGTTTTTAACCTTCAAGATATTTCTCTGTGCTCAGGATCCTCAGCTGGTAACTCTGCCCTGCAGCTAGGCACAGCGGTGGGACTCGGAAAGGGTAGCCAAAGTCTGGGAGGTAAAGCGCTCTTTTGGAGGTCTCTCTTGGAGGTTCAATCCCTGTCCTGTCCAGCTCAGACGGGGGCTTGGCACCCACTTGGGCGAAGCTTCACTTCTTCTCTCCTCTGGCAGCTGTTTCGCTTTAACCCCTTAACTGCTGGTTACAGAGAGACCCTTGGGGGACATGAGCGAGCTGAGTTTAAATCCTCGCTCCAAATCAGGCAAAACGGAGACCTGGGCAAAGTTTGCCCACTCAGCCTTTGGAGGGTGCAGGGGTGCTTAAACAGCGGGTTTGGTGCTCCTCAGCTTGACCCTGAGCACTCTTGAGCATACCAAGGGCTGTTTTCATGGCCATCGGTCTTACCGTGTAGGATGGAGACACAAACACTTCCTTTCCCCCCCTTGCCTCTGCTCACACACTCCGAGCACGACTTTCTCGTGAGGCTGCAGTGACCAGCACAGCGCGGTCTGTCGTCACACCGGTAAGCAGGGCAGCGGCTGGTTTTGCTTGTGACCAACAAAGTGTTTTTAACCTACACCTCTGGAGCCAGCAAGACACTCCCAATATGCCAATCAGCCTGTAGCACCTCATACCTACCAGGCTAGTTTTACTTTCTTCTTTGCCCAGCTTCCCTTTTGAAGGTACTATAAACACAAGTGAAATGCTTTGAGGACACGTAAGGGAAACCAGACGAGCAGTCAGCAGATGCAGCATGAACTGTGCGACAGTCTTCGCATAAGTTATAACCCAGAGCCGAGGGAAAATGTGTTTCTCAGAAGGAGACATGGTTTCAATTTCATGCAGATTTCTGACTCCTACAGCTAGTTATGATTCTCAGGAATGTTCTGAAAGAGGTTTCTTTTTCCTTTTTTTTGATCCTTTTCGTCCCTCCTACCAAGCCCTTTGTTATTTTACAGCCTGGACTGCAAGTTTCTCAGACAGAGCAAGAAAGACTCGGAAATAAATCGAAAGATGAAATTGAACGGGCTTCATTTGTAATTAAAATGTAAAGGAGATCAAACTATTTTACCTGATCCAAAATTCAGAACTGTTTCAAATTCTGGTTTTTTTTTCCTGTTGTGGCATTAAAACACACTTTCTTTCCAATGATACAGTTTCTTAAGTGTTTCTGCTTAACATTTCCCCAACTTGGATCTAGCTAAAACACAAAGGACTTGAGGTTTTATTTGTTTGTTTGTTTGTTTGTTTGTTTTCCCACAACACATTAGAAAATGCAGTGCAAGCTTTAATGACTATGTCTGTTTTAACATGCCTTTTGGAGGACTGTAGGCATTTATGGGGGAATGAGGTAATTAATATATTACTTAGGCATGCAAAGACAAGTTAGAAGCAGCTGTCTTTCTTCTCTTGATATGGCAACACAATCATTAAAACAATGGCTTCTTACATCTTTTTTTTCCTCTCTGTGTTCAGAGACCACTGAAGTTGCTTGTTTAAGTCAAGGCTTTAAGAGATCACCATATTTTCAGGACCAGTAATTTCTCCCTCAAACACACTGTTCTCTCTCACTTTTTTGAAGTAGCAAAATGAAAATCAGTATCACAATCCCTTTAAGGAAATGTTGGTATTCAAGTAAACTAGAAAGCTCCAATGTTCTCATTTCAACCTCTAAAAAAATGACTTTTATAGTACATCCATTTCTCTTCCAGACTTCGTTTTTCAACCTATTAAGCTAGAACGACAGCCTTCACAGATGCGGTGAGAAGATGTGAGTTTAGGTGATCCAGCCAGCTGTGAGAGGTGTCAGGTACCCCAGAGTCTGGGATCCACGAGCAGATGAAGGAAGGATCAGGTCGCGCTGCTTCCTGCCTTGCAGAAAGCCAGGTGGGTAGGTCAGGGGGGATGCCTAAACCAGTGTTTCCAAATTGCAGGGTCAAGGAACCGATCGTTGCTCTGGGCAGAAATAAGCACTTTGCCAGCTTGATAACAACAGAGCTGAGACACAGATTACAGTTCCTTTAATTTTCTTCCAGTTAATTAAATGATCAATTGCAGTGTTGGCTTCCAGCCATGGCAATGCCAGCTGAAATGAGCTTTCCAGTTTATGAGAGGCTAATCAATAGGCACATTTGCAGCAGTGATACGGGTTTTTATTTTAAAGCCAAATATCAAAATGCAGAGGCAAAATACTGCTATTTTTCACAGTAAATTGAGATCTTCTCCCACCCCCAAAAAATCCCAATGAAGGGAAGAATGGCACAAGTAGTTACAGCTTTAGCCTGGGTTGTGTTTTCACTTCTCTGCTTACCATAGACTTCCTGCATGACCACAGACAAAACACTTAGGTCCAGATACACAAAGATATTCGGGCAACTGAGATAAAAATCAATTGGACTTAGATACATAAATAGTTTGTGGATCTGGTCCTTTGGAAGGGAGACTGAGTTCTCCACTTACGAATGGGATAATAGGTACTTTCCAGCAGAACTGCAACAACTCCCGTCACGGAAGAGAGAGGCCAAGGAGCTGAGGAAAGGCAGCGACTGAACAGCTCCAGGGTATTTGACCACAAAGCAGCATCTGAGCACTCTGCCCGCTGTCTTCTCCTTAGTGCTACCCACCTTGGCCAGCAGTAACAGAGACCAACGTCCCCTTTGATCGCTTTCCAGCTGTTTCTTGGTTCAAACTCTTCTGGAGACACTGTGGAGTGCAGGAAGGGTAAAGTGCAGGGTGGTGAAACAAGGACCACCAGTGCTGGGTTGTCAGGGCACTTTTGTCAGGTGGGAAAATTAAAAAAAAAAATAGTTGAGGCATAGAATGGGCTAGGGGCATTCCTATATTGTTATTGAAGAATTCAGCAATCCTGGGAGGTTATGGTAGGCGCTAATAAGCACAGCATTTCAGAGACCAGGAAAACCCTGGGTTTGTATGTCAAAAGATGTCAACACAGGATGGAAGGAGTTTGCCAAGGAACTGAGTAAGCAAAATTCAGAACCATAATGACAAAGTTGGTGCATCAAACCTCTCTTTGCTATCTGAGATCACATGTTAAGTAATGAAACTGTTTATCAATAAGAGGCAACTCATGAGCGTGGGAAACAAAGATCTCATAGGAACTGGATCTAGATAAGAATGACCACAGACCTCACCATTTTCAGAACCAAATGAAAATTTGTTTATGCTGCCAGCTTTTGCTCAGTGTGAACCTTTAGTACATATAGGTATTCATGCACCCAACAGAGAGAGATACACGCAAGCTAATCAAGTTTTCTTTTTCCTATTGTCTTGGAAAGGAGGAAAAAAGTTAGTTCATGGATGTAATTTTCATTTTTAGACAGTTGAGAAGCCCTCAGTTCATCATGAACAAAATACCTCACCAAAAAACTGGACAGCAAGGTCAGAAACCAGTTAAACTTCATCACTATTTCACGGCTGCTGCCTTTATTAAAAAAAAATAATGCAAGAGGACTACAGCAATAGCATCTCTACTACTCATTTACATTACTAGAACTGTTACGCAAAACTGAGAGGAGACAGTACTGCCTGCAATCTCCCCCAGGTAAAAGCAAGCGTAGGCCTGAGTACAGCAGCTCGTGGATTATTGATAGGACTAGCAGCTGAACATTAAACCATCTTCTCCCAAAGCAGCAGCAAAAGAAATCTAATTGGCGGAGTAGAGCATGGTTTCTGGAGAAGGAAGAATCCATTCTGGTGTAACAGGAACACTTTTGCAGGGTTTTAAATTGATTTAAGCTTGAAAACAGACAAACAAACAAAAAAAATCAACCCCTTAGGTACCAAGATCCATAAGAGACATAATCGAGGTGAACTGGGCCAGGAATTCACAAGCCAAAGAGTCTCAGTAGCTATTAGAGGCGTATGTATCCCTATAACTGATTTATTGGGCAGGAACGCACGCCTGGCTCACCTGGTACTCTCAGTCCGACACGTCTGGAGTGCCGCACCCTCACCCATCTGCCAAGCATCCCTGAGGCTCAGGCAGACAAAAAAAGACCTCCAAGCCACAGAGTTAGGGGGAAAAAAAACATCTCAGTGACATCTCGGGCTCCTCTATAGCCAGCCTCCCTGCCTGAGCAACGCCTCTTACGTTGCACCTTGGTGTGACCTTGCTCCCCGCAGGTACGTGCAGAGGAGGGGGCGGAGGAGAGCCCGTGCGAGGTGCCCCCGGTGCATCAGGGTGAGGAAAGGCAGGGACAGGCAGGCTGCTCCGACTGTGTGGCTTCTCAGTGGAAAATCAGCAACGTAGAAACATAGCCACGATAATAAAACCCAACAGAGAACACCCTCTCCTCCCTCAAAATACAGACACGCAGGCTTGGCTCAGACAGAAGGTCAGCTCATTGCCAGTCCATTGACTTCTTCAAGATCACGTAGGCAGCTTCTCAGGGATACATCCCAAGTTTCCAAATTCACAGATCTGTGTGGTAACCGCTAATCTTCCTGGCCGGGTTTTTTTACAGACAAAAAATCCCTCACATGTTTTTACCCCATCAAGAAAAGACAAGTAGCTTGCATCGTACAACTTTTATTATTTTTCCTTGCAAAGCAAAGTTGTCTTAAAAAATGGGCTGAAAATGACTTAAACGAGCTGAAAACTACCCAGGAGCAATGTTTATTTTGCAAAACATAGTTATCTCATGTCCAGGAGCCCTCATTAATTTGAAAAGTTTCCGCATGACCTCAGAGTTTCTGTAGCATGTGTGAGCGTCCTGCAGCCTCTGCTGCATACGATGGTAAAGAAATTGCTACTGCAGCCCCATGGAAAGAGTAATAAAGTTCTGTCTATCACGTCTGAGACAGCACAACCAGTTTATTTTTTAAAATAAATTATAAAACTGCACCTCTCAGTGCAAGTACTTAATTGGTGCATATGCATGCCACCTAAAAAATGCTGCTGAGCAGAGGTAGCTGCTGGTCACAGGGTTATGGCCTGTGTCAGACACAGGTATGCTTCCTGAGATTGGATGTGGCCAGCTTTGAAGTGCTGGGTGTCAGTGAAATCAGGCCAAGCTCTTGCAGGCTCATAGGAGGGGTATGAGGAAAATATAATTTCCTGGAGTTAGCTAACACAGAGAAAGTCAATCACCTCATCGATTAGTATCTCTTCTTCTGTTGGCCCTTTCTAATCTCTCCTGCCTGAGCAACTCCTCCCAAACGCCTCATTGCTAAATAGCAATTAAAGCATAAATACATTAGTAACCCCGTATTATAAACTCGCTCGCAAGCCACAGGGCGTTGCCAAGCCTGGCCGTGACAGCGGGGCTCTGCCTCATCACTGGCCGCTTTCCCGTGCCGGGAATATCGATCAGTCACTCTGAAACGACGTCAGAGTTCACGTCCCGTTATAACACGATTTTGACCTTTACGAAGTGACTGCAGCCTCTGCGGGGCGTGCGGTGTTAAACGGGGCCGGGTTCAGGTGATTGTCCCTGTTCGCTGCTCCCAGGCAGCTCCTGCCCCAGCAACCACTTTCTTCTCTGCTTCACCGGGCCAGGAGTTGTCCTTTCTCCTTTCAGATGATGGGAAGCATTCGTAGTCCATCATATCATAGAATCATAGAACCATAGAATAGTTTGGGTGGGAAGGGACCCAAGGTCATCTAGTCCAACCCCCCCTGCCATGGTCAGGGACATCTTCAACTAGATCAGGTTGCTCAGAGCCCCGTCCAACCTGACCTTGAATGTTTCCAGGGATGGGGCATCTACCACCTCTCTGGGCAACCTGTGCCAGTGTTCCATATGTGCGATGGCATATTGCAACTCTCCAGTTAGCGCTCTCTGCGGCACCCGCGCAGACACTCGATGTGCTGCCCGCAGAGCCCGGCGGGGCAGGGAAACCCAGAGCTTTCCCCTTCAATATTCAGCTTATCTCCAGGAATATAGGGACCAGCCGTGGAAACCTGTGTCTCCATTTACCTCGCTGGGTGTGCAGCAGCTTGGAGTGGGGTTTTTTGTGAAGCTGAAGCAGAGGGGTTTTGATGGGAAACCATCGTCTGCAGTGCCTGGGAGGGAACCGGGTGTGATAACCCCTGCAGAGCGGGGACTGTCTCACTGCCGAGTCGAGGGGATGCACATGGAAAAGGGGAGAATGGGCAGCAAGAAGGCTGTAATCCCTCCCATACACACATAATCTGTGCTCTCCCGAATCACCTCTGTGACGTTTTGCTGTGGCAGGTCGTAAGCAGCAGTTCCCCAGGTACGAAACAGGACAATTCTCCAAAGCAGGTTGAGTTTGACTCAGTTTGCCAATGCTGCTGAGTGCATGAGCTTCCAGGCCAGCCATTGCTGCTCCGTTTCTTCTCCATATCGGCATGGCCAAGTTCATTTCCCCTGTGGTGAAACAAGGAGATAAAGAGTTATTTTAAAGTCCTGGAGGCTTGTGTGAGAGCAGGGTGAGGGCCTCCTCGCTTGTTTACACACCGTTTTGGTGGAAAAACGAAGAGGTGAGCGTGGGAAGAGGGAGGCTTTCCCAGGGCATCCTGCTGAGCTGTCCTTGGAGGTCCCCGAGCTCCTAAACCACACAGGGATGGGTAAAAGGATGGAGGTGGCCGGAGAGCACAGGGATAGTAAACACATGACTCAGGCATGAAGTGGTTTCAGCAGAGGGATGGTAATGCACAAGCAATAAAATGGGAGCTACCAGCACAACATTTCCTGTTAACCACATGCCAAACTCGCTCGGCTTTCCAAGGAGAAGACACCAGGGAGAGGAAGGAGGGATCTGCTGAGGAGCCATGTCTCGGTCCATCTTTTACCCTCGGCGTAGAAGATGGGAAACTCCCATCACAACCCAGAGGGGTCTGGGTATGCCTGAGAGCTGCAGCAGGCGATAAGAAATAACTCAGGGGCAGAAGCGGGGGTAGCGCTGGGGAGAGCCAGCCGAAAGCCCGCAGAGGGCTGGGCAGCACCGGGGAAGCGCAGCCGCCCAGCTCGGGCTCTGCGTGGGACTGGTAGGTTGGCACCCCAGGACGCACGACGTGGGGCTTTCCTGGGTGGGCTCCGCTTGTTTTTCCTCTCTAGAAAAGAGAATTTGTGTTGGGGCAGGTATCCGGAGCCGCTCGCTGTGTGCTGCTGGTTTTGCAGCAGCGCTGCCATCGCTGCCGTCAGGAAAGCCGGCGGTGCGGGTTGCTTTACTAAATGCTTTCTGCGAGCAGCTTTTTAATGGGATCTTTTGCCTCTGGAGAATGTGACGTGCCCTAACAGTCTGTCTGCAGAAACACTTGCCTGTCTGTCTGCAGAAATAGGCCAAACACGGAGTTTTCTCCTGATTCACACCGAAAAAAAAGGTGTTTTTTTAACTTAAAAACTCGCGTGCTTTCGCAGAGGGCAGAGACGGCGCTGTCAGCCGCTGGGGGAGAGTTTTTCTCTCCATCACGCCCAGCGGGATCTGCTGCCAGGCTGCCGTATAGTAGCTGCTCTGAGTGCCTCTGTTTATACTCGTGGAATATATTTTATGCTTCCCAACGCCTGGATTTACTGAAGTCCGGCACTTATGGAAAGCCACCGGATATTAAAAAAAGGCAGCAGGATTAAAACCGTAAAAATGTACAATATTAGTAGCAGCACTGATTTTTAAAAGAGTTAACATATGTAGAAAATACAGCTGACCGCATTTCATAAATGTTTAAAGGATGAATGATATTTTGTGGCAAAACACTGCTCTCTGTGACAGGTGGGGAGGGAGCATCTGAGGCAGAGGGACTCAATGACATAAATGTGTCTTCCTGTGTATTTTGGAACATGATTTATTTGTGTTCATTGAAATGACAGCTTTTTTGGTAATTTCTTCCTTTCCCAGCAAAGAAGCCTTAATCTCCTTACTGGAAATTGTACTATTTATGCAGAAAATCCTGCCTCTGAGATTGCTTGGGATCACGAGTTATGTAACCCAAACAGATGGAGATGGAACTTTTTTTTTTTTAGTGTCAATTCATATTATAATCCCAACGGGCTGCAATCATTTATCAACTCATTTGTAGCATAGAAAAAAATAGACTGAGGATTTTAAATGTGCATTTAATATACACTTACATAGAAACACTTATGCCAGTGACAAGACTGTTGCTAAATACCAATAATAGTAATAATGCTTATTAAGGACTTCCCTCATTCTTATGAACAGAAGGACTCTGTGTGATACACATAGTAATATGCACATGATATTATGACCGTCACCCTGCAAAGACATGTATATAGTTGTATGTACACGTTGGATAGATGTGGTTATCTGCAGCGCTGGTATGAAGTTAGATCTGAGAGTACCCGGGAGATGAAACCGGTGAATAAGCGGGAAGGAGGAGCTAGAGGAGAGCCGGGGAGAAGAGGCCAGGGCAGGGCAATCAGTGTGAAGAACCTGATTAATGCTGCCCTGTTCAACTCTTGAGCAATATTAAGTCTTGTAATGATGAATCACCCATCCAGCTCCCAGCTGATCACGTGCACACACTGTAGAAGCCAATATATAATATATAATTCCTAGTTTTAAAATTCACATTAGCTTAATAGTCTGTCTGCTAACACGATCAGGCAGATAAAATCCTAAAAGGCTCAATTACACTTGCAGAGATTTTATCCTTTTTTGTTACTAATGTGGCTGTTCTTATTTCACGTGAGTTTAAGATAAAGTGAAACGAGACTGCAGGAAAAAGAGGATGAAAAGGGATGGAAGGGAAAGGTAGCAAACAAAGGTTATTCCAAAATAAAATGAATATAAATGGAGTATCTACATGTTCTTAAAACTGAAGGGGGCTTGATCAGATGAATTTGGGAGGAAGAAGAGAAAGAAAGAATAATTTGAACCCAAATTTAATTTTCTGTCGAGCTGAAGTTCAACAAGGGCTAAAAAAAAAGCCACCAAGTTTAAATACGGTCTTAGTCCAACCACATTATATACTTATATTCCATTCTGTGGGAATTCCGCATGTGACACACTTGCATATTTGGGTCCAAAGTGTAATCTAGGGCTCAAATCACGGCAAGGAGCTTTGCTAGAGGAGAGCTTTCAAGAAAACCTCAGAAAGCTGAAGCAGAGCTCCTGGTATGATGCAGTACTTTCTGCAAAAGCAAAACCAAAACAGAGGGACGATGTGGCCGCCAAGGCTGTGTTCAGGGGTCTGTGCACGGAGCTTGACCCCCGTGGACCTGGCTGTGTGTTGTGTTTAGCTGTTATCGCACAACCAGCGCTTCGTTCCAGCACGCTGCTTTGTTACGCTGGGGTTTGCCAGCGAGGGGTGTAAGGTGGCTGGAACGGGCTCTGGTCCAGAAAATGTGATGGAGACCCCAAGATCTGGTCTGTCTCCAGCACCCTCTGCTACCCTTCCACACATTCCTGATGGCAGTTTTTCCTCTGTTTTGGGACCGCTGCGGTGCGTGCCCGCAGGGTTGTCATTCCCAAGGGCACACCTGAGTGGGATGCTGTGAGTGAGAGCTCACCTCCGTGCTGTGACAGAGGATGACGGCAATAGCTCAGGTCCCGGTCACAAGACCAAACCTTACGTTTTGAGCCCATCTTTCATTTTGCTAAAACCTGAACAGTTCCTCTGGCGAATGCTTTCAGGGGACCAACCTAGAAAACCGAAGCAGAGAGCCGCTCGCAGCCAAGCACTGCACCATCAGCCGGTTTTACTTCTCACCACCCACAACAGATCTTCCACTGAGAATATTTGTAAGCGGGACAATAAAAACCAAGTCAGCAGGAGTTAAGCGTTTAAATCCAGACATAGTTATAGACTCTAAATTCCCCCATTCCCTCAAAGTTCAATTTTTTTCCTCTCATATCTGAGACTGCTGAGAGAACAACAGATTTTAATGAAGCATCAAGTGATGGAAGTTGTTACAAAGATGGTCTGACAGCAGAAACAACGCAAGATTTCAAAGACAGCCCCAATTTTAGCCAGGGAACTGCCATTTCTTATACAGGATGCTACACAACGCCTTGACCTCCTTTCTTCTGCACTGGGGGCTTTACCTACCTGGTACTACTAATGTGAGAAAAAATATAATGGGTTTTTAATTCATTCTGGATCTTGGCCAGTGATTAATTTAGTCAGATGCCTTTCTATTAGCCAAAACTTCAAAGATCTCTTTCCCCGCCCTCCCCCCCCCCAAGGAAAGAAATGAGCTTCTGCTCCTGCTTTGTAAATATATGTAAATGTTTAACTGAGCAGGATTTTGCTCAGGCTTATAAAGCGTGCTTTCTTTAGGATAGCTTTTCCCTGGATGATGTAATTTACTTGACTGGGTATTTTCTACTCTTGCACAACTGTGTTAGTCGATCTAAGCAGATTAATCTAAGCACCAACCTGGCATTCCCTTTGCCAAACAGTTATTCAGTGCCCTGCAAAAAAGGATTGTTATTTTAGGGAGCCAAAAGGATCACATCTTTGTGCCCGAGATGACTTTCAGATGGATGTTAGTCTGTTTGTGTGTAAATAGGTTTGAAAGCCCCAAGGACCGACGGGCTGGATGCGCCAGATACTGTATTAGCAGTTACGTAACAGAAGCAGCACTAAGAGGAGAAAAAAATGCTGTTTTTTCCCCATTGCTACAATGACAGTCCGGAGTCGGGTGATTTAAAGGACATGGGGATGATTTTAAAGGGAGCATCCACAGCACTGGCTATGCTTACAAGTCCCTTCCTAAATCTTCAGCCCCCCCAAAGCGCTTGATATTAGAGTCTGGGTTTGTAGGGGACGGAAGAAAAAAAGAGGGAGAGGTGAAATAAGGAGGTTTATTTTTAGTTGAAATGACTTTCAGACAGGGGAAAGGTGATAGACTGATAGCTTTCAGGAAACATTTTGTTTAAACCTAAAGCACAGACTGTGGGAAGCAGATTCAAGTCATCAACACGCTCCAAAATGCTTCAACATCACTCAGTCAGTCTGCCCTTAAGGGTGAGATAATTACAGCTGTGCTGTCTGAATGAGGGATTTTTTGGTTCATTGATCAAAAATTTATTTTAAATCAACTCGAAATGAAAATTTCACTCCTTGTTTTGTTAGGGTTTTGGGGAAGTTGACATTTTTCCCTCTTCTCACTCAAAATTATTGATGTAATTCAGACAATATTCAAGAAAACACAATTTTTCATTAGGACTAAGGAGATTTTTGGAGCAAAAAAGTCACCATGAATATTTTTGCCATTGTAAAAGTACTTCCTAAATTCAACTCAGCTATTTGGTCACTCCAGAACTGCAGGATCATGCAGGGAAATTTCTTCCTGGGCTTCTAGCGATCTCTGAATTAATATTCAATTCCTCGATATTTCTGCCTATTAAAGACATAGATTTGGTACACCCAATCACATCTCCCTCTTGTGGCTACTTCCCAGGACTAAAACAACCTGCTATTTACCCGGCATTAGATGGGATTATATACGTTGCTTCTTTCGTTAGCGCTTCGTTTTCCAGCCTGAAGCCCTGCTGATGACAGTGAGTGGGTGTTCGAGAGGCTACACCACCATTTCTTGCCTTGTGCTTCCCAACCAGATGCCACCAACCCCACCTCTGGGCTTGGGGACACCGATGTCAAACTGGAGGGTCCCGCCAGCCCCCACGCCAACCAGCTCATCCATTAGACAAGCCACGAGAGATGTTAGCAAAGAAAATGCTTCTGTATCTGCAGGATGGGCAGCTGAACAAACTCAGTAACTAGGCAATCCTGATGAAACATGGGCTTTATAAGAAATTTTGCCCTCCAGAGCCCTTGTGGGCATTTCCCCCTAAATTACAGCATTTTGCTGCTCCCCACTTGGGTTTTACAAATAGCTGCTTTTATAACTGCATTTATCCTCCTGCTAACGGTTTCACAGCAAATGATATTTCATTTTGATGAGAAAGCTTTTGAGCAGAAGCCAAATTGCTCTAGGCAAAGCAGTTTTTGTTTTTCTACAGTTTAATCAGTAGGAAATTAAGAGGCCAATATTGTGCTGCCACAGACACGGAGGCAAGCAGCCGCCTTTGCTCGGGTGAGTTTTTCCTCTCCCTCACTCCCTGGGACATAATCAGGTGTCAAAAGTCACACTGTCTAACATAAATCTGACGGTCCCAATCCTCAGGCCATGTAAATCAGCGTCGCTCCATTGCAGATTTACAGCCTTCGTTGGCCGGTACACAGCATCCATCACAGAATAGTCCCCGATCAGCCGACCTCTCTAATTTGTTAAAAAGTCAATTTTACCTTTGAAGAGGAAATGGAGGACATAATTCAAATTCCTGTTTGTGTCCTTGCCTCAAGAGGAAGGCAGCTCCTAAGTGGCTTCTGGCAGGGGGTCAGACAGTATGAAAAGCCACTGAAATTATATATATATATATATAAAAAAATATATATATATGTCTGAAAGGGTCAAGGCTGGCTGCTCCGAGGGAAGGTGTTTCTAGGCAAACATTAATGCGATATTCAGTCACAGAAATATGTGCCTTTCACATTTCAAACACATTTCAACACATTTCAAACTCTGTAAAAAACAAGTTTAGGGGATTTCAGTCTGCTTATTCCATGGTGGAAGTCAGCTCAAATTCTCCATTCAAAAGGGTGTTTATCTCACAGGGTTTTAGCTAATGTCAAACTGTATAGACTAAATGCTTTCTGAGGGGTATGTACTTTACGTATGAAATACAATACCTGTGTTGCTTTGAAAAGGACCCAGCATCGTTATCTAGGTGATGGTTTTCCAGCACATGCCTGAACGATGACGAGACACCCGCAAATCCCGCAAACATTTGTTCCATAAAGTCTCACTTTACAGCAAAAGTCTTATTATACACCCAGTGCCCCATCCTCGGGAGTGAAAACTCCTCGCTGGGACCCCGGACTCTTTCTGGAGGAGTTTTATGCGGGTCAGTACGGAGGAACGCTGCCAGCAGCCACCGGTCCCTGCGGCCGGCAAAGCTTTAGTGCTTGGCCATTTACGTGGGGTCATCTGAGGTTAAGAGCAAGGGGGGGCCGCGTTGGCTTAGGCTCCTCCTGCCCTCTTCTAATCAGGATCAAACCGAAACTCGTGTCGGTGCTGGGCCTGGCCCCCCTACTTCAGCCTGGGGTGGGGATTTCCCACCCGCTCCGCTGGGTTTTTAAGGGGAGACATCTGCAGACTCCAGCTCTTGCCCCGGCTCTGCGAGCGGAGTGTGTGCGTGTTCGAGCAGGCTCGGCTGGCTGAGACCCGGCAGGCTGGAGCCAGGAGGAGGGGAGCAGCCTGGAGATGCCCATGCTGGCCGGGCATGGGTCGGATGCGAATAAACCCCGTTAAGATGAAGGGGCCGGGCTGCAGCACTAAGCACACCCAGTCGGGTCAGCCCTGTGCTGGTCCCCTCTGCAGCACCCAGAGCCCACGGGGGGGATGATCTGTGCCTTTGATAGGGAAGGAGCATCTTCCGACACTGACTTGACATTAAGCGGCTTTCCTGGGAAGGCAGCCACCGATAGCTGGTTGTAGGAGAGGAAATGGGAGAGTGGTTCGGCGTGGAAAACCCTGTCACCTTTCTCCAGGTTTCCTCGTCTCAAGGGTCAGGATTTTATCATATCACTGGCGGAAACTATTTAAAGGCTCCTTAATTAGCCTGTGGTCTCAGGCAGTTCCTGTGCTGACTGTGAGGTGGGTCTGGCCGATACCACAGGGTTCATTTTGTAAGATGGAAAAAGTTTTCATGAAAACCACAGCAAAACCCATGTGCTTGCCTGACTACCAGGCGGGCTGGGGGGCGGCGAGTGGAGGTGAGAGGGGGCAGGCATGTCAGATAGGATTTGTTTGTGCGATGTCCTGATAGGAAGCGACAGGCTCTAGATGAGCTGGATTTCAGCAGGTCTCACCTCTGAAGCGCTTCTCCGCTCCTGACTCCCGGTGCCTTGTGCCATGGCTGGTGGGAGATGGATGGGAACTGCTTCTTGGAGAAAAGTCGCTCAGCATCTGAAACAACCATTCCGGGTTTTGCTCACCACATCCTGCTGAGTAGCTCACGGCCAGCGTAGCTTGGGTTTTCCTCTTTTTTCTCAACCTGAAGTCTCACAAAAGCCTTTTTTTGTAGGACCCACCCCCCACGAGCTGTGCCTCGGGTGCCACCCCCGTGGCAGCTCCACCTCACCCCCCCTGCCTGCACCGGGGCTCCTGGCCACGGCCCGGGGGGACCAGCGGAAAAGGACCTTTCATCCATTTCATGCTAATAGTAGAGGCTGAGCTAAAGCTTTTAATCACTTGCTAGAATTATTGTTAAATTAAGTAGTTAACTCAGCTGAGAAACCTGCTTTTCAGCTGGGACACCTAGCTGCTTGCCCCCATGTTTGTGCCAAACCCCAAGCAAATCCAAGCCACAGTTCCCAAGTTAGAAGGGGATCCAAAATCAGAGGCTTGAGGGCTTTTCCTTGCTGCTCCCCGCCTCAGGGCTGTGCCCCCTGTTCCTTATTCACCCCCCACCCATTTGTTGCTCGCACCTCCGTAGGGATTGCTCCCGGAGCTGGCTGATCCTGCCTGTAGCAGGGCTCCCACCACCTCCCTCTTGCAGCCCCCTGCACACCTCCCTCCCGCCCCCCCAAAATGCTTCAGCCGGCATGGATACGTACCATGCAGCTTGGGGCTTTTCCTTATGCACAGGGGTGCCCCTGAATATACATCTAGGTCTGCTGTTATGCATAAAAAAGCAGTTGTATAGAAGCATGTGCACGCATGTGAATATAGTCATATATCAATGGGAAATGTTTCTCCCGCGAGTGTCCAGAAAAGAGCTATCTGGGACCGCCTGTTGCTGATTTTTCTCATCTTTACTCCCACACATGCAGCAGAGGCTTTCACAGGCGATAACAACTGGAAATAGATTTTTGAAGAAGTTTATAAGAATATTTTCCTCTGCTTAGGCAGGCATTTGACAGTGTAATTCTTAAATATCCTTTATTGCTATTAAATTTAATACCCATGAAGGATTACATATCTGCTTCATTGCAAGTCTGGCAGGATTAGAAGAGTAGTGTCTGCTTAGTGTTTTTAAAACATCAAACACTAACAAAGCCCTGAGCAAGAAACCTTTTCTAAGGACTGCAAAATGCCAAGGGTCCGGGGAATTGCACCATGCCAGGAAATCTGATGGCGTGCCCTTTGAGGAGCTTCGCATTTCAGCTGCCAAAGCACGTGGTGACAGAGACGCGGCCGCTGCAGAAATCCTCTCTGCACCCAAATACTCCAAGTTCTGCTCTCTGGCAGTGTAAAACTGCTGGCTTCAACCCAGGCAGCCGGCTGGGGGAGCGGGAGCTCACACCCCGATGGATGGGAAAATTCTAGGATTTGGGACTTAAATAGTATTTGCAATATTCACATCGCGAGTAATTGTTCATAGTTGCATTGTTTGTAATGATCTCCTTCTTCCTCATACATATATATGGAAGAAAGTCAGTTCCCCTAGTCCTGAAACTATGGATTTGTAGTAGGGATGTTAAATCCTCATTAGTGCAGGAGGTGCAGCCTGGGACGGGATGAGCCAGGCTGGCTCAGTCCCTCCTGGCATGGCGAGGAGATTGGCACAAGACCCTTCGAGGAATCTGTCTCTTTAAAATGATCCTCAGTTTCTCAAAAGAGGCTGAAAGTCA
Source organism: Calonectris borealis (assembly GCF_964195595.1). NCBI lineage: Eukaryota > Metazoa > Chordata > Aves > Procellariiformes > Procellariidae > Calonectris > Calonectris borealis. The sequence goes on along the minus strand of NC_134316.1, from coordinate 7,783,225 downwards.
ATATTGTTTGCTCTAATTAATGGCCTCTCCAGCTCAGGCACCAGCCTTAGGCAAATCCACCCCAAAAATCCCCTGGAATAAACACCACCACTTTGATGATAGCGTATGAGGTGACTTGCCTTGCGTTACAGTAAATTGGCATGTGGGAAGAGCAAACCAGCCTCGCCGCTTCCCTGCTCCCTCCGGAAAGCTCCTGGAAAGCTCCTGCGCAGGCGTGGGATCCTCCACCCTCCGTCTTCAAGGAAACTGGGACGGTGCCCTGCGAGTCGGAGCCAATCATTGCCAGGCTCTGAAGTGCCCATAAGCACCACATATAGGTACAATGCAGGGGCAGGAAAGCATATTTTTGATTCAGCTGCTATTAAGGTGACTCTGGCATCTATAGAGATGAATTAGCTCTGGATATTTCCAGGCGTAGGGTTTGGCACTGGAACCTGTAGAAAAAAAAACACTTGAGCTACAGCAATGGGGTTTTTTTTAATATCATTATTGTGTTTTCCTTTTTACAGCTAATGAGTATTTGCCCCCGGGGAAGGGAGCACACATGGTAGGAAGGCTGTGAGTGCCGGAGGCAGAACCGATCTGCAGAGGGTGAGCGACAGCAAAGCATCACCTCCCAGTAGGTACCGGATGGACATGGAGAGGGTTCACCTATCTCCGGCAAGATGGAATGGCCAGGAATCCCCAGAAAGCTCATTTTCTGCTACAAAGGGGAAAAAGAGACTAGAAAACAAAAATTACTCTAAGAGTTGCCTTCAAAACTCCGGCAGCAGATTTAAATGTAATCTCCAATTACTTCTTCACCTCCGCAGCTCAGCTCAAATTCCTCATAACTGTTTCCTTTACATCAAAGACACAGAAACTTGAAATAAAAATAATAATCAAAGCAGCAAACAAATCGTGAAGCAAAAAGGGCTTCTTAAAGCAGCGAGCGAGCCAGGTCTCTCTTCATTTGCCTAAGGAGAGCCCAAAGACAGAGCCTTGCAGTTGCTTACTAAAAGATGGGGTCACATGGGAAGGCTCTTGGCTAAATCCTCCACCCCAAAACCCGCAGCCAGGTTCAGGCGAGGGTGTTTTAAAGCCGTGCTTCCAAACCGAGCTGCTTGCACTGAAAAAAGAGCTGGGGGCACGGGAGAAACGCCGGCCAGCCCCGGAGGCAGCAGGGCAGAGCGTTTGCCAGGGGCTGGGGAAGGGGTCAGACACCTCGCCGGGGGCTGGACCTCACCCGCAATTACCCAGCCCTAATTAGCCTGATGGGAAATATGATTTTTCATGAACAGAGTCCAGGGTGGGGAGGTGTCACCGTATCACAGCTTCAGTGATACCGGTTTGAATCATCAGCTTGAAACGAGATAGCGGCACTGGCCAAGAATAAATATTTCCGTCTTCAGCTCGGATTTGTGGTCATCAGACGCTGATGCGAGTGCAGGAGGACCCACGGGCACCCGATATGGGGCACAGCAGCTTTTTTACAGACGGCCTGATGGGAAGCAGACCTCCGAGTTACACCCAGAATTCGTGGGCCATTCATTATCCAGCCTGCAGCAGTAAATGCCGCACAGTGTGTACGCGCCCCACACAAGACTGATTGCTCTGGCAGTGACCGGTGCGCTCCTGGGAAGTTTCCTTTGCATTAAGTGCTTTTGACACTAATGTTGGTGCCTAAGCAAACACATTAGGATGACTAAAACACCCGGGCTGCTAGGAATCACAAAGTACACACGCTGGGAACGCAGTGGCAGACCCAGCGCAAGAGAAAAGCAACGTGCTTTTGTTTTTAAGGCTGGCTCTTGGTCTCTCCTGCCTTTGCACGGTTGTAAGTTGGGTTTGGTAAGATGCCTATGGGTGAGGCGATACTTCCTCGTGACACTTCAGTGCTATTTATGAAGCAGACCTAAATATTCTGCATTAAAAAGTCGCGTGCGTGGATTATGCTCACGTGAAGAGTCATTGGATTTGATTGTGCTCTTTACAGATACGGGAAGTAACCCCACAGCCTGCACTCGGTAGAATTACAATGTTGTAAGGACAGCTGAAATGAGAAGAAATTCAGGTTCGTTGCCCATATGACTTGGCGCTGCTGCACAGCACTAAAGGTTTTGTTGCACAGATCTGCAGCCCAGATATTCCCATTTGGAAGAACCTGAGATTCGGGGGATTATAAAGGATGCGTGGGAGTATTAGGCAGTTCTCCATGCTGAAGATGAAAAAGACTCTCATAGAAATACTTAATGGCCTTTGAAACAAGAATAAAGCACACAGGATATTTTTAGAAGCCCGCCTGCACTTGCCAACACCTGCATCTGCTGATGGCAGAGGCTCCTGAGTGTCGACTCCCAGCACCTCTCATTGCACCGCTCCGGATTTATACAAGATTATCTGCTGCAGCCACAAGAAAAGGGGGAGCGTGAAATGCACATGCTTGGCCGAAGTAGGGAGTGTACCCCAACTAAAGCATCCCTGAAGAGTCACCTCTGAAAACCTTCAAGGACCTCGGTTCCCCTTTTGCAAACCAAGAACTGTGTTTGTGCTTCGAAGATGCCACCCTGGAGCCCCGGGGTTTGCGAGGTGGGAATATCCCGTAGTGCACGAGAAGGACCGAGTGGGACTTGCCCGGCAAGGCTTTGACAGCTCCCGCTTTGCCCACCTCTTCTCTTGGTTAAGGACACGGTACCTCCAACTAGGTCATCTGTTTTGGACTTCTTTGTGGAAAGCCAAATGGTGGCTGCCTCCCAAAGACACCGGCACCAGTCAGTTATGGAAATGCCGAAGTGATGTGAGTTAAGATTTCTTTGGAACTCACACTTCAAAGCAGCATAAAAATACAGAGCGGTTCAGTGTTTTGCATGTTTACCTACCACTCCAAAGAATGGTTAGAAGCAGGTTGATAAGTGGGGGGTTGTAATTATCCTGTGTGTTTTTCCTTTCACCCCATTTGCCATTAGTTTCGTTAAAAATAGACACACACACTGGAAAGAAGCATTTTCCCATGAAAGTCCACCAATGCCAGACTGTGTAAGTTCTTAGGAAATTACTTGTTATTACTTGTTTGGTTTTTGATATTAAAAAATTGTAGTGGCTGAATTTTCCAGCAAGAGAAACTTAATCTTATTGTATAAGAATTATCCCAGGCCAGTAATAACATTTCTGAAGGAACCAGTCATGGAAAACATGTTTCTCAGAACTGTTCTCAGGACAAGAAATTTCCTAGGAAAATCTAAAACGTGAAAAAAAAAAAAAAAAGGAAAATTGAAACCAAGGGGCTCGGGATAGAGCTGGAACTGCTGTGCAAGAGTGGTACGTGGGAATTTAACATGTTGCTGCTGCTAATAAGAGGGTTTTTCTCCTTCATCAGGATGGCTAGCAGTTGTGCTTTAGATTACAAAGGGCCATCTCACATGGGAATAACAACAGTAAAACTATCAGTTTATAGGGGTTGTGCCATGGAAATCCACACACCCCTATCCATCACCCCTCGGGCTCAGTGTGAAAGTCCAGGATGGCTTTCTCTTTGTATGGTCTCTCCTCTAGTCCTCAGCAAGGCTTTGGAGGAGAAACCACCTCTCCATCCCAGTGCCTTCTGCTCCAGCTGGGTGGGCAGAAGCGTCCCTGCCAGCGGGCCAGTGGCGCAGACACCTCTCCGGAAAGCTAACGGGACATGTCATCACTTAGCCTTAGGGGTGCTCTGGTTTTCGGGGTACAGCCAAGCACCTCCTTCGACGTCCAGCCCCCGTGCAGGCTGGCTGGCTGCTCCCTGCTGCGGGGCGCATGAACCCAGGCTCCTGTCCCCAGCACCTCCCCTTGCTTGCGAAGCATAGCGGCAGGGACGGGCTCTTTTCCTACCCAGAGCCATACATGGAAAATACGTTTTGCTGACAGTGTCATATCTGTCAATTCTCCTATTAAAAGAGGAGACATGAGTTTTGTCTCTACCAAGGCTTGTATGTGCAGTAAAAGCCCTTCTATCAACAGAGGCACCAAGGAAACGAGCTGGCTAAGAACCAACTAAATTGTACAAGATCCTATCTATCATCTCGCAGCCTGTTGGATCATTGCCTGCTTGCACTGAGGGCGTTCAGCTGGAGCAGGGTCTGGGACCGGGGGTCAGGGGAGAAAGGAGCCGCACTGCCCTCGAGCCCTCTTCTGGGATCGCCTTTGCATCTGCCACCTTGCCGTGCTTGGTACTCGCTGGGCTCCTTTCCATGGAGGGAGGGCATCCCTCCTTTCCATCAGGGCATCCTCACTCTGCGCCCTGAAGATCCAGAGAAAGTTTGGAAAAAGGCTAGACAGAGAGGAGAAAAAGAAAAATAAAAAGAGTATTTCAGCCCTACCAAGGACTGTAAGGAGCAGCGTCGACTTGATAAATGCTATTCACTAGTAGCAGTAATGATTTCTTTGGGAAACAGATTAATTTGGAGCCAGTCTGACACAGATCTTTCTTTTCCCCTGTATTTATTGTTACCGCTCGGAGTCTTTCGCTGTGATCTAAGGGCATGTTGCAGAGCTGAGCACTGCAATAAGCATGGTAGTCTTGGATTATTCACTTACCGAGCCAACGGGAAGGATCTTTGTAACAGGAGGCCAAGGGCAATTCCAATCTCATTCTGAAAAGCCGCATTTCATTCAGGCATCCTTTGAGGATCAGAGATTCTCCATCATCTGAAGCTATTGCCTTAATCTAAATTGTTGGTTCAGTTGCTTTCCATGAATTTAGCACTTAAAGGGATTAGGACAAAAAAGCTCTACTTTTCCTTCTGACCTTTTAACATCATCAGATGAAAGTTGGGACATCAGCAAAGGAATTTTAAGTCAATAATTGTTTTGTAGTGACTGTATGCTTGTGAGCCAAACGCTGCCCCTGCCCTAATCCTCGCTCCCTGTATGGAGCAGAGTCATCTGCCGTAGTCTTCTGGGTTTGGCTTTACATCGGCCTCGCCAACAGGACAGAACTTGCAAACAAGGCAAGAGAGCAGCGATCCAAATAAAAATCAGAGAGACGAGGCTGCTCTGCTTGAGCCCCAGCAAGTTCTCAAAATGGGCTGTTGCTGAAATCCTGACCTTGTTTGCTCTTGGGCTGCCTGAGCTGCTGCCTACCCTGTAGCCAAGATTAATTAATTCTCATATTGTTGTGTCGAGCAACAGCCATGAAATCATAAAACAAGCAGAAAGCTGCCGGCATCCTGTAAAACTTGAGGAGGAGACAGGGAACCAACACTTTCTGAGCCAGCACAGCTATAATCTCGGGTTGTGTTGCCTAAAAAGAGGCAGGTCAGGTACCTCATTCTGCTCTGTATTACCCTGGGCAGAAGTTAATGGACTGACATGGCATAAAGCACATGCAAACGAAGGGAGCGTAACCGAGGAGGTCAGATTCTTATTCCTTTGACGTTTCATCTCTTACACCAGGTAAGAAGCTGGACTGTGAAGTCTGCTTTTTGCAGACAGGTTTAGTTACAGCGTTGAGTTCTAGGTTTAGATTTCCTTTGGCCCTCAGAGCTCACCTTTGTTTCCCCCCTGGTCCTGTGTCGACTCCCTTCGCTGTCACTTCATACAGTTGCGGCGACATCGCTGGAGTTAGTTAGAAAAACTATTTTAGAGGGGTGGTTCCTGCTCATGGAGGGGATGGAGGGGAAAACTAAGCGGTTGTGCAAGCCTTTAGTGGTTGCAAGAAACAGCAAGGCTGGAAGGAGAGCTGGAAAGAGGCGTAACCCGTGGCAGGAGCCTCTCATCACCATCCCCTTGAAGGAGAAGGTCCACGGGTCGCTTGGGCAGCACGCGGCGGTGCTGGGGCATGTGGGGTTGGGGTAGATGGCTCGTGCCACAGTGGGTCTATAGGGCTGGAATGGGGACCCGGGCCCACGGCAGCTTTGCAGCAGGCTGCACACGAGGCCGACTCCTTTCTGCTTTTGCAGATGCTGCCTCCTTGGGAGGGAACCGCCTCTTGCAACATCTCTGCATTTTCTATCACAATGAGCCCCTGTCAGGAGCCTTCACTTACTCCAGTACCAAAGTACGGGGGAACCGCAAACAAGAACTGTAGTGTTGCAACATCGTTGGGCTGTCACAAGCCATCTCAGCTAAAAATAAACTGCCGGGATAGACTGGCAGCCTAAACAAGCATCACACTTTCTTTTTCCAAATGCCTAAGGAAGACAGCCATCAAGAGCACTAACTCAGACAGGGCACAAGTAGCTTCAAATACTGAGGTGAGTTTCATTTCTTGCCTCTCTTCTGAGTGTAAGTCCCCCCGAGCCCTCTCCTGCTCCTCTGTCCTGACCAAGTAGCCTGGAGCCTCTGGGATTTCTCTGGAAACTCTTCAATTTGAAGATTTTTTCCCTCTCTCATCACTTTAGGGTATTTCACGTAGCCCCAGGAGGGTAAATCCCCCTGCGGGGAAAGGAAAACCCCTCATCTTTGCTTGAAGTTGAGTTCAAGTGCCCTGTGAGCTCTGGTTCTTAGCTCACCCCTTCGTGTTTTGCTGCGATACGCAAGTTTTGCACAGCTTTACAGGGAGAGGGGGAACCAGCCTTGCGGAAAACCGCCCGCAGGCAGACAAAGGCCGGCAACAAAGCCCAGCGAGCTGTTTTGTCTGAGCCCGGACTGCTCCATCTCCGGCTTTTGCCGGGACTGGCAGCAGTCGAAAGCCAGGCTAGTTTTCTCAGCTGATCTTGCTTTAGTCTTACCAGGTTATTTGAAGTTCAGCTCTCCCCCCTTGCCCCTGTGTGAGCTGAACGCAGTGTGATATCTGCCCCGAGTCGCAGCTGCGCCAGGCTGCCCACGGCACACCGCGGCTTGTGAAAAGCCGAGCTAGGCAGGTTCCTATCAGCTCCTCACCTTTTAAGATGAGCTACAGAGAGTAACGATGTCCTGCGACGCTCCTGAGGACACTTTTGCAAAGCTGCCCGGCGTGCACCAGACCCGGTCCTGCTTCCCACGAGACCAAGACAACAGCTCCCAGCTTCGGAGGCCATGTTGTCTGTCTCACATCTCGCAAGATTTTCCTTCCCTCTCCCCACACTTTCTTTTCAGTGTTTTCCAGCTCTGTGAGAGAGCCTAAGAGGCTGGAAACAGAAAGCTGGATGGTTTTCCCTCCCTCTCTCCCAAATGCAGAGGTGGGGTGCAGCCTCGCAGGACCCGCCGGCTTCTCCATGAAGCTGCTGCCAGGCTCAGCGGGAAGCCTGCCATCCGCCTTCGGCTCCTCCTCGGTCCTGCCGTCCTACAGAGCTAGGCACCGGGATGTGGTCCAGAAAGCTTTTGGATTTCACCAATCTAAAATTGAGGAGGGGGGCTGGCACAGCCCCCATGCCAGCCCTGGCTGCAGCACATCCCCATGAACCCCGTTGATGGCAGCAGAGACATCCCCAGTCCCCCTCGCTGGGCCAAGGCATACGTGGCCATGTCACCGAAAGGAGCCATCCCTTTACCGCTCGCTTTGTCTGCTTTGTGTCCAAAATAGCCACATTCGGGTGCTCAATGCACGGTCACCGAGCCATGCCCAGGAGGAAATCCCCCACCCCTTAGCCTCCTGCTTTGCCTTTTGGCCTTTTAAGAAGACTTGGACCAAGTAAGGGGACAGGATGCTGGCAAGCAGAGATAAGAGCAGGCTGTAGGTGGCAAGGAACAAATACTTTTTCCTCTAGTATCAAGCAGGCATGGAGCCGGTGGGGCAGGTCAGGCTGCCTTCCCGCACCACCCGGACACAAGCAGTCCTGCTCCGGGGAGAGGTGATATTCAGTCCCCAGCCAGCCCCCACGGCAGGCACTGTGGACACCTTGTCCTCAAGGCTGGCTGCAAAATTATGGGCTGGCTTGTGTTGATATGGCATGTGGAGAGCTGGAAGGGAAAATGCACACTGCCCTCCTGCAGCATGTCTCCTTTACCGGTGCAGAGCAACGGTGGGAGATGCAATGGTGGGAGATGCCCATGGTTCAGCATGGGCACCCAGTTGTTAGGAAAATTTACACAATGACGTGCCCAGTTTCAAGTGGGACCAAGTTCTGGAAAGGTTTTGATTCAGAGATGCCAAACCACTTCCAAGTTAAAGCAAATGTATCTTTGATGCCCCCTCATCCAAGGGTTAAATTTTCAGCTTGGCTCAGCATGGCACCTCACTTGGACACCACTGAGTGAGGGCAAAGTGTTTTTTGGTGCACAGATCTCTTTGCTGCAGGGCTTTGGAGCTGCAGGTGGGATCATTTGCAGCTTTGCTGAAACAGTTCATCACCAGAGTCCCTCTCGGGGCTGCTTGGCAGGAGGCAGCGCCGGGCCGGGGAGCGTGGGGTGCAGGGAATGGGGCCAGACCACCTCCAAACACTGCTCCCACCCAAATCGCAGTCAGAGCAGGCACAGGCACGAGCTGAGCCAATGTTAACCAAATGAAAAAGAGTTTTGACTGAGGCCAGTGAACAGTGAGAGAGAGATGCACTTCAGCTCCTTGTAACAAACCATTGCAGCTTCAACCCCACGGAAAGGTTTGCTCTTGCAGAAATTGCTGAAAAAAACAAGGCACAGAAATTAATGGGCAGGTCCATCTGTGACCAGTGTGCTTTGAGTCTCATTTCTTCAGGTTATTAGCAGTTATAATGAGAATATTAAAAACACCTCAGTCCTATGGGGGATTTGGGAGTGAAACCATGCTCTGGATCAGACCCTGAGAGAGGCAGAGGCGGCGAGGGTGCAGGAGCAGGCTCCCGTCTCCCTGTGCGTGGCTGCTGAGCTGCAGCCAGCCCGAAAGGCAGAGCAGAAGACTATAAAGCCACACGCAGCTGATTATGCCTTTCACTCGCCTTCATTTGCTGATTGCAAGGCCGGGAAGGAGGGAGGCAGACAGTACAATTAAAGCAGCTAAAGGTTGTTGTCAGAGATGCAAAGCAGAGATGCAGCTCCCCAACCTCCCGGTCCTCTGAGACCTCTGGGGACAGACTGAAAGCCACAGCCTGGTTTTCAGGTGCTGGGCAGCATCGAGTCCTCGGTCCCTACGAGATAACAGAGCCCGGGATGTGCCCTTTGCAACAACCCTGGAAGAAAACAAAGCAAGAGCTGGCGCTGGTGCTGGCGCTGGAGCTGCAGCCCCCTGCCACGGGCTGAGTTATGCCGTGCTGGAGAGGGGCCAGCGCTGACAGTGTTAATTCACACTAACAGGAATTTGGTCCCGTGTATTTGAAGCTGCCGTACCGAATCCCTCACCGTTGGCTGCAGATGTAGCGGCGGTGCATCGGCACCGAGGGGTGAAGCAGGGCCCTGGCCTGGGGCAAAGCTCCTTCAGCGTCGGGGAGAGCAGTCGGCTCCGCTTTGAGCAGAGCTCAGCACCTCCCAGACTGCCTACAGAAACACCGCAGTACTGCAAGCACTCCTTGGGTTTTTGTATTTTTTTAATCAGCAAACAGCTCAGCCTGACTTTTCTCTGTTTCTGCATAAATGCTTAAAATTCTCCTGAAACGGCCTTTTAAAATTTTCCATTTTAAATACAATCTGGAGGGTAAAAGGAAAAAAACAAGCTGCGTGTAGCCGAGACGGAGAATATTGGCTGGCCATAGGATTTATGCTGCATCATTGTTATATTTGGCTCTTCCTAATGTCAATAACTATTGTGCTTTTAAGGCTGCAATAAAAAGATAAAAAAGGAACCAGCCAAGGACAGTTCAGGCCAAACTTTGGTGCCGTTGAATTGGTCAAATATACAAAGCAGCTGCTTTAAAGTCCAGAATCAATATTTTCACATCAGAGCGCTGCACAAAACGCAAACCAGAGAAATTGGGGAGGTTTTGACAGGATTTTCGTTGGAAAGTCCTGGCTGGGCTCAGGCGGCTCTGGAGGCTGGGCTGGTCAGGAGCTGAGGCTGCGGGAAGCCTTTACAGGAGCTTTGGGCAGGGAAACATCCAAGTGTTTTACGGCTCCGCAGCTGTATGGGTCAAAGTGGAATTTGCTGGGCTACAACTATTTTCCACTGGATCTACTGGGAGCTGTAGCTGCTACTCTGTGGGATAAATTTGGTCCTGTGGTGACTTGAATTTCCTCACATGAAGAAAAACATTTCCCGGCTAGTTTATAAATATACCGACAAGAGGAAAGTCAAGCCAGACGGTGCAGAGCAGATAGTAACCCCGTCGCTTGCACCCCGCGTTATCCTCCCGGCTGACTCCTCTGCCGAATAAATGGTGCTGCGGGGATGATAAGTTGTTACGCCGCTGCTTGAAGAGTAAATTACTGCTTTGTGAGCAAAAGCAGCAAGGTTAGTTCATCAGATATAACTTGTTTCTGTTAGGGAGGAAAAGCTCAAGCCAAGGAGCTTCTCTCCACAAAAGCAAAATTTGTAAAGTCATTCATGACAGCAAGTTATTACTTTACTGATCAAAGCGAGTTCAAGATTAATAGAGAATCTCCCCGTAATCAACATGTGTATGCACATGAATACCGTGTCTCAACTGCTCTCTAGCTCCAGGAGATAGGAAGGTGGGGCAGCAGTAAGAAAAGCTGGATTCATTCAGATGGAAGCCAGCACAGCACACACTTCTGAGGAGAAAAGAAAGAAAAATCCAAATAAAACCAAGATCAAAAAGAAAAAAAGCCCTGAGATGAGAGAGGGATGCTCAGTGCTCTGGTGCCAGGCTGGGTTTGCCTTTCCTTGTTTGAGATTATCTTTTACTAGTTTACTATTACAATTTGAGAAAAAGTCCTTGAAAATAAAATTGGAGTGAAATCTTAAACTCTAAGAGCAAAGCCCACTTGGCCATGGTTTTCCAGAGTCTGCTTTTGCCTGGATGCCTACAGGAGGAGGGCCAGGCTCTCCGGAGGCTTCAAGCATCCTTGCCAGGGCGGGAAGACACCGGTAAATCATGGATGTAAAAAACCCCTCAAGTCCAGTGCTGACCACCATGAACCGCTACTGGAAATCACCGTTCCATGAAGGTGACCCAGGCTGGGTACGAGGTGGTGTGAGGAAGGCAGAAGCAAGCCCCGAATACACCCCCAGATACTCTCCGACAAGTTCGAGCAGCTTCTTTCCCCAGCCTGCGACACCCCAGCACCTCCTATTTATACACCCCGCACCCCTAATTGCCTCGCTCGGTGCTTTAATCAGCTGCAGCATAAATACACGGGTGCAGCAAACTGCTGCCAGCAGGGAGGCAGCCTCACCTTGCTCAGGCTCCCTGATGGCGGGGGGGAGAAGAAGGGGCTGTGTAGGGTATTCAACAGATGGTGTGGGGCAGGGGGGAAGAGTTGCAACCCCCCTTGTCAGACCCAGGCCCTGATGGCAGCTTTTGGATGCTGCAGGGGTACGACCGCAGTGCTCGAAATGTCTGCTCCGCACGCCAGCCTCGCCAGCGTACGGCAATGGCTGAACCCACCCACCACCCCCAAGGGCGGCTGGAAACTCCCCGTGGGATTTCACCTGGGTTAGGGCCACATCCGAAATTCGGGCACGGTCCTGCTGGGACGACCCGTGAGCTGGCTGAGGACCTCCATCCCAAGGAGGACAGCCATGAATCGTGCTCCTGAGGACCCCGTCCCTCTCGCCCTGTGGCGGGGAGTGAAACAAGACACCGGGCACGTCCATGTGGATGGTGTTTGGGCCCATTTCAGGGTGGTTTGAGCCTCTGGGATACTCTCCCCTCACACCCCAGACACATTTTGCTAGCAGAGCACGCCAGGGAGGGGGGCATCCAAGAATGCTGCGGAGGGCAGAGATGTCCCAGGAGAGATTAAACGGGGGAAAACCTGTATATTTTGCAGTCTCCCATCTGCATCCATCCTTGGATTCTTGGGCAACTCTAGTTGCCTGATTTGCCCTATTCCTGTTCCAAAATGGCTGGGATTGATTTGCCAGTCCAAGCTGCCGGGGGTGTTGAAGAGGCCGGGCTGACTCAGCGGGTGCAGAGGGCTGTGACTCACACCGGAGGGTGGATTTCACCCCAGCCCTTGCTGCCTCGCTGCCCGCCCGCCGCGATGCCGAAGGCACTGGCCCCGTGGTGGGCAGCCACCGCTCAGCTGCCGGCCTCCCCATCGGCAAGGCGATGCCATTGGGATCAGCAGAGTTCTGTGCTAATAACCTGGATCTGCAAACCAGGGGCGAGAAGGAGCAGAGCCCCACAGGAGTGGCAATGCCAACACGCAGGGTGGGTGGGCAGAAACCAGAAACACGCTGGGTGCTGTGGTTAAACCCCCCTGGGACAGTGGTTAGTGGGACGGTGCTCTGACACGCACCTCGGGAAGGCGGTGGGGATGCCGAGCCTGCCCGGCTAACAGGGCCGGGATGGAAACCCCGGCGGTTTGCAAACAGAGCTTGGAAACGCCCAGCGGGTCAGGAGATGAGCCACGGTGTGCCGGGAAGGGGGAAATGGAGGGGCAAAGCAGTAAAAAGCTCTGATAAGAAAGGCCCTGTAATCAGAACAAATACTGAGTGATTCAGCAGCAGCTGATCAAGGAAGGAGTAAAGTATGCTTCTTGCAATGTTTGACTTGCCGGCTGCGATGGCGCAACAGCCTCGGACAAAGCAAAGCAGCAAATGCATTGAGCAGGTGGCTCCCCCCATCGCTGAGGCATCTGCTCGGCTTCTGCAGCGGGGATCCCAAAAAACTGGCCTCCGGGCTTCCTTCAACTGAAAATGATGCCTCCTCCTGCGGCAAGAGCGGGACCCCGTCCCGCAGGGACGGCAGCAGTGCTCGGCACCGGCCGTCGGGCAGGAGGCCAGGACAAACAGCCAGGTTGTTTGCTGCGTGTCCTGGTAGACAAATACTGCTGGCAACCCACGTTACCTCACTGGGTGATGTTGCAAGAAACGCAATCCCCTCCTAGCCGAGCCTCTTAACAGGAGCAAAAGGCCAAGCGGCAACTAAACGTCCCGACAGCCTGCGTTATTTGCTCACGCGGGGCAGGTCTGCCTTTAGCCCTCATTTCACAGTGCCGCGGTGCGGTCCCCACGATGCTCCCACCACCTCAGCTCTGGGCTCAGCGGCTGGGTCAGTGCCCGGCATGGCTATTGCCTTTTATTTCCCCCTAAATCCCTGCAGCAGGTAGTTAGGGGAGGGCTCGCTCGCTCTCTTCCCTGGGGAGGCACTGGGAGGTGTCACGTAATGCTCCACATAGGGCTTTGCTGGGCTCAGGCTTTGAAAAGCCAAGGGTACTTCAGGTCATGGGTGGGCTTTCCATCACCATTGCCAGGAATACAGGCTTGGAGCCCAGGCTAAGCAGTCCCCATCAGAAATTTAGACCTCTTGAATGAGCCCCCGAGATGCAATGGAAGAAAGCAAACAGGAAAAAAACCCAACCCAACCCCGGCACCTCCCAAAATCATGACCCAAAGTTTACTTCTGAAAATCCAGGCTCTCACCCCATATATAAAACATATGTGTGCTTCCTGCTGGCTCCACCCTCTCGCTCACGGCACGGCCGTCATTTCACAATACCCGGCTGGCAAAGAAATCTTCATCTTTCCTAGCAGAGACAGACGTGAGCTGGGGATCTCTGATGTGCGGGACGCCCACACCTTCCACCTTCCTCCCCTTTGCTCTTGGCTATCACAGATGGGCCATGGCTTGGAGGAAGGCTGCTGGGACACCTCTGGTGCCTATGGAAAACCAGCAAAGTTCATGGGGGAAAAGAGTCAAAAAGGCAACAAAAAACCAGTGGTGGATCGTATGGATGCCTGCACCATGACAGGGTGGAGGTCGAGGAGGGTGCTTGATTGCACAGGTCTTTCCACGTTCCCTGCACCCTTCCCACCCGTTGTGCCAGCGCGGGCGGCTGGGAGAGCCCAGCGGAGAGGTGCTGTGCGTGCAACGGGGCTGAAAGCTGCTCTGCCGGAGCAACCCGGGGAAAAGCGGGAATAACTCCCTGTGCTGAGCACCTATCTCCTTTCATGGGAAAAGGTGAGCATCTCTGGCCCCGCTATGGTGCTGAGCGAGGGGCAGCACCCAGCCTCCCCACCGGTGGCAGAGGGGGCTCCCGGCCAAGCCATCACCAAAGCTGGCATTTCAAAACCACGGCAACGCTCTGCTCACACAACACGGACCCACAGCGGACCCATCCCTACCCAGACGGGCAGAGCCGTGATTATTTACACCGGGTTCAAGTGCTGACTGAGCACAGGAGTAGCTTGGCAAGCTGGGTAAATGAACAACAAACAACCCCCTCCAAAACAAAATGCAGGCAGGAATGGTGATAAAATCAACTTTTCTGAGATCAGGTTTATACCTTCTCCTTGGTACAACGCTGCTCCTCCCAAACAGGGAGCTGAAATGCCACTGGAGGATCACAGATGGGCAAAAACACGGAAGGAGAGGGAGGAGTATAAATGAGACAATACGAATATCGTGTAGGTCCGAGCGAGGCACGTCTACGGGCTTGCATGACTAAACATGGATCTGCAAAGACTTGTCCAGTGATTGACCAACCTGCGGGTGCCGAGATGCAGCTGACCCTGACCTGCTACCAGATTAGTGGGAGATGGAAAGTCCCTACAAGACCTGTGGCCGCTGGCTAAGAAGTAGGGAAAAAACCCAAGCAGAGCAGTTTAGCCCCCTGAAAAGCACAGCTCGTGGGACAAAAATGCACAGCCTCGCTCTTGCCCAACTGTTTGAGCTTCCCCGAGAGCTTAAGTCAAGTATCATTGGGGTTACGGCAGCCACCACCGACTGCAGTTCCTGCAGCTGGCGATGCACACTGCTGCTTTGCGGCTGGGGGTCGTCACTGCTGGTCCAGCCCCTCGCTTCCCACCCCACCGTACCTCCCCGGCCGCCTTCAGTGGCTTTGCCAGCGAAGAGGGAGAGCAATAAATGGGACGCGGTGCAAGTTTGGGGATGTGTTACCAAAGCACTGGTCAGCACATGGGGAAAACACGAAATGTTTGTCACAGGCTACTTGCCACGGGCGCTTGCTGCTAAATTGATTTTGCATTGAGATTTTGTGCTCCATCTATACAGTCCATGGGAAAGGTGGTAGCGAAACACCAGAGACCTGCCAAGAAAGCCAATAGCTCTGGCAGCCCTCCCAGAGCCCGGTGAAGAGCTGCTCCCGTGCTGCGCATCGCCCCGAGACTGCCCAGCGCCTGCTCTGGCCACCGCGGCCACTTTCCCTGCCCGCACCCCGTCCCCAACCGCCCGCCCGGGCTCCTCGGCGGTGCAAGAGCCGCGGCCCATTGCATCACCCTCGCTCCACCTCCCCGGGGCAGGTCTTCATCAGCCCCAAACCTGGCAGCTTCCCCTGAGGGAACTTCACCAGCCGGCCCCAGCCGGCCGAGAGGAGCTGGGGCAACGCTTGGCCCGTGCCCCGGAAAACACCCAACGTTTCAAATCGTTTCCTGGTACCAGGTCATGCCAAAGCCGAGACCTTTCCCGGTTCCTGGTGAGCAGCACCAGTTCCTGGTGATCTCCTGAGAGGGAGCACCCTCCTCCAAGACCTCCGTGCCAGCTCCTGCCTGCTTGCAAAGACTTGTCCCAGAGGGACGGGGTTGATGGGTTTTCAAGTGCCTGGAAAGGGTTGTTGTGGCATGTGCTCAGATTTACCCATTACAAGCGAGATGATTTTACTCAGATTCCTGGGAGACCAGAAACGAGGGCAGAAGTGGAGCAATTAGCCTCTGAGAAAGGGATGGAGAGGTGAAGGTTTAAGGCCAGGGTGGCTGTTTCTCAGCAAAGTGGGGCCTGGGCGCTGCCGGGAATGCCTCGGTAATACTTGGTAATAATGCCTCAGTGAGAGAGAAATGATCCAAAAACGTAGCTCCCCTTGGGCTGGAGAGCAACTGGAGACGCTGCACCTCCTTCTCCACGGCCTTTCTCCTGGGCTGGGAGGCATTGCGAAGCTCTCTGTTCTCCTGGCCACCTGCAGCGGGGTGGCCTGTGGCTCTGCCCCCAGCCCGACACAGCAGAGTCTTAAAAGCAGATGCAAACCCTGTTCACGTAAAAATAAAGTTATCAAGAGCTTTTGGCCTGAGGAAGTCCATGAACTCCTGTGGATGAACGGGCTGGTACCAGAGCCAGCTGAGGAGCTTGGGGTACCCGGCTGCATCTCAGGGGGTGCGGAGGAGGCAGCTAAGCCATCGCTGGGCATCGCTGTATTTTTTAGGCCTTCCATTGTGGGCTTTTCTATTTTTGACCTTCCGCCTAATCACATAAGCCGCTTTCCAGAGTAACTACAGCATTTGCAGCTTTCATTGACTTCCTCCAAAAACGAGACGCCGGAGCCGTGCTGGCTTTGACGTGGTTTATTCCCTTGGATGGTCCACGGGCTTCAAATAACGCCAGGCGGGCGGGCAGGCAAGCGAAGGGCTAGCAGTGCCTGGCTGGCATCTGCCACCGCTTACTTTGCTGGCGACTAAGAAGCAAAGTATCTGATAAAGACAGACAGCTGTCTGTTTACAACTCTCTCCACGCAGCAGAGGCTGAACTAGAAAGCCAAATCACTCTCCACTCCACAATAAACAGTGGGTGTCGGGTTTTAAAGAGCATCTCGCCGTGACCTCAATAGCCCACTTTATGCGTGGTGGCATGGAAGGAAGCACAAAGGTGAAAAGGCTTAATTAGTAATACTTCAAGCTGATTACTACAGCCCATATATAGGGTGACCTGCATCTACTATCACTTAGCATGGTAATGACTAAGTACTAAGCATGTGGTTTAAATATCTCCCTAATGCTAAAGCTAAATGCATCTGTAGCCCTAACCCTCTAATTGACTGATTCTAAATATGATAGATTAGCTTTCCATCTCATTATATGTATCTAATCAGGGGATGAGGGCGTGTATACCCTTGGACACATGGTTTTTCATTTCTACTGCCCTACAACAGCAATTAAAAGAAAATTACTTGTCTACTCAGGTTTGTTGCAGCCTTATCTTGTACCCCATCTCAGCAAGCTGCCAGATTCACTTTACGATGCTAATAAAAATAAGCTGCAGAATCCTGCTTCTCTGTGGACACCAAGATTTAGAAACGTAGGTGTTGCCTGTGTGACCTTTGCCTGATGAGCCAAAATCGGCGCGGGGCTCTTGCTGCCTGTGGTCATTGCCCCATAAACAACCGGCTGACGGGCAGCAGTGCCCAGCGGGAAAGGCTGGGAGCAAGAAGCAGGGAGGGTCTTGGCACAAACAACAGCTTGGGCTTCAACTGCCGGTCCTCAACGAGGACGCTCATTCAGATGCTCTCTAAAATAAGTTTCCTGATCCCAGCGACCAGCTGTACGGGGTGCCTTTTCCTGCGGTCACCATGCCTGGCTGCAAGGTCCTGCACATCAGGCGGGCTCCACTCCCCTAGGAGCTGCTCACCATGGCCCAGGCCTGAGGACACAGGTGGGTGGAGGACTAAGGCAAAGTCCCTGAGTGACCTCATGTGCATCTTCCAGCCCAGCTGAGCACTAATAAGCTTGCTGCATTTAGGCTTTCACTTCAGGTCTGGGTAGCTCCAGGCACCTCCTTGCTCATGCCTTGTTCCTGCCCAGGAACCAGTCTCCAAAGCAGGATGCCATGGGCCAGCAGCCTGGTGTTGAACTCCAGTTGCTGCTGGGGGCTCCTCAGCCATTTTATTTGCTCGGGAGTCCCCAAGATATACTCGTGCTCCACCAAAACCAAGAGACACCTACATGAGGTCACCTTCAAAATTTGGCCACCATCAACAGGTCCCCTGGAGACCTCCCTCTGGCCCAGGAGGCACGTCCCTTCCTGCTGGGAGGTGAGAACATCCATCTGTCCCTCCCAGCCCCTCTGCCTGCGCCTGGCTAAATGGGAGAGAAGAGGAGGTCACCGGCTTCATGCCTAAGATGCTTTCAGAGGAACCGAGGATCACCCATGTCTAACAAACCTCTGTTGTTAGCATGGCCATGGGTGCTTTGCTTCCTCTATGTTGAACCCAATATAGAGGCTACAGAGCCCAAACAAAGGCCCGGAGTACCTTTATGGTCACGCTGGCTGGCCCAGATCAACGCCGATAGGTCTATATGCAGACACAGAGTAATTCACCACGGGGAGATGAGCCATGTTATAATTTTGTCATTTTCCACTCGAGTGTCCCAGGCACTGATTGCAGTTTAGGGATTTTCCATCTCAGACAAATTACCGGGCTCTACCAAAATAGCTGAGAGACAGCCCCATTTTAGGTGACAACATCTTCACCAGATCGGCACCAGCAGAGCTCCCCTCCGCACGCGTGAGGGAAATGCCGGCCGTGGGCAGGAGACTCGGGGCCATGGTAAATTGTTGCAGTGCAAGGAAAATTAAAGGAGTCAGGGTAACAGATTAGAGAAGGGGAAATTCTTGCTCGTTAGAAGCAAAAACAAAAGACAGCCTCCAATTGCCAGGGTGTAATTTAGACCCAGGCTCTATGTAGCAATTTTCATGGGTCTGCAGGGAGCTCCAGTGAAACTTGGCGATGAAGGTTTCAACAAGTGGAAGGATTTTGCTAAAGTCTAGGCCTAGCTGAGCAGGTTTAAAGGTCACACTTGCCTTTTTTCCCCCAGTTAAAATTGAGTTTTAAGCTATTGAGATTAGCATTTGAAAGGGAACATTATTCTGTGACATACAGCTCACTTGACCAGTTCCTTAGGCAGTCAGAGGCAGGTTTTCTCCAGTGTCCAGGGAAGCGGCAGAAGCACCGAGCTGAACAAAACCACCACCCTGCCTTCCCCTTGGAGAAAGGGTTAGCGATGAGCGAGAATAAAGGGCCTGAGAAGTGGCAAACAGAAAGGTTGCCCCAAGGAGAGCAACATGTTCAGATGTGTCTATCAGATAACAATACTTAAGCTCAAGCCCCAGAGTGCGTTCACAGAGATCAAAAATAATGGTGACTCAGCTCTAGGTGAAATACTTACTCACCTGTAATGCTGCCCTCCTGCCTCCAGTCAGAAGATTTGAGCTACCGCTGGTGCTGCCTTCAGTCCAAGTTTGAGAGACCCCAACATCCCAGAACCTAGAGGAGACATCGGCCAGAGTCTTGTTGGCATTTGCAAACCCAACGATCCAGTTCTTGGGATGAACAAGACACTATATCTCAGTTCAGAAGAAATCTGTGGTTAGCACCAAACTCTAATAAAGGTTCTTAACACCCTCTTTCTTCTAGAGGGTTCCCTCTTCTGCATTTGGGAAAAGAAAGAAAGACAGAAGAGATTAAAAAAAGAAAGTGCAGAAGGTATCTCTGGGCAGTAGACAGGCCTGTAACGACTAGGAGGCTTGGAACTGTTTCCTATCTGAGTCTGGAAGCAGATAAGATGAAGATATATAAAATTGCCTCTCACTCCCATTCCAACCACAGCACACCTTGGCTAGTCTCCAAAAATGGCTTTATTGACAACTCTTGCAATGTTCTTCTATCTTGGCATATGTGGTGACTACGGCGGTGGTGTTGCTGTTGTTGCAGTGGTTTGAAGATCTTGAGATCTTGTTCCTGGAATCAAGTGAGATGAAGGTGAAACAGGTTTTATTTAAAAAGAAACACAGTTTCAGTTCTCACTGTTGTAGAAAAACTGAGGCTCTGACCCCAGTCCACATTAAACGCTTGGAAATAAGAAACCAGGTGATGAATAAACCCCTCTTTTGAAGGAGGGGGGAAGGAAGCAGGAGGAACTGAGTCACTGGTTTTGAGCAATCCTGAACTCACTGCTAAAATCTCTCCTCTCCACTTTTATAAGAGCTGTTGCCAACAACAGCCGTGGGAGCTCAGAGCTGAAGCAGGAGACCTGACACCACAGGCAAGTTAAAACTGTTTCAGGGCTAAAACCTTCACACTGACACGTTACCTGTGGGAGCCCACACAGCGAAGCCTCTGTCTGACCCGAGCTTATTTCAAGCTTCCTTCTTAGGATGAAAGGGTTTCGGGATGTTCCTTGGCAAATCTGCCTGGCAGCCGTTTGCCACAACGGCTTCTAACTCCCACCATCCCCGAGATCTGTGGTCCCCAAGTCTCCTCGATCAAACCACCCTCATCGAGGCAAAGGCATCTGCCTTCCCCAGTGCGGATGGGGGCAGAGATGAAAGGGCGACTTTCTCGCATGTCTTCGCTAGTTGCCTACAAGTGTCCTTAGGTACTTCTAAAATATACTCCACCCAGCCCAGAATTGTGACCCCGTTTTTTAGAGGACACCCTCCTGTCCCCTCTCTTTCCTAGCTTCTAATATAAGGCGTGAGAGGGAAGATAGCCTGGCCTTCTCCCATAGCTTCCAGTCATACATAGACATCACTGGGACACTGCCTGTACCAGAGTCCCCACCACCTTGTTCAGGACCAGAAGACACCCAGGTAGCCAACCGCCAACACAACTTATCCTTCCTCCACGCTTTTTAACCTCCTGTTCTTCCTACAGGCTTGGCTCCATCGGCAGGAGGACACTTGCAGGCGACGACGGCCCGAGGAGCGATGCGGAGCGCTGTGCCCCGGGGAAGGCAGGACGGGCAGCGGGGCGGGTGGGGAACGGCAGCGCTGGCCGCAGGAGGCGAAAGATGACAGGCTTGTGCAAGGACTGAGGCACAGGTTCAGAAATGCTGCCGAACAAGCCCCACGCACAGCAGCTGGACAGCGTGTAAACGCCTTCCACAGTTCTTTTTTTTCTCGTTCCTGTGCCTCCTGTACGCTGCATGCCCTGTTATGTGGGTTTTGAGACAGGGAGGCAAGGGACCGCACTGCGGTGACTATACATGAAGAACAGGAAGAGGTGGAAAAATACATAAAACCCATGCCCTCTGTTCTCACAGTTTTATCACCCATCTCTTGGTGTTTGGCATTTTCCTCCAAGCTCCAATGCCTGGCTTCACATCAATTCATGGACCCCAGCTTTCATCTAAAAGAATTATAATTACATGACATTCCAGCTACTATTGATGTGGAGAAGAAGTGCAAGTCAGAATCCGAAATATTCATAATCCGGATGTTTAAAAAAAAAAAAAAAAAAGAACCAAAAAGAAAAAGACTTTGACATTTATTATTTTGGAAAGCTCTTGATTTCTGAGTGAGCCATGATTTTCAGACAACCTGACTCATCATTTTTGAATGCTTCGGTTTGGCAGCCCTGGATATATTTAGTAATACAAACCCTGACTTGCAGCTTCCAATGAGAATCCTAATGGCATGATAAGACAGATTTTCATCTCATTCACGTCATTTCCAAATATCAGGAAATTTACTTAACAGCAAGAGTTGTAAAAGCTGTGAAATGGTCTCCCTGGGGAGGAGCAGAAGCCTCCTGACCACACACTTGAACAGCTGAACAAACCAACAGAGAGCGGGCAGCAGCGAACGGCTCTTTCCTTTCTGGCCAAGGGACAGAGCAGATGATCCCAGACACGTTTTCCTCTTCATTTCTCCTGGCTCTGGGTATTGCTAATCAAGTCCCTCATACCACAGCCACTGGAGCCTCTCTCATATCCAACTGGAGAAACAGCAACTTCTGCAGGAGGAGCACGCAGCTTCAAGGGAAAATACTGTTACAAACCGTTTAGGACTTCACAAGGAGTAAGGAACCTGTGCCAGTCTTTGAGAATGCATTCAAAGCATCTTCATCCAGCAGTTAGAATTGCATTTTTAACATTAAAATCCCTTAGGCACTTGGAGTCTGTGAGATTTTTTTTTCATTGCTTATCAAGCAGTGGTATTAAAAATGATGTCTTTAGCAGCACAGCCAGCCTGTGTAGACGTGAGATGATTTTCATCTATTCATTCTAGACCATCTGCTTCTTACCCTCAACTTTCAAAGGCCTTGAATGAGATGTAGGCCCCTGAATTTTATAGCTAAATCTCATGAACCTCTTTGAAAATGAAAGGATTGCACAGAACACAAATTTAGAGACATCAAAGGGACCTTCCCTTTTCATGCAAGCACTAAAAGCAGCGCAAAGGGAACTAACTATAATTTGCTCTATTGCCAGTTTTCACACTGGAGCAAATACAAGCATTTTATGCTTTAAACCATACAAACCTGTGGCTGCCAGCTTAATATACTCCTAAAGCCAGGACCAAATTAATAGACTAAAACCATCTTGCATCCACTCAGACAAACAATGAAGCCAAAAGAGCTGGCAGGCTAGCTCATGGAAAAACGCTTTCTTTTTTTTTATCCCTGCTTTGTTTTTTTTTTTAAAAAAAAAAAAAAATCAATATTTCTTTACATATTCAATGGCAGCATAAACACTAATTCAGCTTTTTCAAAAGCAAAGGTATTGCATAGATACTTTTTATTGAGCTCATCTTCATCCAAGCTGCCGCCAGAGTCTGGAGGGAACACAATCAAAATGGCAGCTCCTCATAAAAAGTATGGGAGAGTTCAGGGATCTCGGCCAAACGTGGCTGACTCAGGATCTGCTGACTGCAGCGGCTGAAATCATTACGTAGACATGAGAGTTCCAGGCAGGCAATGGAGGGGAAGAGCTGCCCTAAATTATGAAGCAAGATCCAGGTGAAATTGTGAAAATCAAGGAAATGACTTTATAGCAGAACATTAGGCTTCTAGTCCAAACACGGATCTGAAATCAATGAAAAGTGAAGCTGGGGATGAATCTCCCTTTGATATTTGATCCCTGCCCCATCAAGCCAACAAGCCCTGGGCCAAAGCAGGTACTGGCTGGCCAGGGCAGGAGCTTTTCCTGCTCCCCAGGGTGGCCTTAGACACCATTTTACATCTTCCAGAGATCTACAAGCTTTCTGATTTACAGTTCACAAAAACCCTAACGGAGCACCTACAGAGGTGTCTTAGTTTCCATTCCCCAAGCTTTCAGGACACAGATGGGCAGGTATTGCTACACCAATAAAAGTCTCCAAAGGTGAATATTCCACATTCTTCGTACTGTCAGTGGTGTAACCAAAGCTGCTCGGATCCTGGGGCCATGGAGACAGGATCACGTTTTGATGTTGAAGACAACTAGAATCAGCCCAGAAGGTCTCCAGAGCCCCAAGGAATAACGCTACCAATGAAACCCTGGGATGATGCCAACACGCTGGCAAAAAAGTGTATCACTTACTATTCTCCTGCACTGATCTCCAGGGAAGGAGAGGTCCTTTATAATCCTCAACAGTGGGAGAGTCAAAAAGCTGTCAACACAAAATTCGTAGAAAGTTTTGATGCTCCCGCTCTCGGTGGCCAGCTTAGCTGCACTTACCCCTTACCAAGCGAGCGCTGCTGCAGCCATAACGCTGGGAAACTGAGTGAGGAGTTGCCTAGGGTCATGTCTGCACCACGCTTAATTAACACGCGAATAAGATGCCACAGTGCCCCCCTCATCCCTGTACCGTTTCTTCCTATATGGGAAAGCAATTCAAGCTAGCCTGCACAACCGGTTCTTGGATCGTTTTTCTGGATATCCGCTCTTCCTTCTCCCACTTATAGCATACAACCTGTCTTTCTTCCTCTCTCCCCCCACTTTGAAGGAGCTGGGTATCTATAGACCAGCAAAGGGGCGAGAGGCAGGCTGGCTGCAACGTGGCCAGAAGATGCCAATGGGGAGGGAGGGAAGACCAGAGGATAAAGCTTACACGAAAGAGAAGATGCCGGAAAGGAAGAGGGAGAACTGGTATAACACACAAGCACAAAGGCAAGAGTCCAAGGGTAACTGCACCTCTGCCCCACCTGTCAAACAGTTCAGCGGATGGTTTAGGGGTAGAAGTAAAAGGGACTCAGTCAAGTAGAGAGGGCTTGGGTGGGAAGAGGTAACACTCGTATGTAGAGCTCAGCTTTGATTTCTTATTTCTAACTTGGTCTCACAGCAGGTGAGCACGTACATATCGGTGGGTCTGTGCTGTAACGGGGGTTGTACCTGTGTAATTTCCTTTGACAAAGGCTTCTGCTCCCCTACGTCACCTCCA
Organism: Calonectris borealis; assembly: GCF_964195595.1. Classification (NCBI taxonomy): domain Eukaryota; kingdom Metazoa; phylum Chordata; class Aves; order Procellariiformes; family Procellariidae; genus Calonectris; species Calonectris borealis. The sequence continues at coordinate 7,759,451 of NC_134316.1, read as the reverse complement.
CAGCTGCAGTGGTGCAAGGCCTGTGCAGAAGTGCCCCTCTCTGCTGCACTTCATCCTTCTCTCAAGTTAAAGCATGTGACTAACCCTATACAAACATGATTTTGCAAGAAGTTAGAAATCCTTCCCCTTCTCCAGTGTATCTGCCCAAGGAAGAGGCTATAATCCTGACATACAGCTTCAAGCCCAGCAAGGAGTGCAAAGCTGTGCCAAGAAGCTACAGGAAAAATCATCCAACTTCCAGAAGAGCAGGGAAAGCACAGAACCATCTCCTAGAGTGTCTGGTTTCTACAAACTGCACTGAAAAATTGACTTGGTCTGCCTGTGGCAGAGGCTTGAGGCTGCAGCTGATAAGAAGTGCCCTGTGAGTAATAAGCCCTTAAATCCAAACCAAACCAAGTCACCCTGTTTCTTAGATAAGGTTTATCGTTCTCATGGGAGAAAGTTGTCCTTTTGTGTTACCTGTTGGTCGACAACCCTGCTTTCAAGCAGTTTGCCAGCTCCGCGGCTCCCATCGCAATAATGCTATGAATAATTTAAGCACTACCACTTTGGATCAAAATTTTAATGAGGCACTAAACCCACAAAAGGGGCTCTGTATAGCATAATTAAATAGAATGGGCCTAAACAAACAGTAAGATTTTACAAGTTAGGTTATAGTTGAAAACAGCTGGGAGGCAAAGAAAGGAGCATTGAAGATGCATGATGTAAAAAGGCATTTCACAGAATGCAAACACTAAAACTTTTCATATCGCACAAACAGTAAAACACTACGAGCACATGACTTCCCTTTGATTTGGAAGAATCTGTGTGGGGCACAGGGCATTTGTTTTTTTCCTTCTTCTAGTCAGCACAATGAAATATTTCACATGGAAACCCAAACAGTGGCAAAGAGAGCCATTTGTCCTTCGGAAAGAAATAAATACTGCAGAAACAGGTAAAGTCAGTAGGAACATCTGGTTCAGTCAGGCCATGGGATACTGGATCACAGCTCCAAAACGCCGGACAGTGCTGGGACCCCTCAAAATAGTCTTGCAAACAATCAGAATTGTAACAAGTCTGTTTGGCTCAGAGCTGCAAGACACTTGTTTCATGCTCACGCCGACTCCTCGAATCCACTGCAAGTGGTGACATTCAGGCTGAGCCAACTAGCTCAGCATTCAATTCTCTGTCTGCATCAGCTATTTACAATATCATGTTTGTTCCACCTCTGTCAATATTTGATCCAAGAGCTGCATAAACCCTACAAACACAGGAAGGTTTCAATTTCACATTAAGGTAATGTTGACAGTGGTGCTGCTGTATCGCATAAAGTCAGTGCACTGTTACTCCTTGAGAATGAAATTTCTGGTAAACTTGGTTTTCATTTCATTTCCCCCCCCAGTCCTCTCAGCAGCCCTTCCCCAGAGCTGTAGCTATTGCTGCAGTTCTGGGCTTGTGAATGAAAAGTTTCTAAATTCATCTTGGTTTATCATTGGAAGAATTCCTTCTTCAATGGGAGTCAGAATGGGCTCTTCTTTTATAAAATCTGGATCGAAGTTGCTCACATCATCTTTGGATTTCTGTCAAGTGGAAAAGACAAAGGAAAGAGATGTCAAAAATACATATCATCTGCTTGATTCTCGCTCTGCATCTTTATTCTGGTCTTGAGTGCAATGAACCATCCAGGCTGAGCTTACTGAAAGCTTTTTCTGGGGTTGGACTGGGAGCAGCTGAGTGCCCCCACAGAGCCTCTTACAGTGCAAAGCCTTTCAGAGCCTCTGCAGGCTTCTGACAGGGAAACCGCTCTCTGATTTGACTGACACCACCCCTGACGAGTTGCCTGCCCAGACACGGCAGGGCAGGGCACATAAATCAGTTCCTTTCCTCAAGCGGCAGCACAGACTCAGCCATTCGAAGCAGTTATCAGCCGTGTTTCCAATTAGCTGACTCCACACAGTCCCTCCTTATCTGCAGAGTGTCTCAGCTGGGCTTTGGGGGCGGGGGGGTACACTCCTCTACGTGCGAGCCGTTAAACTTGCACAATAATGAATTACTGGGCCGTGGGAAGACAAATGGCTTGCTGGATTCCTTGCTGTGTGCCACAAAGTGGGACTGTTTACAATGCACACACACAAACTGGGTTTGTGGCACATTCTGACAAGGCGTGTGTTTTTCCTGCATTCAGAACAAAATGTTTTATTGACCTTGAAGTCTAATGTTCTCAGATCCTGTCCAGCTCATGGCGGACCGAGGAGACTCCCTTAGCCTTTGATTCAGGTCAAGGAACAACTCAAGAGCCTGATCTTGAGCTGCCACAGCTCCCCCGAGTGCCTGATCCTGCACCCAGCGATCTTCATGGAGCAGGACTGGGTTGACCATTGCCACTACGAGCTTGCAGAGTGGCCACAGCATGAGACAAAGCCACTCCAGTGACAATTTCAAAGGCAAGGAAGCCACAGAGACAACCTTGGAAAGGCTCTCCATGGAGAGCAGCACTCTTCTATCACAGAGCATCCTTACGGCTGTGTGGAAAAGGGGCAGCACTGTCTGCTCTGCAGCCTGTCTCTGCCATTTGAACCACTCGGCTGACAGTGGCCTAGGCAGGGAACACTGTGCTGGGTGCTGTACAGACAGAGAGAGACAAGAGAGCGAGCCCAGTTGTGAAGGGGTAGGTGGAGTGGGCAGGATGAGGATTACTTACCCTGTTTTATATTTGGGGCAAGGCAAAGGGTAGTTAGGTGCCTAATCTGCTGCAGTTGCTTTTACAAACCTGCATCTTTTGGCTGAGCTGCCTTTGAAAATCCAGCATGGAGGGGAAAAGCGACCTGTACAACATCAGGTGGCCAACCAGAAGCCAAGCCAAGACCAGAGACCTCATCTCCTGGCTCCTGGGCCAGGGTGTCAGGGTTGCCCTTCTTTCACTCTGTCTCATGGGAATAAACCTGCTTATAGAGCCCAGAAGAGGGAAAAAAACCAGGGATCCCTTTCCCCCACCACCCCTCCTTCCCACGTACAATTCGGGGCCTGAACGGTGGCTCCATCTGACGCTGGTTCAGCAGGTCCCAGTCCAGATCCTTGAAGTAGGGGTGCCGCAGAATCGCGCTCTCGCCGCCCAGCCCCGGGCTGCCCAGCCGCATGTTGGGGTTCTTCGTCATGAACTGCAAAACAAAAAGGGCTGTTTGTTTCCTGCCATCCGGCAGGGCCACGGGAGAGGGACCTATTAGCAGTCGCACAAAAGCTTGTCCTCAGCTTTCCTGTTGAACTCAGTTGCTGGCCAGACTTCTCAATTTCACTGTACTGGAACCGCATGCAAGGAACTTGACTCATTCTCTAGAGGAAGAAGTCAGGGTGTATTTCTCCTTGGTCCCTTTTCTTTTGGTCAAATCCTTGGTTACCACAATAAGAAAAGAACGTTGAATTGCATTGTTTGCAACATTATAAATGTTGCACAGTGGTTTTGGTGGTTATTTATTTCTGTATTAATTTCTCAGGAATACAAGCTCGCTCTCAAACGCTGCTCACCAGCCAGCCAGGCTTTGGATCGGAGTCAGTCCTGAGCTGTCTCTTTTTCCTAAACCTCAGCCTGCTGAAGCACAGCCAGAAGCCTACGCTTTCCTTCCTGTCATCTCAGGAAACAGAGGAAAATGAGCAAGGCGCTGGCTTTTAGAACCCCCCAAACCCTGAGCAGATGAGAGCAGACAGGTGACCATCTCCCCTCTCGATGGTGAAACTCTAAAAGAGGATTTCTTTTTGTAACGTTTTTACTCTGCCACCAGTGAAAAGAAATCTCAAACCTCAAAGTGCCCTGATTTGCCAGGGAGTAATGAGAAAAGCCGTACACCATGCACACAGCGCGAGAGGGCCCTGGCAGGTGCCCTTTAGGTCCCGACAAGAATGATGAAGTGTGAGTGCTGCCGATATTTCTTAAGGGGAAGGGAAATATTGGGGGAGGAGGGAAATCCGTTCCCCAGGCAGGAAAAGAGCTAGTTGGCTTGTTAATTTAGAATTATAGTTCTTAAAAATTCAGTAAAAACTTTCCCCTCCCCTCAAGTACATCTAATTCATTAGAGAAATCAGGTTATGTTTAAACTGGGAAAATAGCCGCTTTTATTTGCCTATTGAAACAGCAGCATAAAGCAAGCTTCACTCTGGTGGAGGTGTCCAGACGATTTCCTCGAAGATGAAAGAGCATTATGTTTAGCAAATAGCTGAACCAGCCAAACCAGACAATCGGTCACTGTTTCAGGAATGACCAAGTCTGCTGCATCTCGGCAATGGGAAAATGAAAAGAAGGGGAGGTGCAGCGAGAGAACAACTTCTTTCTGACTGTAGGAGCTTTTCAGAAGGTACAAATTCTCCTAGGACTAGCAGATAAAAGGTCTAGTCATTCCCTACTTAGAGAGAAGACAGGGCGAAGACAGACAACTGCCAGATCTATTTTAGAATTTTCCCCAATACCCCGTCCTGAGGGGGCTTCAGAGCCAAAGTAGATGGGGCATCTGCAGCTGAGACCTTGCAGGACTGCAGAGTCTGCTGACATTAGCACAAAAACCCCAGCTCCAGCCTGACCTCCTGAGCCCTTTGAGGACACGTGCTGCCATGGGATTCCCTACGGCAGAACTGTTTTCCACCATTCCACCCAAAACATCAGTAGAGAGGGCTGCTGAGTGCATCCAGATTTGTAAGAGCAGTCACCAGGAGCGGAGCAAAGCCGACGTGGCTCTCTGCAGCTGGGGTCTTTCCCGTGCTTCTCTGGACCCTTCAGCCCTCAGTTATGCAGCATTTCCAGGGCCAGGCCCAAGGACAAGCAGAGCTTCTCTGTCTCCCCAACCATTTCAACCTGTTCTTCTCCTTTTCTACCAGCAGAACCCAAACACAATTTGTTTCCCAAGAGACTCTGCCCCAAAACTTCTGTGGGATACTGATCCCCAGACAACAGCTTGGTTTCCAAACAAGAAATGGGTCAAGCCAAAATCTCTCAAGAGACCTGGTTCAAACAAGCCTTTGCAAGTCTTGAACTAAACTTCTTTGGTTTGCAAAACAGGCCAGAAATCTCCTGGCAGCCCCGTCTTTCTCTAGAAAATCCCTGCTCAACTTCTTTGTCCCCACAGATGAATATCTGGACCTCACTAGCTCTTATTTGCATTGCTGGAACACCTAGAAAGCTCAAACAAGATCAGAGCTCACTGATGCTGGTAGTGGTATAGACCAAAACAGTCCAAAAAGACAAGACAAGAAGGAGAGAAGAACTGGGAATAAGTCCCATGTCTCCTGGCTCCTGACCTACCACCGCCTCCATTACACCAGGAAGCTTCTGCTAAATGTGGAGAGGAAAAAAAAATCATGAAAGCAAATAATCTCTGAAAAGGGCTGGTAACATGCTTTGCTTGGGTTCCCATTCATGCTCAACCATATAAGACCAAAACCTAAACTGGACCACCCATTCCCAGACCAGTTCAGAGCTCTGGGATATAAAAGTGTGTTTACATTCCTATTTGCTTGCTTTATTCCACATGATGCCAAAATTGCACCAAGCGAAGGCATCCAATGCAACAAGCTGAGAGCCAACATAAATGCATTCCTGGCTGCTTAAAACACCCTTTTCGTTAGGACAATGAGGATTAGGCAAGGGCCATCCCTTGAGGTGGGCTGTTTTGAGCTCTGAAAAAAGCAAAACATAACGTTCAAAACAAAACGACTGTTCAAATTCGACCGGCCAGCTCCGATTTGAGCATTGGACCCGCAGATTGAGAAACCTCAGCTGGGTAACTCCAGGCACCATCTACCCCGCACTGGGTGCCCAAAGGAGGCAGGAGGAGAGCGAAGGCTTCAAATTCACCCAGTGCTGGAACACGTCGCCCTGGCTGGCTGCTGGGAGCGATGCTGGGCTGCCACAAAACCCCTCTGAATCAATCCTTGCCTCCAAGAGGACTGAGCTGACCTATGGGACACCCGATCAAAGAGCACCTTCCCCAGCTGTCAGGCATGAGCTCAGTGCTGCTGCCTCTCTTGCTCTGTAAAAACAGGGCCTTGAAGCACAAAGGTATCAAGGGCTGGAGTGACCCACCAGCACCACGAGCCACTCTCGACACGCTTCTCTAAGCTGGTTTCCCAGATATTGCAAGCACCCAACGCAGGCTAGTAGGACCTTGAAAGTGAATATAAATCATGCACTCTACAAAGAGTATCGACTCAAGGTGAAGAGGCCTCCCTTTCACGGCAGTCAAACTCCTACTGCTTCAGCAAAAGGGTGGGATATAATTTCAAAGGACAGTCGGTCTCTTATCATTAACTTATATCCCTGATAAACTTCTTATACACTGCGCTGAGACCTCTCAATTGCATCTGTGCACGGGAACCGGCACTGAAAATGTTGCCTTTGAACGGCACCATGTGGTACGTGAAATACGGTCCCGTATTCTGGGCAGCCACAGCATCCCGGCAGGTTGCTCAGCCTGTGGATGTACACACGCCTCCGCACCCGGGGGCTGTGACAGAAAACAAGAGATTGGCCATTGCTGCTCCTCCCTTACATAAAATCTCCTGGGGAATTCTGGAGGCGGCAGGTACATCACAGCCTGGTGAAAGTGGGGTGTTTTCTCTGGGAAGCAGCTCCAGTCTTTATGGGGCAACTGGGCTGAAAAGCAGGCGTGCAAACGGTGACTCCAACAGAGACAGTACTGATGTTTTGCACTGGAACAGTTACCTGCCTTACTGTAAGAGGTATAAAAAATTAAAGGATGAAATTTTTGAAGCCAGTTTCCACTAAGATGAATAACTAACCCCCTCAAACACTATTTGAAGTCACCAGAAATTATTGCACTGACAAAGAAATGGATGAAGTTTTAGTTTGTGTTGTATGTCAGGAAAAAACAAAAGACTATAATGACCTCTCAAAGGCTCAAAAGCCCATGAATAAAGCCCCTCTTTCTCTCTCTCTGCCTTAGGCAGTACTGACATTTCTTTGCTGCAATAGGGTAGCTCATGCCGCCTCTGCTATCTGATGGCACTTCCAGCAAAGCAAACAAAGAACTTGGGATTTCTGAGGAACTTAATTACAAGCTCAGCCTTCATCTCTGAAATAAGATGGAGCCCATACCCATGTCTCTGACCATATAAGAGGCACTTCTGCAGCAGGAGGGGTAAAGCTGAGTGCCCAGAGCACACAGACGCTGCCCTCTGCACACACGCAGGCTGCGCAGGGGAGAGGTTTTCGGAAGTGCAGCTAATCTTTCACCTGATCCCTCCGGCTGCATTCAGAAACAGCTGGAAAATGTCTCACCAAGTGTTGGCTGTTCCTGGCATCCACGGGAAGGCCAGAGTTTGACTCTTGCTTCACAGGTTGGATAGCCCTAAACGTCCTTCCAAGTACAACCCTCCAATGTTTTTGCAGGTGATGAGAGAAGATGTTCAGCAGAAAGTTTTTCGTGGCAAAATGTCATCTCCTAATGTTTATTGAGTATCTCTAATTTTCCATGATAATCCAGAATCCAGCATGAATCTCAACCTCTGGCACACAGGTCAACGAAGAAACACAGAGAAAAAAAAATTCAACAGTAACAACAACAAAGCAAACCAGAGGTTTTCCTGCGCAAAATGAAACATGTAATCACCCAAATCCAAGATGCCTCCCAGCAAAACTAATAGCAAGGCTATCAATCTTAAACCCGAACCAGGCTATCAAGCCCTCGGTCTGTGATCACATCCAACCATGGGGAATTATCCCATTCCTGGTGTAAAAAGCCCCTTGGAAGCATCCTCAGACTGGGTCCCTTTGGGCTACACCAGTTTGCCGAGGAGCAAACTCGAGCGAGGCTCTCGCTGACCTCAGCTAACCCTCTCAGCAGCATCGCAGCCAAAACCAGCAGCTGGAATGAGCCAAAAACATGACTTCATGAAATCATTTGAAAACATTTACTGAAAGAAAATGCAGCAAGCCATGACAAGAAATTAAAAGCTGGAGATTAGTCCACGGAGGGCCTGTGAAGTTACAAGGAAAAAATGCAGACATAGCCATGCCAACCATTAGGAAAAATCTGCGTCAGCCCTGGGAACTCAGCCCACGAGCAGGTGAGGGAGAGCAGGGGACCCGCGCCGGTCCTTCCCTTCAGCCACATGGCTTGGACTGTGCTGGGAAGGCCTCCAGGTCTCCCAGTCTGCTGGGCAAGGCTGTACTGGAACTTCTCCAGTGCTGCTCACATGCAGCGTTGCAACTTCTGTCTCAAGAGGCTGAGTTTGCAAATCAGCCTAATGGCCTAGAAGTCAGTGAAGTGTTTTGTTTGCACAAAACAAGATGTTTACAAGCATTAATTTCCTTGAATTTACAAGTTCCCTTTCTCAATACTGGAATGCCTGATAGGTTTTTACGTAGCTCATGTATGCGCTATTTGCATCAGCATAATTAATTTCACAGAGCAATATCACAGTGACTAGATTACATGAAATTGCATCACGTTCTAGGAAAACACTAACAAGCCCAGACCCCTTCACAGAAGTAACGCACTTCAGGAAGGGGAATACAGCTTTCTGCTCAGCCGTTTCCTTCACATTGACAGCCATTTGGACAAGGAAGAAATCGTTATTTCTTATATTAAAGAAAGTGTTAGACACACCAGCTCCCATCAGGGCTCTGTTGCCCTGGCCAGGGCACATTTACCTCGTAAGAGAAAGCCCATGCCCCCGAGCAGCTCATTTTTCAAATGCAACCTTATGGCAGAGATGGAGGCTCTCCCCCATCTTACAGGGAGGGAACAGAGACCCAGAGAAATTAATCATTATTTTGCCAGGAGCTCAAGGGCAGCCCATCGCAAATACGATGGCAGACCCTCAGTCCCACCTCCTCTCCACAAGCTCCTCCACAGCTTCCACGTGCCTCAATGGGCCCCTATCCAGGACCGTGCCAATGCAACAGTCAACCCCAACCCCTTCCCTGTTAAAGGAAAGAAAGATTTCCCTGTTCATGATATTAACATTTCCTGCCTGTTGGTGTTTCTCCCATGTTGCTACCAAAGTGGAAAGCAGCAGCAGCACAAGAGATTAATGCCCTACAGTCTCCCCTCTAGTAATGAGGGAGAGCGGGGAGATCAGGAGATACCCAACACGCTCGTCTTCATTAAGATTCGTGAGCTGAACTAACAGGGCAGAAATTAACTCAAAAGGAAATAAGATTTCTCAAAGATCTATTTGATCTCAGACAAAAGGGAATCATTATATAAATAGAGCAATTACTCTAATTAAGGCTTCCCTCCCTGAATCTCTTGACTGAATGCTGCAGTTGCCGAAAACAGTTTGGCCGCCTATTATGTAAGGTAAACAAACCCACAGTCTGGGGTTTCATTAGCCTTCATCCACCCCCAAACAAAGGAGAAGAAAGATGGCTCTATGGCTCCATCTGTTAATGTCTGTATTATTTTTAATGATTGGAAGCCAGGAGGCATTAGCATAGCAGAGAGGCTTTTTTTTTTCTTTCTTACTTTTTCTTTTTTAATAAAAAGCTGTTCTTTTGAGCCAATCTTGTCTGTTGCTCTCTTGGGCAGGGCTCTTATCACCCTCCATCACAGTCCTGCTGGGGCGATGCTCGCAAGCATATCTCGCTTCCCCCTACAAGAGCAACCCAGGGCTCAGACACACGAGTGGGAGCGAGGGAGTCAGCACAGCCCCATTTCACTAAAGCTGAAGCTCCACGGCCCTGGGAGCAGGGTGGTCAGAGAGCTCTCCCATGGAAATCCTTGTACTTACGGCAGCTCAGCTGGTGCCTGGTAACTTAAACTGCAGCAATCCGGCTGCGGGTGTGAGCCAGGTGCTTGGGAGCCCGAGTCCTACTGACCTTCAGTGAGGATTGTGCTGCTGAGAATAGACTTGGAGTCACTGCGGTTCTCTTGAGAGCTACCTCTATTTTACGCTGTGGATTTGCTTTGACTGCAGCCATTAGAGGCCACATGGCATTTCGGCTTCCTACCCTACACGCAGCAGGATCGATTGCTAAAAGCCCTGATTCGTACCAGTGCAATTCATGGTGGTGCTGAGCCAGAATACGACCCATGCATGCACAGGGTGCTTCTACCCCCATGCTGGGGTCTTGGCTACAGAAAATTGTGAGCAGGTGAAATCCTTCAGTGCAGAGAAGGTCCAGCGAGTGCAGTGCCAGGGCTCGGAAGTACAAGACTGCCCTGAAAGCATTTTAAGGAGGGGGAGGGGAAGAGAGAGAGTGTGAGATCTCAGTTATTTCCTTTTCCAGATAAAAAGGGAATGGGAAGGGAGGTAAAAAACAGCCCTGCTCCTAAAAGCCAGAAGACTGCAACACTAAGCATGACAGCAGTCACATGTTTAATTCACCAGCCGCAGGCAAGAAAGACAAAATGTCAGTGCAGTGGATATTAAGCAGATAAATTTGATCTTGCTTTCCCCTACTGCAGAAATGGCAGCTCAATGCTGCCCAGTCAAAGCTCGAGGGAACGAAAAGGATTAACTGTATAGCAAACAGTGCTGAGCAAGAGAGACCAGCAAAATAAACCAAGGTACATTGCGCAACTCACGTGTGGGATAGAGACATCTGGCTCCGAATCTCCTGTGGTGTAAACTGATGTAACTTTGCTGACTATCACCAGGAGAGAACTTGGCCCAAAATATGGGAATTAAATGTTGTCTGAATAGCTACAAACTTCCTTGCTGTGCTGAAATCTACCTGTTTCCCTGTCTCTCCCCACTCACCAACACGTAACTCATCAACACTAATGCAGAATGAAAAGGCCAAGGACAAGTATCAAATGCATATTGGCCCCTGATGATAGCTAGTGATTTTTGACACTTCTGCCTTTGGTACTCCTGTAATAAATAATAATAAACAGAAATTAACTTTAGTCATTAGATATATGGAATATTTAACATAGGTTTTGGTCAAGATGTCACTCCAGAAATCTGTGTTTTCAGAACTGATGAGTCAATCCCAGTTCCCACGTGGATCACCAGCTGCACGGGCTGCTCAGACAGTATCAAACTCCGGCTGCCGTTTTTAAATTACTCCAATTGGACTATAGGTACAACATGGGGATATGCAGGTCAATTACTAAATCAATACATCAGAGTAACATAAACATGGAGGGAGAATGAGCATCGCATTTATTAATAGACTGGGGGCATGATCCCACTCTCGTTTTAAGCAGTGGTAAAATCTCCCTAGGGTTGCACGGGAAAACAATTAATCCTTTTCTGATAGTCTTGTCAAGAGGAACCGGGAATCCATTACACAACCCTGGGTGGCCTATTTACATAGGGTCAAGTACAAAGGGGACTAAAGTGCCCCAGACAAACCTGTAAAGGCCAATTAAGAAAAAAAAAATCACAGGAAAATACTTCAAAGGAGCTTTTTTGTGGTCTTGGTTATATTTCGATTCTTTTAATTCTAAAGTTACTGAAAAGACACAGCAGGTCAGAAAGTTCAAAGCTGGAAGGACAAGTAAGACCTACAGTCCTGAATAGCTCGGACAGTCGGAGATTTGTTACCCCTATAGCGGTGCTGAGACCTCCCAGTTAGATGGACTGGCCCCCTCCGCTGGGGGCTGCACAGCAAGAGCTGCTCCCATCACTCAGCGATCATTCCCACCTCCAGGTCGGACCCCAGGTTCTCAAGGGAATCCTTGGGCCTTTTCCCAAGATTGGATTTTAATGGACTTCACCAAATCGTCTTTGAGGGTCTGTTATCGCACTGTTTAACTGTGGCAGAGCTGAGAAGGGAGCCCAGGCTAAAAGTCTTAGGCTCGGCCACAGGAATCGCTTCTTCCCGAGCGCCTAGGAGCAAGCAGGAAAAGAAGAGGGGGAAGACAAAGTCGGCACAATGAATGCTCCTTCACTTTTCCCCCCCATCCCTGGCAGGAAAGAGGAGGGTGAGTCACACCTGACATTACAATAGGCAGGGTTAGGAGCTTTCGTTATGAAGCAAATCTGAGCCTGCACACCAGGGACTTAAACAAGTAGCTAATTTCAGCCTACTGGAAAGGGAAAGGTAAAAGACCTAATGACTATTTCAAGATGAATTTAGCCTTGGCAAGCTATGTAGAGACAGCTTTAGTTTTCTTTCACAGTGGATTATTCAGAAGCATGGGACTGTTACTGTGGAGAAGAGGAGCACATCAGAAAGGGTTGTGATCGATCGACAGAAGAGATTAAAATCACTGGGGAAAGCTGTTTGCTGTTTGAGAATTAGGAGGCAAAGAGTAAGAGACAGCATGTTACAGAGATGCATATGCATGCTCAGGCAAAAGAGGTAAGGTGGCAATCTGTGGGGGAGCACAGCCTCGTCACTTCACCACAATGTGTGTTTATGGCAAAAATTATCTAGAGAAGAGATCATTTAAAACTGCAGAACCCCTTCCCAGCTGGGAAACGACAGGCTCCGGAGTCCTGCTTTTGCTGCAGAAACTCCGGAGCCAACCAGGAAATGCAAGATGAAAGCATTTCTAAAACACAAAATAAAGAAAAAAACATTTCACAGAGAGATTCAAATATTGACCTGACTCTGACAGCCAAAGCTTAATCAAACTGTGCAAGAGGATTTATGGAGCCTGCCAACTCTGAAGAGATGCCAAGGAGAATAATTTATTGGCATATTCGAAGGCATTTTTAATATCTGCCTTTGTTAGCAGGCTCCTCGGCTCTGAGGATAAAGCAATGAGCTCATCTAGTTCCCTCTTTGATTTCAGTGGGCCACCACTGTGTTGTTCCTTTTCCTTTTAATCTTTGTCTAAAAAATACTCCCGGCATCTGGCTCATTCAGAAACAAGTTCATTCTGGCTATTCCAGCACTGCACATGAAACAGATTATCTGCCTTTTTCTGTCTGTTGGAAAGCAAGAACCTGGCCTGGATCTGTAGGATGCAAGTGCAAAGGAGAGACATATGCCTTGTGCAGAGTGACGTAAAGGAAATGTAGGCAACCTTGCACCATCAGCATCTGGCTGCCTCGTTTCACACCTTGTAAGTGTTCAGGAGAGGCGGGGGAGCACAAACAGGGGGGTTTGGTCTAGCTCACAGCGGCCAAACTGACCGCCCAGGACTTAGGGAAAAGGCGAGGCACAAAGGCAGCAGGAAGCACATACGCATTGCACTTGGATGTGCCAAGCAAAGCACAGCCCAGGTGTTCTGAGTCATGTGTTGCTTGCTGTAGCGTGCAGGGAGGATGCAGACACCCACCGTGGTATCTGAGCTGATGACGGCTAGTTCTGACCTCCCAGTATCCAGGGGTGTTGGAACCCGAGCAAGTGCAGTGTATGAAAAGAATAAATTTATGCAAAAAATAGTTCAGATCTCGCCCTCTGTGCTGACGTTGGGGGTAAGCAGCTGCAGCGAGTAGGCAGCTTGGACCATCCACATCTCTCCTGAACCTAGACATCCTTGCCAGCAGTCCGACACCAGCCCTTTCCCCTCCACTCCTCTGTCACAGCACTTTGCTTTGATTATGTTAAAAAAATCTGCCTCTAAGTTCTTTCTGCTGTGAAAACCCTGGCCTCTGCCTTCTCTCCTCATTAATGGCATTTTCAAGTTGCTTACAGCGGTGGGGCCAGTCTGGTTCAGCACGGAGCACTCACCATCCAGAAAGCCTTTCTGAAAATAAGTTGCGGCACAAACAAAAGGGGTCCTCACCGAGGGTTTGGGCAATCGTGGTGGCATCCCCTTAGGATGGGTAGTTTACTCCTGCCGCAGCACAGCCCAGTGTTCACTTTGCTTTCTCTCTTTCAGCTGGGCCTGGGTGGAGTACCCTATTCTGTACCTCTTCCAATATTCTTTCTTCTCAGCCCGTTACAGCCAGTGCATGCGGCACAGCCTGAGTCTCCACGGGTGGCGACTGGACTGCCCTGTGCTCTGACCACACGGGATATTACAAGTCCCTCAGAATTTCTTTGGAATGGCAAGAAATAACCACCCAAACCCTGTACTCCCCAGGGAGTCCTGGATTTAACTCACGCGCACACACAAACATAATAATCAAATTTATCTCTCATTAGGAGCCAACACTCAGAATTCCTGAGAAACGATGGGCTTGTTTTCACCGCAAGGAGAGGTAGAGGAGGGTACCCTTCAGATTTAGTTTTTCCTCATGTAGTATCACCTGCAAATTTAGGGCAGAAGAAAACCCTAACATACATACACACACACACTTCCCCAACTGCTACCTAACTTATTTCTGCATATGCATACACAAAGCGTTTCTACAGTTCACCACCAGTGCCCTCTAACTTAACCTCTTGTTTTAAGGTAGAATTGGGCCACATTTTGAAATAATATCCAAAGGCTTCCCCCCATCAACTCAAGCAAAATTGCTGGTGGAGCAACACGCTACTCATTATAGTACCTTGTGGGGAAGTCTCTTGTGTTTGATGGTTACCTGGGCAGCATATTCGCTCTTCTGGGCACCAAAGGAATGACAAACTTCTGTAGAAAGTTTTGAGTGGCTTTTTTAATTAACAAGATGAAAATTGGCCGAGCTGTTGTGGAAGGGCCCCCATACCTCTCTCCTGCTGAAGATGAAGTGGCTGGTTGCTGTCTGCTCTGCAACATTCCTGAGCTCTTTTCTTGCTCTCCAGAAAAACCCCTTCACTAGCTGCCTCCTAGCAAAGGGGGATAAGTTACACTGCTGGCGAGCCCTCGGTATTGAATATCGCCGTGTGTGCCAGCTGTATAAACAAGCCAAAAAACCTAAGGAACTAACTGAAAAGCCCTACTTTCTGGGTTGCAGTCTGTGACATGGGCTCACAGGAATGGGAGAAGAGGCTTTTCCTCTCTAGATCACAGCTTTTTTGACTTCTAGATCAGGCTCTCTGGAGGCAAAGGGGATTTAAACTGTGGCACATTTAACCATTCCCCCTACGGCTGCTCCCGAGAACCATGCAAGCTCCCTCCTGGCCGCTGGCAGAAGCTGGGAAGGAAATCCCAACTCCCTCACCTTGTGCTCTGACAGCCAAAAATGAGTCCATAAAACACAGGTTGTCAGAGCATTACCTGGCTCCTGCTGACCCACAGAGCATCATTATTGCTGCGGCTGGGTCCGAAGCACTAATTCCCAGACACGAGAGCCTTGATGTTAAGCTGGCAATGCCAAGGGGATTTTAAGCAAGTCTGCAAGAGCAAAATCTAAAGGAGGATGGGGAGGTGGTGGTGTGCATGTTAGACTTCAGTGGTGGTGTTGGGGTTCAAAGAGCGTCAGGGTATCTGAGGGGGAAGTGACCTCAGTGACACAGAGCAGCAGAGAGTTCACTAAACCACAGTATTTGCCTTTTGAGTCAGCATCGCTTCCAGGCTATTGTTCTCTAGAAAAACAGATCAACTTCAAGTTTTTCTTTTGCATCCTTGACGTATTGCTGACGTCATTTTTCTGCAAGGGTCACGTTTGCTCTCAGCAGAGCTCCCTCACCCTTCAAGCCCTCTCACTCTTCTCACTAATCCACTGGCATTTGGATTCCCCTGTGCGGTTCCACCTGCGCTGGGCGGGAGTGCAGGCTGCTAAAACCACAGCCAGTTTCCCCTGCACCTTCCTCTTTTCTTGCCTGGTGTTTATTTTTCAGACGAAAACCACTTGGAGGGGCACATAACCATTTTTGCCCAGTCTCTTAACTCCAGTAGTGTTTTCTTCAAAATGCATGTTTTTAACCAGCTGGAGGGAGAACAGGCTTTAGTCTCATTTGTGTCCCCAAAATCTACAGCTACAGGCAAGGCTGCCCAAGCCTTACTTTTGGCAGGAGCATTTCAGCTGGGCCAGCAGCGTTTCAGAGCTCACATTAAGACTGGGGGTTGGCATGCAAATGCCAAGAGACACCCTCAGCTTCAGCAGACCCAGCTGTGACAGGAGTTCAGAAATCCAGGGTGCAGAAGGCAGAGCAATGCTAACACTTCCCTGGGGAGATGCTGCTTTCTAGCCCCTGCTGTTACCTGGCTTTGAGAGAGAAAACATCTAAGCTGCAATTGCCCACCCAAGTTCCCAAGCCTTTGGGCTGACCATTGCTACTTCAGATCATCAGTCCATGGAGCAACTCAATAGGCTTAGCCCTTCTCTCCTCACCTGAAACTAGACTTGGAAAGGAAAATCCCTGCAGCTTTGCCTGTGAATTTGCTTCCCATTACGCCATCAACTTTTGAGACCCCATTTTCACTGTCCCTTCATTCTCCCCTCCAACTAAGCCTGACTGTGAGCAAGACAGCGTGATTGGATTGCATTTGAGAAAGTCATACATGAAGCGAGTGAAACATGCTGCCAAAATACCACCCCGCTTATGGGAAACGAGAGGATTGTGTTTCATTTTGCAGTTCACTCAGCTGAATCCCAAAGCCTCTGGCTGCCTGGAAAGCCACCTCCTTTGCTCAAGCACTTTTTGCTAGTGACAATTTACAAATTCAGAACATCGACATGCTGTAACAAAGCAAACTCCAGCTGCACTCTCACTGTAAAAGATACGGTGCGGCAGTCTCTGCTCTCTGTATGCTCACAAAGATTCCCTTTCACGGTCTCTTCATCATCAGACACTGGTGACTACTCTGTCAGCTGATGGCAAAGAGTATTTGAAAGAATTTCTTTTACAAACACAAACCCAATAGCTCCTCTGGCATAAACTCCTTGTGACTGCATTCAGGTAGCGCTACGGAAAAACCTTTTTTTGGGGGAATCAAAATCAAAGCAAAACTTACGTTTAGAATGAGCTGAAGTGGTCTGAATGCATTCAGCAGCATTCTCCTTTTCTGCACGTTTTTTACTCCCACAAGCAGATCCATGCCCAGTTCGACTTGCTCACACAAGCAGGGGAGAGCTCAGTTTGCGTCCTCTCCGCCTGACTTGAACCATCAATACCTAAACTTCCCAGTAACACACTCAGACGGGGCAGGGTGCACGAGTGAGATTTTCTATTTCCCTCATCTGGGAGTATTGACTCCAGCAAAATCCTGCTGATTTACACTGATTTAGCTCTGCCCTACTCTTTCCCCAGCTCTTGAGGGAAAATATCAAGGACAAAAAAAAAATTAAAAAGGGAAATAGATAAAAACTACTTTTTCTAGAGCACAAATATTTCTGCTTTCAATTCTAAACAAGGTCCCAGGGCATTGAGGTTGTTTTTGTTTTCCTTGGTACCAGTGCTCAAAAACACGCCAGAAACACCCACTGACCTAACTGAGGTCCTAAGGACGTATCTTGGTTATTATCAGGAAACTGCAAAGATGAACAGGATGCAACCTTCAGAAATCAGGTGGTATCGGATGGGGGGAAATTGGTGAAGCACAATTATGGTAAACAAAAGCGAAACAAAATAACAGCATCCGTTAAATGGGTACTAAAACCTATTATCCTTGTTTACGATAAAGTTCTTCGTGAAGGCAAAGGGATCAAGTGCTTTCTAAACCTAGATACATCCATTTGTAGAGTATCTCTAAGCTCCTACACCTAATTGTATCTTCCTGGCAGAAGAATTTGATTTTCATTTCAGAGCTTTGTACCACTCAAGACTAAGCAAATTCTCACTAGCCCTGTTCAAGGTTAGAGGCCAGAACTTTTAGTGAGGGGATAATCCAGTTATTAAGGCTATTAAGGCCTGCAATATAAGAGACCCCAGGTTTAATTTCCTCATCTTTCTAGGCTTCCCATGCCATGTAATTGCTTATAATAATTTATGTCACTGCACTAAGTTGAGTGCTCTGATTTTCCAGATCATGGGTTAGAAAGCACTGACACAGCTGTAAATCAGGGAGCTCAAGTTCACTTTTTGTTGGAGGTAAACACAGTAGTGATTAGAAGATGCTCACATAGTAATAATGCTGTATCTAAAGAAATAATATTAGCATCAGAAGTCTGTGAGAAAAAAAAAATCTACATATTTAGGAGCTAGAAAATCTACTGTCTTCCTTCATAAAATAGCCATAAGGGAACAAAAAAGCCAGGTTCGCCACTCTGCGTTATACTGACACCTAAAAATACCGACCAAACATTATCAGTACACTCCAAATATAATACCTCAGCAGTGATCACATTTGTTATCATTCAAAAGAAATCAAAGTGTGTGGGTTTTTTCCATTTTTATCCACAGCCCCAGACAATCTCATGACAGGATGTTTCCTTCCCGTTAAAGGCAACATGCTCTGATGCCTCTAAAAGCTCAGCTAAGAAAGCGAGGAGGAAATGAGGAGCTCTTCTAGTGAACAGCTCTTGAAGCCAAAAGCAGCTACTATGAGGTTGCAGAAATAGAGGCTGTAGCAAACTATCATCAGTGCTGTAAAACATGATGCAAAAGTCACCTCCAGGTAGCAGTCACTCAGGGAACAGAAACACTAAAGAACTGAAGGTCCAGTAAAAATATCAATTGTAACCTCCCACTAGTTAATCGCAAGGCTCTTGGTTAATGCCCTAAATTTCAGCCTTTTCCCCAAACCAGACATAGCATAGTGCTTCTCTCGAGCAACGCATGTGCAGTTCAGAGACTCAGTTTTGCTTTCATTTGGGTTTCACCAGCAGCACGTGACACAGCAGACAAGCAGAGCGGTGGAGAGGAGACCTTTTTCAGGCAAGTAACCAGCCATTGCTAAAGTTGACTGGAGATGCTGGGTCGATCTCTATTTAAATTCTTAGCTCCCTCCTCAATTCTGGCCCTCTTTCTCCAGTGCCTCTCATCACGCTGCTTGCCTGTTAATCACAGAAGGGACCCGCTGTTAAAAGTTGGCCTCTGAACATGGGCTAGAGCAGCCTGGGGTGACTGCAGCTTGTGCTGGCTGTTTCTATGAGGTTCCTATCAGAATTAGGAAAATAAGCATTTCATCAAGAGGCTAAAACACAAATCATATTTTATACCCTGAAATTCCTGTTATGATGAGCATCTATCTGACGACATTTTAACTCCATCTCATACTTATGCAAGATACCTGCAACAAATCTACTCTGCTATTACTTGTCACTGCAGAAGATGAATTGGCTCGCGCATTCAAGAGTCCCAATCCAACAACATGAACGCTGCTCCAGAAGCTGCAATGAGTCTGAACGACACATTTTTTCTTTTTAATTTTAAATATGCTGCAGGTTATTTCCAAAACCCAAGAGGGCCTTCAGCATGACAAACGATCACTCCTAAGCACAACACCTGTGATTTCAAAGCACAACCCTTTGTCTCCTCAAGAAGTGGATTTTATTCTCAGTTGATTTCTGTGGAATTTATTAGATGCATTTTCAGCTACAGAAAGTAGTTGCTCAGGTCATATCCAACAGAAACCTTTCAGCAGAAAACTTCCAGATTCTCGCTACTAAAGATCTGATGAAAACAAACTCTCCTCTTTCCTTTAAATGGTCCCATCATTTATTAACCCATTTCTTTCAGTCAGTGCTCCACAAGTTATTATAAATTGCTATCTTACCCAACTATTTCTTAGATCCTCTATTACCACAATATTTAGTAGTATCCAGTTTTAAATGCATCTTTTTTCACAGTGCTTTTGCAAAGAAAGGAAATACTCTGATCCTTCTCTCTCTGAAGGGTGCTTAGAGATACTAAGTGATTTGATGAGGGGCAGGAAGAAGTCAGTAGCAGAACAGCCAAGTTGGGTCTCCTGATTCCTAGGTTAACACCCTCGTCATTTAATCACCTTTTGATTCATTACAGTAAAGCCAGACAGCTCCGGTGCAGTAGGCACTGTTTGTACACGCACAGCCTGAAATCTTAAAAAGCTTCACTTCCATGTCACAGGCAAAGATGTGAGGCATGTGGATAAGAGAGTTCTGGGAAAATTCAGGAATACAAGGTAGAACAAGGACTAAGTGTAGCCAGCAACAGCTTTCCTCAAACTGTTTGCTGTACAGCCCCATTTTTTTTTCTCCCAAACACACAAAAAAAATCAAACACCTGTCTTTGTATGCAGGTAGACAGCAATCCCTGGGGGATGGCTGGTATTACCAACAGTCAGAACGAAGGATTATCATGAAGACTTCACTTCTTCGCCACTCCAGTAGCATGGAAATCATATGGTCACTACTGATTAAATACTGGGTGTGCCTGCTGCTCTGTTCTGGAAGATGACCATATGTTGTAAATCATTAAGTCAGCAGGGGAATGTCCAGACACACAGACATGCATACACTTTGCCTGCCAAGTTAGCTGCTGAACGGTATAAAGGACATAACTATGCAAACACACCTAAGCGTGGCAGGATTTTTCTTTTTGTTTACCCTTTAATCCAAGATAAGAAAAGGGTCAGGGTCAGAGGAACCGCGATTTCTGAGTGCCCATACCCCAGTCCTGTTTTCTTTTGCTAGATGTAGGCTGAAAAAAAGCCAGGACAGAGAGCAAAGGAACTCACTGCTTTGAGGATTGCTACTGCGTCCTGCTGGAGCCACGTTGGGTAGACAACTTCGTCGTTCAGAATGGCCTCGAAGAGGTCATCCTCGTTCTCCGCCTCGAAGGGTGCGTGGCCACACAGCATCTCGTACAGCAGCACGCCCATGGCCCACCAGTCCACGTCAGGGCCGTACAGCATCTCCTGCAGGATCTGAAGAAGGGATGGGAAAGAAATATCAACCTTGAAGCTTCTTAAACTGAGCAGGGGAGGAAAAAGGATTTGGAAACATTAACGCAGTTCTCACTATGTCCCAACAGCGCTCTCTGCTAGGCTGGCTGTACGTCCAGGAACATACAGGTGATCTCAAGCTGGGAACCCCCAGATCAGCACAAAGGTACATCAGATGCATTAAACAAGGGCTGAACTAGCTTGGCGGCTCACAGGGCCACCTAGGAAACAAGCCCTTAGAAATGATGCTAGGGCTTAGCAGGAGGAGAAGGGGCATTTCAGCAAAACTGGCTGAGCCTCAGAGGCGGCAGAGCAGCCATGTGTGTGGGTTGACATCGCCTTTTCCTTGCCACTGGGAAGGAAATGCTTACCCGGCTCCAACGGCAAGGCTTTCAGCTGGAGAGGGGAAGGAGCGCGAGTGTGTGAGAAAGGCACAAACACCAACCACAGACAAAAATTCAATTGTGTTGAAGAAGGATCTGAAACCCTGTCAGAACATCTGGCAGCATCTGGAGGGCAGCTGTTCCTTAAAGAGGTGTTTATTAATTTTGTAGTGAGATTGGGGAATGACAGGGAACGGGAGGCGGTAGAAAAAGGACTTGGGTAACGAGGGAGAATTCAATCTCCTTTCAAATCAAACTGGGCCGGTATCTGTATGTGCCCCTCTCAAGATTTTTGCAGCTGTGCCTCCATTTTTCACCTCACGTTTCCTAAAAAAAAAAATATAGGCTTATCTTGGTGCCTACAGCAGCCTGAAGGTTTACTCATGCTTTGCTTGCACAAGGGACTGATAATACAAGCATACGTCTAGAATGAAACCTTGCACCCGGCAGTCAAATAAGGTGTAGCTCAAGACACCAGAGAGTACACCTGCTGTTCCAAAGCTAACCTACGCTTTTCATATTGTAACCAAGTTTTCCTGGCCAAAGAAAGGTTTCCTATACCTCCGGAGCGATGTAGTCTGGTGTACCACAGAAGGTGGCCGTGGTAATGCCATCGTGAATGCCCTCTTTGCACATTCCAAAGTCTGCCAGCTTGCAGTGACCCTCGTAGTCCAGCAGCACGTTGTCCAGCTTCAAGTCCCTGCAACGAGAATCGTTCACCGAGTCGCTACGTGCTTGGAGCAGCCCCAGCACAAATGGAGGCAGCGTCCCAGGCCTCAGAAGCTTAACCTGTAAACTGGACAAGCCTCATCATCATAAAAAAATAAACAGAAGTCACGCAGGAGGGGCTTTCTTTTGCTTCATCTCTTACAAAAGGGAGGGAGGAACAAACATCATTCTTCCGAACTGCATTTAATATGGGCAGGTGCTATACGAGTTCGCCCACATGGCTTTCCAAACACACCACAAGCCCGGCTGGCAGAGCTCCTGCTCATTTAGCTCTGGGACTCACTGGAGCAGAGGTTGCCAGAGCTGTCAAATTGCGTAACGATGTTATGATGCAGCAAAACGCCCCGCACGGGACGTGCTCTGATTCAGCAAAGCATCGCGCTGGGAGCACGCAGCTGCAGCCGGGGAGGCGTGCAAGGCCTCTTCAGAGAGGCAGCAGATCCCCTCCCGAGGCGTGGGGGGTTAAGTCCCAGGCTTCCCTGTATCAGGGCAAGCCTGGCTGATAAACCCCACCCGGAGTTATCCAGGCTGAGAAGAAAAGAAACTCCCTGCCGACACCAGGCCACATGGGCAGGGGGAATCTTCGGCCAGCATGGGATGCCTCCATCATAAAGCAAAGTCTTAAAGTGCTCCCAGATGTATCGATTCCACCAGGACTGCGCTAATGTAAGAAGTGAATGTCCCCCATAGTGCTCATTGGGGTGGGGAACTCCTTGTCACTGTCACAAGAGACCTGCAGCCAAACAAGCTGCAGAAAGGCACATTTCCCAGTACGTCACCTCTAACAGCCTGGGAGCTCCTCATCAGAAGCAGAGCTGCCAAAATGACAGAGCCCTAACAAAGCTTATCAGCTTGCCTGACCTTGAGATTGCCTGAGGGAATAGCCTGCAGCCAGAAGCGCTGTCAGGAACATGACCAGAAAGCACGGGGTCATCTGCAGACTTAGGCAATGCCTTCCTAAAAATACATCCCAGCTCGTAGCACCTCTGCTTTTCAGCTGCCAGACAAGCTCTAGGCACCGTCACAGATGGAGGAAAGGAGCTATGATGGGAGCTCTGTGCAGTACAAATAGGTCACGGTTCATTTTCTAAGGTATTGGCCCAAGAGTTGCACAGAGCCCTTACAGCAGCTCTGAGGCAGGGAAGTGTTACCATCGCCATTTTACTGAGATGGAGGACACCTTATAGACCTAGACAAAGCCACTTGCAAAGTCATTCAGATGCCCAGTTAAGGATCAAATAACTAAATACATTTGAGGGTCTCAGGGCCCCATGAAATCCATGCTGGAACTTGATCCATTTTGCCCTCTGGTTGGACATCTATTTCCCTGGGAAGGGGGAGTAATAGGGAGGGTGGTAACATAGGTGGTGGCATCTCCATATCAATATGAACACCTATGGGTGAGCTGACATCTGAATCCAGCTTGATCCTGTTCATCCTCCATCTACAATCTTAAAGTGAAAATCAGGTGGTCCATTGTTCTGATGTGCATTGGCATTTCTACAGCCCACACTACCACCAGAAGCCTCTCTGGAGCTTGAGAGCGCTCTCCCTCAACTTCACTGTTGCAGTGGAAAGATCAATGACGCACTGTGCTAGACAATCAGGGCCACATCCTCTCCTAAAGAGATAAGAAAAAGTATTATTAGCCTCTTTTGAATGGATGGGAAAGCGAGGAGTAGAGGTTAAGAAATTTGCCCATGTCCCCCAGAGCCAAGACTAAACACCAGCTTCCTGAATTCCAGCTCCGGATCTCAATCCCAAGATCATACATCCGCTCTCTTCAACTTTAACACAGCATGGCAACACAAGCCAGCAAAAAGCCCTCTGCAATGATGCTGCGCTTCCCAGCAGGCCCACCAGCTATCCGGTGGCCAGTGAAATTTGGATGCTGAGGACAGTGCCCACGCCTGTCTTATGCTGCAGTGTTTGCTCTGGGTGGGATGCTTAGCAGAAGACACTTATTTTTCCCCTTCTGAGGATCAAAAATGGCTGCTAAGGCATGTGGGCAAAGGCTCGTCCTGGAAGGGCTTTAGGCGAGCACAGTGAGAGGTATTGTACGTGCTCGCCCATGACACTATGCCTTCAGCAGCAGTTTACAGCCAAGGCTCCTGTTGCTCTTCCCTGTGGTTCCTGGCAGAGCAGGGAAGCCCTCCAAGCATGAAGGCAGGCCTTGTTTCCAGGAATCTGCAATGATGCGGTCGACACGCACAGTTTATTCTTGGGTCAGTTTTAAATGAAGCAAATACCTTTTCGGTCCTGGGCAGGCCTGACTGTTGAGGGTGCCCCTAAAGGTGCGACTGGAAGGGGAATT
The DNA here is from genome assembly GCF_964195595.1 of Calonectris borealis. Classification (NCBI taxonomy): domain Eukaryota; kingdom Metazoa; phylum Chordata; class Aves; order Procellariiformes; family Procellariidae; genus Calonectris; species Calonectris borealis. The sequence goes on along the minus strand of NC_134316.1, from coordinate 7,735,524 downwards.
TTGGTGAACCTGTTTGGAGATCCCCCTTCCAAACCTCCCCTCACTCCCCAAAACATCCGTCACGTCCCGGCATGCTTTGGGAATACCTCAACACACACTTTCTTATACATTGAGTGAGCAGGTTACAGTCCCTCATGGAAAGCCTGAGGAGCAGAGGCAAGACAGAGCCACGAGGCAGGGCCAGCTCTACAGACCAGACCACCAGCCACTGCCACCTCTCAGCCTCTGCCCCACACGACACGATGCAGAAAGCCCCAAATCCCTGCTAGCTGCGTAATGCATGATGCTCATCATCAAGATGGCAGGAGCTTCTGCAGGTGCAAGAGCACTCTGCGCTTGCTGCGTCCTCCCAGAGAGCCTCTATATATGTAACGGCCATTACATTTAAACTATCTGCCTCTCGCTGAGCGAGCACAGTTTTAACCACCCAAGGCAAACTTCCAGCCCTTTCGCTTCTCTACATTGCACATTAAACCCATTAAGAGCGCCTGTTGTCTCCTCCTGCAGTTGGGATACCGGCTTCTCCTGACTTCTTTCCAGCAACGTGAAATCCAAAACTTGCTTTTGCTATTTTCACATAACCTGTAACATGACATTAATCTCCTCTCACTTGCTCAGGCACTCCGGCTACGTGGAGATCATTTTCGAAGAGGACCTCCTGTGACCAGACAAGACTTCTCAATGCTATTCACTATTCATGAGCAGGTCTCGTGGGCCAGCACAGCGGCAGGCTCAGCCATGTGGTTCCTCTCCGGCAGCCCCATAGGATAATTCTCTGGGAAAGTCACGGTTTGGTCTTGTGTTTGAGCGTTTGTCTCAAGCGATTCCAGCAGTCGTAAGCTCTGTACTCACTGCTCAACGTTGACAGCTCTCCCTACGCGTCGTACCCCGTGAACCAGCACAGCCACTTGAGAGGAAAAACACTGACAGGTTTCTGAGATTTACAAGGAGCTCTTCATTTTTGCAGCAAGGATTCCGGGAAGCTGATGAAACTGGAAGTCATCCAGCTCAGAAAGCCCAAATCTACCTCATTTCCTTAATACTTGCATTTTCCATTCAATATTTTTAGCAGTTCGATGAAGCAATAACGGCGGAGAGGTTTTCTGAGGGCTGCATTTCTAAGGTCCTGCTGAGGTTCTGCCTTTCACTGGCAAACCTCCACTGGAAAACAGGCTTCATCCCGACTCAGAAAGGCAGCCTTTGTCCTCGCAGGCAGCTGCGGCACATCGGCTTAACGGCCTCCGTTTAGTCTAGACCCAGAAGAAATGACAAAATGAGCTGCTTCAGCGTCACTCGCTGGAAGAGGTGTTCTTTATACATCTGCCGCTTGAGTTTAACATTCGTAAAAAAACCCAAAATTACAATTGCAGATGATCCATTCCTTTTCTGAAGCATCTGTCAAATGCAATTTCCCTGCACCAGGGGTTTTTGCCAGTGAATAGGTGTTATACACGTACCTGCCACTTGCTCTGCTCAGATCATCTCACTCGTGATGTAGAAACTGTATTTGAAAGGATGAGATTTGGTTTTCTTTTTCCCTCTTTCGGTTTCACCACCCTGTGTTGTAAGGGCTGTGCACGTAGTAAAGATCATCTTCGCAGAAGTAGTGGTGACAGACACTAGCTTCCAGTTTCAATGCCTCGGTTTGAGGTTATCCCAGGTTTGGTAATTCCAAAGGTCCAGTTTAAAGCTCATAAAAGCCTGCTGTTCCCATCTCGATGCAAATCATTTAGTCATGAAAGACTTAGGTACAGAGCAATGGGAGCTAGCCACAAACATAGGTGTGAGTAGTGAAATACTCCAGTCAAATGTTAAAAAAAAAAATATATATATACACACAATTAAAAATAAAATCCCTAAACCTGGAATTAGCTAAATTAATAATTTTGGCATTTCTGAAAGGGAAAATTTTGCTTTTTCAAGTCTTCAGCATGCAAGACCATTTAGACACTCTTTTGGAAACACCTTTGGGGTGAGCAAATGTGCATTCAAACCCCCTGTGCAAGCAGGGAGTAGATTTTGATTTTTCTCCACCTCTTCTGCTGAAGTAATTTTATTTCATAGAAATACTGAAATCTCCATCATGATGGAGAAAAATGTGTTTCTATTGCCTGCTCTGGTAGCCAAAGCAATACGTGTTTCCAACTCCTGCTCCAGTGAAATTGTAATTACTTTTTGCAACATGAAGCAACTTCAACAGAGGAGAACGAAAGACGTACAACCTGCAGAATAGCACAGTTGGTAAGATAGTTATTGAAGAGGTGGGATTTTTCAAGTTGGAGGCCTTGCTCCAAATACAGTGGACAACAGATGTAAACCAATAATTTGATTAAATAAGGAGGAGAACAGATGGAGGTCTCAGTTTTATGTAAAGCCCTAAATACTCATGTGAAGCTAATATCGTTTCCCATTTTCTTTTGCATTCATTAATAACACCCAAACCGAAATATTTTATTTTACTTGAAACCAACACTCTCTTGAGTTGCAAAAAAAATATTGTTGCTTTAAAAAAGCCCTAAAAATTATTTTGGGCCCACAAAATCTGAAACAATTTTCTATCTTTCTTTCCACACCAAATTTTGGAGACTCAGTTACCAAACTCAAAGCAAATAATTATTTTCACAATTCCATTCCCACCGGCTTTGGACTAGGGACCTCCACGTTTTGTTCCCAAGATTTCATACCACTTTGGGAATTAAGGCTATTTCCAATCCCGTGTGCCTTGGGTTGTAGAGAACTCACTTAAAAATTCCTTCACAGAAAATGGCTCACATCTCCCACATTTTTCTAATAACAACCAACCATTATTTATTTTTATGGTCAGGTAAGTTTTTATAACCAGAAACTCATATTCTCACAGTGTCAAGGAAGAGTTAAGCAAATTTCCCAAGCAGTGGTAAAGCTGAGTGTCAGGAGGCAGCAGTAAATACAGGCTAAAGAAGACACCTGCAATATATTCTACCAGAGCTAAGACATAAAAACCCAGGCTGAGCCTGCTGCTATTTGCTTAGCTGCTACCACATCTTTAGGGTAGGGGGAAATATTGAAATCACAAATGAAAAACCAGGTTACTGGCCTTTGAAAAAGAGAGCCACAAAGCAGAGATAAGAAAAAGATCGAGCTGCACCGAGCTGGAGAAAACCAGTTTGAAATCCTGAGTTTTGCTGCCAAATGAGAGGACGAGCTGCTGTTCCCTTCCAGCCTCGGAGGCTTCCTCTAATTCAACTCCTGTTGTACTTTAAAGGGGAAAATTAGGATAGCTGGAGCTTACAGAGGGCACCCTCCTGGGCACAGAACCAAGCGAAAACCAGAGGTAAGGCTCAGCGCTGTTACACAGAATATAACCCGCGTGTAGCCACTTACTTACACCACCGCTTGGGGCTGACATGCTGAGATGGAAAGCGTTGCTCTATGAGCCCACAGCTTCACAACGCAATCCCTAAACCCTGTGGGATTTAGTCCATGCGCTCTGACCTTCCAGGCACTGCACGAAGTAATGTCGAAATAACAGCGCAGGGACGGCAAAACATAACTTCAACTCCTTGTTTTCTTGAAAAACATTCTCTTGGATAAAGAAAACGTTCCTTTTAGTTTCCAATCAACTTCTGAGGTGCAAACCCGTTCAGACCACCAGCATGCATGCAGACAGCTCGACTACGGCAGGCGTACTGCAACTCGCAGTGCAATGTAGCAGGACAGAAATGAAGGGAAGATCTCTCCAGATATTTGTAATTCATAACTACTAGAAAGTACGAATGAAACGATTGCAAGGTGCCCTTCTGCACTGTCCTAACAACCAGAAGTTGTTTTCAAAAGCTGGCCATGCTGAAGTGTTTAGGGACTGTAAATACAACCACAACAGCTCCAGACTGAACTTCTGCATTTCTCAGAAACGAAGCAAAAGCAGAAATGTGACATAATGATACAAGAATCCACCTCAGACCCAGGATAAGTGGTACGAGCGAGTGAAACCCCACTGAAAATTAACACTCATTTCTAGGCCATACAACAGGAGACAGCCGCCTCTCCTTGCCAGCTGCTTTGTGCAGCTCTGGGAGACAAGGAGGCTCGTGGGGAAGGTTGATCTCACAGGCATCTCAGTACCTGAGCAGTTCTCCAGCCAGGAGCCCAGCACCATTCCTGGGGATTTTACGGCTCATCCCACCACAGCACATCCTGCAGACTCCGCAGAGGGATGCAGAGGAGGAACATGGCAGAATATAACAGAGCCTCATGGCTTTTCTCTGCTTCACTTAACCCACCCACACTGGCACGCAGAGCACAAACCTTTTGAAATGCTCTGCACCCATGTGTTAGGATAAAGGCATGACAGATTACGGCCACGCAGCCTCCCAAGCAGGCTCCACCTCTCTTGCAGCCACCAGGGTGATATAGAGTGATGCAATACGGACTCGCGACCGGGGTCAGATACAACGCCAGAAGGCACGGCTGAACCTCTCTGAAAACTCACACCAGAGCACATGGCCAAGGACCACTCTGGAGGGCAAGGTCATGGGTGTTTGAATTTGTGCAAGACAGAGGGAGATCCTCATACCCACCTGCATCTGTGCTCTTCAGTATGTCCAAAAGCACTCTGTATCAGTCTTACGCACTCACAGGGATAAGTCTGACTAAGCTTTAAAATACATTCTTGCTCTGTTGCTTGGGCTTCAGACTAAACTCTGATTGGCAAGCACTTGTATCCAGAAGCGCTCTGTTATTACATTTTAATCTTAAAGTCAGGCAGCCCTTCAAGCATAAGGACAAGTTTCTGCAAGCCATCTACCTGGGTTAAAGCAGCACCATGGGTTTTTTGGTGGAGATAGGCTGCAACCCGGTGCTGCCGGCTCCCCACCAGCCTGACCCCTTCCTGCTGGCAGGGTCTCTCTGGAAGCCGGTTCCCCAGACCACATCAGAGCATCAGTCCCCTCCCGGCATTCCCTGGGCTGCCGCTCCGGAGACGAAGCAGTGCCCAAGGCGTTGACTTCTCTTACGGCAAAGGACCTGGCATTACCTGGGATCCAAGACCTCTCTGATGGTTTGAAGCGCCAGCAGTCCCACCTCCCATCCCTCTGGGCACTTCAGAAAAGCGTCTGTGGAAGCTAACACAATTACCGACATGATTTCATTGCTATTGAGATGAACAAGCATGATTCATCCTCCAGTTAAATTAGGGTGGTAGGCTAAAGTATCCAGGCACAGACTTAAAAAAAAACCTCGGCATACCACAATAGATAATCACAAAGCTTCCACCACGTTAGTGGGTCTGAAGCCGAGTGGTACAGATCCAATGGGACCCCACGGGTGCCCTGAGTCCCTTGAGGGTCAGGCACACCTATAAGCTTCCCCTTTATTAGATGCACAGCAGCTGTAAGAGAGCTAATGATAGTTTCCAAAGGCAGCTTTACAAGGGCAAAAAGACACTCTTGTGAAATGGGGCAGCCGAGAGCCGGAGTCATTACTGCTGAAACACAGACGCGCTAGAGATTGCCGCGTTGGAGTAATCCCAAAGATGGCGCAATCCATATATATTTATATGTCCACATTTGTGTGCATACTTTTTTTATATATATATGTATATATAATCTATATATTATTTGCTGCACTTTTATGTGGGACTCTAGTCAGGAAGGAGGAGTTACACTTGAGGTATTTCCCCAAATCCCAGAGCAAACGTCCTCCCATTTACTGCAGGAAGGCGAGGGGTGGACAGAAAAAGGCTTCCTGTCCAGCTCTCGGTATGCACGCCACGCACTCCCTCTCCAGATGAGCCGCCAGCGTCGTCCTGTGATAGACTCCTCGGTCCCACTGGGCAGCGACACTGGAATTTGCTGGCCCTGAAACATCCCTTGCTGAGTTGCTCCCAACAGAGCTTCTATTTTACCCTTGCCAGAAAAAGAGGGAAAGAGGAAAAAAAAAAAACCAAACCACAACGCTTCTTTCTGTGAGTCCCCTTGCCTGAAGTCTTCAGAGGAGGCATACAACAGACTCGAGACCCAAATGCATGAGCAAGAATCAGATGTGGACTTATGACTGACGGTGCCAAGAGAGGTTAAAAAGCATAAGCCTATTATGTCACCTTGACAAAAATAAACCAATGTTGATTTGAAGCCTGATACCGAAATGAAAATGAAATCAGGCTTGTGCCCGCAGTGCAACATGGTCTCAGTGCTTCAAGATGGAGGGAGAGTTACCCAAGATTAACCATCACCAACTGCCCACAGCCCAACGTAGAGCTGCTCGAAGGCCCTGTCCCAGCTCCGAGCTGTCCTGGTAGGATCGGGGCAGGACTGCGTTGCTGAAAAGGCTTCTCCTTCCACCTGCACCGAGTGACACGTCCCCATTTCACCACTGCGTGCCACTAAGCCTGCCCCGGGGGAATTAGAGAGTAGCTCACACCAAAGCGACTCTCCTGCGCTCTCACTGCTAATCATCTTCAGCTGCCGTGAAATCCACCTCCCCGCACTCAGTCTTTGGAGGACTGTTTCACTCCAGGAAATATCAAAGGAAAAAAAAAATAACAATAAAAGTGGCCCTATCCATCACGATCACATGTGCAGACTGCCTCTGGCAACGGCTCGGGCAGTATTGGTAATGCCAGCAGGGCTTTGCGGGGAAGACGACACTCCTGCATTGAACCTGTATGTCTAGTCAGGCAGACTTCTCCATATTCATCCGATATGGATAAGATTCGCTTTACTCTCAGCTTGATCCTGAATCCAGGGAAATCAGCTGAAAAAATCCTGTCAGGTTCAGTCAATTTCGGATTAGGCCCTTAGAAAAAAAAAAAATTACTTAACCTTATTACAGCTCTGAATTACAGATCCAGATTTATAAAGCTAAGGCTATAGGCACTAATCTCCTTTCTATAATGGAATGAACAAAGCTGAAGGCAAAAGTATTGTATTTTTAGACAGGATTTTTAAAAGCACTTTGCTTTGGCCTGTAGATTTCCACTGCTAAATTTACTACTGACTTCTGAAGGAGCAACACTGAGCCAGCATGGGCGCTTTTGAAAATCTCACCATCTGCACTGAATTTTTGTGCACGCGGCGGAAGAGCAGTCTCCGTGCTAGGGACACGTTGTGGGCACAAAGCACACAGGCACCCCAGCACTGCGCAGCAGGGGGTACTGCCTAGCCCCCCTTGGAAGACGGTTTAAATATATTTCCTAGGAGATGCTGTCTTCAGAGTTGTTTCTTAAAAAAACTGAGACCATCACTGATATCAATGATTCTATTTTTTTCTAAGACTCCAGCGAACCTGCGGGCAAACAAAGTGCTTTCCTGACTGCTCTGATCTCTCTGCTGCTCACCACAACAATCACTTAAATAGCAGCAAGTGAAATCAGATGCAAAAGGTAGGAGCCTAGCAAATGGGTCATTATCCCAAGATTTAGTTTCTCATTTCATGTGGATTACTGCTGCTATTCACTCATTACGGGTGATTCACCCAGGGCTGTGTGGAGACCAAGTATCCTGGATAAGCAGGGCAGAGCCAGGTGAAATTCCTGGCTGGGCATGCCGAGCTCTCTGCAATCCCACTCCCACTGCTGGGGACTCCTCCCAAGCTGCCTGTGCACAGGAACCAACGACATTGAGCTTTGTGCCAGGCCAACAGGCACAGGCTGGATCCCGTGCGCCACCCCAAAAGCCATATGGGCAGCAAACAGACCCCAAACGGCCTGTGAACAATGCTGGCCGGTGTCGTCCCCGTGTCACGTCAGGTATTTAACCCACGAGTCTCTTTGGCCAGGGCTCCCTCTCCAGCTAGAGAGGGAGACAGGTGCTTTCCCAAGGCAGTTCAGCCCCTCTAAAATTTGACTCACCAGCTGGGAAGGATATCTAAGCTCCCAAATTAGGTGCCTTAGCTAGCTGTCCGATTGCAAGCAAAGCAGAGGTGACTTAGAGCAGGAGTCAATCAATGCTCAGCTGACATGGCTACCACGCACAGAAAGCTGCCAACTCCCTTGCTCCTGTAATATATGAAACAAATGAGTCAGAAAATGAAAATAAGCCCTGTCTTAACTGACCCCATCTAGAAAAAGGATAGAAATGGGACTTGAATGAGGAAGGTCTCTCTTTACAGGGCTCACCTCTTGAGTTTTTAGCCCACAGATCTGTCAAGTGCCTGCATGAGATTCACTGCAACTCAACTGGCATCACCCCAGTCTGCAGTAGAGCACTTTGGACCATGGAGGAGGATACCCAGAGGTATTGTGTGTCTCTGGGACTACGTCTACCTGGCATGACTCGGCCTTCTGCGGCACCACACTAGAAGACTGCTTTCCAGCCCAAAGATTATAGTCCTTCTCCCAATAAACAAGCCAGCCCTTCCATGGGCATCTACAGACACATCCTTGCAACATGAAGAATCAGCACTCCTTTCCTTTCATCACCCAATCCGCAGAGTATCAACTCCAGGGAGCGGAACTGGGAAGTTTGTGTAAGGGAAGCATTTTAAGGACAGGAATGGGAATAATGACTAACTTCAGCGTGCAGGAAGCTCCAGCTAAGATGGAAATTTGGGGGTGTTACCCACGAGTAGCATGTGCCTTTCAGTTGGCTGATTCAGAGTCAATTCACATTGTGACTCTGTGTTCACCCGTCTTTCCAGGATCAGGACGCCTTGCTTACTGGAAGGCGTCTGTGACAACTGTTCTTAACTCACCCCTTTTCAGGCCAACACCACAGACTACATGACTCTTGGATTTTACTATTTCAACTGGGGAAGATCGGAAGCTGTCAGGTCCCTCTCACTTACACAGGCCTTGACTATATGCTCGAGTATAAATCCCTTGATTATAAATCCCTTTCTGCAGGAAGAAGACACCACAAATCCTCACTGAAATTTATTTCTAATCTAGGGAGACAAGAAACAACAAGCAAACCAGACAGGAATCTCTGCTGAGAGGTGTGATGACACCACACCAGATCAAAACTCGGAATTAAAGATTTTGTATCTAAACCTCCCATGTTCAAACAGGCCAGAATTGCACAACAATACACATTTTCAATCACAATACAAAAGTTAGTCAACTTGAAGGCAAGATGTTTTTCAAAAAATTCCTTGTCTGTGCTTGCTAAAGGTACACTCAGGTGACATCTAACGTACATTGGTTTTTAGCTCATGTCCTCATCAAAGCTTAGCACGCTCCACCTATAAGGCTATATTTTTATTTTGTGGCAGGAAAGTAGTTCTTAATGTTATTGACAATTCCAGTGGGTTCAGTCATCAAGTACTTCAAACTCACTACACAGTCAAGTGCTGCTAGTCTTAGACTGGACTGCTGTTTTCAGATACTCTCCCCATGAATAAATAATTGATTTAGGACTAATGGAAGACCATAGAGGCCCAGGGGAAGCAGAACAACTCTTTACTGCCCTGAGAAAAAGGAACAAAAAGTGAATTATTTTAATTTTAACATGCTGAAATGCATCACCCACAAAAGATACATTAAAGCTAATGAATTCCTGGAACTGTTCTAGATAGGCTATGCAGACAAGGAGCAAGAGATGACCTGTGTCCTCTCTGCACTTTGGGGACACCATACACGTGTGGTTTACCTGTCCCCCATTTCTGTTCTCAAGCAGACTTCACAGTGCTTTACTTTACAAATGGTTTGCAAACTTCTTCACGACTTTGCATGAGAAATGATTTCACAGTAGAGTTGTGAGAGCAGAGAACATTGCGTGGGTGATGGTGGTGAGGGTGCTGCAGCATACTTTGTGCTAGACTGTAACAGGAAAGCAACCACACCATGACGTAGCAGCCACTTTCACATCAAGATTACATCCATGTGCATTGGGAATCAACTTTTAAACACAGGGTTACTTTCACTTCCCACCCCACATTGTCCCTGTAGTGACTTGGGAAGCACCACAAGTGATACGAATGCAAACCCAGCTTGCTTCCTCTCCAGCCAATTCCTTAATTTTGTACTACTGGTTTTGAATCTCTGAGTTTCCATCACACATGCCTGTGTCTCCACAGCCCCCCTGCTACCTGGAACTCAACCCTTGGGCATGGTTCTCCGACCCCAGACCGAGCGCTTGCTGTCACTCCTGGCACCGCCAGCAATCTTTACCATGGCTGGAATGACTCAAAACAGAAAACGCCCAACAAGAAGACAACCCTTATCAACAGCCTTTCATTCCCCCACAGCAACCAAAGCATGCTCCCAGAGCGGCTCTGCCCAGACACGGCGCGGGTGCAGCTGACACCCAGTATGATGTTTGGATGCAGCAGGCTGTGCCCCAGAGCTAATCCAAGCTTCAGAGATCAGAAACGCTTTCCACTGCGCATCCCCAAGACGAGCCTGTACGGCAGATTTCTTCGCCAAGCACTTCTCCACCCCAGCTTTCTATCTTAAGGCGAAGCGCTCCACAGCCCGACAGCTCTGGTGCCCACACGGCACCTTCATACCACAGATGTCAGAGCTCCGGCACTGGTGACGCATTGCTCAAACACGCGGTGACTTGCTGCTAAACCAGCAGCCGAGCAAGCAGAGCTCCCCTTTGTCCTCGGTTGCCCCGGGCAGCTGGAGCTTTTTCTGGCACCCAACTAGCAACCCTGTGGCTTTTACCTCATGTGCAGAAACGAGACAGAACATGGATTCGGGCTTAGCTTCCTCCTGCACCTTTAGAGGAAAGAGTTTGCGTTTAGCACCAGCCAGCCGCTAAGGTGCCATCAGGGCTGCTTTTTAGAAGCTGAAGACAGCAAGGTCCCTCTTTCTGGTGATTAAGCCTTCTCCTCCAGCAGCACGGCCACATTGCTTTCCTACCTGAACCTGACCTTCCATGCCCTGTCCCATCTATGCTTTTCGGGGCAGCAGGGGTGCTGTGTGCCAGGTAGGCACGGTGCCCTGCAGGGAGATGCAGCGATGGAGGGGGAATCCAGCGCTTCCCCAGGTGCTACAACCAACCTCAGCAGCTCGAGGAAGGCCCTGCGTGTGGCACAGTGCAGGCTTTGCCCTCGGCAGAGGACAGCACTTCATGTTAGTCATGTCGCAAGCAGTTAGAATCATAGAATCATAGAATCATACAGGTTGGAAAAGACCTCTAAGATCATCGTGTCCAACCGTCAACCCAACACACCATGCCCACTAAACCATGTCCCTAAGGGCCTCAGTTACAGGAATCGAGAGATTTCCAGGGTTGCTCTGTCCAAGCTGCGTTGCGGTTCTCTGTGGTGCTACCACAGGACTCCAGCTGGCCCCTGTCCTCCCTATCGCACCCCTTGCTTTTTGCCAAACTCCAGCGCATTTGCTCGCATCAGCGGTCCCCTGCTCCACAGCACTGTCCCCTTACACAGGCTGAGCCGTTCCTAGGATCAAGTACCACTCAGATGAGCAAGACTGGAAAAATCCTCCCCCCCTCCGTGCGAGCCCTATATTGGCCTGTTGTTGGTATAAACCACAGATTACTTCATGACTTTCTGGCACCCACAACCTACATCACCAGCCAGCGAGTGGGACGGGTCATATACGCATGAGAGCGCCTGGGCGAAACCACAGAAGGGTTAACGCTACAGCGGGCTGAGAGAAAACGCAACCCGTACAGAGGGCTCTCAGAGGAGCCAGAGGCTGTGACTCACCGGGAGGGGCTGCACAAAAACAGGGCTTTCAGGGAGGCCCACAGGAATTTCTTTAGGAAGATTCTTCCCCAGAGACAGGCGAGGGAAGGCGCCTCACCTTTCCCATCACGGAGCGGATCCGGTGACTGCCCTGCCAGGAGGGGAATCGCTATTGTCCGGCTGATTGTTTCCAGTCTGGCTAAAAACGGGATGACAGGAGACTAATTGCTTCACTGGAGAAAAAAAAAAAAAACAAAACAGTCTGGAGTGACCGAATTATTTTGTAGACTGTTGTTGTTTGGGTTTGTTTCCATCCTGGCTTAACGAGCATTAATGATTTCAGTTGCAGGAGGATGGGGGGAGGAAAGCCATTAGGGTGAGAACATGATCCGCACAGGCATCTCTCGCCCGGCACACACTTCTGCCCCAGACAACCTCTGCAGCCCTGCTGGCAACAGGGCATTGCGTCTGTCCGTCCATCCATCCTTCCTCCGGCTTATTGGAATGAGGAAGATGGCAAAGGGAAACGTTAAGTTTTCCTTTTTAAACTGTCTGACTGGAAGTGCCAGCCTTCCCGCGGCTCAAATACTTCAGCGTGTTAGCTATGCTCGGCAGCGTCTCCAGAAAAACTGCTGTCCCTTCTCAGTGGCAGGGAAACAAAGGGAAAATGTCCCAAAAGAGCGGATGCTCCAGGAGAAAGCAGTCGAGCCCAAAGCCTGTAAAATAAAGTTTGTTTGTTTTGTTTGCAGAAGCCACACTGAATCTTCTGAGACTACTTCTGGTGTCCGGAGAGACAGAATGAAACCTAAAGCCAAGACACGTAATTAATGTTGAAATTTGTCCTTACATAACAGTGCCTGGGACGCAGCCACTCGCTTGGCCAACGCTGCGAACGGCCCTGCCAAGACAGGCCAAGGAAAAGCCTGCGAGCGAGCGAGCAATGCCTGTTACACCCAGTGGCTACATCCTTACATACTCAGTGTGGGCTTCAGGGAATTAGGGATCAGGAGCCTATAGGAATTATATGCTCACATCTGTAAGCCAACTCCATTGAGGGACAGCCATCTTGTAACTGGACGCATCTCCCAGGGAACAGGAGAACAGCTTGAACCACCCCAAACCACAGCAAGGTCTCAAGGAAGACACAAGCAGAGCAAAGACTTGGAAATATTAGGTGCTCCCCTGGAGAAGAGCTGGAGAATTTCAGCATGAGTCTGGTTGCAAGAAAGTGGAGAGAAAGTCGGGCAGGCTCTCGGTCAGTCGAACAATGACTTCAATTAACCTGTCCTAGACATGACAGAACATGGGAGATACCTGATACTCCATGCCACATTTAACTCATGCAGAGGTAACAGCGAGGCCTCCAGAAACCGTCATTTGACATCCCCTCCCTTTCACACATCCCTAGTCCAATGTCAGCTTACTGGTTCATGGCAATAGTTGGAATCTGCTTCCTTGCTTCCTGGCCAGCAGGGATCCAGAGATGCCACCAGGTGATGCTGGGAAGCAGCATCCAACAGCTCTGGCAGGAACTTCTCCTGACTGCCCTGCGGCTTGGGGAAAGCTGTCAGTCCTGAAGGACCCCAAAGGCAGCTATGACCGGAGATGATGAGGTGCAGTAAATAGGGGAGGCTGCAAGACAGTTTTCCATTAATTTTATCACACAAAATACCTGACTTTCCCCCTGGCGCTATCCCTGTCAGGGTAGTCACCAATTTGACTGAGCAAGGCAATTCTGCTAGATCAGAAGAGCGTAGGGGATGTGCAACACAGAGATTCTCCACTCATGAATCAGACTTCAGCCCACTTGAGCCGCAGACATCTTGTGGCTTTAGAAGTTCGAAAGCCGGTCTCACTTTGCTCTGACTCCTTTCCAAAACATCATGATTTCCAACAAGAAGCACAGGTTAGTATGGCCTTTCTGAAAGCAGACAGGAAAGTATGTTTCAAGTGGCTCAGTCACAGAGAAAAGATATCTATTTAACAGATATAATGCAATAAAGGCTTATTTGGGCATTTTCTCTTTGTGTAGGGACATGGAAAAAATGGTCCTTTCAGGTATGAGTTACATTAGTCCCATCTCAAACCTACCACCAGCAGACTGGCTGCCATCGATCGGCCATCACAACTTTGAAATTAACTCTGCAGTTCAAGGCGTGAGTCGGACTGGCTGAATCCTCGCTGGCTTGCTGCATCCCAAGCAGCACAAAGGAGAGCTGTAACCCTCCCGCAGGGCTTGGCCTTGGCCCCAAGGAGACCCCAGTGGGAGCAGGACTGGCAGGACCAGCGCTTGCTCCATGCTCCGTGCTGATGCAAGGGTAGAGCGGCCGGGCAGTGCCACGCTCTGACCTTCACAGTGGGTGGGCTGTCTCTTTGGGAGCGTGGCCAGCTGGCAAGAGTCAGAACAGCTCCCTGGCTTTCTCATTTATCAAGGCTGGGCAGAGAAGCAAGAAACAGGAGCCAGCTGCCAAGATTTTTGCTCACTTCTGTGCTCAACAGTGGCTGAAGGTAGAAATTCTGGCTGCTGTTTGGGCACCAGGTTTTGAACTAATGATACGAGAAGTACTGAAATGGGGAGCTCCAGCTAGAAAGAATGGTTTAAAAGAAGAGGGAAAATTTAAGAGAAGGCGCAGGCAATGGCAAAGGCTAAATTAAGTTGCTAAGATTGTGTCAAAATCCCCAAAAACATAGATAAGCACACAATTCCTCAACTTATGGTCAAGACATACTGACAAACAGAAATACAAAGCACTCTAATTCAGCTTTTCGGCACAAGTCAACAAGGACACGGGACCTTGCTACATTTTCATACTCAGGTAAATGTCAAAAGGAACGTAACTAGATCCAGAGAAGGGAGGAGAAAACCCGAAGCCCACACGCTAAATGTCACACACCAGCTCAGCCTCTAACACGGGTGCCACAGAGGCTGCATGCCGAAATGTGCTGCAGCCTTGCTACAACAGCACATGCAGGCTTACTTTAAAGCCCATAAAGAGTTTGAAGAGATCACTTCCTACCGCCCCTTCTACCACAGAGGTTTGCAAATGGAATAATTTCCCCCTGCTACCTTACACAGCTCACCCTGCTTTTCCCAACTTCCCCCCCGTCCCCTCCTCCAGTCCCCTTTCTTTTCCAACACAATAAACAAAAAAGCCATGATCCCCTTTGGCAAGGCACCATGACACTTCCCCGAAACGCCATAGATCAGAAATACTTCAGATGCAAACATTCACATCCTTATTGGATGGACTTTGCCACGGCAGTGTGCCTGGATCAGAGATTTAGCTAGTAAATAACCTCTCCTAGCTCCTGAGCAATAACCTCTTCTCTCCTGAGCTACTAGCTGGTAGGAAGTCTCCTGATTCAGGAGCACTTCTTTATTATGCTGCCGAGAGATTTGTGAAAGTGGCTCTAGATGTTAATAATAAATCGGGCTTGTGAAACTTTAATTGACTCAGAAGAAATCAGCTCAGAGTGTGGAGGATCTCTGTGGTTTTGAATATATCACACCTTGTACACAGTTGAGACTTGACGGCTTGCTCCCGTTTCCATTGTTGTCAGCTGGAATACCGCCACCTGCTTTAATAATCGGAATAATTATCGGGTAATACAATTCTGAAATTAAATTGTGCCTTTAGGCACAGCCTCATAAAAGGGGAGGATCTCGATCCTATTAACAGCAAAGGTGTTGTGACTCAGAGGCCAAATGATGAGTAACGCTTTCCCCTTGTTCCATGGGAATAGGCTTTGCAATCTGCATCCTGGCCCGCACCAGCAGCTAACTGCCAGCCTCAGCACCGGCTTGGCTGGTGCGCAGAGGGCAGAAGCAAAGCTGTGCCCGGCGTCCTGCCCAGGGTACCGCCGGCAGAAGATGGAATTTTCTCCCACAGAAATGTTGAATTGTAAAATAGACAACTATTACCACAGTGTTGCCATGTAATAGTTGAAATTTTCTACTGCCTTATTATTTTTAGTTTATTTCTGTATCATTACAGGCAGCTGATGACTCTGAACTAGAATCTAAAGACAAGGTATTACAACTGCACCACTGATACTAAAAGTTGCTGGATGACTTTACAAAATTCCTCTGTTTGCATAAAACCAGAGTACCTACATGTTCACTGGCATAAAGAACAAAATCTAAACATTGGAATTATTGACCAAGGAAACATCAGGCACTGATCTTGCTACAGCTAAAGTCAAATTCTCCCTGGGTAGCTATGGCAGTTGCTGCAGGCCAAGTATGTCAACAATACTGATCTTCTCATTGTCTCCCTTACATATATAGTAGCTTCACCCGCTGCAACACGTCATGTTGCAAGAAATCTTCTATTTCAGCAAGTCAGAAGGAGCAGATGCAACAGCAATTTGCTGGCATGATCTTTGCTTTAAAAAATTGTACAAAACATTTATTAAGGTTGACAGAGACCTCTTCCTTAGCTATATATATATCAGCCTCCCTAATGCTAACTCAGGGGTCGTATTCTCTGACATTAATATTGAAAGCTTCCTTGATTCGAGGTGGGTACAAAGATCAACAAAATGATTGGATTAATGCTGGGCAATTCTGGAGATCTCAGAGCAAAAGTTTTCAAAATTGGGTCCTTAAGATCATAGGCCTGAATGCCTGTTAAAAGTCAGATAAGCAGTTAATATTTAAGGACAGTTTTTAAAAATAAATTTTACACAACATCTTAAAATTTGTTTCAATTTTTATTTTTTCTCCTTCTCATGACCTTCATGCCTTTAAAAAAGAATGAAGAGGGCAGGAAAGGCAGAAAAATGGTCTTTTTGTAGAAAAGACGTTTCTTAGTTTCAGAAGTTCTAACCTAAATATTCCCAGGTGCTCTGGGACTTAAGGACTGAGTCTAATTCTGGGCTCCTTTCTTTAAGAACTTGGCTGTAATCGTTACAGGTAGCTACTTCTTAAATTGCATCTGCATGCTTTTTATTTGTGAAGTGCCTCCATAAGGATGCATTAGAGACAAAAAGAATGGCAGAATATAAGTCATGTCTAATCACTTATCCCTCCACGGATGAGCAGTACTGCTTATTTTTATCGCACCAGTACCAGAATTCCCAACTAACACCGAGCTCTCATTTCAAACATCCAGTAAATGAGAGTCCGTGCCTGTAAGAGGGTAGTACACAAGTTATTACATGCAAATGTAACAACTACACCAAAGGAGAAGAAGAGTGAAAGTACAAGGCACTTGCATTTAGGTAAAGGTTATCCAGCCTTGGGGCAGGTGGCTGAACTAGACAAACCCTTGAGGCCCCTTCGAGCTCTGGTTTTTAATGATTTATACAAACTCATTATGTGCAGGGTTTGCAGGTTTCAAATCAATCCCTTTAAATAACCATAAAGAAAAGTAGACACTAGCAGAGCCAATAACTTCTGTAGGCTATTCAGTAGTCCTTAGTCATGTGGAAAGTTGCATTAAAGTTCACAGACTATATACAGTGGAGTCAATGGGGCACAGAGATCTGATATGTGGATCTCAAAACAGGACTGCTCTTCGTAAGCATAACTGTAAATCAGGACTAAACTGCCCTGCACAGTGACTGATTAAACATGACATGGAAACGTGAGAGGCTGGTTTTTTTTTTTCTCTGCCCTTTCCATTTGATCAAGTGCAGAGAAACAACACTTTAAACACTGCATGCCAGAGGCTGTGAAAGACCCCAGCTTGCAAGCATGCAGCAACCACATTTGAGTGGAAACCAATGTGGAAGATGCACTGTCTAGAAGCACAAATCAGTCTACACGAGCTGTTGACTGTCAGATAAAATAGCCACAGACATTACTACACACCTGACCCTAAGAGACATTCCTTTATATTTTCTAAAGCTGAATGAAGCACTTCCAGAGACTCCAGCACGAAAATTTCTCTTCTGCACTAAGCAGTGGTTGTAGGGACAGTGTCGTGAATGAGGAGCAGACGGGGCTGTTGGTATGCTATTCTGTGCCAATTCGCAGCTTTTAGCCGATTTGCTTCACTTGTTCACCGTAAAATCAGCTTATATTTCATTCTTTCCGCTGTTCTCATAACATAGCACATCCTTCATTTTGTCCTGCTTACATATATCTACTCTTGTCTTCCGGGCCCCAATCCAGGAAAGCGCCGAGTCTAGGAGCTCTCCTGAATCGGAGGTCTCGAAGCGACAGGGACCAGATCCCACAGCTGAGATTATGGTGCTCCACAGAGTGGAGACTCACACCCATTTTGGCACCGGCTGAGCTGTTTCCCACCCTCTCCTCTCGGATGCAAACAATATGCCTCTACCTGCGTGCTGCCAAACCAGGGTGGGGAAGAGGGAGGCATCAAATACAGCAAAGACTACCTACAGATGCATCTACTGTAGCACATTCGAGCAAAAACTTTCAGAAAAGCTTAAAAACACCTCATTAAACAAAAGATTTATCTTTATTTGCTAAGAAAACAAAGCTACGCATAGCACCTAAGCAAACCACTGGTAATCCCTGGACAGCCCCCCCGCCAGCCAGCTTGCCTTGCAGGGCACTGCTCCTATCAGTCACAGATCCAGTTCAACTGCTAATTTACCTCCCTGAGGGAAGCCCCTTCACTTCAGGGGAAACAAGATCTGGCTCCAGATGTGAAAAAGGGCATCAGAAGAGAATAAACAAAATCACCAGTTGACAAAAAAAAAACAACCCAAAAAGCAACAGAGAGAGAACATGCGGCATCCCATATCTACAATGTCTTGATCCATGGAAAAAGCAAACAGCACACTAGTAAGAGTTCCTCTGTTAACAGTGGCTCTATGTAATTAGCAAAGGCATTCAGCTTCTGTTTTCAGCATGTAATTTTTAATTGATTTTTCTAAAAGAAAATTTAGTGTTGTTTCAGTTAATAAGAGTCTTTCCAGCAAAACTGGTCTGTGTAAAAGGCTTATGTAAACCTTCCTCCAAGTGTCACAGGCTTATTGTTCGAATTGGCAGGGAATTAACCTGTTGCAAAAAACTCATTCCTTTTAAAAGCCAACAGTCATGAGACACATGAGCTGCAGACCTGAGAGGTCTCCTACACTAAGGAAAGGTGATGATTTCAGAGACCTGGCCAGTATCCAGCAATCTTTCCAGATCCCAGAGAAGACGGAGCTTTTCCCTGTCAGAGAGAGCACCACACACATGAGGGACACCATGTAGATGATCCTGGCAAGCGGACCTACCCACTAGTAAAGCTGTACACCAACCCATGCAGAGGTTTGAGGGCAGCCCAGCCATTCTTACACTAATGCTAGATGGAAGGAAAAGTCCTGCTTTTAAAATAAACCCTTATAATCATTTACTATCTCTTTGCTTTTTAGAAGACTACGAGTGGACTAGTGCACTTGCTTTGAGTAAGCCACTGTGCAATCTAATACTGCTCAGATGTGCATGCTGATTTGTTTTGTTTCCCGCATGCACAAAAGCCAAAATATGCTTCCCCTACCCTGGGAACTGCTGAACTGGAAAGCGAAGGTCGGGAAGAGCTGCCTCAAGAAAAATAGCACATACAGTCTTTAGATAAAAATCACAAGCCAAACTACCTGCAACAGGGCACAGCATACTATTTTCCTTTAGAAGGAAGCTTAAAGAAAGCAGCAGTGCAAGAATACTGCCCTGTGAGCAAAGATTTTATCTACAATAGCTTTGATTATCGCCTAACCTTTTCCTGGCAACATACAGCAGGAGCTGATCCCAAATATGGCCTTGTGGGGTGCACAATATACTATGATTTGACATGTTGAAAAGCTTGCTTTCATGGCTGGATTCATTCTAGTCCTGCCTCCTGTATGATGGGATAAGGAACCACACTGTACTTGTTGACATTTTTTTCAGGAAGCAACTATAAATAAGCACTGCTGAGTTGAGAGCTAAACCTCAGCTTAGGGCAAGACAGAGATGTTTTCCTTGATAAGGCCAGAAAGCCATCTCTCCTTTGCAGTGTTGCAGATTTAAAAAAAAAAAAAAAATCTGTGAAACTGAAATCTTTCTTTTAATAAAACCCAAATACACACACGTATGTTTATGTGACTTCTATTCTAGCCAGAGCTTAGAAACAGAAAGCAGACTTTCCTCAAAGTGAGAAGCCAACTTACTGAAAATTTCAGTTGCGTCATGAAAACCACCCTATGAGAGCAGTAAGCCTGGTTTAGATGTTAAAAAGTCACATATGACCAAAATACACCATCTGCCTCAGGAACCCCATTCTCATGGACTCACAGTAGTGACTGCAGAAATACTGCACTGTGGCTGTTTCAAATTGCGTATGTGTGGCCGGAAAAGGAATCAACAAACACCTGATTTTAGCTGTTACCAGCATTGTCACCCCAGGCCAAAGTAACACATTTCAGCTACTTCTCGATGAACTTTCAGTGCTGGCTCTCAAGCCTCTCCGGCATTTCAAAGGAGAGAAGACCCAGCTTTTGGCAGCACTTATGGCAAAAGCAACTTGACTTACCAGGAGAACGCTCATTGTGTTGGTAAATGCAGACTCTCTCCTGAACTGCTTAATCTTGAAGGGGGCAAGGAAAAAATACAGTATTATTATGCTTAAGTTTAGCCCAGAAGAAAAACAAATGACCCAGGGTATTCTAGGCCAGCAACGCTCTTACTCCATTGACCCTGGGAATCCAGAAAGAAGAGGCACATTGAACAGCTTGTGGCAAAACACTTTGTGGTCAGGGTTTTCCTGGTGTCTCTCCTCCCTGCTCTCAGCTTCCTAAGCAAGACCCACATTCTGATCATAAAATCTCCAAACTCTCTTACAGAAGTGCAGTGATTCCCTTCTGACTACCTCCTTCCACGCTGCAGACTCCCTCCTGGAGCCCGGTGTTTGTGACCTGACAGAAGCAATCTCAGCTCAGTACAGCCGCAGCCAGCAGCTTTCTCCTCTTACATCGTCCAGAATGGAGTCACCCCGACTAATTTTAAAAAAATAAGTCATCCCCCTGCAAATCTGCCCGGTGCAGCTGAAGCTACCTGACTCCACGGCTCAACCAGTTTCTCAACAAGATCAAAGCCCGTGCAGTTGTTCAAGGAGCTTTTCAATTACTCCTCCAGTTTCTATCATGACTTACAGCAGCACTTGAAGAGTGCCAAAACCCAGAGGGTTCGATTACTCCTGCCCTGTGACAGGCAGCAGGCCCGGGGGGGGGGGGACAGGACAAGCTGTAAGCACAGCGGCATTACATTATGCACAGACACAATTTTGCTGCTGAATGATTGACAATAACTACTGGATGTCACTATTTTAAGGATAATGTCATTTGCGTAATTGGCAGCGGCTGGCATTATTCACAAGGGAAGAATTAGACTGAAATCCAGTTGTAGAGTAAGTAGATTTGCTATTCTATGCAGGCAATCACAGTGCTTTAGAAGCTCGATACATATGGTATATATCACTAGTAATTTTCATACTCTCAGGACCTGGAGAATATTAAAATCACACTCCTTCTCTATTTCACTGTACCACATATATCATATGATTTCATACTTAAAAATAATTTAATATTCTCTGTCCTCACCTGACCATCTGTTTCTTACTGGAGCTCAAGCTGGGAAGAGAAAGAGAAGCTGCTTTTACTTGATTTTATCCTACCATCTCACCATCAGATAGGAGAGTTTTCCCCGCACAGCCCCCGGCCCTTTGGCCACTTTAGCCCTCAGCTATTCTGGTTTTAGTGTGTTCAACCCAGGGTTTATCTGATGCAGGAGGACGCACTACTAAACACAGGACTGCATCGTCTGGGTTAAACAATGCGAAGCCCCAAACCAGATGGCATTTGGCCCAACCCACAGTCTGAAATGGTACTAACAGAGCCTGACTGGGATTGGAACTGGTCCCATCCTGGACCCACTTGTGGGTCCCAGCTGTAGAACCATAACCAAGCAGCAAAAAGAGAAAGCTGACATTATTCTTTGCAGTGCTGGACTGAGCAAGGCTAGAGCAGACCATTCCCAAACATGCATGCTTTGCGGCTGGAGCCCAGGTAACGGTATCCAAGGAAAACAACTGACTGTTCCTCCTTTCCAGTGCTCTGGGCAAGAGGATGCCAGAGATGTTCTGCAAAGCATGTCAGAAAGAAACCTTTCTCTAAAACCAGACTGTCTCAATGCTGACATCTCCCTGTTCTAGCTGTCCTCTTCCATCCCAGAAGAGGTCTTGCTCTGCCCCTGGCTTACACGGGAGGGTGCTGGTTGAATGGCCGTCTTGGTCAAGGAGGCCTCTGCAAAGCAGACTGGCTACCTGATCCATGGCTGGTCCATGCCTTGATGCTTGAGCCGACAGTGGAGCACTTTGGCAGTATAGAAGGGAACAAATATAACCAAACTGTCCCCTGAGTACAGAGGAACGACAAGAAAAAGAGCGCTGTGTATGGGAAACGGCTTCCTGAGAACAGCCTTCAGACCTGGGAGCGGAGGCTGATGCTGGGAGGCAATGATGCTCCAATCCTGTTGCAAACACAAAGATGCCAGACATGGACAGGAAGGAAAAACTCCTGCTGTAGGATCATGGCAGGAATGAAAAGACTTTTAGCAGCTGGGCTGAGAGGTACTGGATAGGTACGTCAAATAGATAGGGTTTAAACACAGGCCCGTAGCTAACACAGGGAAACAAAGAGGCTTGGGTGTAACCAGCACATATTAGCCTTTAAATGACAAGGCACACAGCGGCAAAAGCAACAGCATTTACCTCCCAGAAAATCTAGGAAGGTTTCACTTAATGCCTCTCCCTTTATCATCAGTTTGACATGTGCTCTATGGCAGCAGGACAGGCCCAGAGCAGCTCGGCAGAGGCTTCTGTCGGTCAGCAGCTAACACCCAGCCGCCATGCAGGCACCCGCGGTGCAGACAAGGGGCAGTTCTGGGGCTGATACAAACCAGCTACGTCTGCAGAGCAATGTGAATCGACACCAACGCAAAATCTAGCCCCTGTGCCTCGGAAGGAAAACCTGTTTTTCTACGTGCTCCCACACACGTCATAGGAGGACCCTCCCTGTAGTCAATACTGCAGCCAGAAATTTCACTCCTTCCTGGAAGCTGGTGCACCTTGGACAACGTGCAGGGGGAAAGTGGAGGTACTGTTATCCCAGCTGACGACTTGTTCCTGGTGGGCAGCAAGTGACAGTTATTTATTCAAGCAGAAAACTCAAGCTATAGATCTCAGACAAAGCGAATGAATGAATGAATGCAGAGCTCACCGATAAATGATGCCTCTTTCATGGAGAAACATAAGGGCTGAAATAATTTCTGCAGCATAGAACCGGGCCCGATCTTCATCGAAGCGACGCGACTTCTGAATATGGAACATCAAGTCCCCGCCATTTACGAACTCCATCACAAAGAACAGGCGATCCTTCACACACGCAAACACAACAGATATGAACAGCATTAATCATATCCTCTGTCAGGCTTAGAAAATTCTAAGTAAACGTATTACCTCCCAAACAAAAACAGATTAAGCACCCATGAGACTTTGGGGTGGTAAAAACAAACCCTGACTTTTTCAGGAAAGATTAAGTCAACAGCAGGAAGATCTGTTAGTACCTCCTTGCCCTGCACTCCCCCCAAAAATTCTGCCCCCAGTAACGAAATGAATTCCTGTTCACATGTGGATTAGGCATATCAGTAGGTGTGCGCTCATCACTAACCGTCTCTTGGAGAGTTTCCTAAACTGTCCTTAGCCTGAACCCAGCAGAGGATGATACCCCTCCAACAGCACTCTCTGAGCTGAGCGGGCACAAGAGAAATCTGTGAAGAGCCACTTGCTCCCTACTAAACACCTCAGCTCCCTGGGGAAAGACGCTCCATAACACAACGTGCATAACCAGACTGCTCACAGACTCCAGCTTCGCCACGACAGCACAAGGGCTCAGGAACAGCAATGACGACGTCGTCTCGAGGGTATCCCGACGCTATTTCTGGGGAAGGTGCGTTGTTTTCCAGAATGGGATTTCCTGCCATACACTTGCATGGCAGCTGCCTTTTGGGCCCTCAGATTTCAACTTTCCTCTGATTAACCTGCAGAGACCTCTGGGTGATGAAGGAACTAATAAGGATGAAGTATAAACCAAAGTTTCTGCTGGGCAGAAAAGCAACTGTTTAATAAAGTTCAGCTCATTAACCACAGCTGCTGGTCTCTGAGGTTTCTTTTTTGGCTTTGTTCTGGTTTTTGCAAAAGTCTACAGATAGGGAGGCACTTGCTTAAGCTGCATGCTCAACAGTCTGGGTATGGGTTTAATGCGTGCGAAAGGGGCGCTCGCTTAATTGTGAGAGGAAGGAGACACAGTGATTTGTCACAAAACTAAACCCTAGAATTGTTGCAGTCTGGTTCAAAAATTTCCCCTAGTAATGGTTTCAGGACATTCAGTATTGATTGTTTCAGTTTTACTCAGAATATCAGGAACAAGCGGACTGGAAAAGAGGCATACAATTCAGCTGAGACCAGTCAGCCTTTTAATGGTACTATTTGCCCTTCTTTCCCCACAAGCCCCTTCCCAGGTCTGATGTTAATCATCTACAAGCTAGTTTTAAACCCTCTCTAAGTTTAAGAGGATAAGCATTTGTTATGCTCCGCTTTCTGGCACCCAGCCAGCTTGAAATGACTACTGGTATTAACATCTTGAGATGCACGCAGCAGAACAGCAACCAGGAATCCTTTCATTCCTCTCTGGACATGAGCAGGAAAGCAAACTGCTCGTGACAGATGAGGAGAGCTTGCTTCTCATCACCATCCTGGGCTCTGCTCAACAGCTCCTTCTGGGCTCCTTCCAGAAGCTGATAGATGTGTTCCCAGCAATCTCACAACACTACTGTGTGTAGCACCAAGGCTACGTGTTAAGTGCTATCTCCAGTCCGTACAAACAACAATACTTCATTGTTTCACTCTGCCTTTATTATAGAGCTGCTGAAAGACACCCAAGCTGGCTCATCTAGGCAGCAGTCTAAGCCAGAGCAGCACAAGCTGTGCAAACCCACCAGTGACCTTGGCTCTTGAGCCCACATCAGATCTCTAATACCACATCTTTGCTGCAGGTGGTTAAACCCAGTCTGGCTATGCCGTGCCTACCTGTTCAGCAACCCTTCCTCCAGCTGCAGCACAGATATCGCCTCTGCCTTGCCAGTCGGGCCAGCTTTTACATCTCCTTGTTATTCTTTCCTACCTCCTTCCTCGCTGATCTCGCCACATGCCACGTGCTTATCTAGCCCAGCTCGTCCAGGCATCTCTTCAAGCCCGCACTTAAAAAAGAAATCCCTCTTGCCAAGTCTCCAACAGGAGGTAATTTAATTTACCAACCTGATGAGGGATGTATGTGTATTTATATAAGTAATATATATGCTTGTATAAACATGCATACAGTTAGGTGAACAGGCATATATTTTCTACTCTTTCCTTAAAGGTGAGCTTCAGGGAAACAAAGTTAACTCTTCCTATCTTAAAAAATACACATCCTGCTTCTCCAGTGCTGGCAAAACTCCACGGCCCATCTCAGACTTCTGGATGTACTCATCTGTACCACGATGCTTACAGGAAGATACTACTTATTCTTTCTCAAATGTTCAGGTGAGCACAGAAACAACCAGTTTTAAAATTCACATCACTGCTGACATGGAATTAGCAGCTTTTTGTTACAAACAGCTCTTGCTTCAGACTAACTGCAAACCTTAGCAAATATCATTGCATGCGTTACATGGTGCTCACGAGTGTAACAGCTAATGGCTCACCTCCACCCATGGTCTCATTTCACAGGTCAAGCATAAATATGGATTATTTACTTACTGCAGCTCTCCCATTTAGGCCTAACAGAACTTTGGACTGACCACTTTTTTTTTTTTTTTTTTTTTATTTAAAAGAGGTCCAGCTAATTGTCTGCCCAGTTTTCTAACACTTAGAAATCCCATAGGGTTGCTGAAGAAAAGAGCAGGATGGGTATTACAACTTCTTTATAATACGGCGTTTGTGCATTGGCCTGCTACATACCTGGCAACAATTATTAGAAAGATCAGCACTAATGACCACCCTTTGGGGACCAGCATCTAAGAGTCAAGCAAGGTCTTCCATTTTTACTCTTAAGCAAGGCCATCAGCTTGCCAAACTACAAAGACCAAACACTCTCCCAGGAATCATTGAGAAATAAAATAAACAGTGGTATTTTATGAAAAAAGGCAGTTTGCAGCAGGAAGACTAAGAGTGAATAAATAGCTTAAAAAGGGGCCAGAAAAAGGAAATCTTAAAACAGCAGATAGTTTAGATATTTGCGAATTTGACCTGTCTTAGAGTTATGTGTCTCCTTTCTTGGGGACTACCAGCGGGAATTAGGAGAAGTTGAAAGCTGGAGTGTTTTTTGACAGGGCTTAATGCTGAAATCCTCGCATTTCTATTTTTCTGTTTTGCATTGCTCAGAAGTCTTCCCTGAACTGCTATCTCTGTTTGACGTCAGCAAAAGTAAGAAAAGAGCATTTGAGTCAACAGGAAACAGTGGCACGAAAGCCTTTGCAGCAGCGGCAGCCACATGAGGAAATCACGTTGCACCATTTCTGGACTGGGATCGAGATGAATAAAGCTGCAAAGCAATTGTTACTGTAAATGAAAGAAACACTTGGAGGAAACAAATAAAGTCTGTGGGATCAAGCGGGCTCATTTCAAGGCTGGCCTACATCTAAAGATTAGCCCTGCCCATTTCAAGTGCAAGAGAGGGTTTTTTTTATTTGTTTAAATTTCAATTTGCCATCTGTACTTGTTCGCCTACTAGCAGGGCAAGGGCTGCTGGAAGCACATACTATGTCCTAAGGACAGTGTTTGACAGCAGTTACATATACCCGCTTTATTTGTTTGTTGTCTTAGCAGGGTGTTGGTGGGGCTTGAAGAGAGTCCCTGACTGCAAAAGCCACGGGGTGGGACAGTCCACATACTGGTTACTGCCCCTTGCAAACACAAGCACCTACTGAAATCGAACTCAAACAACACTTTAGCCCTTGGTCCTCACCA
Organism: Calonectris borealis; assembly: GCF_964195595.1. Lineage (NCBI taxonomy): Eukaryota > Metazoa > Chordata > Aves > Procellariiformes > Procellariidae > Calonectris > Calonectris borealis. The sequence goes on along the minus strand of NC_134316.1, from coordinate 7,708,951 downwards.
GCTCTACTAGAAAGCTGTTTTGAACCCTCATACCTTCCCTTTTCATCATTGGGGGGGGGAGGGGGAGTGGGGAGATGGAAATCCAGATTTTATTAAAAGAGCATCCTTTTCCTTTCTATGCCCAAAAAAGGCCAGTGTGATGGCTAACTTCCACCACCTCCCAGTTAAGAGTCATAGCTGACGTCCATGTACAACCCACACAAGACCAAAGACCTCTGAAGACAGCTAGGGTGAGAGGCTTATCTCCGATCACAGGCTTTCACGCTACGTAATCAGACAGGGCAGCACCACTGCCCCGGTTCAGGCAGCGTAGAGGGAGGAGATGGGGAAAGACAAGTGTTTCCTACGTGCAGACATGGAAGAAGATAATAGCAAAGCGGCATCCTCTATCTGCTGCCCTACAAGAGCTGCTGTGCCAAGGGCAGTGTGGAGGCCAGAGGGGACTTCTCTCAAGAGAGTCATCGGTGGAGCTTCAGGAGACCCACTGGAAAACACCAACGGGGCCTCTTCAGCCTCTGGAGCCACCAGGAATAGGCTTGGACAAGCTCTGCACATCCCCGTTGCAGCAGAGCCCTCCCAACTGCTGCTTCTGCCCATGCTGATTCCTCTTCAGGACAAGGGGCTGAGCCGCCCCACCAAGGACACATCCCAGCAGTAATTTCACCCAAGACTCCTCTTTAGCTGACAGCTGCCATATAAGACAGCATCTGGAGGATATGGAGACCTGGTTAAATGCCATTTAGATCAATGGTCCAATTTCCATCCCCCACCCCCCCCCACCCCCCAAAAAAAAAAAAATAATCAGCCTGGCTCAGGAATTCGCTAAGTTTGCATTTCATCTTTTTGGAAATAATTTATGCACACAACTCCTCAGAAAATCAGCTTTGGGCTCAATCCGAGTTCATTGAAGCCAAAGGGTTTCCCCAAGAAAACAGTCATTTTTCACTGTTTTGGCAGTTTATGCTTTGCAGAGCAGAAGGCAGGCTTTCAAAATTATCTCCATACAGAGACAGCTGTGTCACTGCTTCCCAGCAAAAATTTATTGTTTCCAAAAAGAGTAGCAGGGCTCAGGGAGCTTGCAAGCAAATTATTACAAGATAATTACACGAGCTGGCAGGCTCCCTCAGCGCTCCCAATGTTCCTGTTCTCCCTTCGTGGCCCACAACCCCCACACAAAGCAATCTGCCTCAGGTCTTGCTGGGAGCAAATAAACCGTGCTGTCTCAGTACCGGGCTTCGGAAAGCCACATGTCCAACTCCCCCGGCAGTGCGAGTGGCCATCCGTATCTGGGTCAAGTCATGCCAAAGCACAGGAGCCGGAGAAGGAATAATAAAAGAGGTTTGTTTCTCAGCATTTGTCTTCATAGGAGTAACACAACCATGAACCACGCTCAGACGCTGCCCTGCGCGAAATGCCTCCCCTCCGTAGCCGGCCCTTTGACAAGGCAGCGCCGCATCCTCGCGAGCTGCCTGCGGCTCCCAGGTAAGAGGTTTCCAGGAGGGCAGGCTGTTCAGGGGGGCTATACGTGGCAGTGTTTCAAAACCAGAGAGGATCGCAGGTGTCATCAGAACGGGCTCACCAAGAGGGAATTGCCAAGACAACCTTTGCACACACACACGTGTGCACAAGAGCTGAAGCAGATGTAATGAGCTCAGCCCCAAATTTCCGGAGTGTCAAAGCCGCACTCGCCTGACTGCGATGGAGCAAGACGACGACTTATGCTAGGTGAAGATTTGGTCCTTTGATTTCAAATCAAAATAACTACATTAAGCAGAGGAGAAGAAATACTCCGCACTATGCTTGCTCAGCCAGAATTATTTGCGCACATTAGTGATGCTTCTTAAACACGGCCGCAGCCACCATGGCACCTGCCGCCACGGCCCAAGACTCCCAGACGAACAAGGCGGCGGCAGAAAGGCGGCAGGTTTTACAGCCATCTGCTAGCTGATTTTTGGTGCTCCGTTAGCTGTTTTACCTCTCTGCTTCAGTGACTGCAGAAGTACACGCCAGCCTCAGGAACCTCTTCTGCCTAGGAGAAATCAAGCCACGGCAAGGGAGCGTGCCACAGATGGCACATGCAGCCCTGGGGCTATCAAGACGGGGAAGATGACTGTGCACCGCGCCGCATCCGAAAGGCTGAGAAAGGGAAGGTTGGTTTCTTCCGCTGGTTTTGGGGTGTTTTTTAGCCAGAAGGAGGTGCAGTGAAAATTCAGCAAACTCAGAAAGGAGGCAAGGCGCATGCGGCATCTCCTCCAGTCTGGGCAGCTGGTGAGCGCGAGTCTGAGAAGCACAGGTTCCTTCCCCGCACCGGCCTCATTTTTAGCTCCTTTAACAAAGAGCCGCTGGCGTCATTGTCACAGCTACGGGAACCGGGCAGTTATCACCAGTTATCACTTAAAACCGCGCTCTGTTATCTGATGCTGCTGATAGTGGGCACAACGCAGGCTTTCCTATGCCGTGGCAGCGAGGCACATAAACATCGCCTAGAGAATAACAAATTGGCTCTTGCCATTTGCATAAATAAACTCTGCGGGGTCCCTCGGGGTAAAGGCTGCCTCCCGCGCGCATGTGCGCACAGCACGGTATTAACGCTGAGCTCATTCCAGAAGACCTGAACAACGGCAACCACAACCCAGGGCAAGCTGATGGGAGTTGCGGGTTCCCACCTGCCCCGGGGCGGGGGGGGGGGGGGGGAATCACAAATCTAACTACAGCCTCCAAATTTCTGCCCCTGTTTTTTTAACCGCACGGCTGAAATTTCAAGCTCACACGCTGGAGAGTTTTTGTAATACACAAATTCAGTCATTTCTCTGGAACAATGCATCCTTTGGGATACGCAAGTGAACCATACACGCATCCTTCCTCGGCATCCCTTCCCCTCAAGACAGTCTAATTCACAGCAGGATTACATGATTAGCTCATCTTTTGACTAGAGTCTTTTACTCAACATACACACAAAAGGATGATTTTCATCACTCTTGTTCATCTGTAACTGTTCCATTAGAAACAAAACAAAAGCCCCAACTAAAAAAAAAAAGATCTCAGACACTAGGTCAATGAATTAAATCACATATAAAAAAATGACTGTGTAATCCCAGTTAAAAAAAAAAAGCCAGCTTGGCCAGCATTATAACAAAATATCCAAAAAATACAAAAAAAAATTGAAAGAAGAAATAAAATTAAATCTTCCCCTCCAGACCTTTTAAAATGGCATAGAAAACCACATAAACACTCCTTCCCACATGAAAGGTCAAAAAACCTGGACTTGGAGGGGAATAAATTGAGGAATAAGGAACAAGAATGTATCAAGCTATAGACATCACCTGTTAATCAAAGATTTATGGGACATCTGCACCCCTCAGCTGGCTGCTGGTATCATGGTGTCTCAGAAGAGAGTAGCTCTGTAAAGATCACACTCTTTTTATGGCCCTCAGTTCAGAAAAAAGCTACTGGAATTGGTGTTTCCAGTTTGGAGTGACCAACCTGGAACAGCTCTGGCCTGTTTTTAAAAACACTGAACTCTACAATATCTGCTGGCCTCAGACTGTGCTGGGGAAGGCTGGAGACCTCTACAAGCTCGGCCAAAGGTCTTCTGGAAAATTAAGAGTGCCGAAACACCCAAAGGCCACTTGGAAACGGCTTCCCTCGAGGGCTTTGTGGATTCACCCTCTCACCTTAAACATCACCTCGAAAGCAATACGGATTCAAAGAGACTGAAACCTAAAGCACCGCTGGGTCACACCTCAGATAGTTACCTCTTCTCTGGGCTTCGACTGCCTTCCCCCCCCCCAGTACTGACTGGCACCTGGCTCAGGCTGCTTGCGAGTTTTTTTTCCATTTTGATTCCTTTTTATGCTGCAACTTTCTTGATTTTAAGGCCAAAGAAAAACATTAGTTTCGCATACTGCGGCTAACCATAGGCAACAGCATCTCCTCCAGCTACCCTTGCACTAAGCGTGATAATTTGTCTAAGTTACACTCTCTCCAATAAGCCACTGCAGATGGAGACAGGCATTTTCTCAGCTTCATAAAAATGCAAGTATTCAAAGTCCCTCAACAACCAGGGGTGGGAAAGTTACACTCAGGAGCTACAACACGATGACGGCAGCTAACCCTTCAGTTCATGTTTTCACTTCAGCTCGTGTCACCTCAATGTGCAGCCTAAGCGTGGACAGCCAGCAAAGTTCACAGATAAAATCAGAAATGTCAGTCTGATCTTGTTTCATCTTCTGCAAACAAAACCACTCTGCCTGCAAAAAAAACCCCAACCCTGTATGTTCCTGCAACAAAGAGACCACTGCAAGGTGTTGCTATGCACATCAGAGAAAGCCAAGCCTTTCAGACCAGGCTTTGGAGGCCTCACACATCTGGTTTACCGGCAACTTGGGCCAGCAAAGATGTCATGGGTTTTTAGCGGATGTGAACACTGTAAAACCACAGAAAGACACAGTTTTGACCAGTCTGCCAGTTGGTGCTGGACAGGACAGGAACCAGAGAAAGGCAGAAACCGACTGCCGCTCCTGTGGTCGCAAAGCCAACGTGAGGGCACCGCGCACACACGCCCACCGACGCCGCACCGGAGAGCAAAGGTGGAGAGAGGAAATTCCCCCGTACCTCCCTGTCCAACAGCCTCCCAAAAAACCTAACTCGCTGCCCCAGGGCCCCAAAGCACAGCTCAAGCTCCTTCAAGCCTGATTTCAGAAGGACTCTGCAGCAAGCCCCCAGCGGGGTGCCTCCCTTTCTTGGCTGCGTTTACAGCCACAAGGCATGTGAGGCCATACCAAGCCTTTCGGAAAATGCCAGGCCTATGAACAGGATGTCCCCAACACCATCTTCACTTGATTTTGGCTGGCAGCAACAAAACTGAAGCATGCACTGGTCTTGCAGCACAGTGGCTTGGGGCTAGCAACAGTCTCAGTGCTCAAGAACAGGGGAAAAAGTCTCAATGCTTGCAGAAATGTATCCAAGAAGTGCACTTGGCTGTCGGGTGTATGTACATATCGAGTCGTGCCTCCCCAACGTGCCAGAGAGGGAAGGCTGGGGGTTTAGAGCCTGGGAGATGAACACAGCTGTCCTCTCTGCTCCCAAAGGGCTCCCTCTCAGCACCTTTCAACGAGAACATCAAAGAGTCCTCACTGCTTCCTTACCACCCACCAGCACACTCCAAGGCCTCTGTCAGGATGCATGTTCATCTAACCAGAACCCCAGCAAGGCTGCCGCTGCCTTTCCAGTCTTCCTCACCTTCCCCATGCCAGGCTCTGCCCTGGGGCTGCCCTGTGCTCTACCCATGTGGTGACAGCGGAGTGGCTGGTGGACAACCAGGGTGATGCTGGAGATCCCCTGGAGGGACCATGAGCAAGGGACTCCGCTGGAGGGACCATGACTGAAGGACTCCAAGGACATACAAGGGCACCTAGACTTCTCCTGTGGCATCCAGGGACCAACGGGTGGGTGAGCAGCCAGCCAGCTGCCATTGCTCAGTCCCACTGCTTTTGCTGATGGCCTCGCACTGGAAAATTATGCCCCTGCCAAAGGCTCCAGATTAGCTCTAACACTTCCAGGAGGTGAAATACAGGATCATCTGTTTAAACACCTGGGTGATCCATGACATGATGCCCACACTGACCCTGGAAAAACTGTTTGAGCACCCTGGGAGCCAGCGGAGATGTGGAGAAACCTTCCCCTTCCATGTCGAGAGCATGACATCAGCCCACAGCTTTTAAAGAGGGCGGAAAGCTGTGTGCCGGACAGCAGGCTGCCCTCATAAAACGAGACCAGTTCAATGATTAGCTGCCCTGGAGTCCCTGGGCCAGTCCCTACCGGCTTCAATAGCACCCCTGCTATTATCTCAGAAGGACGCTTGTTACAGAAAATCACGTCCCTCTGCCAAGTTTGCGTGTCTCACTATTTTTGGAATGACAGGGGCAGGCTCTGTGCCTCAGCAACTGTCAGCAGAGCCACACAGAGAGCAAATCCATATAACGATCAGGCTAGCAAGGACAGTGCTGGAAACAGCATCGCCTGGGGGACAGTCCCCTGGAAGCACCCTTCGGTCATGAGAAAAGGGATAAGGGCAATAAACATAAAACCCAGAAGGTATTTGACACTATTTGCATGGGAAGCTGATCTCCCCCAGACCTTTTCATTCTCATGCATACAAGTGGAGACAAAAGGATTTAAAAGCAAACCACCTGTGCAGGAAGGTTGGTTCCTAAACCCCAGAGAAGACAGGACCTACTTACTGCAAACTCATTTTAATTAAAACATTCCAGGATCCACATTCCCCAGGATTAAATTACTGACTTAGCTACTTATACATATAGCCTCTTTCACCCGTTCTAGGACAGTATTGTTGAGGTCTTGGATGACACCAGTGTCAGGTAAACAGAAACGAGCATTTTTTGGTGCTTGTGACCCCTAACGCAGGATCCACAATTATCCACAGGTCAGCCCCAGCACCTGTCAGCAACTCACAGATTACTGCAGCAGGAGCATAATCCTCTCTGACACTAAAGGATGATTCTAAGGCCCTAGAAAAAGCAGAGGTGAATGGCTCAGGCAAGGTGGAAAGTTCCCAAAGCAAGGCTTTCAATTAAAAAGAAATAATCATTAAAAAAACAGATGCGGTGAGCAAGGAAGACCTTGCATAGATGCAGCTGGAGCAGGACTTAAACTGCCCCCCCTCCACCCCAAAGAGACCAGCAGAACTCCTTCCTTGCCTTTCACAGGAAAGGAATCTGGAGGTGCAAGTCCGAAACCGCCCAGCCCAGCTCTGGGCATGCACAGGGCCATGTCCAGCCTCTGCCAGCCTGCCGTGCAGCTAATATTTCCTCTTTAGGCTCTGAAAACTGTGACCCGCACCTGGCAGAGACAACACTTGCAGCTCCTACCACCTAGTGGCTGCAATATTTCTCTGTGACAGAGCAAAGAGGCTGTTTGGAGGTCAGGCAGCCTCAGCCCACCCTGGGCAAATAAAGCAGCCCTTGCTAGCGGGTATTGCTTATGCTGCGGCTGAGACTAAATTAGGACCACACTGAGCACAGAGGCAGTACAAGAGAACAGAAAACCTTTCTGAAAACCATTAGCAGCTAATGTAAGCACATAAAAACCTCAGCTAGCTCTAAAACAGGTGAGCAAAAGTAGCAGCAATATAGATGAACTCGGGCAATGCATTGCTGTTTCTGGTACTTGTGCCAGCTGAGCTAATGCTACATTACTAGCACTACATGACACTGCGCTGCACAGCACAGACATGCCCCAGGCTGTTTAAGTCAGCCCTAGGCTGTGTAAGTCAGGAGAAGAGTTTGCTGCTTTGTGTGGAATATTATACAAGAGTCAGAATTCAAATGGTTCTAGATCCAGCCAAACCCCCAAACCCTTTGAGCGCTCTGTCCTCAAACTGCTGCAGCTTTTCAGGCGCTTCCAAGGTCCTTCCCTTCCAGTTTCCACAATTTCCTCTTGAACTGGGGGAGGGGGGGCAGGGGGACCATAACTGGACACCCCTATTATAGATGCAGCCTCATCAGTGCCAAGCAGAGGGGATAATGACTTCCCCCGAGCTCCTGAAGCAGCGCAGTACGTAATTTAACTTATGTGCAATGAGACTGCACTGCTGGCTCAATCTCAACCATAAGCCCCAGGGACCTTCCAGCTGGGCTACTACCCTGCCAGTCAGTCCCAGCCTGTCTTGATGCATCTTACGGGATCAGGCTCTGACTTCGCTTTGACAAGTGGTAAGAAGCCTCAAAATGGCTAGTTCTTGAAAAAATTTCTAAAGGCAGGCCCAGTAGGTCATTATTTACCCAGGACCTCCGTGGCAGACTGGAGTCACGCTTTGTTTTTTATAACATGAACCGTTACTACTTCATTTTCAGAGTTTGGGCTGTAAGTGTGATACACGTGATGCATACCTAGTGAAACTAGGTATTGTTTTGTGTAACCCTCCCCCAACTCCAAACACAAGAAAGCATTTTGGTATTTTTAAATATGGCTGCAGGCCGACATTTTGAATAAGTGGTTACTGTTTTATTTTAATACATATATACTCTTTTCTGCCAGGTTCATGTTAATGGAGGGGCTAACCCAATGCCATGTAAAGAACAAGCAGAAACCTTAAATACTGTATCAGCCCGGTTAAGCCCTACTGGAAGGACTCTGTCCAGTGAATACCCTGCTGTTGCAATCATTTCTCTATTATAGCAAAGGGATTTAATTACGCTTTTATAAGCAATTTACATCTGGTTATTCTGGATTGAGGTGGGTGTCACTCAGTGCAGAATATGGACAAAAGACATGATGAACCACGTTAGTTTGAAATCTACTTTTTCTTTTGTAAACGCTTCCCTTTTTGGTTTTGTTTATTATTGGAGGGAAGTGGTTTTCTGATACTGACAATCCAGATAATGAAGCAAAGAGGGATTCAAGTAAAAGAGGAACCTGGGAAAGACTGGAAATAGCAGGGTCCTGCTCTGACGAGCACCACTCCCTTGGCACCCTTTCAGATACTGACCAGCTCTGCGTTCAGGGCAGCAAGGGCTGAGGGGTTCTTCCCTCCGCTCCTCTGATGAGAAGCTGGTCCAGAAATTCCTGTTCCAGGCTGCTCTACTGTTTAGCAACCTCCTTTTCATTTCCAGTCTAACTGTATCCATGGCCAGTCTAGACTCATTTAATCTTAGCCAGCATCTTGACAGCTTTCCCTCTTCAGTGTTCGGCATCTGCAGACATCAATCAGATCCTCTTTTTGCTTTCAATTTGCTAGTCTAAACAGGCCGAGTTCTTCCTTTTTTTCCACTTTGCAAAAGACTCTGCAATTACTTCATCAGCCCAGAAGACCTTGTCTGCACCCATAGCAGATTGCATGCATTTTTTGAACATTAAAGACAGTACTAGCACGGGGACCTTAAATCTTCCCTAAGTTCATAGGAAATACTCTACACAGCCCAGGAGGAGCACACTTGCTATTTTCACATCTACATTGCAATTCAGTAAGCAAAGCCATAGCAAAAAGCACAGCAATAAGTGGCAAAAACCACTGCTATCCCACATCTGATCTCAAACAGCACACATCAATACTGGACTTTTCTGATATTTTACATGAGAACTTCAGGAAAGCCATTCAAATTTGGGCCCTCTGTCTTCATATTAGGAAATAAAAGAGGCGTTTCCTTGGTTACTAGTGACAACAGTAAGCTTTAAGTTTTGTTTCTGCTATACAGCACAGCTGCCCTGTGAACCACATAAGCTGTATATACAAAAAAAAAAAACACCACCACAAAAAAACAAACCACCTCATTTCTATTACGTGAGTCTACCCAAGAGCTCCACCCTAAATGAGCACAACTCTTCAACTCCATAGCTGGCTGTTGCATCACCCCAGTGAGAAGAGAAAAGGGTGGGTGGCAGGGTGCAATCGTCTGCCCTTTTATTTTTTTTTTTTTTTTAAAGTATTTTGGGTTTATGTAGGAGGAGTGAAGCCACAATTAAAAGGGCAAGTTTCCCTTGCCTCTTCTAAGAGGAAAACAAGCTCTATTACCATTTAGCAATGGATAAAAAGCAACTGGAAAGGAGCCCAGGCAGTTTGGAAGAGTTACACTGCAGAAAATGTCCTAATAACAGCTTAGCTCAGGGACTCCCAAACTTACCTTGCTGGGACACAGCTGCGGCTACTGTCTCCATCACAGACACTCCTCCCTCCACCACCCACATCAGCAACGAGCTCCCACCCACATGCGCACACCAGAGGAGGCTCTAAGCTGGACAGGCAGCACATGTGCAGCCCTCCGCTGAGGTGGGACAGCAACGCTATCATTTGTCAAGAAGAAATACCAGCTGTGGTATGGATCTGATTCAGTGCCTACCCATGTCAGTAAGATCCTTTCCAGTAACCTCAGAAGGATCTTTCATTCAGTTCTGAGCAGTATACAAAGGCTGGTAGATACAGGAGGCTACCCCTGCTTCCAAGTACAATTCATTGCGTTTGCAGATAATTCAATGCAAATACAGTCTTGTTAAAATTCAGGTAGCAAGACAGCAGAGCCTGAGATCCCACAGCAACCGGAGGACACTGCAGGTTTGTAGACATTCGCGCATATGCATTTGGAAACATTCAATGGCACAGAGATGTTTCTAGGGAAGACACAAAGAAAGGCTTCCCTGTTATTACCATTTTGTTAGGGAGCCTAGAACAAGCCAGGATTTTGTTTGCCAAATGCCCAGCAGATGTTAGAGGTGGAATATAGCAGAATGCTCTGTTCACTCTTGAGCAGAGAAGTTTCTCCTGGATCTCAGGTGGACAATTATAACAGGCTAGGGACCAAATACACAGGATAGTGCCTCTGTCCTGAATGTGCCAGCCAGTGTCAGGAGCAAGGCTGCCCACTGCCCAGGCTATACTTACAGGAGTCTGGAAGCAACAGTAGAGCTTGGTGAGGAATGGGTGGTTCCTTGCTAAGGAAAGGATGCGTTTCTCGGTCATGGTGCATTCAACATCGTCATCTTGGAGAATGACGTCCTTCTTCAACACCTTCACTGCATAGAGCTGCCCACTCTCTTTCATCTTGGCAAGCATCACCTAAACCAAAGGGGAGGGTGAATTGCACGGGCTGAGCCCTCAGACTCTATGAGCAACACAGAGCCTCTCACCTTCTCACACTAGAAAGGTCAGTTATCTCATGACCAGGCTTGTGGATGCAAGTGAGTCAGCCTGTTAGTATGGGCATCAGCGTACAATCGATGACACATATGCTACTGTCTGCAGCAGGCTTCTCCGGATAGAAATGCCCACACACGTTGCTCCAATGTCTGGCACGGGGCTAGCTGGTCGAAGCTCATCCACTGTGCCAGGGCAAACCCCCTGAGCAGTGCCATCCATCCCTCTTCCCTCCTCAGTTATCAAATGCAAATGCACCATTTCACATTGGTTTTGTGGCAAAGCAGAGAAATGAAACCCCCATCTCACTGCATTTGAAACCACTGCCTTGTCTCCTTTAAAGGAGAAGTCTCTACATGCTCCAAGAAACGCTGCCCAAACGAGTGCTAATGCACACACTTGCAATTTCTGGTATGGGCCCCGGCATGCAGCTGTTCCTTTGGTTGCTAACTTTTTTCTTTTTTGTGATATCCAGTTCTTCACTTTGCTGTCAGCTTGCTTTCTCCTTCGTTTTCTCCCTGCTCTCTGTAACCAACCTTGTTGCACAAAGCATACTCCACTGGACAGCCTGTGTGCCACATTATGAAATAACTTCATCTACCTTGGAACTTCTTAAATGGGGAATGCGGTTTTCCCCAAAAGAGCCACGAATAACTCTCACCTTTCCAAAACTGCCCTTTCCCAATACACGAAGGAAGGTTAAGTCTTTGATCCCAAGTTTGCTCGCTGAACTTTCACTAACGTTGTTGCCATCTTTCAGGCTGCCTTTTCCCTGATGTTTCAAAGTAGATCTTGAAACCAGTTTCTGTGGAAGAAAGTAAATAAGCATCAGTCTGCATAGAAATTGTACTTTTGCCTCAGAGGTATACACAAGTAGTCAACCTACCAACCTGGGCATTTAGGACCTGTTCAGATGCACTGTATGGCCACTGGAACAGAAAGCATGTTGGTACCACCACCCACATAGCTGTTAACGTGTGACCAGCCAACCTCGGCACTGCGCAGAGCTGTGCTGAGATGTCAACACTGGCTCCTGGCCTGGGCATTTTAAGTTGTAAACCCACTGCCCAGCAGATCCAAGAGGCAAGCCTGCCTCTCTCCACCGTCACGCCCCAGAAAAATAAGACAATGAGTGTGGAAATCCAAGTCTCCTCTCTAACATCAGAGCGAGGAGGACTGCATAATTTCTGCAATATGTGAAGTGCTGGTGAGATCTAGAACCCAAGCTGATTTCATCTGAATCTCTTAGGTTTCTACCTGATTTTAAGACTCTTACTCAAAGCCCAGTTCAGTGGGACCCAAACTTCAAAATATTTTTCTTTCCCACAGCTGGGCTGCTGGCTTCCTCCACCGCTGTAAATTCCATGGAAGGCTGTTCATTCCCACGCCAGCAGTGCAGTGTCTGCATTTTCAGGAATTGTACCAGTATTAGCACACATTTCTAGAGCTTCTGTTTTTGCAGTATACGAAGATCAAGTCAACCCCTAGTGCCCTCTGTTCACAGCTCTCCAGGTACGAGTACGCATATAAACCACGAGTACTCTCACTCAGTTTATTAGCCCGAACAAAGTCACACGGACTTCTTGAGCTCCACCTTGTGACTACTTTGGTGTAAAGCAAAATTCTTCCTGCACAGACGACTTGTCTCACTGCCACAGAAACGGCAACCCCAGCCATGGGGAAAGAACCAAGAGCATTCAGGACAGCACCCAGCAAAACTCCCGACAGATTTACAGCTTACAGCACAGTCTGAACACTTACCTAGAGCCTTTAGCTCACAAATAACGAGAAGAGATTGTTAAACACCAAGCACAGGCTTTATTTTCCTGGTTTCATCTCCTTTTGATGTGCAGATTATGCAAACAACAAATGCCAACAAGTGCTGATCTTTACAGAACTGAGAAGGGAGTGTGGGGCTTGTGTTTTCCTGTAACCCCAGGATAACTGTCCCCCTGAACTGCTGCAGCACGGAGAGCAAAGATAAGAAAGTCTCGTTTGCTACAAACCAACTGAAATCAGAAGAGACAGCACAGCCTAATGAGCAGGCTAGGCCGATACGGTATCATGTGGTCAACCAATGTAGCTGACTAACTGTATGAGGAGATTTACCAAGTCTGACAAGTATGTTTTGGGTCTTTTTGGTCAAATAAAAATATATAGACCAACATTTTATTATGGGTTATTGTGGTTTCAAGCAAACTCACTTTTCTAAGCTGCTAGCAAAGGAAACATGATGAAAACTTGTTATCAAATGACAGCTCTGATTTCCATTACCCTTTATGGGCATTTTCACTCAAGCTCTTACAGTGTGTTTTAAACTCTCTGAATAGACTCAGATATACAACAGCTGGATTTTTAGTATACCTTAAGTACTGACAAACAGAAATTGTACACATATGTCCCAAACCTGCAACAAGCTCACTAGGACCCTGGCTTGGACAGCAAAGACCAGAGATGATGTTGTGTTGACAGGGACCACAGATTTTAGCTGGGGAAACTGTAGTGAAGAGTGAAATGATTTCCCCAAAATCACTCAGAAAAACAGTGACAAAGCAGGGAAGAGAACCTGGGCCTTTTGGTGAGCTCTTCTTATGCTCTATTCCGAGCTACATATGCAGACAGTGCATTTGTGTTCGCGGGAAAGGTAAAAAAAGGCATGGCATGAATTATATTGACCATTAATTAGTTTGGGGTCTTATTCTCCTCTCATTCATGCCAAACAGATAAAAGAGTCAATGGAGTCACATCACTGTGAAACATAAGCAGACAACAAAGCAACACCTACAGACTAAAGCCTCCGTCGGGATAAACCTGGATATAAGACATCGATTTTCCAGGTGAAGTCTTTGCCACAAGCCACAGACAGTAACAACCTACTCATGCAGTCCACCACCCAACGCCACCTAACTGAAGTCTCTCACTTCTCCTGCACCCATATAAAGACTCAGTTGTAAACGTTTTAAATAGAGGAGGAGGAAAAAAAGAAAAAAAAGAAAAAGCAAAAGACTCACCGAATTTGGGGAAATGCTCCCTGGTTGCAGGCCCATGCATGCCAAGGTTTTAGCAAGCTCTGCTGAGTTCACCCCACAGTTCGGTGCAACATTTGCTTGGCATCGGATGTGGACGTTCATTTTACAGACTGACAGGGGTGATGGTAGGGATGGAAAGTAAAAGCAAAGGAACAATTTAAATAACTTAGAGTGATTTATTGCTGAGAAATAATTTAGCAATTCTGCTTCAGGAAACACCCCCATCTGGATCTACCCTGTGTCTTTAAACTAAAAGGATTTTTGCCACTGATATCAGCAGAAACAAAATTAGGACTCTCATAAGAGAATAAACTCCTGAAAATCAGGAATATACCCCAAACTCTCCAAGTGGGATGCCACATTACCAGAAGCTATTCATAAGCACGTTTGTCAGGTATACAAATACCATTGCAGCTATGCCTGCAGGTAAAATTAGGATTTATAAAGCCACAGAATTCACAACAAACTTCCCCTGCATTTGCAGGTATCTAATTTTAAAGATACACTGTTCAGTGGGAAACGAAAATCCTTCTTGTTCTCACTCGTGGACACACATACACCCTCTTGTGGGAGATGAAAGCAAATGAAAACTGTTTGTTACCCATACGATTTTCCAGTCTGGATCACTGAAACAAAAACATAACACCAGGACATGCTTTGTCATCAATTAACGGTGTGACAGACAGGGTAGTCAACCTAAAGCAATGACCCTTTTTTCCCCCCTCAGATGCCTTTTCATTGCCTTATCTCATTAGGGGAGGAAAAGCCTTGAGGTAAAGGGAAAAATGAATGCAGGAAGCAGCAATACCCAAGAATATTTTCAATAATGCCAGTTAAACAAAGCTGTGCTAAGAGTAGATCAGCGTTTTTCTTAACTCTTGCGAAGATGAATATTCATTGCTCGGCTTTCTCTTGAAGGTTGCACAAATCAGGCCCACACAGTGCATCAAGAGTCTAAAAATATATGTATTTTGTGAAAAGGCTACAGTAAGAAGCTGCTCACTTTTACACTGTAGGCCCTGTCGCATGATTCCCCAGAGCAAGGAACCGCAGTGGTCGCAGAAAGTCGGGACTTTGTAGTTGTGGACGCTGAACTTATGAGGAATGTTGATTCCAAACCTCTGTTCAGTCACCTGAGGCACCAAAAGAAAAGCACAGATTTAAAATTCAAATACATATATATAAGCTGATGTTCATTTACATAAAGGCATTTAAGTGCAAAACTATGAAAATAATTCCAACTCAGAAAATGTCCCAATCCACCACCTCACTGAGGTTCACTGCAGGTGAACATTGAGTGACCAACCACACCTGCCGCCAGCCTGCGCTGGTTTCCTTGCCGGTCAGGCTGGACTACCTGACAAAGCAGATTTTAAAAAGGGCTGCCCAGCCAATTTTAAATTCTTAAAACCAAGTTAGAAATAGAAGTGTGGGTTACCTCATCACAAACCTGTCACACTGAAGTGCCACATATAAATTACGTTAGCTACACCATTTTGTAACTAACCGGTTTTCAAATTATTAACTTGCACACTATGTGCAAACATTTAACTTTAGGCCAAACTGTTGATTTTATTAAATTTAATATAGAATAGTTTTCCCAGCTCCTCCTAAAATTCTCATTCCCCTTCTCACCCTCCTTGTTATTAAGAGTCTTTCATTTCAGGCCCACATTTCGCTTTCTCGCTTGCTCTCATCCCCTTTTTATCCTTGTTCTTTTCCAACCGTGAATCATGCAGATCTCAAAGACACCTTAGAAAACGTTGGATCGGCTGAAGAAACCCATCCCCATTGAACCTCTTCATTGCTTTCCATTTTGTGTCTCAACATGCAGATCCTGGAAGACTGAGGGGCAACCCACAACTTCACAAAGAAAAGTCAGGGGTGCGACTCAAACAATGAGTTTAAAGTCAGCGGTGCCTCCTCACCCTTGTCTTCTTTTAAAGTAGCTTAGAGCTGTTATAAATCCTTCACAAACCTAGAAGAGGGGTGAGGAGACTCCGCATTTAACTTGCACTTTAGCCTTAAGCATTTTAACTTATTTTCATCTGGTTTGGCAAGGGGTCATTTTAAGAAGTCTAGCTCAGCAGTTTGGAGGCAAGAAATAACGAGCAAAGGCAATTGCTTATCTGCACTGGAAAGAAGGTTTCTGCATGGCACACAATACAGAGCTACCTCCTCATTAAAAATATTTCAATTGAATTTTCCTCAAACAGTTATTAAACAATTTCCAGTTACAGAAATGAGACATGCAATGTACAGGGCAGTTTTAGGTGGGGATGTTACTCCTGTCAAATACAGCCAAAACTAGCAAGAGAGAAAACCTTCAGAAACACAAGTTATGCAAGGGTTCTTTATTACAACATAAATAATTTCATAGAGTAAAGGAGTGGAGCAATGATGAAATGAGCACTTTAAATTACCAGAAAAGAAAAAAGAGGCATAATAATAAAGACCAGTGGTTAGATTTTAAAGCCAGAGAAATCCACATTAAGAACTGGGCACCAAATTTTGATGACAACGCAGATAATCATGAAAGAAAATTACCATGGAAAACAGTGGATTTGCTATTTCTTGATGTCTTCCAATGAAGACACCAAGCCTTCCTAAACTATGTGCTAGTCCAGCCAGTTACTGGAATTAACAGAAGAACCACCAGATGGGGGATTGGACTAGATGACCTTTAAAGGTCCCTTCCAACCCAAACTATTCTATGATGATATTGTAGGGCCTTTAGGCATGTCCCTATCACTCTTCCTCACTTGAAAATCTATGAATAAAGATAACACAGAGTAAATTATTTTATAGGACAATCCCCAGCAACCCAGAAAACCTCAGGATTCGCAAATTATGATGACCCAAAATAACCACCATGACTTTACCTTGAGATCGGTCTTGTTAGTATTGTTTTGGCACGTGCAAGCTGTAACAATTAGATGATGGCAGCGCTTGTGTACAACACAGGTGCATACTAGGAAACAAAAGAGGCATGCTGAAAAGAGTTGTCGAAAGACCCCGAACACGTCAACCCATCAGCTGGTTTAAGGCTCAGCTTATATCATCAAGACACAGTAAAGTTGTGGAAAAATAACTGGTGACTTGGAATTTCCAAAATCTCGTAACAGATCTGGAGATGTATCTCTAACCCACTGCAACAGAAATTCTGCACTGGATCACTCATACAGCCTAGAAAACAGCTGCCTATACAAAATACAGGTGATGCCCACAGAAAAAACAGTGTAACGTCACAAATGAACTAAAAAAATGCTGTTGAAATTATCCAGTGGAGAGCATTTCTCACAACATACACAAACAATATTAGAGATATCAAAAGCCGTCCCTACATCTCAGTGACATAGTGTCTCTTATACTGGATACCCGACCGAGTCCTGCCCAGTTAGTTTGTTATTAAGGCTCAGTGCAATGCTTGGATCTGGGGAGCTAGATAACTGCAGCAGAATGGTGCTGTGTCTGGGCTAATTAGCTAGTCCCCATCAAGAGGGCTAATCAGCCCTAAAGCAGAGTTAGGTTCTCTCCAGGGCTGAAGCTGGCTTGGCTGGAATGAACTTGGATTCCTCCACTCCATAAACCCAGCATGCACCGTAGACACCACCAAGGGCCGTAGCTACTGTCTATGTAAGATTTTTGTAATGGAAACTGTACATTGCAGATGTGTGGCAGGGTCCCGCACTATTCTGTTTGTTGCTGACTCAAGCTTGCACTCATAAGGGTCTATCAATACCATTCATCTCCACCCAGAAATTTTATGCAGGATATCCATTTTGTTTACATGTAGCTTCCTTTCATATGAGGATACCAGTGCCCCATTACACTGCACAAGAAAAGGCTGTGTTAGAAGGCTATACTGAGCGACCATACACCTGTGAGGCAAGTAATCAAATAAAAAAAAAAAAAAAATCTTACCACAGAAAAAGGGAAAGGAAGAACAATGATGAGGTGCAAACAAGCATCACATACATCTATACAGCCATTCAGCCAAAACATGCAGTCAGACAAAAGTGCTGTGCCAGCCCACAAGGCTGCCCTTTGAAGTCACAGCCCTAGTTTCACTTTGTTGAGCTACATAGGTGGAGAAGGGAAGAGGGTGGCCATTCCAGTAGGACACTTCGTGTCCCAATACCAGCTGAACACTGTCCTGAAGGGACCCTGGATCTCTCAAGCCTAGCTGGGTGTTGCATGTACTCAGCAACTCGGTGGATCTGCACAGGAGGAAAACCATGGGCGAAATAGAGCTACCGGACACCTAGGTGTTTGCACGAATGTAGGTGTTGCTCCTGCATGCCTGCAAGCCGACAGCTGCTCAAATGCACAGTTTTGGCTGGCTGGGGAGGAAGAGGAGTGGTGACTTCAGAGAAGCTTGTAACTGCAGGATGTCCCAGCAGCACAGGAGAGGGCTCCTGAGCCAGCACATCCTACACACACACCGTGCAGAGCAGAGCACCTTACCTTGGCACTGGTATCCCTGCTTCCCAAAGACGCCCCTGTTCAAAACAAAATATGAACTTGATTTAACGTCAGAAAGCCAGTCTTCTTGCAGATCATTTACAGAAGAGAGCACCAAAATTCAAGAGGATCCCAAATGACCAGATCCCTGGGGCAAAACTGCCCAGTAATAATGAGGCAATTCAGCGCAGGGGTGTGAGAGCGTAACAAAGCACTGCAAGGGCTGTAGCTTACAGGACAGGCTGTCAACATGCATGTTATTCCCCATATTCCCTCTCACTCTAGTTTCTGAAATACCTGACTTTATTACCACACACACCACACTGATCCCAGCAGCCCACACCCTGTTATTATGTCTCCCACTCCATGCTCTTTTGAGACATATCTAAGTTTTTCTCCCTGCTCTGCCTACTCCCCCACATGTATCACCCCACACCTCACACCTCTGATGGCTTTTCTGTTCTCAGGCATTTTCTCTAGTCTTTCATGCAACTGTTTTTTGTCAGCATAATCTCAAAGCTTCACTCAAGTTAATATTTGGAGTCTTTCTTCAGATTGCTTGGGTTACTTTCCCCCCCTCACCGAAATAATATCTGTGCTCACAAGTGAGGAACACTGTCCCATCCCCACACCCTCCAGTTTGCTTCCAGCATCCAAGATACACATCAGCTCTGCCCTCTCTGCAGTAGACTCCAGTTTGCAGCATAAATGTATCCTGCTAAACCTGATGGCCAAGGGGAGTCACATCAGTGGCCCTTGGTAAAGTGCTGGGTGACTGATACAGGATCGGGGGTGGCATGTCAGTCCCCAAAACGCGAAGGGACAGAGAACTCCACACCACCGCATTCGAGCCATTCTTACCAGATGAACTCCCTGCAGTGCGAGCAGTACGTAGGCTGTCGCAGGTAGGTAGCCATGAATTTGTGCCCGTTCACCTGGTGCACTCGCCTTCGCATCGCCCGCTGGCGTTTCCGAGTGAGGTTCTTAAAAATTCGATCCCTCGGGAGAGTCCCTGTGCAGAGGAAAAAAGAAAAAAAAAAATCGTTTACACAATCATGCACAGTTATTAGTCCTGGTTTTGCTATGGCACAAAATGCTTTCAAAGACCACGATTACATCCCCGGTTTAGAATTCGGGGACCACGCTCTAGAACAAGGAAAGCACCGGGGACAGGCAACAGAGGAAGTTAATTGCAAAGGCCCCTTTAGTTCAAAATTACGTTCTTCATCTAGAAATAACTGCCTCTTCCCATCTTCCTCTCACTCCTCTCCCATGTTGAGACATGTCACTAACCCATTAATTCACAAGCTGTAAACAGACCAGAAGCTCAAGGCTAATGAGTTATTATAACTCACAGCTTTTTGGGCGATAACTCCCGAAAACATGACTGCACGCAACCAACTGACCAGCCCCACGGGGCAGGGCCCCACTTGCCCAGCCAAAGCGATGCCTTGCTCAGTGAATGGTGTTTATCCACTTCAGTATCACCGCTTGTAGCGATTTTGCTTCCTTGGATAAAAAGGCACAGCCTAATTTTTCAAGGCCTGCTAGTTGTTTGATATGTGCCACTCTCAGCTTTCTTTAAAGGGTAGATAATATTTTAAAGTTCTGGGCAGCAGGGACCCAGGAACTGCTGGCATTCAAATCTGAATTGTCCTAAAATTTAATTTTTTTTTTTTTTTTTTTTACTGGCTTTAATTCAGCCATATAGCCATTTCCTAGCAAAGCTCAATTGACACAAAACAAGTCACTCTTAAAAGGCAGAACTGAGCTCTAGATCAAGCAAGCCGTTCCCATACAGCAGCAGCCATCTGACTTGCAAATCGCAGCCAGCTGGTCTGCGGGATCCTTGCACAGACCAGGTCAGACTCAGCTGAGCTTCCCAGATCAAAGCCTCATCTGGGGCACACTCGCCTCAGAAGAAAGAAATGAAATTTGCAGTTTTGGAGTTAGTTGCTTTCTGAAGGATAGGATCAGGCCCTGCTAACAGGCGCATTTTGGGGACACACAATGGAGTCTGCTAGAGCTGATTGTGCACCGATGTACTTACCCAGGACTCGTGTTTTGAGCGCGGACTGGATGCAAGACAAACGCCAGCTATTGCCAAACCCTCTGCACGGATGTAATGACACAGGAAGGGACAGGGTGTCTGTAAACTTCCCACCCATCTGATCATCCCGGAGCAGTGGATCGGCAGCAGTACCCAAACACAGCTGTTACCCTACCACTTCATTTACCCATAAAAAAGGGGGCAGAGCATTTCCCTGCTTTCAACTAGCTTTGTTGATTAACCACTGGTGGGGAAGGGAAAAAAAAAAAAAAAAAAGGAGAAAGCTGTCAACCTGATCAAGGCTTGAAATGTAAGAGTCCCACATCACAGGCGTATTTCCTGGTCCTCTTTGTAGGAGCGGAGATAAGGGAAGCCATCCTGTCAGTACTGAACCCAGCCACATCAAAGGGCTGCGAGCCACACGATGTATTCCTCTCGGTACTCTTGCTACGCAGGTTTAGAAGCAAAACCAGCCATAAAGCTCAAGGTTTTTTTTCCTGCTGTGTTCTCCCAGCCATTTGTGCATGCGTCCCCTCCACAGGCACTAATGGAAACCTCCTACCTGATGGCGTAACTGCGACATGGAGCACGCCTTGACTTTAAGACAGCTTACACTTATTTTTAAAATGGAAATACATGCTATAAATTAGGATTTTCCCATTAAAACAAAACAAAAAAACCAAAAACCAAACAAAAAAAAGAAGGATGTGGTGGGGCTGATCCAAACACTTAACAGAAACCTGCTTTCTTCACTGCAGAGCTTCAAGCAGCTGGGCAGAGAGACTGGCACAGAAAAGCCTGCCTTTCTAGGGAGGTGCTTGAACATGCGTTCAATTCTCACTGAAGTCAACAGGACTCAGGAGACCACAGGAATTGCCAGACTGAATCAGAACATTGGTCCATCTAGTTCAGCATCCTGCCTCTGTCAGTGGGCAACCAGAAACACATGACAGCAAGATGGAAGAACCCTGCAGCTGGGAGATAATTTGCCTCGTTCCCACACACAAGATGTCATTTTGATCTCCAGAAGTGAGAGCTGATGTGCAGAGGTTTAATATCCCTTCCAAAGATTCAGTCATCATTGCACAATTTCAATAGACTCGTTATCCACCATAGGAAACCATGGCTGAGAAGAACTTCAAGAGGTCAACCAGTTCATCCTTCTTTCCCAAAAGAGGAAGATCAAGAGCCAGTTCCTTCACTGAACTGGAGCCTCCTGCTGCTTCATGTGAGAATTTAAAAAAAAAAAAAATTAAAAAAGTTCCTTATAGTATTACAAAATGTGCCCACTTTTAAATTCAAGAGAACATCTCCTTGATCTAGGTTTAAGCATACACTTAAGTGTTTTCCTGGATCAGGGCCAAAAACCTCAATTGGCAAAGTATCCCATCTTGGTGTTCAGCACATTCAGGAGAACTTCCAACACTTCCAAAGGGAAGAGCAGGGTTTGTGAGTGGGTGACAAGCATGTAAGTAAATCACCTAAAGAAAGAATCCAGTTACTAGCTTGCTTCATACCAGCTGCTCCATTAGAAGCCCAACAGCTGATGCCCCTTAAGTTCATGCACTCACATTTACCAGAGTTTAAGAGAATATGTTCCCAATTTAGCTCATGTAGTTTCTGGTTTTGTTACAGTTCCCCTGAAGGATCAGCATGGGGTAATTGCCCCCCTAGTGCTCTCCCATGCAGCGAGAAGCCCACACGCAGCCAAGAGCAAACCAGCCCTTTGCACCAGGAATAGGGGACACTCGAAGGTGGCCCGCAAAGCCACCGAGCGGGACACTGCTGTGCGTCCCTGTGGTTTGCCTGCCTTCAGAGAGACTGCAATTTTGAAATGGTTCAGGAAGGCCAAGTAATGACAGGCATTCGCCTTTTCATTGGCAGTAGGGGAAGTCTCCATGCTGCCTGCACTGGTGGATCACATCTACTGCCAGCCTTGAAC
Organism: Calonectris borealis; assembly: GCF_964195595.1. Lineage (NCBI taxonomy): Eukaryota > Metazoa > Chordata > Aves > Procellariiformes > Procellariidae > Calonectris > Calonectris borealis. The sequence continues at coordinate 7,686,818 of NC_134316.1, read as the reverse complement.
CTTCTCCTCCGAGCTGTACTTGGCCTCTATCTCCTGTTCTCCAGCCACCCGCATCTCATATGCAACATAACAGCTTCCATCTTACAGACCCACTTTTCATTAAAATACATGCCACAAGTCCTTTGTCTTTTTTTTTTTTTTTAAAGCGTCATTCATATTTAAAATGTTCCTCAAATCCCACATTTTCCCACACTACTTTGCTGCATTACCCTGCCAATTTCTCCAGATGCTGCATATCTTCCAGGTGATCCTCACCCATGCTTATATTCACCCCACGTTACGTTACAACAAATCTAAGTGTTACTAAGCAGGAGACTGACTTCGGCACGGCCTGCATTACTTTTCATACACAATCAGCTCTTTTGGGTACTGCTCTTCCCATTTCCTGATGCCGTCTGGAGCGAAAAGGGGAGGGAGAGCACAGCACAACTTCAGCCGCACCTCGGGCCCAGGTGTAGCTGCAGGAGACCATCTACCACATGATCTAGTGGATCTACATACACAACCACATCCCACAGAATAAATCCTTCTTTCAGAGGGCTTGGGCGCTCACCTATCCCACACACCACACCATGGAGCAGGCAAGTTCAACCCTCCAACAAGGTGCAAGTGATTTTGAAATGGTGGAACATATTGCTACCAAACCCACCTTCCTCCTAACAACCAGCCTCCCCAACCACCGAGATGGCAGTTCCTCAGCTCACACCCATCACATCTGCTAAACGGCTCCCAGCGCTGCTGGGGGAGAGGTTGCGTGCAGAAGCCGTCAACGCAGCACTGAAGTCTACCAGTGGACAGGGTGGCCAACGCAGCAGCCCCTCGTGCCTCTCACCTTTAGTGTCAGAGGATGTAAAGTCATCATAGACATCTTCCCCGCTCATGTTCTGCATTCTGGCCAGTTTCCTATAGAATATATATCTTCCTTCTGCACGTGGAGAGCATTTTACAAAACAAAGCAGCTCTAGACCACTTTAGGAGACCCAGACTTTTAAAAGCCTCTAATCTCTGGTAAAGCAACAACCACCATGAATGGTTCAAATGTCCAAATACTGCTATAAAAACAGGGAAGTAATTGCTCAGTGTAGGGAGTTGTCCGCATCCATGGTTAAATTTGGACGCCTATAACTATGGGGTATTTACTGTGCCTGGCTATGTGCAAAAGTAACTACAAAGTTAAATACTAAAAAGTCTCTTCCCTTTTCCTCCTCTCCACTCATGCCTAACACGTGTTTATGGCAGTGGAAATTATGCACGCAGAGGGAGAGGAGAATAAATAACCCACCAAGTCATCTGAGGACATCTGCATGCACTAGCACACCGCTCACCCACGCAGCAGCCTCATTACACTGCCCTACCTGCCCCTGAGCTTACCTGATCCTGCCCTTCCCGGCCAGAGATCCCCCCTTTCTCTCCCCCCCATTTTTTATTCCAGGGGGTAATTTCAGTTAAGTCCTTAGAGTGGGGGCATAGCTACAGCAGTAAGACAAGAGGAAGAGCTGCGGGATGAAGTGTCGTGTGTGTAACTGTTTGCCTCAAGTAGTTAAAGCCTGCCAGGTCTCATCTATCGGAAATCAATCTCACCATCGTGCTATCAAGCGCTGCTATAACGCCGGCACAACAAAGGTCGTTCGGGTACACCCTGATACATGACATTTTGGAGTGTTATGCTCCTGTACACATCAATGGGATTTTCCTTTGAAAGAAATAAAGGTATTCAAAAAGCAACGTAAAAAGCCTTAAAGCAATAATGCTAACAGATTAAAACTTAATTAAGCCTTTTTTTATTAGTAGCAGTAACAGTATACATGTTTTCCTATGCTCCCCGGGAGCGCTGCAAGCAAGATCCCGTTGCACCGAGTGATAGACAAGCACGGAGCAGAGACCAACCACTGAACTTACTAGACTGTAAAAAGCAAAACAGCGGACGGACAGACCCCTCGCCTCTCACAAGCGCCGCAGCACTGAACAACCATTTCAGATCAGCCTAAACGCTCAGCTAGCCCAGGCCCTTATGATGAGTTGTAATGGGTGCTTCAGGAGAAGAATATAAAAACCAAATCAGGTAAATGAGGGGGAATGAATACACACACCCCTTCTAGCTATCAGTATGGAGGTGTTCTCTCAATATTTACCTAACAGCGGGCTTCCTCATGTCTACTGAATATAAACAGAGGCTAAACCAAAATGAACCAAGGTGTTTATTTTCCAAGCCGGAAAACACATATGACCAAAATCCCTTACAAAGGCTTGGTATCTTTTAACTAGGAGTTTTATCATCATAATCCCATGGATGGTCAAAACCACAGGAAGCCTTACTAATTAAAACATTATAAACACAACACAGTGTTGAAGAAAGGTTGACAGTCTGACTCTGGAAAGGCAAAAGGATTTAAAGGCTACGACCCAAAGTGGAATTTCCATTGCTCTGTTCTGCTTCCCTAGTATTAGTGCTGCAGAGTAAAAACCTTTCTTTTCCTAACTACTGCAAAGTTTTCTCTTCAGTTCCCCTCAAAAGCCACTTGGACGCGTGAATCAGCCAGCTGGAAAACAGCCACATCCGCAGAGATCGTGTTAACCACATCGGGTCTCTCCTCCACGTCCGTCAAAGTTTCTGTCCTTCTGCTGCTTTTGCCAGTCTGTGCACGAAACCGGATTGCTTCAAATCCCAGGAAAGGCTCGTTGCAAAGCAAACATGTGGCACATCAAACACAGGCTGGGTCTTACGTTTGATCCAGCTGCCGTTTTCCCCTCTGAAACTGGGTAAAGTTTTGTATGAAGACCACAGAAAGAGCCAGCTAGTGCTGGCAGGACTAGGTCATCTTCTACTAGGACTTGTCAGAAAACCCCTGTTAACGGGCAGTTAATTTTTTAAGATGCCAATACGTCAATGGAATGGGACCAATGATGCTCTAACTCCAAAACGAAACAAAACACAAAAAAAAAAAAAGAGTTTTCCCACTCATGAGTATGAAACAGCATTATCAGCAGTCTTGGAAATGCAAAAACATGTAATCATCCCTGCACCAATCACACAGAACTTTGCACTCAAGGCAAGGTCTCTGTTTCTCGTCCAAGTGCTGAAGTAGGGCAGATCCATTTTCCTTGTTTTCCTGCCAGGTCTAGGACATAAATTCATCTCGGCTCTCACCATCAGCATTTGAGTACGAGGGCTGAATGATGATGCTTCAGTGCGGCAGCAGTGAGAACAGGATCAATGAAGTTCACACAACGATACTAGTGAGCATGACAGCGCTCAGCTATTGCTACAAAAGCCCACCATAGACTTATTTCTAGAATTACACAATGACGCCAAAGCTCTGGTGACACCAGCAGATGAGATAGCAAAGCTGAGAGGACACATCTCCACGTTTCCCAGGGTACCAGCTACAGTTCTGCTCCATCCGTCACCGCTAACATCACCGTTCACCTCACCGGTGGGGAACCAGGGTCCAGGACCTTTTTGGGGGCATTCAGTTTGCTTCACTCACAGTCTCTGGCACTCGGATGTAGCAGTGCCAGGGACAACAGGACAGCTCTGCAGAGCTGGAGTGACCAGCACATGGCTGCTGGGGAGCCGGCCACACGTGCAGGAGGGGAGAGGGCTGCAAAGCAGAGGGTAGAGCCTAGTGCTGGGGCTGAAGGAGGAATAGCTGCTTTTTATCTGTTTGCATAAGGTCTGTGAGAACATGAGAGAGGAGGAAGAAGGCGGCTTGAGAAACTCTTAAAACAAGTATTCTGCTGCCGCTTTGAGCTTACCAACCAGTTATGAATACCATACAGGTTACTTTGCATAGAGTTTTAATGGTGATTGCCACGCAGGTTTTCAGACATGCACAGGGCAGCTCAACAATATTATTCTCCACATCTGCTTTTACAAATTCTTTCTGGGAAAATTTTTTTAGGCGTCTGCTTGTGGATGTTGACAGTTATGAAGCAAGGCACTGCAGCACATTGCGCAAGGCTGAAAAATATGAATGGAAAAGCCTTTCCATTCATTTCTGTAATGAGTAACAATCAACTGAGCAAATGGGATAGTGCGGATAACAACAGATTTCAGCGAACATGCACAACCTCGTGCCATAAGAGACCAGGTTCTCAAACAGATATCACTGCACGCCAGCCCGTTGGTGATTTCCAGGCCACAAGCTGCAGAAATGCTGCTGGCTGCCAAGGAGGATGTGTTGGAAGGGGATAGCCACTTCCCTCTCCCTTCTCTTTACAGCCACTGTGAGAGAAGGAAGGGGACAGCCCCATTTTTTACCCTGTGCTTGTTCCTCTGCCAAGAGCAAGAAAGGTTTTACCTGTGCTCCATTTTATCATTCCATCTCTGCAGGTTTTTGCATTCGTTTGGAGATTGTAACCTCATGATACTTCTGTTTGCAAGAGAGACCAGGCTGGGGTGATAATAGCTGAGAAGAACTGTCTCAGCTTGCACAAAGAGGAGATGCCAGGAGAGAAGGATTTTACTTTTATTAGAGGAAGGACTTGGGGGAGACAGCAGAAACCTGAGCACTGAACTGAGACCTTCGCAGCCCCAGTCTGGAACTCCAACTGGAAGTCCAGCTCGTACCTCAGCAGGAGGCACACAGTACCCACGCGGTTTGGCAAAGCAAGATAAATTATAGTCAGGTCGTATCCAGCGAGATGACAGACATGCTTCCCTCCAGCTGTAGCTGAACATAGTCTTCCAGCAGCAGCAGAGCTGGGTGAAGACGCTCCAGCCCCATTGCTCCCTCCTCACGATGCAGTCCCCTCCCCACCATCTCAGACCTGCCAGCATGACTCCACCTGCAACCGCTCCATAACCCAGTCCTGTCACACTGATCTGGTGTAAGAACAGGCAACAAAAAAACCCAGAAACCCCCTATTATTAAAAATTTAAGTTGACCCACACAAACAGTGAGAAACAGGCAGTAATAACCACCTCCCCTCCTCAGCTGCAGGCAGAACACCACATCTGCTTGCAGTCTCAATTTTATCATAAGATGGGGACAATCTTCCCCCTTACTTTAAGATGTGCAAATAATACTAGTACCTCGTACTTCTTACTGCATTGCTTATTAAAGCCTTAACGAACCAATTCCTTTCCCTCCTCCCGTCACCAATTATAATCATTATTGTTTCCTTGTGCTTAGGCAAGTGAATTTCCATTGTAAAACCTCCTGTTAGTCCTTCCCACCTATTAAACTCAAGAGAAAAATGTTGAGATGTGATTTATTAGGGAAGGAAACCATTTAAATACATTATTCATTAAAAACAGGAAAATAAAACTAACAAAGCAACTTTGATCTTTTCCGTGATTAATTCATGCGCCAGAAGCCCTCTGCACCATAAGTTTTAGAAGATTTCAAACTACGCTGGCTACAGAGCAGAAGTAGCACTAACGGAGTGACAGCATTTATAGGGCAACGCTACCAGCACTTGTGCAAAACCCTTGAGAAAAGCAGAATGGGCAGGCTGGGCAAACAGCGGGGAGATCCTGAACCTTCCCCTGCTCCCGATGCCTCGGGGCTCGTGCGTGTTGTAACCATCAGCAACTCGCATGCTCGTAGGTGGCTGCGTAGTAGGTATCACAACATGCTATTAGGAGGCCCTACCCACACAGGGAAGCACGAGCTCTAAGTTAAACCTATTTATAACCAAATGCAGTTTAAAGCTATTTTTAAGTAGATGCTCTGGGGACATCCTTCTTTGGGGCTATGTGGCCAGCTTCAGAATTAAAATCGTCCGTTTTGGTATTAAAACAAGAGTGTCCACACAAGGTTTTACAATCAGCTAAATCTGCTTAAAATTCATGCCTTTATGTTTAAGCAGTGCAACTTTTCCAGAGACATGGGCTTAACATCTGTCTCAAAGAAGGAGCACCAGGAAAATATTCTTTATGTAACATGAGACAAAATGCACAAAGAAACCAGGATCAACAGAAAGCCGCTTGAAATGGGACTATCAAGCAGCTTGTATCCAGAAGGACCCACAGTTTTGCAGCAATTCCACAGATGGCAACCATGTTCCTCAACACCGCAGCCATCCCTAGGACAAAACCTCAAGCCTTCCTCACCAGGAGCACTGCACCTTTCAGTGGGAAAGCAAGTTGTAACCCAAAGCACAACTGCAATCTAGTCAGGAACAAATTAATTGGGAGAGCTAATTAAGTAGGACAAGTTAAACACTCCCCTTTTTCTGCTGTCGGGGCCTCCGATTGCTGTTGTGCAACATCTCAGCCTTTCCCCAGTCCCTGCAGGTGCCCTGGCCTTGTGCTCACCTGGGAGGATGACCAACACCTGAGTCACCTCCCTACAACACCTGGATTCTCCTGGTCGACTGGTCACCCCGCAGTTGCACAGACCCAGCCCAAGTGGTCCAGCCGCATACTCAGCTCTGATTACACAGCCGATCCCCGGTGCTCTTGAGATTTCCATGTGGCAGCTTGTTAATAAGTTCTCTAATTGCAACAGCCTTAAAAAGCAGGTTGTTTACCATGTCGCTTTCCCACGCAGATTCCCACACACCATGGGCTGAGCAAGACGCTGCCGCAGCAAAGCATCTGTCAAAAAAAATACATTCAGCCTCTTGTATTCCAAACTTATTGCTACCATGAAGATATCTGCCAAAAAGCAGCACCTCTTCTCATCAAGACAGTCCCCACCTTGGTAATACTGCAAGGAAATACTCGGTGCTCAAACGCTCAGGCTAGCAATTGCACTTGGCTTTATTGCACAGCCCGTCCTAAAACTCTTCCGCAGATGGCACGGACCATTACTGCTCTGCCACGCACCGCACCCCTCCTAGTGCCGGCAGATTATTAATACTTCCCAGAGGGATTTCCCAAGGGCTGCAGGCCAGGAGGAGCAGCGCGTTCAGAAACCACAGCTGTCCCCGACAGCTTCCCATGCAGCTAACACAGCTAGACCTGATCTATCCCCCTTCCCCATCTCCTCCCCAACAGGGTTTTCACCCTGCAATACATATTTCTCCATTTCTGAGACACATTTCTGAGATTTCAAAAGCAGATGTCCCAAATCCATACAAACACAGCTTTAAAAACGCTGGGTGCCACACGGAGAGGGTGTTGCTTGCCTTGGCTCAGGATCTCTTTACACGTAGAGAGGGAAGGACCCTGCCAGTTTCACCAGCTCCGTAACGGCCACCAGCACCGCCAACCAATTTTATTCTCACAACCAGGTGGCCCTTTCCACCAGGTGTAAGAGCAGCAGTAATAAGTACATATTCTGCCTCCCCGCGGGCTCTCCCATCTCACTCCTCTCAATTAATGAACAAGCAGAGGTGGGTGAGCAGGAAGAAAGTCACTTTCTCCATCAGCTTGTGAGAGACACCTAAAACGTCCTTTCATCTTTTTTCCCAGTCCCTCAGTGGGGAAGGAACACACGGGGAGGGAATTTCTTTAGGCTCAAATAACAGGAGATGAAAGCCAGCCTGCAGTTTGATGCTCGCAACAGCCCTTTCACAGATTTAAGCAGTTCTCCTCCCATACGGCACCCTGCCTTCCTTCCAGCACTCCCTTCCACATAGTCATTTTCCAGCCGGATCAATTCCCAAATCTGGTTTGCCATGCACCCCACAAACAGCTGCATTAGCACAATCCGGGGCGTGAAAGCAATCTGGGGGGAAAATCAGCCAGACTTTGTTGTGCCTTCTGTAGGGTCCGTGTCCCTAGCACCCAGGCTCTGCACTCCTCCTTACAGCACAGCCCGAAGCCGAGCGTGCTGTTGGACGCAGCCCTGCCTGCCCACTGCAGGGACACCGGGTGCCTCTACAGCTAAGGTGTGCGATGGTCCTCATGTGCAAGTTACCATCAGCCCTTTTGGATGCAACATTGAGGCCTTTCTCTGAAGGACTTGTTTTTCTCGCCTTACCTCACATTCACAAGTGAAATACAGGACTAGAGACAATGCAGATAAAAACATGCGTAGGACCAGACTGAGGCCCCAGATTCCTCACCCACCACTTAAGTACTCTGGCTGGAGAAGAAACGTCTTTCTGCCTTCGCTCTTGCTGATCTGCAAGTGTGATCTGCAAGTCTGTATCATGAACATATAGGAAGGACAAGTTTTAGACACAAAATGACTTTTGAGAGTTTGATTTTCTAACATTAGCGATATCCTTCAAATGAAAAGGTTTCTGGTTTTAAGATGATTTGCTAAGTTTTCTAAACAAAGAAAACTATCATTGGAAATAAGTTCATCCGCTGGAACTGGAGCAGCCTTCCCCCTCCACGGTCCTGGTTCACCAGCATGGCTGGGGTCTCAAACACAGCTCCAGGGAGAGAGGACAGCACTGACAGGGGAACACTTGACAGAAAAGGACTATGCTCGGTTGTGCAGATCCAGTACTAGCGACAGACAGACACACTGGCTCAACAAGTTTGACAGCTAGACGGCAGAAAAGAGCTGAGATTCTGGGATTAAAAACTTGGTTCCAGATTTTAGCAAGAAATGGGCTTTGCTGGTCACAACACCTCTGCTGCAGCTTTTCCTCGTCCTCTGCAGCTCCTCTACCATCCATCTGTCCATATTCTCCCCTTCCCACTTTCTTTACCCCTTTGAACTTCTTTAAGCTGCTTCTTCCTTACAGCTCCTGCCCATACCCATCACCACTCCCCAGACCAGTCTCTTACTTCCTTCTATCTCTCCTTATATTTCTTCTCTGTCCCTCCTCCAGCCTCTTATGGCTCTGTTCCTTCTCTGAGTGACTTTTCCCAGTGTTTCCACCGTTCACTGTCCTTGCCCCGTGCCCCAGCAGATGGGACATGGAGCGTGGGATGCCTGCTTAGCCAGACCTCCTGCTTTCCTCCCTCCACTGTGCCACCAGCGGGGATCCCCCTCCTGCCCCACCGCAGCACCCCAGGCCAGCGCTGAGCTCAACCAGAGGACAGATCTGGCCCAAAACCAACCCACACCCCTGCTCCAGGTTTGCTCAGCTCCCCAGTCCAGCCAGCTGGTGCAGAACTGGCCCTGTGTGAGGCCAGCCCAAGGGAAACCCGAGAGCATCTTTTTCAGACAGACAGATTTACCCTCAATTATGAAACCGCCTCAGTCCCGTATCTGCAACTACCAGCAGTGTCGGCATTGCCAGGAGGAACAGTCACCGAGGTGGGAACCTGCTCAGTGAATGTGGTGTCCACAGCCCTCAAAGCCACGCTGATCTCATGCAGCTTCTTCCAGAAGATCACAAACGGGTAGATTTTCCCAAAGACAGCAGAAGGCAGACCGAGACAGCGGAGGCTCTCAGCCCTCCCACTCTCTCCTCTGCCAAGCTTGAGGTCGTCCTGGCAAAACAACATCAGGATCTCTTTGCTCAAAGCTCTATTTTGATTCAGCATCTCAATCTGGAAAACAACTGAATAATTTCTGCTGAAGCACTCCAGAAAACAAAAAACAGCTGGCACTGAAGAGCAGGAAACAGCATTTTATGCTGGGCACACTCAGGAACAACTCAAAACAGGGGCGTATGAATTGCAAGCATGAGTATTCGCCTCCAAAAGCACCACTAGAAGAGGAGCTCCGCTTCCTGCGGCTCCATGCCAGCTCGCCCAGGGCTGAAGACCCTGTTCTACTTGGCTTTTAGTGAGATCTTGCCCTGCTCCAGTGAGGTGCGGGAATTGACTGCCACAACATCCACAACACACAGCAGACTGATGCTGCTGGTCCTCCTTGGGTCTGCAGGGCCAGAGGGAATCTTGCCCTACTGCAAGCACTAACGATGCACAAATACCTTCCAGGTAAATTGAGGTAATTAAGCACTGTGGCAGAACAGCATCTTGTCACCTCACACACCCTCTCATGCCGACAGGCCCAGCTCATGCACCGAGTCCAGCGCTGCCCCATACAGCAGCCAGGTGACAGCGACTTCTGGATGCCTGACAGACTGGGCTGCCAGACACCCAGACAGGACGAAAACCCTTGCCTGGAGTGGTACTACCTAAATTAGGAGTCTCCTCCAGCAGCCAGAGTTGACAGATCTGGATATTAAATGGGACACAGCCTAATTTAGTAGTTGGTGGAAGCCAGGTTAAAAAAAACAGTGTGGTTTTGTTAGTAGTTTTTTTTTTCTCCAGTTTCTGCTACAGGGTGACCCTAAGTAAACTACTGGGGCTTTTGGACAGCCATTCACCTATTTCATCAGTCAAGTATCTTGCAAATTGTGGTCTAGGGGAATTCTAGGGCCATAATGTGTGCTGGTGTATGGGGCACCCCCTCTTCATCCCAGTCAAGGGCATCGTCCAGGTGGCCCTTGACCGCAATGGGTGCGGAGGGAGATGGCCACGAAACAGCATCCCCCAGCACAGGGCGTAGCAGATCCTGGCCACAGGATCACAGTCCCGACCTCCAACGGCTTCGTGCTCTGCTCCTTCCAGCCCAATTTGCCACCCTGCTTCGCTGCAGCACAAAGACCCGCTCCAGCGCAGCATTGCTGTCCGAGGCCAAGGAGAGAGATTTAAGCTCCTCTGAGAACCACCGTCACATCTTCCAGGAATCACATTAAAATAAAGCAAAAGTCTCTGTTCTTCATTACAGCCAGGAACACCGAAATCCCAGAGCAGATTGCAAGCTTGCATATTTATATCTAGGTTTCAGAGCCCAGACAAAACACAGCCCACTGAGGAAGTAAAGTTAACCCCGATAGTGCTGTTTGTTGCGTGTCTGGACATCTAAGCAGTTGGCACATCTTGGCAAGTCATGAATTACTGCCGACAGCCTCTCAGCGTTGAACATACCGCAACAGTTGTGGAGTTCAAATGGATCATTTTCCAAGAAATAGAGGTGGTCTTGTGGATACGCAGCAGGCTGGGGTGCTGTTCACCTCCTGGCTCTGCATTAGAGTCCTTCCACAATGCTCAGCAAAGCACACCATTTTCAGGGCCTAGATCTTTCTACAGGAAGACAGGAATTCTATAGGAATCAGGAATGAACAGGTTTGGGGTGGGGTTTTTTCCCCTGTTGAAATCCTTTTTTCCTGTGAAGATTCAGAATTTACCAAGCTTGCTTGCCTTTTTTTTTTTTTTAAGTAGAGGCATATGTGAGATTATCAGAGTGCGAGGGTGCAAAAATACTTGGGTTCTCTCTGCAATATTTAAATGGAAAATGCAATATGTAAATTTTGAAGGCTTCACTTTAAAAAAAATTGCTGACACTATCCTCCCACCATAAACAGTAATAATTATTCATTATCCCCAAGTTCATCCACTTTGTCTACCTTCCAAGGCTGGGCTGTCTCTCATTACAGTGACCCCTTCTCACGCCACTGCCAGCTTGAACAGGACAAGCGAAAGGCAGTGCTCAGGAAGATGCAGTACAGCCCCTTCTCCGAATGGTAACTCGTAGCCCAAAGAACATTTCTCAGAATGCCCAAAGGCTCCTCCCTGTGAAAAGGATCTCCAAGAGGTTCCTCATGGTCTCTCTGACTTAGAAATTCTCTCCTGAGATCTTCAGTGTTGCTGAGAAGCTTTGACATCCTTGTGCTTAACTCACAGAGGCTTCATGACAAGGATAGAGCTGCTCTTGCTCCCGTTGGCTTGGCTGACACATCTCCATTGGAGTGCAGGGTTGCAGAGTCTGACCTCCAGGAGAGCAATACATGCTCAGGACTTGAAGATCAGCCTCTGGAATTGCCTTTCACTTTTTAACCTGATTGACATCTTCCAGCAAGGTTGGGGATCCAGTGGAGTTCACCTGACTCCCACACAGAGATGTACAGCTTCTGTGGATGACATTCCTGGTCTCTCCAAGGGCTCAATCTTCTCCAGAGTGCACTTAGGGTGGATTTTCTCACCCATGGGACTCGACATTGTTCTGACGCATTTCCATCTGGAAATGCAGGGTTGAACCAACATGGAGTGCACCTGGAAATCGCTTGCCTGCAGCATGCGCATATGTGGCAAGTGTAAAACATTGGAAAAAGTGTAGGCGTTGGGAAAAAATACAGGGGTATAGAAAAAGACGTGTCGTGCTGCTCTCTGCCACGTAAGACTTTGGGCTAGACATTAAAGACCTCCATAATCTCAGACCGTGAACAAAAGATAGCAAAACTTTCTTTATCCTATTCTGCATTGATATTGCCTATTTAGATCAGGAGGTTCTCTAGATGGTGTCTACTACATGCCTTAAAACTCTCCTGCTTGGGCTAGTAATCCAAAACAGAAAAGTGGCCCAACTAGCCAGGGGTCGAAAACAGGGCATTTTTCATTCCTTGTTCCTAGCTTCCATTCATTATTCCCTTGACTATAAAAAACAGGTTGAAAATAGTCATTATTGCAATTTACAGATGACCAGTAAACATCGTTTTTCTTTCTCTTCTGCAAGAAGCTAATAATGTATCTGCAACAGAGGTTTTGTGGGGCTGAGGAGCTACATCACAGTAGAGAGCAAGGACTTTCTTAGCACAACACCTATATACCATTTGAGACTTCAAGGCTACAGATCTTTACTGGTGCCTGCCTGAGGAAATGCTATTTCTTAAGCCAAAAACCACTTCACATTAGAAAAATGTATTCTAAGAAAAATGACAGCAAAAGACTAAAAGCCTTCGTGCTTGAGAACAAACCATCCCAAACACACGATGTGACAGCTGCAAACTAAGAAGCATTTCCTGCTCTAGAGGCAGATTCAGGCTTCCTTACTCCTGCAAAGCCTACTGACATTAAATATTTAGCAATGGGTGCTATATCTGCTCTACCAAATCACTTGGCTTTTCAGTATTCTCATCATTCTATTTCTTGCCCAGAACTCAAATTTGTCTTTGTCTTTCCTGACACTGAAAGAAAAAAAACAACCATTACTTACCTCACAAAGATGAAATTAAAATTGAACTTCAAGCCAGAATTATCACTTTGAGTGACAATGTAAAAAAAAAAAAAAAAAAAAAAAAAAGCAAATTGCAAGCACTAAAACAGAAGCACTTTATTTCCTACAGGGCTTGCTTCATTCATTAATTCAGTCAAATAATTACTTTGTATTAATTTCATTAGCTTTGCTCAAAATTAAGAAAAGCAAATAGGAAGAGAGGTGGCAAACTGAGGGCACAGCAACACACCTTGCATGCAAAGCGGCGAGGGGACTCAGCTTGCTCTGGGACTCCAGTATTGCAAGAGAGAGGTTCACACCATCCTTCAGGCACATATCTAGGTCCTCTCGGTGTCCAGTCTGGCCTCGCTGCAGCAAAACGCCCTGACCCATGCACCATCACCTGCTCTTGAGTATCTTCACTAACTTCTCACAGTGGCCAAGACCCTGAATTTGGCTATTCCCATAAACAAAACAACTAGCTTGGCATAAAACCTCTCTGAGATGAATCACGTGTTGGCAGCGAGAGGACCAGGTGTCCAGAAGCACCAACACCACAAGTAATTCACCCACACTCATTGAAAGGCTTTTTATTTCAAATCAATCACCCCCTGCCCAAGAGGAATGTAATTCATGGCTTGCCCTTTCACAGCTGAAACCGGTATTCAGTAGCAAAGACAGACAAGTAATGGAGAGCAGGTCTGAATTCATGCCACCAACACCGACTGTGCAACACCCGATGGGGCACCCCAATAGTATCAAAGTCACTTGCTATGAACAACACAAGCCCCAAAGATAGAGCTTCCTCAGAGGCACCAGGTCACCTTCAACCAGGGGGACCTAGATGACACCCCAAACGGTAATGGGGCACACCACGCTGGAGAACCGCAACGGCCCCCAGTCAATGGCGTCTTCCTGCCAGGGTGCTCCCAGGTGCTTTCCAGGAGCAGTGAGGAAGAAGACCCTACTCGGAAGCTGCCCACCTGGAAATGGTTATAGCCAAGGTTAGGAGAAGAGGAACAACATTAGGGAGCTTTAAACCCTAAGCAGCACTACCTGTTTTAGAAGCAATAACACAGAAATTTTCCTTTAAAGGAGTCTTAAAACAGAGTTGAGATCTTGTGAATTATCTCAGAGATCCTGGCACACGCATGGGTCATCAGAGGGAGGGAGGCAGGACACTAACGGTTCAGTTAAACCACAGCTCCTGCGGTCCCCAGGGCTGGGCAGAGCCGAAGTGCCTTCTGACAGCTACAAGCTTTGCTTGGTCCCACACAGGGCACGCTGCACCCTGCTGCCGTCCCCAGCTCCTCAGCTGACAACGTGCCTCACATCCATGGATGAGCCATGTCCATGGCAAAGACAGACCCCTCAGAGAATCCACTTTCGTTATTTTGAAAGGAGAAAGGAGCAAGGAGACACAAAGAGAAAGAGATGTAAGAACTGCTAAAGACACCATCGGCGAAAAAAACCCATATTAATATCCAGAGTAAAAAGAATAAGGAAATTTAAAAGGAAATCATAATTTTGATGACTTGAAAAAAAAAATCCCATTATCAGGCAGGTTAAATAAAGAAACCGCAGGAAAGATTAAATAAAATTCTTCGAGGGAGGGAGGCGGTAGGGGAAAAAAAAAAATCAATTCCTAAGCAATTCCTGAAGTTTGGCAGGCAGAAGTCAGTCCTCACCTTCTCTGTAAAACAGCCTGGAGTGAAACAGGTCTTGGGTCAGTGAGGGAGATGGCTGGAGGAGAGGGTGCTTCCCTCCACCCCAGCCCGGTGCCGGGGCCACCGGGACCCAGCACCGTCAGCAGAGACACGGTCATGCTTGGAGAAGTAATCTCCTCCCGAGGTAAGGAGATTTTCATTTTAATTTTGCACCAGTCGCTTTACACAGGATATGTCAGCTGAATGAGGGGAGTTAATATAATCAGATATAGCTTAGCACAGCAGCAAATACATCCAGCAGAGAAAATAAAGATAGGCAGGGATAATTTCACTAGACGTCCCTCGCTTCCTATTTCTCCATTCCTTTCTCTTCCTGAAAAATCACATCTATTTTTAACACGTGAAACAGGCACATTTCCCTGCCTCAGAACAGCAGATTAACACTGATGGACAGAAGAGCCATATGGGAACGTACAAAGGACTAACCTCCTTTCAGTCGTATGTTTTCTGTACTGCCCTCATCCTGACAGTACACGAATGCTTCTGTTGGACACGCTGCACCCCTCGCAGGAGTGCCACCCTTCTTCCCCATCCCCACCGTAAGTGAAGCAGAACCAAATTAAACTTTTGGTCAAAAGAACTTTTGATCAAACAAAAAAACCCACCACTCCTGAAGCTAAAGAAAGTACACGCTGCCAACACCAGCAGGACTGTCTATTTTGGGTGAGCTCTCTAGGAAAACAAAATAATTCAGTCTCAAGTAGACCCAACATCTCAGGCTTTCCTGTTTCCTTGGGTTTTTTGGGGGGTGTTTCCTTCTTTCTCCCCTCCCCCCTCTCTTTAGCCACTTCTTGGGCTTTTACTTTACTGGAGTTAAACGACAGTGGCCAAGACCCTGAATTTGGCTATTTCCATAAACAAAACAACTAGCTTGGCATAAAACCTCTCTGAGATGAATCACGTGTTGGCAGCGAGAGGACCAGCAGTAGGCACTGACCCTCCAACCTTCGCTTAGTGGAGCTCTCGGGCTTTTCAAGGGAGGATGCTCCCCACAGTTCAGACTGACTCCACTATATTATCCTTTTGTCCCCACGGTCTACTTGAAGAGGTGAGGCAAGAGTTGCTAGAAAAGCTTGTGGGTGGCTTGAAGAGTTGGTCTACGGACACTGCCACGTTGCTTTTTTTACCTGCTGGAGTCTGGTTTTTTTTGCACGTCCAGCACATGACCATTACTGGATCCTTTTCAGAGCAGGAAAAGCATTGAATTACATGCTTAACCATTTATAAGTCACAAGAAAATGATCAAAAGTATTAAACATCATATCGCTTGAAACTCCACATAGGTCTACGTTCCACCCTGATGGGGTCTAATGCGAACCAGCGTTGGGTTTTCTGTGTACCCATAGACACACACAGCCCTCAAGCGCTCTCTGACAGCTTAGCCGTAACCAGCAGCCAGGATGTGGTAGTGGCTGCCCTCCAGATTACGGCGAACAAGTGGGAAGCCCCTTTTTGTGTTTCAAGTTGTAAGTTGTTCTCAGACTTCTTTCCAAAGACTTAAATTTCAAATACAATTCTGAGCCTTCACATTTCCAGGAAAAAAAATGAGAGGAAAAAATAGAATAAAACATGATGTTATGGAAGAGACCTCACCATTTTTCAGAAGGAAACTCCTCTTTGACAGACGCCTCCACTATCCAACAATTGGGAGAAGTCAGTATCTGCACTCAGGCTTGCCCTGGATTATGTCTATTCTTGGAAACTCCAAATGCGACCACACATGGGACTAACCAGTCAGGAAAAGCCCCAAGAGCCGCCTTTGATCTTCCTGTTCTGTAAGTCCACACATCCTCTATAACGACAGAGGAAAGAGAAGTAAACTATTTCCAACATTTCCCATTTTCCTCAGAAAGCAGTACTGATACAAACATTTGAGTTCTTCATCTCTCTTCTTTGAGACCTTGTTAGCAATATGCCTTAATAGCTTAGGGACCAGCATGAGTTTGAACTGCACTTTGGATTTATGCTCAAGCCCACCATCCCTGCTCAACTCTGCTTTAAATGGCCAAGCGTGACACGCTTGCGTGTGGATACAAACTGGCATGCTGGTCAGTAAAAGCCCTCTAGTTTCTTGATCTCAATACAAGTCTCTCTCCATCATCGGCAATTAAAGCCAGTTTCTAATGTCCTTTTCACCCCTATTGCTGCCTAAGAGCCATCGCCTTGGACAACCTCCACGTCTCCCTTTGCACTCTCCCTGTTCTCTGGTTACAAATAGAAAGCTTTTCCCAAATTAACTTGAAAACGTAACCTTCATGTCTCCCTGTCAAAGCAGAGTTGTAGGGAGCATCTCCCTAGAGGAGAAAGGGTAAATGATCTGTTAACATTTTAAGCATGGATAAATGTGAAAGCAGTTCCCAGACCCCAGAGTTAACACCTGGGCAGAGTAAAACGTGCATCGCTACTTGACGGATAAAGAACTGAAAGTTGCACTGATGTTATGTGGCCTGACCAGCTTTACATGGAAAGTAAACTTCACTGGAAAAGAGAATTCTGGTCCTCTGCCCTGCTGCAGTGCCAGGGTGTGATACTCCTCGTCTTCTCCATCACTCCAAGACCATACATTTCCTTAGAAGTCAAAGCCAGCCAGGCTTTCTGTTCATGTTTCCCTCCTAACATACCTTCTGCAAGCAGGATTACATCCTGCCCACGGTCCCTAGGAGTAAGAGCAGCCCCAGCTGCACACAGGGAAGGATTTCTGCAAACCCTGCCACCGCTTCCACGCCACGCGGCTGGAGGTGCTGCTGGCAGGAGGACACTGTCTCCCTGCAAGCCCTTGCTGGACCCTCAGATGTGGCTCAGCTGATTACAGACTGGATTCAGCTGAAACGCTTTAAAAGGCCACAGCTATCCTGCCAGGAGCAGAGCGCTCCTGGGGTGTAAACCACCCAAATAAAACCAAAAGCTTCACCAGCTCCTCTGATGCAGCAGGTTCCCATCAAGCAGCTGCCCGGGCCGCAGCACACATCAGGCTGCCAGCTGAGCAAGAGCGAGACAGCTCCCCAAAAGCATCCAAGTAAAGCACAAGCTTGCATTCAAACCTGCATTTGAAAAACAAAGGCAGGGGCATTGACGGGCCTGGGCACCCAGCACAAGTTGTGAGCTAGGGGAACTGCTAGCCAGGAGCGCAGAACTCCCCCATAACCCTTGAAGCAAGCACCCCTCCAGCTCGCACTCTCCTCGCATCCAAGACGGAGTACGGCAGGGTGGGCTGCCCGTGCCGCAGCCCCCGGCACAGCCTTCATGCCGAGCAATCAGTTTCTGGGGCAGAAGAAGAGAAAGCATTAAAAATCCAGCTCTCCCAGGCAGCAGGTAACAGATAGCGGAGCAGATCCTGCCTCAATTCTTGGCTTCTGTACTGAAAACGCCCCCCAACAAATGCAGTTTGAGGCCGCAGCTAAAACAAATAAGAAACACGGTGTAGGTCTGAAGAAAATAACCTTTTTCGGCGCCCCATCCCAGATTTCCTGGGTTCCTCCAGCAGAGCTCACATCCACACTCATAACTGGTATCACAGTAAACAACAGGGAAATTAAAAACATAACACTATAAAAGATAGTTACAGAAAAAAAATCCACCCGGATACTTTTTCAGGGCAGCTGTTGCACTAAAAAACTTCTAAGTTTCCTGTGCAAAGTGAACTCGGGAAACAGAAATGCATGTGAAGTAGATGTGAATCATTATAGAATAAAAATCACCCAGATGTTTTAAACATGTTCTATTTTAAACATGCTCTACATGCTGCTTAGCTTGCCCTTCAAGAGGCACCCAGGTGAAAAGTATGAGTCACAAGAACAATCCGTTTGAAGGACAACTTCAGATAAATAAACCAGATCAAGCACAAATCGGCTCCCTGGGTCCGAGATCAGCCCAGCAGCAGAGCAGAGGGCACACACAGTGAGACCCGTTACGAACAGCCCCTTCCAGATTTCCCCCATCGCTCAAGAAATCTCCAGCGCACAAACAGCACGTGGCCCATGTAAAGAATGCCATCCGCTTATATACTGCTTGGAGCTGATGGCAAGAGTATACACCAGAGTCCAGCTCTTAATGGAAACAAGGCAAAATAATTCCCTTACCTTCCGTGAAGCTGCCTGTAAGGGTTATGACGACAAACACTTTGCCTTCTGGCTCCAAATCCACCTGAAAAAGTAAAGGAAACGTTAGAAGATTGTTCTTCAAGACAAAGACTCTTCTCGGGATTTTCCATGATAAATCTTGCCAACGTTTGATAATATTTGAAGCTCTCTATATATTCTCATGCACACCCTTAATTTTACAAAAAAATCAAGCGTCCATGGCTCAAATTGGTCAACATCCAGGGCTCCATAAAAAATAGTGCTGAACAATTTTTTTCCTAGAAGTGCTGAACAATGAGGAAATAGAGATTAAAGAAAAAAAATGCATGGTTAATAGTGTTCCAATTTGTCAGATAAATGAAGCCCGAGTAACATTAAATACACACAATTCTCTGAAAAGATCCATGCATATTCGTTTGGTGAATTATATGGGTATTTCCTCCCTATCGTATCTTATCCCTATCATTTCAATCTTTCAAAACACCACCAGTGCTGGGGTAAACACTGATTTCTTACATAAATCACCTTTTGGCCTTAAACCATAGAAAATAGGAAACTGTTAGTGCTGTTACCTGAGCACTTGTTGTCGTTTAATCTAAATTACATAGAGATACAGAATATAATTTTAGGGATCAGCGATTCAATCCTGGCGTCGGTCAACCTGTCCTTGAAAGAAGGTATTTGTTTTTTGGTTAGTAGATTTTCCTTTTTTAGTTACAATTTTAATTACGGTCTTGCTTTTGGTTTTTTTTGTTCACCAGCTAGTTTTTAGCAAAAATCACAGCTAAGGATCCCTGAAGTTTGAGTCAGGCTGTCGCACAGAAATTTCACTTTAAAAAACAAAACAAAACAAACCCCACAAGGCACCCCCCAGATACCCCCAAATTGCAAGGTTAAAATTAGCAAAGAGGACCTTCACACCTCATGGGTATCAATAATCTGTGCAGAAGAGAAATTCTGAAAATAGAGCTCTCTGGAGGAGTGACTAAACATGATAGTTCAAACCCTCTCTGCTCTTGTACAGCCACCTTTCCTTGCTCCGGCAGAAATAGAAGCAAGTCTTCTACATCAGCAGCACCGAGTTTCATCACGGAGGTGCCCAGAATTTAACACACCTTGGTGCACACACTGCGGAGTAGAAAAGTATTTCCCGGTCCTGCAAGAAAGGATGATGAGTCCAGGCTCCCTCTTTTTTCTCGGGTAACACACGATGTATCCTGCCAACACTTTGATTCCCCTCCAGCGTTAACACATACCACATCATTCAAATAAACCTCTAACCACAAGCCTAAGCTCCCGGAGCAATGGTGTATGGACCATCACTAATCCAGACAACATTTGCCCATGGTTTACAAAACCCTGCCATGCACCAACCGGTCCTTTTAAGGGAATAACATTAAGATATGGGTAAAAGAGAAAGTTGAACAATATATATCTAAGGGAGGAGCCAAACAGCCATGCTACAAATGGACAGAAAGTATCTGCACGGCTGTAAGTGGGGGAAGAAGGTGCCCAAGCCAGACGGACTCTGCGGTGTTAAGGTATAGCAGCGCTTTCTCCACTCCTAGGGACGCTAACTGCAGCTTCACTAACAGGAGCCGAGAGAAAACAGTCTTCTGGGGTAAGTGCGGGGGAAGCAGAGACAGCGCACACCATCACCGTACGTTTCCCTAGCCTACAATTTGTTATAGAAGTAGAGAAATTGTTTTTTAAACTATTGGGAATTTGTTAGGATGAGCAGAGCAAATATTTTCAGAGAAAGGATGAGAGAACATCCTATTCACAGGACTCCAGCTACAGTCCAGAAGTGACACATCTCGGTCAACGGGGTAGAAAACAGGGAAGCTAGAACTGCTTGGGAAAATCCTATCAAAATGTTGATTTTATGGACACTATATTTTCCACTAAAAAAAAAAAAACAAACCCAAATCAATCTCACAGGGAAAATTTAAATTAAATATTTAGCTTTGACTCAATATTAATTTTTGTGTTTGCTTGGGCTGCTTACTACACTGCTGTTTGAATAGCCCTCTGTCTCCATTAATATGGAAGACATTCCCCAAATAAACTTCAACTCCAGCGATATCATGCATCATTTTTGCCTAAATTTCAGTTCACTGGAGAGATACACAGCTTTGTAAAGAAATGGTTCTTTCAAAAATATATAATATCTATAATACATATACATATATATATATATACACACAGTCACCCAAATTGATTTATGGGATATCAAGAATTCAGATTTTATGGGAAAATCCTTACTTAGGTTTACCAAAATCATTCTTCAGTGCTCATCATTTTTCTGCCAGTCTCCATACGCAGCAATACATTAGCTCCTGCTTTCACATTCACAAAGAGGATCCTTCCTCCCTTCTTCTGCCATACATTGTCTCCAGTGGGATACTGCAAATACCGCACTCCTTGTTTAGTCTTAAAAGCAAAGGCTTGTCAAGACACAAGCAGCTGGGCCGAGACCAGGAGATGCAACAAAAGCATCATCCACCTTCGACACGGGGCACAAACAAAAATTGGTCCAAACCCTGCGACACACCTTGCTCTCCATCACTGCAAATGGGATTCCTCTGCCCAGGGTAGCATAGTCTTACAAAAGAGAAACAAAATAATTCTGAAAGTAACAGCAGGGGATTTATGAGAGTTATAAAACAATCTCTCTCCCCTCCCGACTCCAAGATTAAAGACCAGTCATATCCCCTACACCAGCTAAGCCGCCATGTTCATATTATACCACCGTTCAAGAGCACTCAATAAAGAGGATCTAGTTACACTCAAGATCTTCTCATGGCACATGTTAGCAGGATCTAATGAAAAATTACAGCTGAAAGGCTCCAAAATGAGGACTGAAGCCCCAGCACGTTATGAGCTCCTGAAACTTTGGGACACCGGCACCCCACTGGATGCAGGGCTGATAGTGAAATCTTGTTCCATAGAAGAGGTTAAACCAGATAGTCTTACGAGTTTCTCTGATCTTAAATTGATAGCAATAGCAACAACAAAAGATAAGATACAACGAAATTAAATAATTAATAGACCACTGATAGAAGTTTGGCTCTTGGCCCTGCTGTGATCTCCTTTAAAGATGAAATTTGACCAGCTAAGCAGCAGCCAACGCAATATCTGAGATCAACTCCCAGATACGTGGAACGTGCCTGAAACAGAAAATAATCTCTGACCTAGAAAACCGAAAATAAAATGTCTGACTGCTGACCTGCCTGAGATCAGACGATCAAGCAGCTCCCTGAGAGCAACACCCACCCGACGGGATGTGCTGCTTCTCGCCATCGCACGGACCCCCCAAACCACGGCCACACAACGTGGAGGGGCCTCGTGCTGGCGGCAGTTGACTCCTGTGAGCTCCTCACACTTGCTGGACCACAACGCGCGATGCCCGTGCAGCCAGATGGATGCTCAACGCTGAGCCGGCGAGCACAGCAAGCGGCTTGCTAAGCCCGGGCCCCGGGGCTAACCCCAGCCATCCTTGCAGCACGGTTCCCCACGTTCCTGCCCCTGCTTTTCACCTTCACGACTGCCCTCACGCTTTGCGGTGCAGCTACAGAAACAGCACACGCTTCGGGATAGCTTTACCGACCCAGCAAGCGACTGCAGCCACATTTGGGCATGCAGAAATATGCCCATAACCATCTGAAACCAGATGCCCACAGATGAGGAGTGTGGTACCCTACTTCTTCCCCAAAAGGAGGAACTCCTAATATAAGCCCTCCTTCAATCTCTTTCGTCACTAAAGAACTTCTACCACTAGCACCTACTTTCACAGACTGAGAGAACTTCTCACTATGCTCTGTTATTTCATAAGATTCGAGCACTCCAAAAGGAAGCAGCTGCCAAAGGACTGGCCCTCCAGCCATGGAAGGGATAACCCTACCTGGCGACGGCTGGCTGCCGGCCCAGGCCCTGACTGCGCGCCGGCAAGGCTCCAGCGATGTTGGTACCTCCCAGCATCAGCGAACGCCCTCGGGATCCAGCCTCACACCACCAGTGGGTGTAACACAAGTACCACACACACGCCAAGTTTTGCTTCTCACTTCTTTTCTTTCTTTTCTTCCCAGCATTGACCGTGGCTGCTTAAAGGCAAAAAAACTATGTTTTTATAGAGAAGCAGAGGCCACATAATTGACAGAACTATTAAAGTCCAAAGCAGACCATGCAATCAGTTTGCATCAACAATGCAGCTGATGCTGATCTTCTTTCTCAAAGAAAGCAGGAGAGGCTCAGAGAAGCTCAACAGCCTGAAGGCAGCACAGATGACGCTAAGGGGGAACTTCTGTATCACAATATAGGAGATAAGTGATACAGGAATGTAACCATTTGTATGTATTTGACAACAATATTGAAAGAGTAATAAGTACAGAGAAAATTTTCCTAATGCCAAGATCTATTTGGCACAGGCTAACTTCTTTTAGGGAATCACAGAATTCTGCCTGGAAGGTTTAGTATCAGAGCAGGAGATGCACCGCAGTGGGAAAAGTCCTGTTGTATTGGGAGAAGCAAAGGAGAAGTCTAAAGTTTTATGTATGCATGATACTGCGAACACAATGAGGTACACTGATCTCCGAAGAAATCAAACTAAACTGGTGACGTGCAGCATCGCACCATTGGCACGCACAGCTGTAAACAGTAATCACCCTCCCCTCTCTCCAGCACTTTCATCCTCAGCCTGGTCCCCCAGAGAACAAGTGGGAGGAAAAACATTGACTTTCTGTCTGTTTTAGAGCTAACTTGGCCAAGTTTTAGCTAACCGGGAGAGGAAAGTGTGCTTATCAGTGTAGTAAAGCCTTTAATCGCCACTCTCTTCTAGTTCAAGGAAATGGAAGACAGCACGTTCCTCCGTAGCACAAAGGGTGGACAAGATCAACTGCTGGAGCTCAGGAACCCCCTTTGTATCTGTAACAACAACACAGGATTTTGGCCCAGAGCTAAGCATACGCTTTAACTTCTGTTGAACTTCACAGCCGTACCTAAGAGAAAACAAGTGCTGGAGGATTTTGGCAAGCGAGCTGGAAACGAGCAGGTAAGGACTGATGAGTTCAGCCGCGGTTCCACTACGCTTCCATTGTGAGACGCAAGACTTTGGCAGCGAGGCTGAACACAGGACGGAGGAGGACTTCACTCCTAATTCAAACCACTCACACGGTGCCCCATGCCTGAACTTGCTGAGACGGCGCAGCTCCCGCGTGACTTCAAAGGGAGCTGCAAGGGATCGGTTTCCCACAAGGAGGGGCCCCAGTCAACCATCTCACACACCTTCTACAGAAAAGGACTGTACTAACGTTGTTCCCGACAACTAGGCAGGTGTTATTTACTCCCCTTCTCTGCGTTACAAAAAAAAAGCTAGTTTGGGAGCGAACAGATGCGGGGAGACTGAAACAGGACTCCTTAATCATATGCCTTCACACATATAATAAAAACTGGTCGCGCGTGATTCATCAATGGAAGAGGTTTGGAAAACAAATTCAGAAGGAGGGTAATCTCTCAGGCAACATATCAACACCCAGCTGAAGCATCCACTGAACTCGAAGAGCAGGTATAGTCAGTCGTCTCCGAGAGAGCCTGGCATGCCTCTGTGAAAAACTCACCGCGGATGGGAAGAGGCAGATCCGAAGGGTGGCTGCCCGCCTGCGAGTCGCTCGCTCTCCAAAATGGAGACGAGGTGGACCTCCAGGATGAAGAGACATCTTCAACACCGCATCTGGCATGAACATTAATTCTTGCACAACACAAGAGCAGAATATTTTTTTCCTCCCCTCCCCACAACAGACAGCCCAGTCTGGGAAGACTGATCTGAAGTACACTGACATCAGTGGAATCTTTTTATTGTCTTTGCATCAGACACAAAAGACGACTGCATTTACCCTGGAGCCCAAAACATCCTTTCTCCCATTGCTGCCCCGTCCTTTCTTCCCCACAGGCACCATTAGTAAGCATCCTAGAAGTACAACCTTTTTCTAAGCCATGTCAATGCTGACGTGGCTTCAAAAACAGAACAAGCCAGACACTTCCAGTGAATAAAGCAAATATAAAAGCTACCTGGGGACTTAATTAGCGTAATTAAACAAGTAGCTATATCTTTTGACTTCCTACACAATTTTTAAATTTAATTAACAGAACTGCATATATAATCAGTCATTTGTAGAGGCAATTCCCAAGGCTCTGTTCAGCCGAAAGAGCTGCAAGTCTGGGTTAGGCTGAAGCTAGTTTTTCACATGCCTCTAGTTATTTCTTTTAATTTTTCTTGTTTAAGCTCCTAACAGATCATGCTTATGGAATGTCAGATCTTTCTGTATTTTAATAAGGTAGCACCTCCACCTGAGCATGCCTTTGTTGGACAGGTCAAGTAGCAACTTTCTCAGCCAAATACAGAGTGTCTGGATTAATCAGTCCTTCCTGTACATTTCAAGGCTGACAGACACCTGTCTATCAAGTCAAGCACCTCTAAAAAATCCTTAGGGCTTTCTAGTACAAAGGCGATTTTGCAATTCCAGACCAACAGATTAAAGTATTTTTCCTACAAATGCAGAGCATGCAATTTTTAAGATTCAAATCAGTGTGCCTAAAAAAAAAAAAAAAAAATGGGGTGCCAAGTATCTTCTCATTCCTGCAAAGGCTGGAAAGTGCTTAGGGCAGTAGTTTCCACCGCAGGTGCCAAGAGCGGACGTGGACAGTTTCTCGATGACCCATGGCAAGCTCCACGCAGGGGAGGCCCTAGGAGATGCCATTTGGTGATTGGCAGCAACCCCAGCTCTTCTTCCACCCGAGCTTTGAATCTGGTGCTGCCAAACCGCAGCATCTCCCTGCTCCCACCAAGATTTACTTTTGATGCCAGGTCTCAAAACAAAGAGCGAGGACAGGGTGACACAGCGCTGCGGAAAGGCTGCCAAGCCCACCTCTAACTGGTAGGTCCACACACCACGCTGAATTCACAGAGCATCGAAGCCCTCGCAGCTCACCGATTCCAGCTGCAGCAGATGCACGATTAGACACAGAGACGATACCGGGTCCCTTGGGGGACAGCCTGGCCATCCCCTGGTAGGGGACGAAGGCTCAAAACTTCTGCCTCCTGCAAGTGACGGTAACTGTCAAAGTTTCAGGGGGAAAAAGAAACCTTTCCAACAA
Source organism: Calonectris borealis (assembly GCF_964195595.1). Taxonomy (NCBI): domain Eukaryota; kingdom Metazoa; phylum Chordata; class Aves; order Procellariiformes; family Procellariidae; genus Calonectris; species Calonectris borealis. The sequence goes on along the minus strand of NC_134316.1, from coordinate 7,661,060 downwards.
CTATTACTGCTGTATGTTTAACACTCTGGAGGTAAACCCACAAATGGGTGGAAAGTTAGTCTCTCTCGTAACTCCTATAACCAGTTATTCCAGCTATTACTGTAATATTGTCATTCTAATTTTTTGTTCCAGGACAGCTGTTTAAAATATTACTTTTGTTTTCAGTCAAGCTGCATAATTATAAGCTGTGCGCCAGCTACGAACAATCACGCATAACTAATGACTCTTAGCCAATCCTGGACTCTTTAATCAATTTTAGTCTGGTTTCATCCAAGAGATTACCCACCTCAACAGGAGATTTGCTCAGGTAGGAAGAGCAAGGGCTGCAAGAAGATTTATCTATCCCGTGAAAATTCCTGCCAAGAAAACCTGCTTGAAGGGCTACAAATAAAATATAGATTTAAAAGGAGGTTTCAAATATTAAAAAAAATAAAATTTTCAAAAGCATGAGCCAAAGCCTGCTCCTGCTGGAGTTACACCAACTTACATTGTTTTTGAGAAATCCCACCTCCAAAACAATGAAGGATTTATGAGTAATAGTTGCAGGTGGCTGCTCTTTAGTATATTTGGAAAAAAAAAAAATTGTAAGATTACAAAGTTAGAAAGACAGAGAGAGACACACAATTGGTTCAGGGACTATTATATTTTTGTTCTCCATATATTTTTAAAGAAAAACAACAACTGCTCTCTGGAAGGATTTTTGGTCTCTTTTCCCTGAGTTATGAGGCAGGGGGAGGGAATCCAATTGCCTGTTTATCAGTCCCACGGTACTGAAGTTTCTCGAAGGCTGGGCATTGACCCCAGCGGCACCACCGCTGAGCAAGAACCCATTCCTTCAGAAATTTAAGTGAAGCTCAACATGAAATGGGGGACGGGGGAGAGTCTAAGAGTCCCATGCACACGCTGGAGTCTGCAACAGAGGAGGGCTCTCATCCACAACCCCAAGACAAACGTGGAGCTAGAAACGACTAGGGTGGTAAACGGGCCGAGAAGAAAACATGAAAGATGACCAGACCCTACCAGAAGGGTCCAATTTCTGAGGGCGCAGAACATGCCAAGCGCGGGACGCCTCTGCAAGCTGCCCGCAAACAGCAAAGCGGGCACCGAAACTCCCTCCTCAGAGCCTTCCCCTCTCGATTCAACAGGGCGGTTTGTGGTCAGCCCTCCCCAGCCGGGCCCGAGGGTCAGGGGAGGAAGGTGGTCTCGCAGGCCAGCTCGCTGGCAGCAGCTCTGGAGGCGGCGCGCGCAGCCCGAGCTCACCGCAGGCGGCTCTGCGATGGCCGGGGCGCAGCCAGGCTGCGGCGCATGGCTTCCTGTCCCGCACGGCTCCGGCAGCCGGCCGCCGCTGCCAGAGAGCTCCCGTACGGCCCCGTGGGGCAAGCTGGTGGAGCAGCGCTATGGGATACAGAGCCCTGGAAGGCCACGGTCTCCCCTTTTGGGCGAAGCCTTGGGGAACGGATAGGAGCAAGGCGGCAAAAAGCCCGCTCTGAACCAAGCTCGCCCTCGGCAGACATCAAGTCGTGGGCGACTCTGCTCCGCTTTCCCACCTGGCCGACAGACAGCGTCTCCTTTGCTCTAGTGACGGTACGTGGCGGCCAGGGGAGATGTCAGGCAGAAAGCAAAGGCTGCTCTGAGCCTCCCTGAACAGCCCCTCAACCCAGCGGACCGCAGAGAGCAGGGGCAGGACACCACTTCCCGGGGGCCTCTCAACACCTTCGTGCCGCTCCGCCGGCTCCCTCCCACAGCCCGTACAACCATAGCCCACGTGAAACCAAAATCGCGTGGGCAGGACGCGTTCTGCCTTTCCCTACCACATGCACATAAAAGCAGAGCTTTAGCTCCGCTGCGCACAATTTATTAAACATACGTCTTGCTTTGTAACACCATGCCGAATACCACCATGTCCAATCCATCACTGGATTTTCCTCCCAACTCCTCTTGCCTTCCTCCTACAGCTATTTTTATTTTATTTTTTAAGGGATGGGGGGAAAATCACAGATTACTTTCATTTCCTAACAGGCCAATACTGACATCAATGCAGGACCACGAAATTAAAGGATGGCAAATGCAGGGTTTCATTTTCAGCTGTTTGAACACTTGATTACAGCAAATACACCCGTGCGCACTTTCGGTATCAGGCTATCGGCTTTGCATATGCAATGTATGGAAATCTGCCTGCAAACACCTACATATGCAATTGCAGGTAAAAGAGGCTGAAAGTGGGACAGGGTCTCTGCTCTTGAGAAGACTGAGCAGCTTTGACAAACAAACAAACAGACGACTTCTATTTCCATTCAATGAACAGCAACAACAGGTCAATAAACCTCAACAACCAGTTATTACCAACAAAACAAAAATCTTTCGACAGCTATAGAGCCCTGGGACACCACTTTAGCTATTACACCCTGGACACATGAGTTGTGAGGGGACGATGCTCACGACAGCTCACGTTTTAGGTCTCTCACTGAGTACACAATGCAGGAAACGCCATTTTCTATTTCCAAGTTCTGGAGATGATCAACAAACGTATTTTCTGTCACATATATTAGATCAATATAACTTGGCAGAAAAACCAGGAAGTTGTGCCAGTTTTGCTGTTTACAGGAATAAAGAAATAAATCACTGACGGGTGCCAAGCAGGCAAGTTGGTGGCACTTCCCGTTTGGAAACGCTCCAGGGGCCGCAGCAGTGAGTTGGTGGCGGAGTTTCCTCAACGTAAAACACTGACATAGCTGAGCTTAGCACTGATGCAGCGTCCCCCAACAAGGAAAGGGCAGGTGAGTGCTAGCGAGGAGCGAGCCCAGGTAGCCCATGCACCAGCCAGTGTGCACCAGAGACCTGGGTTTTGCCCGGAGAGGAACAGAACAGGCGCCAGGCAGAAATACAGAAGGAGAAACAAAAAGATTGTGCAGAGAAGCAATAACGATGCTCTCGGTCTTGAGGAGAAGTCTTCCAAGGCACGGCATTCACCTGCAGTTTTAATTAACCTTATTAAGAAATCCAGGCAGGCTTATGAATCATTCACGACTTTACATTCAGCAGCAAAGCCTGCATCATGGTCTGAGGTTCTGTGTTCAAGGCACCCTTGTTGGTCGCCCAAGGATCGTCACCGCACAGCTACAGCAGGAGAGCGCTGTGTAACTTAGGGGAAATCCACTGGGTTGTACCATGTCAGACAGGGCCCTCCATGTCCTGTTCACGGATCCAGCCCAAGGAATTGTGGACCCCTAAACCAGCTGCAATACTCTGCAAAGAGCCCCTCTGCAGTTGTCTCTCCCCAGCACCTCGCTCATTTACATACTTGCGCTGTTCTCCAGTATTCAGTTCTGGAAAATATTTTCTTGTTATTTATAGGTTTTATTGCATAATTTTAAACTTCTGTGAAATTAGAGTCTCCATTAGGTGTGTCACTATTTCTAAAATATCTTCCTACTACATATAATTCATTTGGTGTACTGCTGCTTTTCCATTTTTGTCCAATAGCTCTTTCTTCTTTCTAAAACCAGCTGATGAGATCATGAACCATTAAAATCCATTAGTCCTCCAGATATAATCCATCAAATCTCTCAACACCCCAGGTAGAAAGGAGAAAGGTCACAACTTGCTGCTACTCCAACCATTTCTGTCAGAAACTCACTTTTGAAGACCCAAATCCCATCTTTTTAATAACAATTAAAAAGTTAAATCCTGGTGGTATAGCAAAAGGTCACCTGCTGGAAAAGTCCAGCTATTTATGGTGCTTAATCACTACTAACAGGTACTGTAAAACAAAAAAAAGGATCCTGGCGTCAGCTGCGATAAGCATCTCGATGCCTGTAGCTTGAGGGCAGGAAGCTGGGGTTCCATGATACAGAGATTCAAATGCAACCCAAAAACTCTGCAGAGGGCTTGATTTGCAGGCACCTACCTTCTTCTTCCCTTCGACACCAAGCGTCGAAAAGATCTGTACTTAGTAGAGGGCCTTGCAATACCCAACGCTACGCTGTTCGGTTGGCAAATGTTTTGTTTGCTGCATGAGGGGCCAGCAGTTATCTGTCCTGACCATCGCTCACCTATCTCAGCCTGTAGCACTACGCTGGGGATAGCTGGAACCCCAACATGTGGATGGTAGGGCTAAGGGAACCTCCATGCCAAGTAGGCCCACAGTGCTTGCTTTCACCCAGGGAAAGGGTGCCATCCCCTTGTTGCAACCCTGGTATCGCATTCCTACAGCGGTGTTGTGCCCCTCTCCTAAAGGCAACGTGACGTATGAAAGGAGCTGCGCATATGGGATCGCACACATCTCCACCTTTTCAACCAAAGGCCGCAAAGCCCCTTGGGGTGCTGAGGAAACTTTACACCATCAATTTTACAGAGAAGGAAAGCAATGTATGGGGATGGCAGGAGCAGAGCTAGAAACAGTGCTTGTGGTCTTCAAAAGCCCGACCTAGCACACTGCACGGGAGGCACACCGCCTTGAAAAAGTACAAGGAAGACTCTACAGTACCCATGAAAGCAACGTGTGGCTGGACTGCACAGCGGTCCAGACGTCAGGAAGAGTCAATTGCTGCACAGCACCAGAACCCGTCATTCTTTTCAGTGACTACAAAGCCTTACACTAAGTGCATGGGGTGGGATGGGGGTGGGCACACAACACCACCACCCCATCACAATGAATTAATTTATGTGCAAAATCAAGTTATCAGCAATATTTCTGGTAAAACATAAGATTTCAAATGACGTGTCTCAGTGGCATGCCAGTCAGGAGAGAATCTGCTTGGGACACAGGGAAAGATGGAGAGGAAGGTTAGAAGTACGTTAGCCCACACACTAACCCCTCTCCCATTCCCTGCCATCAGCTTATGGGATTGTTTAACATCCCTGGTACACACATCCCAGAACATCATGTAAAAGCAGTAGCGTAGCCAATTAGATGTTTCTAAAGGTACGAAAAAAGGAGTGCCAAGGCATGCACTCCCCCGGCATTCCTGAAGGTATGATGCTTGCTCCTGGTGTCCAGATGTTACTGCTCATGTCTCTGCTCTAATCCCACGAGGTCCAGCACTGGGAGTCACAGTCAAGTCTTCATGCAGCAAAAAGAATGTAGGTTGGGATCCAGTACGCAGCTGACAACACCCAGAAAGGACATGCCATTGCCAACGTCTGCTTTGCCAAGTTAGATCATATCCTATTTGTATAGTGGTTTTTGTTTGTGTGTTTGTTTTTCTGTTTGGGGTTTGGGTTTTTTTGTTGGTTTTTTTTTTTTTTGGGGGGGGGGGGAAGGGGGAAGAATACAATAAAAATATTACTGTAAAACAGCAGTTAAAAAAAGGGTGCATAGATGAGGTTCTTCATAGTGAAGGACCCTGGGTTGTATATTTGTACAAAAAAGGATTAAGGGGGGGGAAAAAAAAAGTCCTGAAATCCTGAAGCCAAGCACTGCAATAAGAGACAGACTGTCCAAGACCAAGCAATTTTTAGTCCCATCAGGTCTGTGATTACAGTTTTCCTCATCTACCTCATGAGAGAGATGATCTCACTACCCACTTGTGACCATAAAGTCATAGCTGTGACTCCAGCAGTTGAGTTGAGACGGGGAGGAGCTGAAAAGCGTTGGCCTCCAGGCTTCTCCAGGCCCCCGGATGGGTGACGAGGTGCCGTGTCACTGGGATATGAGTTTCAGCTGACCCAGCCATCTGCCTCCCTCTGAAGGAGGAGGCACTTCTGGGGTTTGCGTGCAACTGCAAGCTGACAGGCAGCTTGCTGGCATCTACCAACAGCATGTTGTCACGTATTTCCCCTTTTTAATATTTCTTTTTCCCTTTCCAAAGCATGGTTTCAAGATGAGGAAGCACTTCTCAACCAATGTGACCAAGATGTACCTTGGATTAAAAAAAGGAGCCGGGGGGGAAACCCAGAAAAGGTCTGTAGAGGAAAAGGCCAGAACACGGTTGGAGTGGTTTTGCTCACATGTCAATCAAGAATGTAACCTGATGCTGACCACATTTCCCATCCGAAGCTCAACATCACCTGCAAAGCCGCAGGTAAATGTTCTTCTCTTCAAACAGAGCTTTTACTGGGAATCACTGCAAGTCCAAGCACAGGCAATCCTAGGTAAGCCAAGAGCAGGACAGGCTCCGTTACAAGGCCATCATAAGTAGGACCACTGCTGTCATGTTCCCCCTTTGATAAATATTTAGTTTCTTTGTGAATGGAAGGCCTGGCATTTTATCTGTGCCACAGCCAGTGTTGCGTGTGCTTTATATTACAAACATACATTATTTTAGCTCCGGGCCACTAGCTAATACGTTTAAAAGTATAAATTCCCTTCTGGAGAAAAGTACTTCCCTACCTGGGTGGCACTGCTAATGTGGACCTCATGCTCCTCTTCCCATTGACAAACAGCCCTTGCTGAGGGGGGGGGGGGGAACGCTACCTTAATTCCCAAAGCAAAATTTTGTCCAATCCAGGAAAAGTTACATCAATTTTAGTCTTATAACTTTAACCAAAGAGCTTTCACCAGCTGAGGATAGAAATCCCTTGGACAGCATTTATCTTCTTTCAAAATAAAATCAAGTAAGTTCCCTTCTTTAAGGTTTACCGAGCCCTGTAACATAAAGCCGAGAAGCCAGTCCAACAGCCCCTCTCCTCTGTACCAGCAGACGCTCAGTAACGACCTTCGGGGGAAGAAAACGAAAGAGATACAGTCCCTCTAATAACTGCCATACATCCAATGAAGTGAACCCTTACAAACGCAGTCCCCTAAGAAAGATAACAAAACACCTAACGCTGTTCAACTCCTAATATGCATGATATCGAAAGAGCCCTAGATAAGATTACAGAAGCGAAGAGTTCGATCCTACACTAGCTGCATTGGAGCTGCTGACTAGATCCTTACCACCGCTGCACCATGCGTTTCAGCTTTTTATGAATCTAAAAGATTCCTCTAGCAGCCCAGCAGCACTTGAAAGGCTTCTGGGACATTACCACACAGTAATATGAAGCACTGGGGTGGTTTCGGATACTGAGATAGAAAGTCTGAACAAGTAATGACCCACTGGAAAATTCATAGCGAGAGATGGAAAGATCTGGTACTCTTCAAACACCTACATGTTCTGACTGTGGCTTTGAAGCAAGCCACAACACTGTCTATTGTAAAGAGCTCTGTTCCTGTGGAAACAGTTGCTTAATATTGTTAGAGATTGAGTAAGAATAAATCCTATAGGTGTACAGAACTTTGCAACTACCCATTTACAGGCTAAAAAAAAAAAAATATATATATCTCTCTCTATATATATATCTCTTTATATCACACATACATATATATAAAAAAAAAGGAAAAAAAAAGGTCCTGTTCTTATCATTGACAGTGAAAAAAATTATCAGGCACAGATAAAGAGTATTTTTGTGCAGCTGAAGTAATTAAAAAAAACAAACCCATATTTCTCTGCAAATAAAATTTCATACACCCAGGACTATTAACATAAGGAGACTGTTTAGTCGACCTAGAAACGAACCACAAAACTTATACTGAGAAAATGTTGATGAGCTTTTTTGAGGTCAGGAAGATTCTTTCAGAACAATCTTCCAGGAGCCAAGCACAGGGGCACCGAAGCTTGTTTAAAACCAGCAAGCCTCCGTTACTCTCTTCTCACCTAATGTTAATGTTCAAAACAGGAACAGACACTTCCAAAATGTTACTAAAATAAGAAGTGGCATTGCTTAAAAACAATGAGCACTACATATCCATTGCTGAGGCAAGTCTCTTTGCAGTAAGCTTATTTATATATAGAAATAAATCCACTGACCTCGTATTAATCACAAACGCTCCTTTCTCTATGACAAAGGGAAATGACAAACTTGCAAGGACACATCAGAAACCTTCTGAGATTGCATCCACATAAGCCAAAACATGTGATGACTTGAATGATCATTGCTTCTCTTTGAAGAAATCCACCCAGACCCTACAATTTTATTCTTGACAAAATCAGAAAAGTGCAATTCTAAAATGAACCACCCAATGATTTTGGATATAGCTTCAATTCTCCATTCTAAGGTTCTTCTAAAATTCTGGAGTTCTAAAGCTCTTAATACTAAGAGTTTTACCCAACAAAGCTGTCACCAGAGGGAACACAACCAGTCAAAGGGATTTCTCCTCGTTACACGCAGCACTAAGCGAGAACTGAAATGCGTGTGCGTGGTGTCCTGTCTGCCCCACAGCACGCGCGCGTTCACGGGCGTTTCTACACCCCGAGCATCAACATCCTGCGCTCCTGCAGAGGTGCAGCCACACGCAGCAACTGCTCACCCAAGACAAGCTAGAAGACACGGCTTCAACACCCCTTTGGGGGAGCTTAGGTAACATCGGAGCGGGGTTTTGTACATGTCCAACAGGTTGTAGTTGACTGCTGGGAAGAGCATAGGGTTGATTATGAACTGATACATCATTAACCACGTTCTTCAGTAGAAACAAAATAAAGGGAAAAGCCGTCTTGGTATCAAGCTTTGATCAAATTGAGATTACTGTCCCCAGCCCCCCCCAAAGTTTCCCCCCCGTTTCTTCCGGCCGTCACCGCTCCTCTGCAAAGGCAGCGGAATGGACGCTGCTTTCGCACGACTCCAAAACCACAGTTCACAGCCCACCACATTAACTCGTTCGGCCTTTGACTGATGTTTCATTTAGCAAGCTCGGCTGTGAAACGGGGTAGGCGAGAAGCAGAGACACGAGCAGGAAGCGCTCTACCTCTCCTGCTGCACAGCGACTGCCCGTGGGGCAGAGGAAGACAAAAACCTGCTGGGTATCCTCCTAGATACAAGTCACAACCCTGCTGAAAAAGTGCTCCACCACGGTTAAACAAAACCCATTCCTAGCCTGGATGACTTTGTAAGCATTCACCCAAATGAAAAGGGTTTCATCCATACCAGCATATGAACATATTTTGACTCTAAGGGGCTGAAAACCATTCTCTGAGGATCTGCAGCATAGCCTGAATTTTTGATGCTTTATTTCTGAGCCTGCCAGGCACTCTAGAATTCAAGAGTTTACTCTCCGTTCCAACACTGTCACTCCAAGACAACGACAAGCCCTAAGGATTTGGATACAGTGAGTCCTGACATGTAGAGACAGCACTGTATCAGTAAATGCAGAGGTCCCGCTGTCCTTCAGCTAGAGCTAGAGATCTTAGCCCCAACCTATACAGATCTGGAATATGCAAGAGAAACCATATCTGCTTCTGTAACATCGCTGCCCGTTTCTTCTGTCTGCCTCATATCCTTTTTGTCTGGGCTCACTAGCACGGCTCTAGAACTTGCTCCTTTTTTGGACATGAGCACAATGAACTTGATGCTCTTCTAGGCTCACACTAAAAAACCATTCAGCAAGATTTTGCAAAGGAAAGCGAAATATCTTCCTTCCTAGAATCAAGAAGATGGGGAAAAACTTTCTCATCTTTATTGGCAAGACAGGCTAAATGTTACTTGAGCTAATTATTTGAAAATGTGGTCAAAATGAGTTACTGCCATTAAGCACTGATAGGGTTATTATAATAGGGGCTAATTTTTGAGAGGAAGATGGCTTATCCTAGCACAGCTGGGTTTCTACCCAGTTTTGCTCCACATCAAACCAAGAACAGCTTAGTTGCTTGTATAATAGCTGTTAAACCACCACAGTTATGTCCCACTACGTTAAGGAAGATTTAAACCAGCATTTTTTCTTAGCGTAGGTCTGTAAGCTGCCACATCATGAGTTCCTTGCAGAAACAAGGGGCTGAAATTTCTGAGAAAGGAAACGGACTGTAGGGTCATTTCCAACAGTCTCCAACCAGTCGCCCTTCCTCACAAGGCAGTCTTGTGAGCAGCTCTTGTGGGAGTACCCAAAGCTCCTACACTGGACTTTTTACTGTTATTAAGTAAACAGATAATGAAGTGATAGGGGCTCCGTCTTGCAACTGATTATCAACAGCAATACTCCCAACAAAGCCCTATTAGGAGATGGAGGATCACCCTACACATTTGACACCACTGTAGCTTCTGTATTAAATAGCGTGTTCCAACCGAGTAGCTTTGACAAGAAATCCCACCATGGATTTGGACCGCACAGGAACATTTTCCCCACATGGTTATATTTTCTTCCCGGCTTAGAAGCAAAGTGCCTCACAGAATAAATTTTCATTGAATATATTAATGTTAGATGCCTCAGTCTGTGAATGACCTAGATAATAAACTTATTGCACGGAACCCAATTGCTTCCTCTTTCTCAGAGCTCCATGAGCACTCGCTGTGCTCAATAAATAATGCACAACCCAGCCATCATTGTAAACCCTTGTTGCATGCAAGAAGGAGGAAAGAAATGGGGCCAGCTCTTCTCCCAACTGGACCGGTGCAAAGCTGGCAGCACAACTCCATTGGTGCCGTGGGAAATCCACCCATGTAAACCCGGCACGCAAAAGCGGAGGCAAGCACCGGGCTCCTATTCTGCTGAAATCTCACAGAAGACACAGGCACGCTTTTTACAGAGTGACATTTTACAAGTAGTAAGAAAGGAGGAAGACGAGTTCCACGTCGATGTTATTAAAAATAGATGCCAGAAAGAGGTGAGGTATGGAGAGCAGCTTCTCATGGAGTGTGCCAGAGTTTACACGTGAGGGAAGGATAAGAATTGGGCCCCACTGCGTGAAAGGTTTCTCCCGCTCTTCTTCAGATTTAAAGCATTTAAATTTTAAAAGAATTAAAGGATACGAGATAGAGGGAAACATTCAGTAAATCAATCCCCAGATTTCACCGCTTAGAACAACATATTTTTCCTCTGCTCTTCAATCCTGGGGAAAAAAATGACAAGTTATATGGCCTTGTTTACCAAGGAAAATAAATGCAGGACAAAGTAGGAATTCAAACAGGATAAGCTAGTCTTTCATTAGTTGTCCTTGATCTAGAAGACCTTCGTTATTCTGAAGGAACTTAGCCCAGAATTGAATACATTTAGTACAGGATGAGCAGTCTAGGTGGAGAGAATCACTCTAGAAACTAACTCACACATAGACAAGCCAACTCCAATGCTATCAGAGACAGCATTTAGTGTAATAATAGTGCAACTATTGTGTCAGACAAAAGCACTTAGGAGTACAGACATCCCATGCTGATTTTTACAGTCATTGTAAAACTGTCACTCTCTTTCCTACCCAGACCGTAGAGCCGGCCAGCTCCGGCGAACTGACACAACCCTAAATGATCTTTCTGACAGTGCACGTCTCTCTCTGACTCACACCTACAGCGCTCGCCATATTATGACTGGTCCCTGCTTGAACCTACTACAGCATCTATAAAACTGTGAACGATGGCAAATATTTTCTATCCAAAAGCAATAAAAGGATTCCCAAACTCAGACCCCATTGCTACCGCAGGAGGTTTAAGATACTAAAGCAAGTGGAGGTGTGTATGAAGACTTTAATTTACAAGTGATGTCGTGCTTACACGACAGAGTAAAATTAAATTTACTCAAGAGAAAAACACAAAATACAGTACTTTGCTAAATTGGAAGCTAATGAGAAAGACCTAAGAAAAAAATGAGAAACAAGCAAAGGAAAAACAGAAACCACAGAGCAGGCCAAAGAGAGGGCTAGAAACCAGAAGTGCCATAGGAAGGTATGAGCGGCTTTTTCAGACGACATCAGACCAGCTGACAAGTCAAAATCCTGCCTCTGAGGATGGCTGGTACTAAACATCTGAGACAAAGGCAGGAAAAACATGTCAGCGTTCAGATATGGAACTACCATCTCAAACCTCTCCTCAGCCCCTAGATGCACACTGTCAGACTGTCTGGCAGTGTAGTTCTTACTATTAGGTGTAATGTCCTGGGACAGCAAAGATACGCAGCCTGTTTCTCACATCCTCTCCCTCACTCACCTCCATCTGAGAGGGTTCTGCTGATCTGTCAAGTGATTTCACACTGCAAATGATTTTATCAATTTTTTTTTTTTAAATGCACAGCAGACATGTAATACTCACACACCAAATCACATGTTTAGAAATATGCCTTGCATGGACGTATTTTCCTCCTCTTCTCCTTTTGACAGAAATATCCGTATTGCACTAAGTTGTTTTTTTTAAAAAAAAAAAAGTCAAAATATCCCACTAAGGCCTACACAGCATTGTCAAGTCGGTTAAAAAAATAGAATAAATACTCTATTGCCCATCTCACAAACTGAAGTCAGCTACCAAAGCTGCCCAACTTTTGTTTCTGCACCAGTACTTCACCTCCTGTCTGTTCAACAGCAAGGAGACCTCTCCTGGAAGGAGTCTGGAGAGCTGCCACCGTACCACTGATACAAATACAATCCACTCACTCGTGAAACTCAATACTTACGAAACTTGGCAGGTGAACACCGAGAAAAAGTCTTTATGTAATGTCATCTACAGGTTCACACTCCCCTCCTTCCTCCCCTGCCAACATTTTTTTTCTATTGGCAAAGCTCGTGGGTAACGACACTCATGGCAGCAGCACGCGCTTACTCCAGCGCAAGCTGCGCCGAGCCGAAGGGCAGGTCTGCACCGTCTAACGGAGCACAGAAACGTCCACCCGGCGACAAGGAGGGCCAGCGGCCAAGCTGAAATCTTATCCCAGACCTGAAGTCGCAAACGCCCTGCGTCTGCGCGGCCCAGGGCTGCCATCCTTCCCAGGCCGGGCTCCGTTGGTTTGCAGGGTGGCACTCGGGGGACACAACCCTGGCTGTGACATCCATCTGTCACACAGACAAGACGCAGGCATCCCCTGTCTGCGGCGGATGCACCTCTCCAACTTGACGGCTGCATCCCTCCATCAGGACACGGATCACGGGTGGGCCTGAGAGCACGAGGCTTTCTGGAGATGCAGCGGGTCCCAGGAGGAAGACAGTGGCCAAAAACATGCTGACGGCTGCCAGAGCAACTCTTCCGCCTGCAACTCCCCCGGCCCCACATCTGAGGAGCCCCAGGAACGAGCCGACAGCCGGTCAAACTGCTCTGGCAGGCCCGTGGGATAGATCTGGTCATCGATTAGATGCCTCTGCTCTAACGTTAACAAGGGCACACAAGGCCTCGCGGGGCAGTGAAAAAGCAATTTTTTCCATCACCTTGGGCCCAGCGCAGACGCTGAGATTGTAGCGCTGAATATCGGTAGCGCCAGAATTGCTGAGGAACACTTGCTGTCGCACAGCATCGCGCTAACGCCACGAAACCTGGCTTACATCTGTTCGTGGTGCTGGCTTTCAAAATAAAGCAGTGTGGTTTCCTCAGCGACTGACTTTCCTGAGCTATGAGAACATCTCATGATGTCAAAGCATAAAAATTGTCATTGGCATTGCAGAAATTTAAGTCGTTTGTCTGGCCTACCCTAAGTGGCTTAGCAACATTAATTGGACGCTTCAGGATGCACTTTGTTTTAGACATACATTTGCTATCTTTGATATAATTATAAAGCAAATCTTTCCTTTGCAATCAGCCAGGGCTTCTCGTACCAGCTCCACCGAGGGCACGGCTCAGGAAAGGAACAAGCTTAGTTATCCAGGACTCCAGCCTGGTTCACTCCGCGGGCCCACAAATAACACAGGGGCGGAATAAGCAATCAGAACAAAGATTGCTCACTGCCTCCAGAAGAAAATAAGTCTGCAGCATGGTTTGACGTATATTAACTGCGCGCCTAAATAGGCTGAGATTTGGGAGGCAAGAAGGCGCGACGCCTGATCCAGAACCCTTTAGGAAAAGCTGCCAGCAACTCATTTCACTTGATAACTCTTCTGCTCGTCTTTTTCTCCATGGTTACACAAAAGGTCCTGGATTTCTTGATTGTGTTAGCAAAGCACAATAGCTACAATCAAGCCTAAAACATCAAAGGAGCTTTAATAGTTTGCAAAGAAAGGGCGAGAGTCTTATTCACTTCAGTAAAGGATATGCTTTCATATTGAATTACACTGTAAACCAGTAGACTTTCTAATGGCATTTCAATAGCTTAAACGGCCCCCTTGACAATCTTTTCTGCGGGGTTTATTGCCTATAAGCTCAAAATGGCCAGAAACCAAATCATTACTCAGAAAATACTCCAAACAGAAAGCCTCGGACAGCCTGGATGAAATGCATTTTGACAGAAAGACCTGTGGCAAAAGCTAAATATAAAATGCGAACAGAGTGAGGCGAGGCCCGCGGGGTGCAGGGAGCAGGGCTGGGGACAGAGCTTCCGGGGGTGCTGGGCTCACTTCTGCTGCGGGCACCCCGCTGGCCCCCCCCCTCCTCCTCCTCCTCCTCCTCCGCACACAGCCTCTCTGAAAAGAGCAGCCCCAGGGCTGGGGGCACGGGTCTGCAAACACCCTCAGGAGCTTCCTCTGCCGTGACTGACGCTGCTGAAGGAGACACGGGCATCAGCCCTTGGCCTGGCCCCTCTCCCCCTGACCGGGGCTTGCAGGTAATTTCAGCGGCAACACCACCAGCTGAGCAACAGGCAGCAGCAGAGATAGAAAGCTAAGCCTGGCATCAGAGGCACCCCAGCAACCACATTAGCAAGGGCTTCGACGAACAACTCCAGAAAACCTTCTGTGACTACGCGAGCTTGGGCCTCATCCAGCCGCCCGCCCCGAGAAGCTGCCACCAAGCCGGAGAGCCGAAGCGCCGGTGCATGGGCTGGCGGGCAAAGGCAGCGCCGGCTGAGGAGCCAACTGCGTAGGGAGCGGACTGGGCTCCGGCTGGCAACCTACGTGCCCACCACGCTGCGGAGCCAGAGGGCCTGGGTACCTTTCAGTGGGGTTTGGGTTGAGCTTTCGACTCGGCGGCTGCTCGCAGCCGGGGAAAGCGACGTGGTGATACTTGCACAGCCTTTCCCAGCCAAACCGCACTGGGTGGGAAAGCATGCTCCTCTCCTGCACACTCCTCCGGCATTCCCAGATCCCTTCCCAACTCCAACAGCATCAAAGAAACAGTTTTCAAGACATAGCTATAGAAAAACAGACTAAGGAATGTGCTAGAAATCCAGTATCACAACAGGACCGGGCATCCAGCTGCATGCAGGCAAGCCAAACTCATACCCTGCTGTACCCAGTTCAAAGCCAGGCCATGAACTCCAGTCCCACAGACCTCTACCGGCATCCCAGTGGCTCTGACCACTGGAAATTGGCTCTTCTCGTGCTTTGACCAAACCTTTCCGGCCTAACACACTGTCAAGCAAAACGCTTACGTTCTCCAAGGATGCTCACAGTTACCAGACAGTGTTCATTGGGGAGGAGCTGGTGGATGAGCAAGAAATAGGACTCCTAACTAGCTCAACTTCTGATGCTGAAACAGGGCAGTAAGCGTGCAGCTCTTCGTGACACACTCAGCTCTAGTCCTTCTCATCTGCCCTAAGCAGTAAAACTCTTACTAGCATCATATGCCCCAGGATTATTTAGTATCTGACAAATAGCAACAATTTTTCCTTTATTTATTACAGCCTTTGTTTTAGACTGCAAGGCACGCTCGGGTAGCCTTGGTGCATGGGACTCTGCTGGCATTTTGAAGGGTTTGTTCGTAGGGCCAAAGGACACCTGTATGCTAAAGGAAAGAAACAGAAGCCGAAATTCTGGCAGCTTTCAAAAACCACCTTACCTTCTGCAGTGGGTTTTTCTCTCCACTATTCCCATTCAACATAATAACTGCATATCAGTAATAATAATTACAGAAACAACTTAAAACTTACCAAGAACTAGGGAAGGAGCTTAGTTTACTCAAGCCTAGTTTGCAATTAACGCGCTGCGTGACTTTCACGCGGATCAGAGATCTGCATATGTACACGGTTGTCACATGCATGGAAACAGAAATCATATGGACAGGTCGCTATTGCTATCTCAGCCTGCTACTGACCTGTGGAAGGAGACTCCGTTTACTCCCGCTCTACAAGCTGCAGTGCATCTCTACAGGTGGGCACAGGCTGATGCAGCCACAAAACACTGCATCGCAAAATCCTCTGTCAACAGCTATAAAGTTTTTTTGGCTTCTTGATGCAAGTTTTGCCCACCTGGAGAACACTCTGCAGCAAAGTGGGAGTTAAATCAAGAAGCAACCATATTGTATTTGATCTGCAGCACCCTGGCTCTCTGCCAAGGTCATGATGGTCTGGGGAAGAAGTTGCATTCTCCTTCAACTCTTCAATGTAACGTTCAATAAATACAACTGCATATAAACACGGGTAAAACACAATTCTTTTTGCCTTAAGAAAGAAAAAAATTCATAGGAAAGGATACAGGCGAAAGAGCTCAAGTTAAGGAATGCATGAGAATTATTTGTCTTAATCTCTTCCTGCACACATGAGCAAATGGTAACAAACTCCTCAGGAAGTTGCAATTGGCTCATTAATCTTACAGTGCATCTGTTATCTAATTTCCTTCAGTGTACTCTGATAATTTGCTACTTCAAGATCAAGGTTTAATTTTAACTCTTTATTAAAGTCCTAGAAATTATAACATCTCTACCCAGGGACTAACAATTTTTATAATCTACAATTGTAATTAAGTAATTCCCTAGTAACAATGCAATTCAGTAGCTGTAAATAGTGTTTCCCCAAGCTTAAAAATTACTTCAGCTACTACATAAAACTCACAGGAATAATCCTATGTATTGTAAACATCTCCCCTTTCAGTTACACTCAGTACTCCAAATTATTTATGTTGTTTCACTGACATATGACTGCTTCCTATACTGCACTCAGAGACAGTTAAAGAGAAGATACGACCTTTTAAAGATGCACATGATGAGTAAAAAGATCTTAGCATATGCTAGGGCAAAATTAAATGCTTTAAAAGACAAGTTTCAACCCTAAGGTAAATCATAACATAACAGCTTTCGGATAGCAGCCAGCTTAATTCCCTACTGCATTGCACCTGGCAGGGTCATGCGCACCTGTGTAAAATGCTACCATTCAGGTTTGCACAATTTCACACCCACACAGGAAAGTGCCTACCAGAAAGAACACAGTACCGGAGAGATCGCTCCCAGTTTTAACTGCATTAAAGCATGTTGAAGGCAAGATGGCATTTAATTGACAATATTAATAAAAACTACTGCTCTGCAACTTGACAAGTAAATATGAAAAATGGGAAACAGAGAGAAGGATCTTAAAGTTGATAAGCTCTTACAGATTTGATCTGTGCAAAGTTAGTCAAATGCCTTTAATACCTACTACGCAAATTAAAAAATATCTAGACCGTGCTAATGTGTTTACTAGAAAGGCCTCAGAAAACAATCAAAATGGTTAGAAGAAAAAGGGTCAGTTCTGAAAAGTCTCTGGAACATGGATTTTAATGCAAACCATGAACAGAGAACTCTGTCCCAGTACCCAGTGGGATGACTCAGGTATATAAGCATTACTGATGAGGCAGTTCATGTCCATACGCTTACTCATCTGCATAAGTGTTTGGGGTCATAATTGCAGTGATGTACCTGCAAGTCATCTGGGAAGCACCAATGCTTACACACCAACTGCTCCTATTTGCCTCCCGCTGACACTTCCCACAGTTCTCACAAGAGGTGACCAGTGTTACAACCAATCACTTTTTTTTTTTTCCTCAGCAGGAGAAAATCCACATTTACAGACAGAGCAGCATGAGCCTGAGAGCTCACGCCGAAACTTTTGGGCCAGCACGTGAGCTGAGGGACTGGCCCAGGTAATCCCCGGCAACTCGGCTCTCCAGAGGAGAGCTCAGGGAGCAGAGGCAGCGACCTGCCCTGTTTGGCTGCTATCAATCCAAGGAGCATTTGGAGTTTACCAATATATTGCCCTTGTCTCTGAAAAGTGAACGTAAAAATTCTATTTCAAATCAAAATGAAAAATCGTGCACAACCAAGTAAGTGTAAGCCAGGGTAAACTTTGAGGATTCACCAATTTTCCCCTCGCTCCATTCACTCCTTCCTTGCCTGTATGTGCTTTTGCTTTGGGGATGGAAAAAGGGCAGTATGACAGATTTCAGAGCGGAGGTGTTGCAAATCATCTACAAATCCCTTGTGGTGTCTTGTATCGTGCCAGCAGTTCATGGACCTTGGGTTAGTACAAACCAGCATTTCCTATCCTTCTGATTACACAAAACCCCGTGACAGCCTTGCTGGATTTATCAAGACATATTAAATTATCAGGGCAAGATGCTGTTCCCTGTCATCATGTGATCCTGGCTGCACGCTATGCGAGATGCTAACGAAGCAAGTCAAAAGGAAGGGGAGAGAAGAAGGGGAACAGAAGATGAACGCTTGCTCACCCCCCACTAAATCCACCCGAGTTGTAATTTTTAGACATTAACTGAAAAG
The DNA here is from genome assembly GCF_964195595.1 of Calonectris borealis. NCBI lineage: Eukaryota > Metazoa > Chordata > Aves > Procellariiformes > Procellariidae > Calonectris > Calonectris borealis. The sequence goes on along the minus strand of NC_134316.1, from coordinate 7,642,790 downwards.
GAGAGCAGTAGCTCTTAGCCTCTGTCTATATGCCCAGATATAACATCCATTTACATCAGTCTAGTTAAAAAACTCACCGATTTCCCACCCATCAACTCACAGGTACAGGAGTTCATAAACACGTGCCTATCCAGCAGGGATAAGAGACTTCTCCCTCACCAAAGACCAAACAAGCATTTCAGACCACAAACTGCATCTGTCCTAAAAATCAGCACTGCAGGATGGATGAAACGAAGGAAACAATGGGCCCCTGGACATGCATGCATCCACACCGGAGGCAATATTATTATAGATATTTTAGTAACGTAAATAAGACCACCACCTTTGCAACAGAGAAGTCCAGTCCCAGGTGTAGCCAGACCCAGTGCAACCGGGACGCCAGCCTCCCGAGAGGATAGGGCCTCTCTCAACAGCAAAGAGGAAACACCCCCAGCAAATCAAACACGAAGAAAACCCGCAAAACCACAGCGCTCTGTCCCGAGCTCACTCCTTTGCCCTGGCTCATAGGGGTCTGTTCCATATTTAAAACTGTTTTAGCACAAGTCCCAGGAGCAGTTTCTCTCCAGCGGCACAACTAGCCCGGGAAGCTGGGTACGCACCCAAACCGCCGTGAACGCTGCTCTGGCTGTGCTGTCAGGAGCAATACCTGAGCTAACTCGTTTGAGGCTAGCTTGGATCCCTCTGCCCGACACACAATCACATCAGTGACTGTCTGGGAGAGACCACCTTTAGTGCATGAACCTCAAGCCTATCCATAGGGTACCTAAGTACACCATAAGAAGGGGGAAAAAAAAAAAAAGTACCAAACCTATTGATCAATCCTGCAACTGGTATTTCCCTGTAATCACCCCAGAGGCGTAGCATCACACCTCAGTCACAGACACCGGCTGAGAACAGAAAGCACCAGCATTCTCCCCAGCGATACAGTCGAGATGCCTATCTGTTCTCTGCAGTGTCAGCTCTTTCCTCCACGTCTGATTTTATTGTGGTGGTTACCTGACCACGCGTGCTGAACTTCCTGGCCTCAAAAAATTAATACCTATCTTAACCTCAGAAATTCTCAGCTCTTCTGCACCTTCTCTACCCAGAAGAAATGCCTTTTTCCCCCCCCCCCTTCCTTAACCTAACGTTTACAAGCAAACTACTGTGTGGATCAATACAGTTACTTCCTCCTCCTTTACCGTACTGGAAGCAAAGACACAACTTTAGAGCCTGCATTATTCCTTTCACTTACCATTAGGACTAAGACATAAATTAGGTTCTCTGAGCCAGATGCAAGCGACATCTACTTGGAAATAACCTAGAATTAGCTGTAAATGAAACTGTGTTCAACCAGCGCAGTGGTGTACAATAATAGACACAAGACTAGTCCTGCCATTCTGTTAAGAAGTCAAAGAAATCCACGTGCACGCATCAAACAATTGTGCAAGCATGTGTAGATCTGAGCAGAAATACATCCAACCCCAGGTATCCAAGTTCCCAAGTACGTCTCTGTGTGCTAAGCAAAAGAAGGAAGGTACACGATCGTGTGAGTCCGCAGGTGTACTTTGCTGGTTATGTGTTACAAGTCTTCCTCTGCTAGTCTACAAGGAGGAGGGACTTCACAGCCCTCAGCTACAGGGTCTTGACCCTCAAGCTGGGACAGCTGAGGCTTTTTGTTCTTAGGGTGCCAAAACGCATCAGCTGAAATAGCAGTCTAAATAGCATTCTGAGCAAATCTAAAGCACAGGAGCACAAACAGATGCATGAAGGTACACCTGTGTGAACGCAGACACACACGCCAGGCTGCATGCAACTGCAGCACAGGCGTGCAAGGACAAGCCCCAGCTCTGCAAGTACCCTTCCAGTGCCTTCATTCATTCAGAGGAGCACGGCTCCAGCTTCTCCTCGAGATGGCTACTCACCCAGCCTTCGAAGCTGTTGCTGGGGCCCGCGGAGCGCAAGAGGTCCTGGAAGTGCAAGGTGCAGTTGGCCACAAAGTCATCGTAGCCGATGGGGGTGTCGTGGAAGACGGACAGCTCAATCTGATGGCCGTCGGTAACCGTGGCAGAAAACTCCTCGTTGTAGGTAGGTTTGTTGGTCTTCTGCTTGGTACTGGTCTGCCCAACGCGCACCTGGTCCACGCTGACGGTGACATAAGGGTCCAAGAGCTGGTAGCCCTTGCGGAAGAGCGAGTGCCGGAGGGACCAGCGGGTGGGCTGCAGGCCCACCGCCTCCCCAACCCGCACCTTCAGGTACCCGTTGAACTTCATGGCTCCGGACATGGCTACCCCCCCGGGGCGCCCAGGAGCCCGGAGAAGAGCCAGACCCCTCTCCCGCGGAGCCCGGCCAGCAGCCAGCCCCGCCGCGCCTCTTCAGGGGGCCGGGCGGCGGCGGCGCGCCCGCCCCCGGGCCATGCCGGGGCCCCGGAACCGCCGCCCCCCGCGCACCGCCCACCTCCCGCGGCAGCGGGCAGCCGCTCCGCCGCCCAGCCCCGCGCCGCCGCAGCGCCCGGCCCGGGCCTCTCCTGCCGAGGGGGAGCGGCGCGGCTCGGCTCGGCGGGGGACACCTGGGGCGTGGGGCGGCGCCGGGCGGGGAGGAGCCGCGAACCCGCGCCGCGAGGGCGGGCCCGGGGTGGGGAGCGGGCGGGAAGGGCGCTCGCACGGCTCCTCGCGGCCCGGCCCGGCCCGGCCCCGGCCCGGCGGTGCGGGCGGCGCCCCCCGCCGTTAGCACAGGTGCGGCCGGCAGCAGCCGAGAGCCCCGCCGAGAGGCGGAGAGCGAGGGGGAGCCGCCTCCCGAGCCGTGAGAAGCGCGGCGGGGAAAACAACGCCAGCGCCAGGTTGCGGGGCAGGCAGCCCGCCCCGGCGCTGCGCGGGGAGACGGACCGCCTTTCCCTGCAAATGCAGGGGCGCGGCCCCCCCCGAGTCTCCCAAGCAGCCCCCCCGGCTGCCGCAGCCCCTTCCCGCCCCGTTTCACACCTCCCGGGGAAGGGCTGAGGCCGCCCCTGATCACACTTGCGGTGTATCGATGGCATGGCTGCACGGCGAGAGGAGTGAAACAGCGCAGCGTTGTCTCGATAACTTGTACCTTGTGTTTTACAGCAGGTGTTTTACAGCATCGTAACGCTGGAGCAGCGCGTTTATCTAGGAGAACGCGTACACAGAATATAAAGATATGTTGCTTTTGCTATTGAAAAGTTTATTGTTACAAGTCTGCCGTTTGGGATTAATTGCATGTGATTAACGTTCTTGGCACTTGGCGTGCAGGGTTTGTTTTAGGGCGGATTTCTTTCGGTTTTTCATTGCACTTAATAAAGTCAGAATTTAAATACTTTTAATTACTTTCCAAAGTTCACAGCGAAATGGTGTGGACTGGGTGGGGGAACAATGAAACCCTGCTTTCCTGGTGATACTGTTTGGCTGACATTGTCTGAATTAGGTAGCAATCCCCACAGCAACAGCAGATGTGGTCATTTGAATGTCCCTGCCAAGGCTGGCTGAGAGTGTGCAGCCTCTTTTTTGTGTGTTTCTTTCATTTTTTTCTTTTCTTTTACTTTTCCAGCCTCTTCCTCTCCCCCCAGCCCTTCGTCTTTCACATTATATCCATTCCCTAGCAGACTCCCTCTGCTTTCCCACCCCCTTTCCTCCTTGCCCTCCTCCCCACACCCTTTTCTCCTTCCAGATGCTCCACATTTTGCAGGAGCACCAAGCCAAGGCTCCTTCCAGTCTCAGACAGAGCAGGGCTCCTATTGCCTCCTCAGGAGAGAGCAGGTGGAACAGGTTCGGTAATGTGATCATTCCTCACATGGAAGCAACAGTTCTGCCAGAAAAACTTGTAGACCCTTAAATCAGACTTTTGAGAGGTCTCCTTACAAGGCTTTTAAGTTCCTTGATCTGTCGGTATCAGCTGGAGAAAAGAAGTGTTTAGGAATTTTTTGAGCTTGGTTGGGACAGTTCATCGTGGGAAGGAACGCAGGCTTAATCTCAGGAATCGCCAAACTGCACGAAATCCAGTCGCCACAGAGCGCAGGATCTTGTCTCCAGGAGTGACCAGCTCCAGGTCTTTTAACAGAAGGTATGGCCGAGCAAACACAGGGTAGTCTGTTCCCATAAAAGACTTAAACATTTAGGAATTTTTTTGTTGGGTTGATGTTTCTTCTGAAATGCATTTTAGCATTAGCTATGATCATTCTGGGTAATTTTCTTTTCCCTACAGATATCCTGTTTTTAATCTTCATACCTTCTTGGATTCCTTCATCCCACAGCAGTGAGCTGGTCAGAAATAAACATTTTTTTATCAGCTGTGTATCTGCTATCACTTTAATTTCTTGATTCACCATCGTTGTTCTTTCATGACACCATAAAATAAAAAAGCCCCTCATTTACCTTCTCAAGAGCATCATTATTTGTCATTTTGCACTTTTATCACCTCTATCCTTCCTAGTCATGAGCTGTCCCTTGGAGTCCATATGAGCCAGAACAGAATCCATACTGACCACCACGGGCAACCTACAGTTCTTAGAAGACTTCACCAGGACTCTCTGTAATGGCTGCAGACAAGACTTAAAGACAGCCTGAACTCTAAAGCAGCTGGCATGAATGTCCACAGGATGAGGCTGAAAGCCTTATAAAAGCTGGAGCGCTCACTCTCTAAACTCCAAATCATCAAACATAGATTTTACTTTGCTTAGAGGCCTTCAAAGAGCTCAGTGCAATAGCAATGAAGAATGCTGATTTTAAAAGAACAAATTTTGGCTTAGTGCAGCATGTCCAGTTTGCCTCTAAGTTTCTTGTGCTGGATCTATTTGCCCTATGGAAATTAAAACCTCAGTAGCCTCCCCCAACAGTGCAGATAAACCCTTTTTAGAAGTCTGAATATCAACTTAGATTCACAAGGGCTCTTGGAGGTTGGAGACTATGAATTACAATCACAGACTGCTATAATACTGTCAACGTTTTTCTCTTTACCTTTTCCTCAGTTTTCTGAGGAAATGAGATGAAAGCCTTCCCAAGCAACTTGTTAGAAGTAATATGCGAGAAGACTCGCATATTTACTGGCACAAAGAGGGAGAAGACCAAAATCTGGTAGTTATAGGTTCAGATGGTGCCATTTCCTCTGCTTATTCACACAAGGTGAAGTACTTTGCTGCACTGGAGTTTCATATATAATAGCAATAGGAAAGGGGACTTAAAGAACTTTTTCTGTACAGTGGTTCATTGGAGTCTCATGTGATAACATGATTCCTGTACCTGGGCCTTTAAAAACAACCAGCAAGTATTGTAAAACTTATGGAAAACAGGTGAGCTATAGCTATAAATATTTCTGATGAGCAGCAGTACCCATTGCTAGCCAGTTTTCCATTGGAGGAAAAAATCAATCCTGTGGACTCATATGATGTGAATTTAATTAATATTGTTTATTCACTTGAAACAGTCTGGAACAGATCATCTCAAACAGCATCTGAACACACCCCTATTCTGAACTCCCAGCCAAAGCCCAAATGTCCTGTTCTCAAAGAGAACTGAGTAGTGACATGAAGTCATGTCGTGGTTTAACCCCAGCTGGCAACTAAGCACCACCCAGCCGCTCGCTCACTCCCCCGGCAGCGGGATGGGGGGAAGAGAATCAGAAGGGTAAAAGTGAGGAAACTCGTGGGTTGAGATAAAGACAGTTTTAATAGGTAAAGCAAAAGCCGCGCACACAAGCAAAGCAAAACAAGGAATTCATTCACTACTTCCCATCGGCAGGCAGGTGTTCAGCCATCTCCAGGAAAGCAGGGCTCCATCACACGTAATGGTTACTTGGGAAAACAAACGCCATCACTCCGAACATCCCTCCCTTCCTCCTTCTTCCCCCAGCTTTATATGCTGAGCATGACGTCGTATGGTATGGGATATCCCTTTGGTCAGTTGGGGTCAGCTGTCCCGGCTGTGTGCCCTCCCAACTTCTTGTGCCCCCCGAGCCTACTCGCTGGTGGGGTGGGGTGAGAAGCAGAAAAGGCCTTGACTCTGTGTCAGCACTGCTCAGCAGTAACGAAAACATCCTTGTGTTATCAACACTGTTTTCAGCACAAATCAAAAACACAGCCCCACACAAGCTACTGTGAAGAAAATTAACTCTATCCCAGCCAAAACCAGCACAAGTCAGAACATACCCTGCCTACTCTCCAGATATCCAAGCAGCAGAAAAACATCCCCAGTTCAGTATTTTCTTCCAAGAATCAAAACATCCCTGCACACAATGACCTTGCAAGGCTGAATGCAGCAGCACCACCTGCTGATGGCTGCACTGAACCTCCTTGCACAGCTCTCGGTGCCAGGCAGGTCTGCAGGAGCATGGTTTCTCTTCTCTTCCCCAGCAGGAGCTCAGAGACCAGGCTCCAGACATGGCAAGTTGATTCATTTTGTGCCCTCAAGTGTTCAGGGAGGCTGAGCTCTTCCTAGCGCTTCCTGCCAAGCTGTGTGGTTTCCTGAGCAGTCGGCCGATGACACATAGTTGTTCACGAAACCGGCTGAGAAGAATGAACAGATCTCTTGACGTTGTGCCTGAGCAGCAGCACGGTGGATGGCATGCAATGGTGACAAATACAAAATAAAGCACATGAGGCAATACAATCTGAATTATAGGTAAATTAGAGGATAAACAAACAGATAATAGGCAATCTTACTAACTTTCTACCACTCTAGGAGAAGATTTTAGTGTAGTGGTGGAGAACCCCCTGGAAAAAACAGTGCTCACTGACTATCAAAAAGACAAATAGACTTAGTAATTATTAGAAACAGAACTGAGAGCAAAGCCAAAACTGTCACTCAGGTACTGTATAAATGATACACCCGTACCATTTATATTGTGTGCAAGACTGCTTCTCCCTCCATCTCAAAAAATGCAGTGTAGAACTAGAAAAGGCACAGAAAAAGATGACAAAGGTGATCAAAGGCATGAAACATGATTGTGAAGGGAGAGAGACTGCCTAGCTTAAGATTTCTGGGTCTGGGAAAGAATGACTGAAGAGGAATATGTGAGTGAGATCTGTACAATCATAAACCATATGAGTTGGATGAATGGGAAAGGATTTTTCATTCTTTCCCAGACAAGACCTAAAGGGCACTTGCTGAAATTTTGAGCTGGCAGATTTAAAACATACAGAAGCAAGCACCTTTTCACAGAACGCATAGTTATAATGTAGAATTCATTGCCAAAAATGGAGGCCAGAAATATAAACAGCCTCATAAAGGGCTAGATATTTGTGGAGGATAGACTCTACTAGTGGCTACTGACCATGAGATAAACCCTGGCCCAGGAACTTCTTAAACCACAAATTGCCGGCTGAGAGGATTCAACAGAGGAAGGACTGCTCTGCATTTCTCTTAATTCTTATCCTTTTCTGCTTAAGCATCTTATTTCTTACTCTGAAGCCTTAGTTACTGGCCACTCTTTGGAACAGCATGGCTGAGGTATGATGAATCTAGGGGGGACCCAGTGTGCCCATTATGTTCCTCTGGATTGTAATTTCCATATCTAAGTAAGAAAACTTGGGAGTGACACCTCTTTAGACTGGCTTAGGCACCATTCCCTGCAGGGGGGTGAATGGCCAAAGATGGGTTTTACTCTTGCGTTCTTCCTTCAGGTCACAGTAACCTTAAGGATAAGTTTATGCAAGTTTTCTCTTATGGTTTTGGGAGTCTATCTGGAAAACTTGCAATTTGGCTCCACAAAGCCAAAGAGCTTGGCTAAGCCCTGTTGTAAGTTTATGATTTAAGCCTGGCCTCATCTCACACTACAGCTATACACAAATTAGAGCCCATTCATGCACCATGTAAAATCCTCCACTTCTTTTTCCTACCAAAGTGTACATTATTCCCTTCACCAGTAACCTATAATTCTGTAATAATTTAGTATCGTCCCCATTTGGCAAGTTAAGAGCAAATGCTTAAATTGCTCCATTTTAAAATTCTACCAAACACTGGTTACATTCAGAAGTGAGTCTGTAAAGCGATGGAAAAACTTTGGCTTTCACAACTACCATTGCAAAAATGCTACTGACATTTCTTGTAAATGGAACTGCAGTTAAATACACTTTAAAAATACAAAAATTAAAAGAGCTGTAGAGGCTAGTGAAGCAGGAACTAACTCTATTTGGTTCCTCTATTAATTTTAGTCTATTTATACAACTTCCCTTTTATAGTTCATTCTATAAGAGTGCTCGTTAAACCTCTAAATAATGACAGCTGCTAAAAACTGAATATCCCATGTGTGGAATCATTTGTGGTCTAGGGAAAAAAGAAAAAAAAAAGAAAAAAGAACAAATTCCTCTCTAATGATAATAATTACAGGATCAATCCAAAACTCACTGAAGTCAAGAGCAAAGCTGCCACGGATTTAAGCTATACAAGAATCAGCCCTGGTTTGTATGTCTGCTGTTGCTCCTGATTTATTCCAGTGCAAGCTAGAAAAAGATTTAGCCTAATATCAGCTTTTCTTAGTTAGCATGCATACTTATTTTCCACTACTAAATTTGAGCTCACCTGATCCTTATTATTTTTTATTTTTTGGAAAACACCAGGTCATTTTATAAAGTGCTGGTATTATAAACTGCAGAATATAGTTTATAAGAGCACTAACTCCTACAAGCCAACCATTAATACAACTAATGGCCTGTTTGTTGTATTAAACTGCTCTCATTTGTCTGGGTCCATTAACAAATGCAGTGGTCATTAACTGTTAACAGCAACTCAGTTATTAGATTTTATTACTTGTACAGGAAACACTGGAGAACAAACTGATTGTTTTGGTTTACTGGGGTTTATTTCCTTCCCAGCAGTCTTGCCCTATTATTTATAATTTAGCTCCTCACTTATTCCCAAACATGACTGACACACTCAGAAATAGGTTCAAGCCATCCATGTAGACAGCCAGTTCACATGCCAGCCCCTCCTGCCAGCCCCATCTAGCCCAACCAACCTCTCCTTTAAACCAGAGAGCTCCGAGGCACCAAGCATCTGGAATGGCCTCTGCTTTTCTGTTTTTCTGTATCTTTTTGTTGGGCAGCAGCTTCCACCCACATATGTAATAATGGGATACATTAATGTGTATCTAGGAGGCTGTAAAATCTTCTGCTTCATTCATGGTTCTCTCTCTCTAATTCACTGCAATCCAATATTCAAGTTTAAAAATATCTTTTACTTCCTCTTCGTTGGGACTGATGCATCAAGTAAGGGTGATCTCTTTCTGTCTTGCACAAACATTTAGTCCAGATAATTGTAGAGGTCTCTTCTGGCCTTGTGGTTTAAATATAAGCTTAGAGCCACAATCTTGTGGCAAATATTTGTATGTGAGGAATATTACCCAGTATTAGCAAGATCTGAAAGACCTTCCACGTTCTGAGTGCTGAAGACCCCTGATGCACACCTTACTTGACATGCTTTCTTCACCCTGATTCAGTTCAAAGCAATGGAAAAACAATACGAGTGTCAAATTGTCACGATGGACCGGCAACGGCTTGTCATGAAAGTGGCTTTCATCACACAGTCTGAGCAGTTTTCTTCAACCTGCAGTGCCACGATACACAAATGAGGGAGGAGACACCCAGAAATGTATTGTTAGTGCTCTTCGGAAACAGGATCTTCCGGACTCCCACCAATCAGTGTTAGACCTGACTGGTGTTGCAAGACAACTACTACAAGTACTTCAGAGGTGGAGATATGTGACGTGACTGTGGTTTACCCTCTGTGGGGATGGGTATATTTAATGAGACTGAAATAACTTCATTACTGAGCTATTGGTCTTTTTCTACTGCACTGCAGTTATTAATGGTACTTATAAGTTCTTCTCTCCTCCTACAAAGGCACAAGGGTACATCTGGTATAAATGATCTACCTGTTCACTAAAGGCTTGGGTCAATCAGAAAGATAGGGCCACAACCAGCACAGTGGCACAGTGTATCATCAGTGGCACACATGGTGCTTAACTCTCTGAAGAATAAAGGCCACACTCCTCCAAATAACGTGATTCACAATGCGGTATCTGAACACGTTGCGTTGGAGATGCCCCATCAATCCTCTTCTCATTTGGCTTGTGAAATAAGGTCTTATCATGGTTTGATTACATACAAAGTGGTCAGAGGATGGTCATGAAGTGCAAATTTGGCCAAATTACATCAGCGCAGTGCTATCTGTAAACCCATTCGGATGCTATGGCAGCCAATGGATCCAACCCAGCATCGAGAGGAAAAGGGTGAGAGATTTTGCTGAGAACAAGCTCAAGACAAGTTTGTACCACCAGCACAGGGGATTAGAAAGTGCTTCTATTATCCCTGGGGCAGAGGTTAAAGCCTATTCTGTATGCCTATGCCTGCGTCTCACGTGGTATGTGCATGGGGATGTGTAGTGTTGTGGTGCTGGGGACTCAAAGATACGAGTCAGCTTATCTGCTCCTGCTTATAAACAAGGCAATTCTGATACAACTTCCCTCCTATCAGCTTCTGATAACAACTTCCTTCCTACCCTCTTTCCCAGCTAGCACGTGCTAACATATTGTGCAACAGAACCAGTCGGACAAGAAATTTAAAAGTATTTAAGAAGCCCAAGGATGTGCACATTATGCCATTAAGAAGCGGAGACTTGCTAGGAATGGCCCCAGATCATCAGGCCTGTATGCATTCTCCTTACCTTGTGGTAACAGGGTAGAATAAAAAGAGCATCTCTGCCCCTTTCAGCTCCTGGTACAGCCAGAACATAATAAATCCCAGGATTTACCATGAACAGCAGCACTGTTCAAACACAGAGGAGACCCCACAGTCTTTGCTTTACATACAGAAAGTAGGTGCCACAGCTGTGATCTAGACCCTTGTTACAAAAAGGCTGAGCACCCCATTCCCCGCTCTTGCAGGAGATACTGTGCCATTGTACCAACCTCCCTCTCCTGTTTCCTCTCCTTCTCCCTCAAGCTCCTCTTGCAGAAATTGGTCTTTCTAACAAAGTCACTGTGCATTTCGTGCAGCATGTTATTCCTCCTTTTTGCTCCCACTGCATCATTTTTCTTTCTCCAAGGATATGGGTGTCAGCTCAGCAAAGGAAGAGATCCTGCCACAGCAACTGGAAGAGCACATTATGATTGTGGTGTGGTTGACACACCTGAGGGACAGGATGCCATCCAGAGGGACCTGGGCAAGCTCAAGAACTCATGAGGTTCAACAAGGCCAAGTGCAGGGTCCTGCACCTGGGTCAGGGCAACCCCCGGTATCAATACAGGCTGGGGAATGAAGGGATTGAGAGCAGCCCTGCCGAGAAGGACTTGGGGGTACTGGTGGATGAAAAGCTGGACATGAGCCAGCAATGTGCGCTTGCAGCCCAGAAGGCCAACCGTACCCTGGGCTGCATCAAAAGAAGTGTGGCCAGCAGCTCGAGGGAGGTGATTCTGCCCCTCTACTCCACTCTGGTGAGACCCCACCTGCAGTGCTGCATCCAGCTCTGGAGTCCTCAGCACAGGAAAGACCTGGACCTGTTGGAGCGGGTCCAGAGGAGGCCACAAAAATGATCAGAGGGCTGGCACATCTCTCCTATGAGGAAAGGCGGAGAGAGTTGGGGTTGTTCAGCCTGGGAAGAGAAGGCTTCGGGGAGGCCTTATTGCAGCCTTTTAATATTTAAAGGGGACTTACAAGAAAGATGAGGACAGACTTTTTAGCAGGGCCTGTTGCAACAGGACAAGGGGGAATGGTTTTAAACTAAAAGAGGGTAGATTCAGACTAGATATAAGGAAGACATTTTTTACGGTGAGGGTGGTGAAACCCTGGCACAGGTTGCCCAGAGAGGTGGTAGATGCCCCATCCCTGGAAACATTCAAGGTCAGGTTGGATGGGGCTCTAAGCAACCTGATCTAGTTGAAGATGTCCCTGCCCCCTGCAGGGGGGTTGGACTAGATGACCTTCAAAGGTCCAACCCAAACTATTCTATGATTTGCCAGCGCACCCAGCCACAGCACACCAACAGGCTGATCCTTCCATTTGTGAGACACCTTTGTTTATACTCTCCATACTACTCTGGTCAGGAGTTGCTGCCTAAGCCAAGTTGATGAGTCCTAGATGCATGTGGTAAGAGCTTCACATGCAGCTTGTTTTAAAAGAAAGCGAATTAGGAAATTATGTTAAGATTCAGAAGGGAGAGCCAGGCCAGGGCCTGTCACTGCAACAGTATGTAGCTTTATTTCAGATCAAGGAGACTTAGCCCCAATCTTCCCAATCAGAGAAGCAAGATTTTAGCGAGGATGAGCACTCAGCTTTCAAACCTGTGGTTCCCTTGTCTCTGCAGCACACACCCAATCAGGCATAGATGCACATCTCTGAGGGAAAAGATGCCAAGATAACCTGGAAGATAGTTTCTGGAAGCAGGTACCTGCCACAGCAGAATAAAGCTTGCATGCTTCTGGATCAACAGGGCAGACTCCCAGCTGTGCTAGACCTTGTGCAGGTGTCAACACGATGTCTCTGGGAGAGGAACTCTGCTGGCTATGGAGAGCTGGGGGCTGCGTTGCTGATGAGATTCAGAGAAGTCTGGCAGGCAGCTCCAAGGGCTGCCATGCTCTGGTCCTGAGGAGACAAAGCGACACCCCTGTCTGCTTGCACTGAGTGAGGAGTAAGGTCTGTGAGAAACAAGCATGAACTATGCCCACCTGCCTGGTCCCCATGGGAGAGCCTGAAACTGAAATAGGTGAAACAGCAAATGATGGAGAGCTTGGTAAGCAAAACCACTGCAGTGGTTGCCAGAGATCTGTTGAAGAACTAGCACTCTAAATGTTCCCCAGAAATGTTTATCTAATATGAATATTATTCCTTAAGAAGTAGGATGTTGTTCTTTTCCTGCGTAGTTTAACTTTACATTTTTTTTTAAGTACTTAAAAGACTGAACTATGACCTGTGCTAAAACAATAGTAGATATTGTTTAACAGTAAGTAGGCTAAAGAGGAGAGAAAAAGAAATGTATTAACGTTATGGGACTATTATGACTACATGTTGCAGACTCATTATATTAGCTAATAATATCTAACTGACTTGACTCCTTTAACACTGGCAAAGGATCAGCAAGCCCTCAAAGTTCTTTTTTCAGTCAAGACTTAGCCTGATCTTTCAGTTTCCTTCCTGCCATGTCTCTCATTAAATTCCTTCGTCTCATTAAAAAAAAAGTCCCATCTGCCGAGAACTGCACATTCTTTTCTTCATCTCAAGTTCTGAACTCTGTTCCACTGCAATGCAGGAGTTCACCAATAATCTCTATTTATCTGTCCATTTTCTAGTAACCACAAGAGCTATCATCTTTAATACATATAGAGCAGATGGAAGTTGAAAAGCCAGCAGGAAAGAGTTAGAATGAATGGAGTTAAAAGTATACTGAGGTGAGCGTACTATAGAGAATATAATGATGATGAAGAATGCTCAAAGAGAGAAAGGAACAATTACCTGGAATAGATGACTGGAGGAAAAAGAAACACATGGGAGGTATTGGGCATTATTAACCTTTAAATTCTACATAAGGAATATCAGTTTTTATTCTTCAATCCATTACGAAGAACTCTCATTTTGGTCCAGGACCAAACAGTAAAACATCCCCCAGCATACGATTAAAACGATGTGCCTGGGCTGCACTTCTGGGATATGCTGTGCATCAGATGTATATCTGTGTTTCTGTTTTAATCATTACTGATAGGAGGAAAACATGCTGTGTATGCACTTTTACTGAGATCTTTAAAATTTCAGTAAATTGTGAGAACTCTGTGGTACCAAGATGCCATCCCAAGTACTCATTGAGACAAACTGTTAGATTCCTAATTACTTAAAATAAACCTCTGTTGGTGCACACCTATGAGTAAAAGTTACTTGCATGTCCCCATCCCCACTCCATGGCAGTTACCAGTGATACTCTCCCCTTCTTTTGAATTAAGAGTGTAGGCTCAGCCACTCAATACCAGCATAGGCTGGAGCGCAGCTCTCTCTCACATATCACACTGAGAAATTCTGAAATGTCTGTGAAGAAACAGGGAGAAACAATAGTCAGGACCTCCTCGTCCATCCTATTTCTGCTGGGAAGCCCCAAACTGTGCACACAGGCAGCAAACTGTACACATATGGATGCTCTTCCTGAGCTACAACTCACACTGAAGAATAAGCAGGGGGAAAAAGGACTATCTCACGATTTCTCTAAAACTTCGAGGCCCTGCTCCAAAATCTTAGAACTTATAACACATTTAGAAACCAGAAGGTGTAGCTACACTGCGCAACAGAAAGCACCCCCCATGTACAGAACGCTGCATCGGACAGAAACTCGAAGTTCTGAGCTCTGAAAACCGGGTTTTCTCCTCTGTCAAAGACCTCTAGGTGGAGCTACCCCTTCTGTTTTCAAACCGAGCAACAGCTAGCGAAGTACTGCCAGCCGTAAGGCACGGCGAGGGAGTAGAATGCTGTGTAAGGGGAGGAAGCTTAGGCATTTGCAGCATGAGAACATCCTTTTGCACGCATGTTGTGCTGTCGTTAGATATTCTAAGCTTTTTCATAATCCTTCGAGAAACCTGCTGTGTTGCCAATGCAACTTGTATTGCTTTAAAAAGTCAGCCCTTTCAGAAGAATAACGTTTGGTAGTGAAAAGAGAGTCAAACTGGACTGCAGACTGTTGAGATCTGAATGTAAACAACATGCCAGATCCCCAGCAGGACAGAGATCAGCCAGTCTCATTTATCTCAGTGGTGTGGTACTGATGTACAGAAGCCTGGGAGCTGAGCTCAGTGCTGGACTAGGTCCCTTTGAAGAGGGAAAGATGGCAAAAATTGGGACACCAAAGAATTCCTTTGCCTCCAATGATGGGGGGCTTCATTTCTGGAAGGCCTACCCCTTCCATGGACAACGGTGGTAATTTTCCCAGCAGAGCCAGCCAGACTGAAGAGAACTGACTGTGCAAGTGTTATGCTCAGCCTGCGTGATCCTGTAAGCCTGGAGAACAAGCCGTGAGGGTACCACCATGCCAGCACTGTGGGCAGACAGGAGGAAATACTAACGATGTTTTGTCCCTCTTTGCACTGCACTATTCCCACCAGGCCTGAGAACCACAAAGCCCTTATTTTGGAAGGATTAAGGCAACACACATCTCCCTTTAAACATCACCCCAAAACCCACCTACACCCTGTCACCCTGGCGCAGGGTGAAGAGCACAGATGGGCAGGGTCCAGAGTCAGCATTTCCTTTCCCCTTATTTCTCATCGGCCCTAAAAAAGCCCTTGGGAAGGCAGGGCACCCCTGCCCTCCCGTGGCAGCCGCTGTGTTTCACTGCTGCTGGTGCCTGTTCCGCTAGAGTGTACCCTCACCCCGCAGTGGGGCTGCGCAGGGAGCTCTGCTGAGTGCTGCTCCTAATGAAACCTGAAGGCCAGGCCCAGGAAAGTAAAAACCAAACTTTACAGAAAAGCATGCTGTAATTTTATGATGCGCTTTAATTTGATTCTGTTTAGTTAGAACAGCCCCCTGGGCAGGCTGGGACCGCACTGTGCAGCTTTCAACTAACAGCTCCAGCCTCTTCCATGGACATAAATGTTAAAGCCTCCTGTGCAATCAAAGCCGAAAATGACTCTGGGGAGTAAATGAAAAAAAACAGGAGGCCTGCAGGAGCTCACATTTAAAATACATATTTAATCTTATTAAAGGCATAAGAGCAAAAAATGTTCAGATCTCTAATATTATTTGCATTATAGCAGTGCCTGAGGGGAGTCAAATAAGCATAGGACTGCCCTGTGCTAGGAACTGCATGAACACATAGTAAGAAGCACACAGCTTGTCCCACATAACTTGCAATCAAAACAGACAAGGCATAAGGGAAGAAGGAAAACAGACCAAAGAGGGAAAAAGTGGTGGCCCGAGACTATCCTGCAGATGGGACAGAGCCAGGAGTAGGACCTAGGTCACCCAGTTCTCCTACCAGGATCCTTCTCCTTGGCTCAGGCTCTCTCAAATGCCGTACATTCACAGCATGCCCTGGTTTTGCTGTGGTTTGTTTTTTTCCAGCTAGGTTACAAACATGGATGCACAGCTCTTCTGAAAGCCAGTTCCCCTGCAGTCCAGTTTCAGCTGGACTAAAGCAGGTCACAAGAAAGACCTAGCGTGAGTAAACATTAGTCTAAGCGGTGACCTAGTGAAAAGAATTAAATATTTGGAAATGCTACCTATTTTCATGTTGGTGGAAAATACACCCAGCACTTCAGGCTCTGCCTGTTCCAATACCTCCCATATCCCTTGAGATTGGTGGCTAAGTCTGCACCTGGCATATTCTAAGGGAAGCTGAGAAGGACTTAGTGAGCAGTTTGGCTCACGTAACTGGCTATGCTAGCGGTCAATTTTTCATCCAGATTAGGGATATCGTCCTGGAATTCATGTAACTCCATCTCACTTTAATGGGAAGAGACAACTCTTGGCTACAGCAAGCAAACTCCCTACCCTCATTTTGCTCCATATTGGTGCAAGACCTGGTTTGCTTGGTTTGCTTTCTACTAGACTGGGATCTTTCATTTACATTCTTACACTGGAAACTGCAGGAAAAATTTCCTCTCAGATTCGTTCCATTTTCCAACAGTTCCTTCCCTACTCACAGCTTTTTAGATGCCTGTGAGGGTGGAATATGGAAGGTGGACACTAGGTGGATCAGGTAGGACAGTATATCCCCAGGATAGATCAGGGGAAAAAATATACAACAACTTTGTATATCCTAAAAAAAATCCAGCAGCCCCAAACTGATGAAAATGACAGCTCGTGAATATTTGGAATTGCTCCAGGGGTGTCACTGATGTAATGGGATCAAATTATGAAGGAAATGTTAAGATATGTAACAGCCTGAGGTCCCTCACAGCAAACACAGTACAAGAATCATTAACTGGTACGGCAGCAGAGAATTATCCAGCAAAATGGATTGAAACATTCCTCTGAAACAAAGCCCTCTGATAGGAAAGGTGCTGGTTTCCACCCAGGTCCCAGAGGGAATGTTGGCTTGGCCCAGGATGGGATTTTTGGTCAGCGTTAGAGACGGGTCAGCAGACAAGGCACTCTCACAGGATGTGGCACACCAAGGTGTAAATCCTAGGTTTTCAAAAGGACTTGAACTTGGGTCTTCAACATCTCTAGTTATTGCCCTAACCACAGGGCTGTTTGCTGTTTCGGTACCAGCTCTCTTACTCACACAGCATTTTTGTAGTAAAAAGGAGAAAAGAAAAAAACCCTGAGTTAATAACAGGAAAAAAAGTTTTCTTCAGAGAGCTGAAAAATTATTTGCTTCTCCATACTAATTACTTACCATCTACCTTACATGCCTGAAACTGTCCCTGATGTCTAAAGAGCAAGTTGGATGGAAGGGATTTTTGTGAGCTGAGCACTACTAGACTTGATTTGAGAGCCAGGAAAACCTGTATGCAGGTACTTGCACCTGTCCTTACTGCAGAAATTATTGGAACCCCATTGACGCTGCTGGGGAACTTTCCTGTCTGAAAAAGGGATATAAGGATCTGTCCCGCAACATTAAATGTGGTTGTTATAAAACTTCTCCAGATAGAGTTGGTGGTTCATTTTTCATTCAAACCTTTTTTGTCCTTTTTTTTTTTTTTTTTTTTTTAGGTGGGGCGAGGGGGAATAAACCATGACAGATTTTTCACATAAAATTATATGATGTGGTTTTGACTAATATGAACGTTTTTGATGTATGTGTCTATACAGCTCTGCCTGTAAAATATTTTAGGAGCCTTGTGCACAAGATGTGTTCTGATATAGGTGGATTATACACGCACAAGCAGTGCAATGAATGCATACTCACACACCGCCCAAAACCCCCGTGGATTGGTAGATATCAAAAACAGAACCTGAAATTCCCTTTTGGAAGCCTTACATGCGTGCTTGGAGCTCTCTCCCTGCATTCGATTGACTGATTTACAAAATGAATAGCAGAAGAATGGCTGTCATTTCCCTGCTGATTTTGACAGTGGCTGCACCCTTGTGGCAATGAATGTTTTTAATGGAAAACACCATGTTTTTCAAGTGGATTGTGTAGCTATATTTTGGCACTCTGTTTATGACAGAGAATTATTTGTTACTGAATCCTTAATGGTCCATAGCATCAACTTCATTCTAATTACCAAGGCAGCCAAGTAATAGTTTTCTCCATTTACAGATATTTGTGAGACTATAACCAGAAAGAAAGCCATGAGTGTCTAGGCCAGTAAACAGTGCAGTTTGCTGACTAGTGTTTGTTTTATAACATTTGGCACATCTTGATATGTACATAATAATAGTTCTTAACCCATAAATAATATTTTACAGAGGTCACACTATAGTTATTTAAGTTCAGGGGTTTATTTCCCAGAACACTAAGTAGCTGTGAATGAATGATGTTTAGTCTGATCTGCCACAGAAGGGTCATAAACTTATAAGTTGTAGCAAACCATGGAATATTACTCCTGTATGTCAGGCAAACTGTAAATGTAAAAGAATAATGCTTGATAAGGGGAAAGTCTTTCTATTTTGTTAAAGTAATATGTGTTCCTAGGGAAAGACTATAAAAATTCATGTTAACTTAAGTGACAATTTGGGCAATCTCTCCACGTACAGCTTGTGAATTCTTCTTGCTACAGGGGACTCTCTCCACATGTCTGCAAGGCTACAAACTCCATTCTGAGCAGGCAATCTTTTTCTTTCTTGGCTCCCTTTGGCTAACAGTGTCCCAGAATCACAGGAGGTGATGAGAGAAACTTTTGTGCCTTTGCATAGGGCTAATAAAAAAAGGGGTCATTAAACTTTGCCCATAGCCTGTTCAACTGCAACAGCCTTGGACAAAGAGAAGGCTACTACCTCATTTATTAAGTCTGATAAACAAATAAAGAACAGGGAGGGAAGAGAACTAAGCTGCTGATCATCAGGTAGAGACTTTGATCACTTCAGAGGCTGCTCGGGGTCACCTGACAAGGGAGGGTATAGCAGAAAGCAGTGGTAGGGAATTGAAAATGAAGAGACCAAAGGGACTGTACCTTCTGGGAGAGACGCCGTGTGCAGGAAACAGGCGATGGGGACATGCTTTTTTAACAGAAGGATATTTGTTAATTGCAAGACCAGCTGAGATAAAGAAATCCAGCCAAAAAGGAGCAGAAAAGGCTCCCAAGTCCTGAAGAGAAGACATACGTAGTAAGAGTGAGAAAGAGCCAGACCTGCAAGAACTCTGCCTTGATCCCAAAGAACACACAAAAACGAGGAAAGCAGGGAAGTGCATCTGAGTCTGTATGGTTTTGGTGTTGATTATAGTAATGACTTCAAAGCAATAACTGGATTTAGAACCTCCTGCAAAACCTGAGTTTCTGTGTGCTTCCACCATCCCTTGTCCCCAAAGCAGTGAACTGCAAGGTTAGAGCCCTAGCAAAGGGCGGTTTGAGGCAAGGAGAAAGAAAAACACTGGTCCTGAGGCTGTTCAGGTGCTGGACCAGTAACTCCTATTTCAGGGAAGAGGTAATGGATCCTGTACTGGGGTTACACCCAGGACAGAGTCCCCACTGCCAGCTAATCTGACAAAAGGATGCGGGAGAGCCAGCTCACTGCATTCGGGCCCACACTCCCGGCCCCAGCAGCAGCTTGCACACTCGAGTCCATGCCACGCTTCCCTTCCCCGGGGCCTGCCCTGTCGCACCGGCGGCAGGTACAGCACTGCGCTATCCCCACCTTTTTGTTACCAGATGAACTGAAGAAAACCAAGGGCTCTTAAAAATCTGAAAAGTTTCATGGGTGATCTTTAAGGGATGCCTGAGGCGGTGACAACATCCCAAAACAGAAATAAAGTATGAGCCAAGAGGATCAATAATGAAGATTGGATCATTCTGGTTCTCCAAAATTTTCTGACTCCAACCAACTACTTTGCTCCCACTGGCTGCAGGGGGCCTTGCTGTGAAATTCTAGCCGGCCTGGAGACTTTTAAGAAGAGGAGATAAATAAAAATAAAGCAAAAAGTCACCAGCTGCATTTTTCAAGTTTGCACTCCTAGTGCTGGATGCCTAAATCCAGGATTAGCTGTTGTGAGAGTGCTGTGGCATGGTGAGACAGGACCTAGTTCACCACCCAGCTGAGCCCTCTGTTATTTACAAGTTGTGTTAATGTTCTGGCACTTCCTTCTATACAAAATCAGTCCTCCCTAAATGAATACTTGCATACCGGTGGGGGACATTTTTAAAGTAAAAATATGACTGAATTGTTGAGTTCCCACTGAAAGCCAGCAGGAGATGCATGCTTAACTTGTTCATTTGCCTTGAAAAACTCCAATGAATATTACTTTGAAATTCATTAACTATTAAAAAGAAAATAAAATTTGGGTGATTTTGCTTGACTTTAAGAAAATTAAGAACAAATTATTTCTTCTGTGTGTAACCTTTGAGGGAACTTTGTGGAACTCATAAAAACAAGTCTTTAAAACAAAATAAAAACACTCTTAAGTGTTCTGACCATAGTGCAAGTATTCCAATTCATAGGCATTTTATTATGATGCTGAATTCAAATTGAATTGTAATTTCTGGGGGTGAGGATCTAAAATGAAGGGCTTCCGTGAACTGCATAACTTGTGAAACCTGGTTTCCTGTGGCTGTGTCTCATGCTTGGATCATCCTGTCTCTAATATAGCATGAACTCCAGCAGAGGCTTCTCCTTTTCTTGGGGTCTTCGGTATGACGGTTTCTCATGTATTTTCCATTTCTATTAACACAGCAGAGGCTGTGCTGCAGCCTTTCTCTCAGCGGGGGCATTCATTTGCATCTTTCTCTTTTACACAGACACCTGTTTCCATAAAACCTGTAGGAATTCTCTCTGAATCCTTACTTTGAATCTTCTTCCCGTTTGTCTGATTTGGTTGAAATTCCCTAAAAATTTCAAAACATTTCTTGGGTAAATGGAAGCCCACATTACAGGCGTGGGAAAAATGTGACGTATTAGGTAATTTTGTTTGTTTCTTTATCCCTAACCATAAGAGTAATTTCAACTATATTTTGTCACTGAGTTTATTTATTGTGAAATTTCAATTCAAAATAATGGGAAAATAAAATAAACTGACTAACCATAACATCTCCTATGCCCAGAGAAGTTTAAGGAACAGAGCCCTTGGGCTCCCTGGTGATCCAAACAAGTGACGTGTCACAAAGCTCCTGGCTGTGCTCTGTGACCATCCGTTTCAGAGATACCAGCATGAGGTCATGTTTTATTTCTTCTTATCTGTATTTTAATTCAAGCATTTGAGATTACAGCAAATAACATCACTGTTATATAAAGCATAATAATTGCTCAGTCCTTTACTTGCCACCTCATCCACCAGACAACAGTGGGATATAAAAAGGTTCATAGATATTTCCTAGGTAGTGAAACCTCATGAAACAATGTAGTTTAAAGATTATTGGTTTTCAAGGCCACTTTATACATTTATTCCATTGCCCTCGACTGGACAGAAGATACATAGTGACATTCCTACATTGCTAGGGCTTATACAGCAAATAAGGCTGTGATTTTAATGCATGAAGGTCTTGCGCTTGATTTCTGAGTGCAATACATTTTGTTTCATACTGGGAAAGAGGACACTTACAAAACAAGGCATTTTAAAACCTGACATAATTGTTTCCTTCTGATCAGACATCAGCTTATTACTTACTCAATACATTGTATTTATTCAATGCTTTGAATAAACAGATGATGCCCTCAAGGATGCTATTGTGCCAAGCAATGTACAAGTAAAGAATGAAGAATGATCGTCTTCTCCCAAGAGGTCTCGCCTACTTCTGTTAAATATATGGGAAGTTTGGCATCTGGGCCCATTAGGCACATTTGTGACCATCAGTTCCCTGCTGCCTACACCCACCTGTTATAAACACAGCAACTCTAGTGTTGTTCACAGGAGACATCACTTTAAGCTGCGGTTTTCCAAGCCTGCACTTTTTGGTGAACAGAAAACCTCCAGTGGTGTCACTAGAATTTCTAAGAGAAGCTTAGTCAAGCAATCAAAGTCAATAGCAGTTGGTTGCCTAAATAAAACTGGAAGTGTCCTTTTGAAAATCCTAGCCCTGGAATTTTAGGTGCACCAGAAATACAAAATGAGACTCTTTCTGCTGCTATTACTAAACACAATATATGATAATTAATTTAAGATCCTGTATTTATCCTTTCTAGACATGAATCATTTCCTAGCACCACAAAACATCACTCAAGCACCATTCTTTGCTCCCTGTAATTTACAGTGTAGTCAACCTTGACTAATCAGCCTAATTATGTCTGGTACTTAGGACTGCAGTACACCTCCTTCCCCCCAAATGCACACACCCACAAGATTAGCAATACTTCGAACATAGCATGTTTTCTTCCCAGCTTTCAAAAAAGTGGCATTTCTAAATTACTGAGATCATTATTTATTAATTATCATAGTGCCTAAAAATTCCCAATACTATTTTTCAAACAGAACACAGATAGAGAGAGATGTAAAAGCCCTGTAGATGAAAGGCCCAGTTACAGCAGTTTGAATTACCACAGGTCAACAAAAACATAGTTACTGAGCATGTGCCTTATTCTTAATCTGTTGCAGATAAGACATAAAATGCATTAAATCAAACCTCCTTTATTGAGATGTCAGTGAACATGTTTTACCTTGCTTTTGTTGCAGGTTAAAAGCATGGCTCCAGTGAAGAAGTCCTGCTTAGCTGTGGTGTTAAGCCGGGGTAACTCCTTAGGGCACCCGAGCCCCATGGCACTCCCTGTATCACCCAGGCAAGGGTGCGAACATCCCTGCAGGCCGCGGGTATATGGGATACTGCGAAGCACAAGGCCCAACATATGTGTTTCCTACTACCCTCTGCAAAGAGGGCAGATTAATAGATAATTAACATGTATTGACTTGTCTTGTGGTGCTTATAAAATGTGTTTTGCATTATGTTTTTGTAACAGTTGGCTAGCAAGCCTTGACCTGCAAGGGTTAGGACGAATACCTGCACAGCTGGAGCCTTCGGTGGCCAATCACAGTCCCGCTCTCATCATTTCCCCGTTTTATAAATGTAAATATTGGAGGTCTTGTTTAAACCTTCTGAACCTAAACATGTCATCACTATTAATAACATATGTTATAAGACACCACATGCTGGCAAAATAACCTGCAGTAAATGACACCAAAAATATTGAAAAGCTTAGCATAAAATTGAAACTCGTTAATGGTACACTGTGCAGTTTGGCATACAACTACAGGCAAGAATTCCACACAATGGGACTGTGTGAGTGCTAACAGCAGGCTCCCACAAGATAAAATAAACTTGTTTTATGGACATGAGGAATTGATTTTTAATGAGATTCTGCTCGGCCGTAACATCATCCTGGGAGGGTGAGCTGGTTCTCCCCTTGCCTCTGGTGCAAAATTATAGTTTGCAGAATAAAGACGCATTTAAATTAGGTCTATGGATTTGCACCTTCATCATATTAAGTGAAAAGTAGGTGTTATCCCAGGTCTGAGTATAAAATGGTTGTTAAAACGCCTACAAAAAAGATCTCCTCTTCCCCACATTACCTATCTGTACGTTCTGGGATCGGGAGGTCAGCCCACAGGCAGAACACACACTCCTTTAGGAGTTCTTTAGGAGATAAATTATCTTGCAAGCTTATTTCCTGAGGACAGAAGATTAGTAAAAAAAGGGATAAATCTCTCTCTTTAGAGAAGCTGAGTACAGGCATTTGAATTTATCTTTTCATGTCCAGGTCTCAACTGCCTGTTAAGAAAACGTTAAAATGTAAAGATGTTATCAAACTTGCAGTTTGATGTCAAATCACTCACACATTCAGTCACAGCAAGAAAGGACTGTCCCTTTGCTGCCCATTCACATTTGATTATCTTTCTTATTCATTCTACCAATTAAAACCAATACTAAACCTCCTCTTTGAACCCCAGAAAGAAAACCAAAGTCGAACAGATGGAAAGTGCCTTGTAACCAGGCAGCACTTGGGAAAAACAGAATACAAAAGCAAGAACAACTATCAAGCCTCTTCAGCTTTAAACTCAAAACATTTTCTTTACAAAGAAATCACAGTTTTGCTTTGCAAATCAATGTCACTTGGCGCTGAACGAGCTGAGCTGCACAATGTTGTTGCTTTTCTTTCCTCTCTGCTGTTATGGTTTGCACTGTTTGTGTGCAATCATTGGCTTTTAATTGCCTTCTATTGCCTATTTCATTTGTCAATAAATAGAAAGTGCAGACCTATCACCAAAGGCCTTACATCTGTTTCTCATACATCTTAGCCACCCATGGTGCCTTAAGCTAAAGCTATCCCCTACTGCTAACCAGGCTACCAGTTTATTAGGGTTTTTTTCCCTGCCCTTTTAAAAAGATGAAAGTTCCTAAAAGCTTTTTTTGTGCAAGTGATGGTTGAAGTTAATGAAGTAAGCATCTGTTAGGTGAGAGAAGGTCACCCTGGGGTTGGGCACCTCCCAGTGGTGGAACTGGCATTAACCCAGCGATTAGTATGTGATGACAACACCTTAAAGATAATTAGTTGACAATGAGTTGAGAGCCTGTTAACCCCTTTAACACCTTATAGTTTATGATTATAATGAAACACTTTGGGACAAAACAAAATAGATCTAGTTTTCCTCGAGTGATTTACCATTTTTTCAGTGTTTCTCTTATCATTTTTGTGACCTTCTTCCAAAGAAAGAAACAGCTGCCAGCAGCCCTGAGCATGTTTCTTTATCTTCATCAACCAGGGCTGAAATGTAGAACCAGCTTTCTGTCCATTTTTCTCCACTACCTATGAGGTTAAAGCCTCTTCGGCCTGGGGTAGGAGCCATTGCTGGGGTAGACACGTGAGAAGAGATATATGTAAGTTAATGGCATTTCTCATGTGACTGAAGGCTAAAATGTCAAGTTAAATTTTTTTCAGGTATTTTTTCGCACTGATGTGGACATACCCTGCAATTTTAATGGAGGCCATTGGATTTGACTCACCTGAGTGTTACAGCAGGGCTCACTCAGGCTTTCCCCAGAAACAAGGGCTACTTAGCAGAACAAGAGAGAGGCTTTTATAAACTAAGTGATAAGAAAGGCAGGATCAGGCCACATCTCCATTTGATTGAAGCAAACAGGAAACAGCATTGATCACGGGTGTGGGGAGAGGAGGAAGCAAATGGACAGCAACTGGCAGTTTGCTGTGATTTATATACACTGGCATTTCCCATCTTCATTCATTCACTCAACGTGTTTAATCATGACATGAGAGCTCAAATTAATTATGACTGGCAGTAGCTCAAGAAATTTGGCAATAGCAAAGGAAAACAAATCTGCACACAGCATTCAAGAAAAGCCCGTCCTGAGATTAAAAATAACATTCCATTTAATTTAAAAAGATGTATTTCTTGCTTCCCTCTTCTTTTGCACTTTCTAGTTCAATGTGATACAGGCGGTCCTGTGAGAAAATTTTATGAGAACACGTCCTTGCACTGTTTTTTGACACAGACCCAGAAGAAGGACTGGTCTTGCTTTCATTAGGTTTTGCATAGGACTTCTATTGATTTCAACAGGAACAGACTTTAAGTTTGGTATGTACCCAAATACAGGGCTATCTAAGCTGTTCTGTAAACTTTCTGAAATGTGCCCATCATTAACAGTTACCAGTGTACTAGGATGTACAAGAGTTCCACACAATTCTCATTTCTCCTGTGCCTCCCATTTCAGTCCTTTAAAGTGCTTTAAAAACATCAATAAATTAAGTTCCATTGTGGCAAACCTTCCCTGGAGAGACTTTTATTCTCAGGTGACAGGCAAGGCAAGGCTTGCAAAGGATCCCCACAGCAGTTACAGCCCAGACCTCCTGGCTCCCAGCCTTGTGCTTTACTGCTAATTAAATACATCTAGGTTAATGCAGAAAATGTAGAGAGTTTTGTTATGCTTTTTAGATTTAAAGGCAATATATGGATTCAGCACTGTATCGAATGTCCATAAATTAAAAAGTAAAGTATTTCCAGCAATTTCTAAGTCCCTTATTAACTAGCTTGTACTACTGGGTAGTACTGAGCTTAAGGAAAACTTGCTATCATTTATCTGAATAGAATTCTAGGAAGAGAAAAATGTCCTTCTCCAAAAGTCAGGACTCTCGTATCCAAAACTGATTCAACTCTCTGATGTTATGACCATCAGTTCTTTTAGCAGTGAAAAGAGCTCATAATAATTTCATCTAAAACGCAGTTAGCGAATATAATTTGCTGTTGTAGGTAAATGGGTCATAAAATCAGAATTCCTGGAACACGTAATTGATTGTTTGAGTCTTGATTATTAAATGTGTTTCAGAGTTAATTAATCAATCTGCTCCATGATACAGCAGAAAAATAAGTTTTAAATGCCTTACAGAATCAGATTCTCTTGCCTGAGGGGTATTGCTCTCATATTGGTCTTTAGATTTACTGGTCCCTCTTCCTGCAACCCTTAAATGCATGATTAGTCACAACGATAAGTACAGAATTATTTGTCTGACTATGAATTTCAAAAATACGGCTCATATTAATGATGGAGTTAATGGGCTGAATTTTTTGGGCTTTATGGGCTGAATCACCAGCTGGTATAAAAAGGCCCAGCTCCATTGGCTTCAGCAGAGCTACAGAAATTTATGCTGTCTGAGGACCTGTCCTCATCTCTACAAAATCTTTTTTAGCCAGTTATTTCCTTTATCCATTTTTTAAACTACTTTAGAACATCACTCTGGGGAGCCCATCTAAAATATCTGTTTATAATGGGATTCTGTGTCAAGCTGCACAATCCTGCTGAATTCAGCTCTTACCTGCCTTTGTTGTTGTTATCTCATCAAAAATGATGAAGACTCGTGCTGATTTCGGCATACACGAATCCAGAAAACACACAACTTGGACGGGTATGTTGGAAACCAGAGCTAAAGTCTTAAGAATAGCTGGATGTGGAATAAGTGGAATTATCAAGGACATCAAGAGTCAGTGCTCTTTTTTGGTAAAATTCAAAATTTCTTCAAAGATGCTTACAGCGCTGTTGCCACCACCCTGCTCTGTTGTGGGCTGCTGCCTCCTCAGGGGGGATTGACTCACTTGCCAGCTGAATTTGCATTATCCCAGCAAAATGGGAACAGCTGGTTTGGTTTTGTTAATCATAAAGTATTTCCTTAAGAATTTTCAAGCCATATAGTAAGGTGTCCAGGCATTTTCAGCTCTCAATGAGAAAAATTTGTCAATATACAAGGATTTGGGTATTAGGTATTCCACCCCACCATCTAATCTCACAAATAGGCCAAACCAAAGCATATAGGCTGTATAGGTTAAGTATTTTGATGGAGCAATAGTATGTTATAACCAGGAAGGAGTAGAATGAACTGGACAAACCAGGAAGGAGTAGAAGGAGCTGGACATTTTGACAGACATTATTATTACTACTTAGTTTCACAATGTTGTTCTACAGAGGTGTAACCACAGCCAAAACGCAAGGCCGTGCAATGGCTGATCTCATCAGCAGTTTCTGTGACAGCATTCTTACTAACCAGCAAAGCTCTCCTAGACTGGAGAGAAGGAGGAACAGGATGGACATGCACATATTGTTGTTCAGCCATGGAACTAACTTGACTGGCTGCTCAGCAAAATGGTCACTGCTTAAGCAAATGTCTTCAAATGAAGAGGTCACTAGCATTAAGTCATTTGAAAAAAGAAGATCTCTGATGAGCAGCACTGCAGATGGAGAAACTTTCCATTGGTATAGAACTAAATAAATATTCCTCTCTCAATGTCAGCAAAATGCCTCCGCCAGCACAGCCAAGAAAAAGAAGGAAACCAGCGTGGGAGCCAGCACAGAACCTTGTTTGGGGCTGCTTGAGACAGGAATGGATTCTGATATGTTGCCATTTTCCATACACTGGCCATCACGGAAAAATAAAGTGACAGAAATAAACTTTGTGGGACTTCAAAAAGATGAACAAAATTTTCCAGACCCCCTCATGGTTTTATAGTGTTAAAAGCTATTGCTAGATCAACCAAGAAATTTGCTCCCAAGCCCTTTTCCTGAAGTTGACAGAGATCCTATCTATAGAGCATGACCAGACCTAAATCCACTAAAACTTAGGGAAATGCTGAGATCATGTGAGGATCTTTTCAGTAATAGAGGCTAGGAAAATACCAGGAGAATTGCCATAGTTTGCTTTGTCACCTTTATGTTTAGAGAAGTTTATACAAGTTGTAAGCCTGTGTCATTGACTTTTGCTTTCAGAAAATGCTAAAGATTTAAGCAAGCTTCTTTCTAGAAGGGTAATCACATGCCTCCAAAGGTCACTTGTCCTTATGTTTATTTAATAGCAGCCTATGTTTGCCATGTCCTGTACCACATAGTTATCTGTGGCCTGTTTTTCAGGCCAGCAATGTCACTGCAACTCCACCATGTCTTATTAGTACTGCTGCTGGTCTGCCCATGAATGCCAGCTTTGAGAGATTTCCCTATTTATACAGCAGCTGGTATCTGTTCTAAAGGCTATGCCAGTATCCACAGCTCACAGGCATACTCAGTAGCAAGTAACACCAATCCTGTCATTTTCTCTGAACCACGTTGTCTAATTTATTCTAAATTATAAAGGTAAGTGACTTAAGACCCATAATAAAGAGGTATCAAACCTTAATGATCCTCTTTTCATATGAAAGTTTCTGTGGATAAAGAGTCTGCTTGTGCCCAGGTCAGACTAACTTTTTATAGTTTGAATTTAAGGGCAGGAAGCAACTTGCGCAGCATGTTGCCTCATGGGGGACCTTAGCCACTTGACAGACCTGTCCAAGGGCCACCCGGCATGGGACACTGGAAGTTATAAAAAGAATGTCTTACCAGCCGTTTTAGGGAGGGACAGGTACTGACTTCATTTTCTGGAGGAGAAGACAAGGGGATTTATCCTAGAATTAGAAGGCTCTGAGCGAAGAGTATGTGAGAGGGGTGAGGAAACTTAAAAAAGCAAATATGCAAGAAGTGTTTATTTTTTTAAAAATCTAAATTTCTCTCAGAAGCTGATGTAGATTAGTACCATTATTAATTAACAAAATTTAAAAACTTTATTCATCAATTGTCTGTGTTTCAGCTACTATGTGCCTCTGAAAATATGACCTCTAAGAATAGAGAACGTGAAAGCTTGGGTCTCTGCAGAGGATATTCGTACTAGCTGGAGTGTCTTCGAGGCTTTGTGGAGATTTCAAGTGAACAATAAGGTCCATTTTTGCAAGAGACAAGATAGAAAAGGCACCTTAGGAAGCATGCCAAATAGAGGAGGACTGAGGTCACGTTATGCCCAATCCATACCAAGGGAAGATTAAGGCCTTTTGTGGTGAGACCCACACATAGGAGCCCGTTGTCTGTCCAGCTGGAGAAACTCTACCAGGGCCATGTGACACACAATGTTCAGTTTTTGTTAACATCTGTGTGGTCTAATTTTCTATTACTGTCAGCAAGTTATTTCTAGGAGTGCCAGGTTATTTTGTCCATAAACATTGTCCCCATCACACATTTCTAATTTTAACCCTATTTGTCTCCAGTTGATTTACATTTGGCCAGAAGCAAATTACCTATTGGAAGCATTTATTGAAAATTAATTAGGTGGCTAAAATACCTCCAGCAGATTCTGTTAACAGTGTCTGTTCCTTGTGGCTCTCCAGAATTCAGCATTTTCCAGTTAAAACACCTAGCAATTAAAAAAAATCCATAAAGTAAATTATATAATTAGTTCCAGAATGGAACTTAGTCTCTTTGAAATCAGATGCTTTCTTCTAAGGCTACAGTGCCATACAATAGCAAGGGGTTTATAGTGCCAGGGGATTTTTGATAGAGGAGAAAGTAAGCAAGAAAGAAAAGCTAAGTCACTGCATGAAGCAAAATGAAGGTGTCCTTGCTACCTTAAAATCGGCCAGGCATACAGGATAACTGTGCAAATACTAAAGCGGGGAATAGGAGAGCAGACAAGATGTATGAAGTGAGATTAAAAGGAAAAATAGAGGATTAAATCAGAGGCAATCACAGCACCCAAGAACATGGAAAAACACACTGCATCTCTCTAAAGAAAAGCCAGGATGTTAACATGATTTACTGCAAATAGTTCCACAACATTAAAATGAGTTTTTATTTTCTGTGTGTGCTGCTTCAAAGAACAACTCTGTGGGCTCATAAAAATGCAGAGAACAAATAGGGGCCTCTAAGACCAATTTATATGCCATGCCCACTGTGCACTGAGACACATATAATCTGTAAAATGTCAGCTTCAAAGTTCCACAGAGATTGGTGTTAACCCTGACCCTCGACCTTGCCGACTCTAGCTGGGCCCTCATGCTCTCTTAACCAGCTGTTTTAGATAAATGTGCTCCATTTTTAAAGAGATTGTCTCAGAGTTTTACGTGAATAGTAGTAATATTATTAACTCTCGCTGAAAAAACCACCTTAACCGAGAGTCTTTACAGATGGGCCAATCAAAGTCTTACCCCATGCAGAGAGTGGTGGGTTAATAAATATGTCATTGGACTGAAAATATTTAAACAACACCGGGAGAAAAGAGCAAGGCATACGACAAAAGGAAAGCATATTAGTACTGTTTCCTGTCAAAATACACAGAGGAAGCACTTTACTTTGACCATTTTCCTCATAAAGAGACACGGTAGGCCAAAACAAACAAAGCTAAGGAATCTGGTTTATCCCACTGTTGGATACCGAGGACTATCAACTTAAATGAAGTAAGGTTGAGTGACCAAAACCAGGTTCTCCTTGACAAGACTGTTAATTGAACATATCAGCAAAGGTAATCACACAAACTGTGGCCCCATCGATCAATACTTCATTTTATAAGGCCTTGTATATGTTTTTCATATTTTACTTCATGTATCTCTCTAAAGGTAGATGCGGGATTAGCCACTCGTGGTCTGTCGGAAGTCCAAAAGTATGATACAGCCTGCTGATTTGGCAAACCATGGACAAAGTCTAAATCATCCTTTTGGAAGGAAAATGTCAAAGTTCAAGGGCAGACAGTATATTTTAGACAACAAAGAAGCAGCTGGTGTCCACTCATAATAAATAAAAATAAGTTGGGGTCAGAAATACAAGTCAACTGGCTCCCCATTCACTGAACATGAGCCAAAGACAACTGGAGTCAAAGGGAAAGCCCAGAATGATTTCACAAGGTTTTGATTCAGACCCACTGTGAATCCAGACCATGCTTTTCATGTAGATGAGGTGAGAATATATCCACAGATTTCCATGGGACTTGGGTCTGGCTCTTCAGCATTGCATTCAGAAACCACCCACCCTTCTTTTTTTGAAACTGATGTGTTCAAAAACTTTCTGAATACATAAAAGAATACAATGTAACTCCTTAGAAGCCACAACAAACACAAAAATACTGCATGTAGGTTAAAAAAATAGAAGATTTACAAATATTCCTGTTCTTTAATAAATAAAAAATTCTTTCAATTCAAGCCACTGTTTAAAACATTGCAGCCAAATTGTTTTCACACTGTTTACTTTCAGGGACCACAGTACAAACCGATCTTCTCACTGCGCTTCTATACCCTCATTATAGTTTTTCTGGGTTAGCAGATAACCACAATGTTGAGAAATCAAATACACAACTGTCAGAACATGGAAAGTTAGAACTGAAAGCTCAAATTTTGCTTTTCCCTTCAGTACCTTATGACTCAAAAAAAGAAAACCTCCGTATCGTTACCAGTTTTTTGGTTGTTACTGTAATACAAACAAGAATCTTATTCACTCACATTCACAGTACGCTGCCTGCAAAACTGACTCAGTTTTAAGCATCAAAATGAGATTAACAAGAAAGGGGAGTTTGAAGAATAACTCACGATCATCCAAGCTTTAGCATATTTAAACATTTGCTTTCTCAGCTGTCTTTACCTTAAAGTTTGAAGTTTTCCAAATTCTTTGACAATGCCAATAAATTAGGTTTGAAAGTTATTTTCCACATTATTGGATTCATGTTTTCTAAACAGAGCATAACCTCCCACTAGAAAATGCAACACACACACACACACATGCACTGGTGCGAGAAGTTGACAGAGACACAACAAATGGAAAGGGAGAGAAACAAAGTCTTCAATAGATATAATAAATACAAACAAAAATACAGATAAATACAAACAATAAATATAATAAATACAAACCTATAATTATTGTTATTTCATTTATATAATATATGATTTAATATTTAATGTAACATAAAAATCTAAAATATTTTCCAACAGAGGAAATATTGCGAAGTCTGAGGACAGGACATAGAGAAATCCTTTACATAGGACTGATCTGTGGCTGTTTTTCTTTTGTCAGCCTTCTTTAATACATAAATTGGCTCCCTAGAAAATCTGTTTGTTTTTGAAATGTAATCTCCTTAAACAGCATAGGAGAGAAAATGAGTTTAAATTACAGGCAAAACAAGTTTGTGAAGGTAAACGTTTTGTTTTCTAAATCCCCAGAATAGGTTAATAGCTTTGATTTCTGTGAACTTCAGGAGGTTTGCCTTTCCCCACATGAAATACTTACTTCCTCTTCCCACTTGTGTCAACAGAAATTCTGTTGACTAACAGGGAAGCAAAAAAGGACATGAACACGTGAACCAACCTAAATAAGAAACATGTTTCTCAATGCTTGTTTATGGTAAAAATCCAATTACGGTTCCTCAGGATGTCTGAACAGTATGACAAAGCCCTTGGGAAGTAGCAGATTGTCTTGATTTCAATACAGCTCTTTCGAGGAATAAGAAGCTGTTCATCCTTGAAGTTGATCCATTTTTTTAAACCAAATATTGTTTCTACTAGAACCATGAACCCATCTTTGCCTCTCAATAGGATGCTATGAACTCTATATGGAAATCCAACAGGAAGCACATCATGGAGCAGCAGTAACCCTCTTTGTTTGTGAACCCCCCACGGATTTGTAAATCTAACCTTACATTTCTTTCTGCACCACCTCTATACTTTGCACATCCAACACAGGACTTTGTCCTCCCCCTCTTCCCCCTTGGCACAGCCTGCTTGTTGGTAGCACTCCCATGTTAGTAGTTCCCTTTTAAAACTCTCTGTGGGAAAAAAAAGCTTCTCTTGCTCACCTTTAATGTGGTCATTGCCTCTCTTGTGTTAATAAAGACATCACAGCCCTGTGGTTAAGGTACTGGCCTCGTATTTGGGGAACTCGGGCTCACATCCTTTCTTTACCAAGGACCTCCTGTGTGGCCTTGGGTGAATCACAAAAGGCTTAATCATAAAGCATCTTTTGGTGCCCAACTCACAAACACAGATCTTCAGCACCCTAGATGCAGTGCCACTTGGGCCTATATATCTAGATTACCACTCTCACAGTCTCTTGTTGTTGGGCATGTGTACAACTGAGGGGTATTGGTCAACAGCCGGCTGAATATGAGACGGCAGTGTGCCCAGGTGGCCAAGAAGGCCAACACCATCCTGGCCTGTATCAGAAATAGCATGGCCAGCAGGAACAGGGAGGTGATCGTGCCCCTGTACTCGGCACTGGTGAGGCCGCACCTCGAATACTGTGTTCGGTTTTGGGCCCCTCACTACAAGAAGGACATGGAGGTGCTGGAGCATGTCCAGAGAAGGGCAACGAAGCTGGTGAAGGGCCTGGAGCACAAGTCTTGTGAGGAGCGGCTGAGGGAACTGGGGCTGTTTAGTCTGGAGAAGAGGAGGCTGAGGGGAGACCTCATCGCGCTCTACAACTACCTGAAAGGAGGTTGTAGCGAGGTGGGGATCGGTCTCTTCTCCCAAGTAACGATAGGACAAGAGGAAATGGCCTCAAGTTGGACCAGGGGAGGTTTAGATTGGATATTAGGAAAAATTTCTTCACTGAAAGGGTTGTCAAGCATTGGAACAGGCTGCCCAGGGAAGTGGTTGGGTCACCATGCGTGGAGGTATTTAAAAGATGTGTAGATGTGGTGCTTAGGGACGTGGTTTAGTGGTGGAGTTGGCAGTGCTAGGTTAACGGTTGGACTTGATGATCTTAAAGGTCTTTTCCAACCTAAACGATTCTATGATTCTAAGCACTCCAACACTGAGCACATGTACACCACCTCTGACTGCTCAGCCACAAGGAAACATTTACCAGATCCCATGCAGCACAAAACATCAAGAAGAGAGATGTATGGAAAGGTGTTGCTTTTATGTATCCAGTAGAGAGAAGGTGGCAACTTTCCCCACAGATGTGCTAAGCTTCACATTTTTTCCTGCCCAATTCAAACCCCTCACCTTCCTAGAGATTTTCCTAATTACTCCACTATAGGATATTCAGAGGTAGGACTTTTTCAGTCTCTCCTGTTTGTACAAAATAATGAAATGCTTACTGGAGCAACTGCTGTTGCCTGAGTGATTGTGCTAGCCACCAAGCTAGAATAAGTCACCCTCTGACCCTTCACACATAAGCGTTTAGAAAAATTACTCCTTGTAACATTATGGAGCTGCAGTTTTCAACAGTTTTCAATTTACAAGCCCCCTAATTTTTTTTTCCAAAAGAGGTATGTATCCTTGTATAGAGAATTTAAACCAACTGACAATAGGCTTGCTTCTGTTAATTGTTTTTCATGGATCTCTTGGGGTATTCTACAGAATCCCAGAGGTACATAGACCACAGGCTGAAAAACACTATTGCAAAGGACAAAAAGCACAGGTTTAATAACATTGGCTCATTCTCCTGAGGCCTTAAGACTGCTGCTTTCATAATGCATGTTCTGCAGACCTTGGCTCTGAGAAGACGGAATATGAGACACAATCTAGATGTTCACCTGCCAAGTGAGGAAAACCCTTTCCCTTCCCAATGAGACACAAGTATTGGCACAGGAGGTCACTAAAACCAAGTGTTTGCTGTTGTGGTGATGTGAGTTCGAAAAAGACATATGTGTGTGAAACAAGATCCTCCGTTCCATAAGATCCCACTGTACTATAAGAAAGTCATACGGGAACAATTGTGTGAGGTTCAACAAGGCCAAGTGCCGGGTCCCGCACTTGAGTCACAACAACCCCATGCAACGCTACAGGCTCGGGGAAGAGTGGCTGGAAAGCTGCCCAGAAGAAAAGGACCTGGGGGTGTTGGTCGACAGCCGGCTGAACATGAGCCGGCAACGTGCCCAGGTGGCCAAGAAGGCCAACACCATCCTGGCCTGTATCAGAAACAGAGTGCCCAGCGGGACTAGGGAGGTGATCGTGGCCCCGTACTCGGCACTGGTGAGGCCGCACCTCGAATACTGTGTTCAGTTTTGGGCCCCTCACTGCAAGAAGGCCATTGAGGTGCTGAAGTGTGTCCAGAGAAGGGCAACGAAGCTGGTGAAGGGCCTGGAGCACAAGTCTTGTGAGGAGCGGCTGAGGGAACTGGGGTTGTTTAGCCTGGAGAAAAGGAGGCTGAGGGGAGACCTCATCGCGCTCTACAACTACCTGAAAGGAGGTTGTAGTGAGGTGGGGATCAGTCTCTTCTCCCAAGTAACAAGCAATAGGACCAGGGGAAATGGCCTCAAGTTGGACCAGGGGAGGTTTAGTTTGGATATTAGGAAAAATTTCTTCACTGAAAGGGTTGTCAAGCATTGGAATAGGCTGCCCAGGGAAGTGGTGGAGTCACCATGCGTGGAGGTATTTAAAAGATGTGTAGATGTGGTGCTTAGGGACGTGGTTTAGTGGTGGAGTTGGCAGTGCTAGGTTAACGGTTGGACTTGATGATCTTAAAGGTCTTTTCCAACCTAAACGCTTCTATGATTCTATGAACTCTGACACAAGTGGAGACTGTTAAGTTTTGAATTGCAAAAGACAGGATTTGCTCCCCTTCCCGCTCCCTGCAAACAAAAAGGAATGGCAGGAGACATGTCCCTACCTGATGTCGATAGAAAGCACACTTCAGCTAATCTGGAGGCATTTCTGAGCTACAGCTTACGGTAATAATGTCACAGCTGCAAGACCTGATTTTTAGAATCGCCCTAAGATATTCATGACGAGTAGGAGCTCAGCCTGAACATGGTGAAAAAAATGCAATAACGAAATCAACAAAGTTGCAGACATTCTGACATTTTATTTCTCTAAGGAGTTAGACTGGATTTTGCACTTAAAGGTCTGTTTTGTAATCACTTTATGCTCCCTTTAATCACCGGAGGGAATGAAGACGAACTAGACCACTTCCAGGTCTAGTTCATCTGAATTGCTTCAGACATCTTTAATAAGATAAATCACACACTCCATGTGCCTCTCTCTCCATGGACTATAAAGAAATGCAGCATATTAGCACAGTGCAGAGGATTACACTGTAGGCAGTTCCATTTGGACAAATGAAACCCACCCCTCACATTTAACTACTGCTTCAAACTTTCTGGTGGAATAGCAAAAATGCAATGTCTTCAGCAAAGAAAATATCCATTTCTGTAATCAACTTTGTAGACACATTTTTATTTTCCTGTTAGGAGCCTGGGATATTTACCTTTGGTCAATATTCATTTCTGCACACATGACTTACCAAAATAGGGGCTGCAGGCCAAGTACCTCAAGGCCCTGTAGATTGCCATGTGTAGCTGGACTATGTTTCCTGTGATGGACTGTGGCAGTTTTGGCAACTGGGAGAGAAAAATCCAGCTACTATTTATCTGGAGCTGGAACAAACTCCTGTAATCTGGGCTTGCATATGAAGGGGATTGGGATGAAAATGCTGAAGAACTGGAAGCCAGATGGCTGAGGAGCAGAGACTGAGCTTATTCAAAAGAAAGCCTCCTGGAAGCAAGCAGGGAACTGAAGCAGCTCAAGAGTCCAGTGACTGTGGTATAATCGAAACAAAATCCTGCTTCAAATCAATTACTTAAGTACTTTGCCTCGGGCAAAAAATATAGGCATTTTAATCAATTCCAGTGTACTTCTGCAGCACATAGACTACAGAAGAGTAATTAAGACCATAATTAAATTTTCAGTAAAAGGCTAAAGCGGGAATATGAGGAATAATGTAGGTATTGGTGGACATTGCATTGCTGTGTTTTTCCATTGCATTGGTTATGGTAGGTGTTTGCCAGTTGGCACTAAGCAGAACAGTGGTCAGTTGTCAGCTGATTACCAACCATGACATTGTCAGGTTTCCTGATTTCTAACTGCAGAACAACTTGCCCTACAGTAATCACAGTTATACTGTCTATGGAAGGGGAAATCCATGTGCTCATACTTTATAATTTTTTTCTACCTGAAGTAACACATCTTCCCAAAATAGTATTTTGAGCATAAGTTCTTCCTTAGCTACATTCCATAGCATAGTGCAGAGTTAGGAGAATGAAAGCAGTATGCTGATGGCCATAATGCGAGTATAACATAAGGTGGAAACAACCAGTTATTTGGGGCAGAGAGCTTGTCTTCCTCTTCTGGGTTTGTGCAGCTTCAACAAGGGTAGGAATAAGGACAACAACAGACAGTTACAGGGATAGCGAACAAGAAATAATAGCAGGGACTTAAGATCCTCCTGGCCATTCAAGATGCAAGTCCTGAAACTCCACAGAGGTCCAGAAACATGACATCCAAACCAGAATCAGAGTGTCTTTGTTGCCAGCTGTGGCTCTGAAAAACAATCAGTTGGAACAGAATTGAAGATTACCAGTCCATTGCAACAGAAGCAGGAACCAAGGCTGTGTTTCTCAATGCCAAAGAGAAAGAACCACATACAAAATACATCTGAAAACCAAGAACTTTCTGGTCTCAAAAGCTCCATTTCAACAATAACCTGTTTCTTCAGTAGCCAAAGCTCAGGCAGTGATACATTAACAGATTTTTAGGCCATAAGGAATCATTGTGATAACCAAATGAGATCTGCATAACACAAGCACAGAACTTTTCCCTGACACTCCCATATCCAGAACAATGACATGCAATTCACCTATATCTCAGTAATGCTATTTTGCGATTTTAAAAAGTGAGAAGGATGCACAAATCTAATGAAAAGCAAGCTAGACATATAATAAAGCTGTTAAGTGTTCATAGAAACACTACCTCTTGCATTGAACAGTATCCAGTACCAACTTCAGAGTTGGTACGAGGAGTCCAAGTGATGGAGGTTTAAGCATCCTTAGGCAATGCTTTTGGTGTGATTATCTCCTCAGGACTATTGTATTCTTTGCCATGACTTCCCCGCTTTTTTACATGGTAATTTGAATTTTTTGTTAAAGTTCTTATGCTTGGCTCTACATTTGAAAGCTTGATGTAGTTGCAAAACCACTTTGCTCTGTCTGCCCCCTTCGTTATTCTTGCAAAAAAGAAATATCTCTTTGTGTAAGTTAGGGTTGCTGGAAAAACAAATCTTCATGTTTTGACCATTGGTTTTATATTTATTCTTCCTTTGCTAGATATCAAACCCACCACCTTTTTATAGATAATTTTAGCTTTATTTCATTAAGAAAGAAGGGTTGTGCTCTCACAGTGTCTGTGGCTGTAGTTCAGTGTGCATTTAAAGCAGGCACTGACAGTGTAAAGAAAAAATACTTGCACCCCCTCACCCCACTCCTCCTGGCCACCCACTTCTGCCTCCGCAGGAAGTGTTTGTGCAGCCTTGCAGCAATCAGATGAGGGAATGGTGTTGGCTGAAAAAAAGATAAGCCATGCAGTCTTATTAACCCAAACCTAATATCCAAACCCAATCATTCACACATTTTTAAGTGAGATCAGTTCACCACCCAGCTGTGTAAATGGCTGTGCCAAGAACACTCAGAGAGGAGCAATGGGCAGCCTGCAGTGAGCACAGAGGGAGAGGGGCGCTGCATTTTTCAGTGGCCAGCTTAAAGGCTAGTCACCAAACTGCTCCATGTGTGCATGTGTGTGCGTGCACATATGTTCATCAGTCTTTGCTATTCCCTCCCTCTCCCTGTATAGCTCTTAAATCTGTCTGGCAATCTCAACCAAACCTTACAGCAGGGCTGAGGACTCAAATACGTCAAGTTCCTACTTCTTACATAGACATCGGAGTAGGGGAGAGATCGAAGCCAGAAACTCCTCAGAGGAGAAGAACCACAGTGTGAGCTCACCTCTTATCAGCCATCAGAGAATCCACATGTGCAACCACTTCAGAGACACTGGTGTTATTAGACACCAAAGCATCCACACTGGAGAGGCACAGGAAGCCTGGCTTCACAAGTTCCACTGCTCAGTGAGCAACTTGTTAGATTTACTATTTATTTAACTGTTTTGGGGTCTCCAAAGAATCTGCAGTGCTGACTGTACAAGAACAACTCACTCTGGCACCGGCAAGTAATTAGAAGGAAAAGAACCAGAACAGCCATTAAAACAGTCAAGGCAACTTTTTGATCAAGGACCCCTAAAAAAAAAAAAAAAGAGAGAGAAGAAAAAAGACTTAAACAAGGTTGCAGCATGTAGGAGGAGAAACACTTCCCAATCTGCCACACACACACACCCTGTCCCCCATCTCAGGTTTGGTCCTAGGGAGCTTGGAAAAATGTTAATAACCTTTTCAGTGTTAGGCTGAGTTTCACCATCATGTAACCTTTCAAATTCATAGCAAAGCATGGCCTGTCCTAGGGCCCAACAACCACTTTGCAAGGAGCTTTTCACCCTGAATAAAAGTAGTGGCAAGAGTTTATTACCCTTCACAACCATTCTGCACATCAGTGGGAGCAAATAAAACCCTCTTTGAGGAGGGCCGGAGCTTACACAAAAATTTCACCTGCCCCTTTCTGTAAACATACACTATAAGTTTGCCTCAAGGAAATAGGGAAAGAGGAAAGACTTTCTCCAAAAAATGGGAGAACGCTTACTTTTTATTGCTACTACTGCAAGCCACGGTTTCACTCACTCTAGTTTTCCTTAGACTTGTTTCACTTTGTCCTGTAGAGGTCGGTCTTGCCTGCAACACTCTGCAAAGCAGCAAGCTCTCTTGCTCTCCAAACAGCAGGTCTATTCCACTCTCCTAAAACACTTCAGGGATAAGGAGAATCAAAATTTGGGAAAGTTTCATCCCCAAAAAAAAAACTTTGTTGGAGTTTCTCTGTACAACAGAGATGCGTTGTTTTTACAAGAATTTATGTTCCCCTCCAAAAAAGTGATGATGATCCTCCTAAATTATATCATCTATCCCAAGAAAAGCAAAGAGCAAAGGATAAATCTTATTTCCCCCAAAACTGTGATAACTGAATAATAAACTAGTCACAGTTGATGAGTTTTGATATAAATATGCTGAATCAAGGCTTTTTATTGCCTTTTTCAGCCCTATGTTTGCACTTGCACTAGCCAAGATCTCTGGACATAAGACACGAAGTATAGCAAGCCCCTAATGCAATCAACTTTTCTTCCCTTGTCATGAACACGCACATTCCCACGTTGGGATGCAATCTTGCTCCTGAAGCGGTACCAGAACACAGTCTCAGAGACTACAGCACGCTTTAAATCCCACTCTGACTCCACAATTCTCAAATGTATGACTCTAGACATCTTTTCCTGACATTGCACCCCTTGGGTATACTGCACAAAATGGACTATCATCCTTCAGGAGGAGAAAAAAAACATCCCAGTTCCAAAGCAATGAAGCACTTGCAATTTTGCTTATTTACCCTACACAAGATTTGATGTATCAAGTGCTAAAAGCTCCTTGCCTCTGCACTGTGAGGGGGGTTTCTTATCTCCTCTGTGCCACTGAAACATGAGCTGAGTGGCAGCTCTCTGCTAAGCTGGTTTCGAAGGCGATTTCACTAACATTTTCCAAACCAATTCAACTTTCCCACCAACTCAGGACCGATCCCCAGCTAGAAGTATTTAGTGTGGCAGCTGCTTCCTGAGACATTTGGCCTCCTGAATGCATTCCTTTGGGACTAGGAAAAGGATTTGAAGGAAGCCGGAGGTAGTTCACTTTTCAGCATTTTGTGGTCAGCCTCCTTTCCTCATCTGCAGCCCTGTCAGTAGGGATCCTCTGATTAGAAGGAAAGAGAAATCCCTGTCAGCTTAAGTAACCTGGAAAGAAGCGGGGGCTCAGAAGAGAGACAAATCTTCAGCTTGCATTTGTGTGAGGGCCAATTAAGTCACGAAACTTGTTTAAGACCCAATTGCTGTCAGAGAGAGGACAATGTCTTTGCTTTTTAGTAGGAAGATTAAGAATTCATGAGTAGGAATGAAGGCAAAAGTTCACCTGAGGAAACAAGGGGGTTGTCTGGAAGGCGGCAGGGTCCTTTATTTAGACTTTATCCTGCCTTGTACATTCCTATCTATTGCTTCATATTGTCATGTGCTGGTTTGGATGAGCAGCTGGCCTGATTTAAGCAACAGCTTGAGATTACCTTCAAACCAAGCAGTCGAAATTTGTGCTACTGTAGATGTGGATGTAGACAACCTGACTCCTACCTACGACTTCTATTAACAGGCAGGATTTCCTTATAACCTCTCAATACTTTCCAGGTGAAATCACTGAATCCCTATTGGGGATTACATATAGGATGGATCACAGAGAAGAAGATTTTTGTCCATAGTTATTACGTCTCATTATTCTTGTCTGGCAAATGTATACTCTCACCTTTATTTGTCACCTTTCCTGCTCTTACACTTGTAAATGCTCCCCACAAGTTAAAAATATTTCTAAAGTGACTAGTCAAATATATAAAACAGATGCACAATTGCAACTTGGGATGAATTAATTCTGTCTGTGTGTGAGCAAGAGAATAAATGTGTGGGTAGATCAGGGAATACATTGGACTAAGCACAGCAGCTGATTTTTAAATCTCTAGATCTTGATCACTGTTTCTTTGTGTCTGTTTTTCTCCCCTCTTATTTAGAGGGGGAATCAAACAAGGACATTTTAAGAGGTAATCCCATGTCGAGTATCACATTTTAATTTAAATCAAACTACCTTAAGATAAGGCCAAAATGTATCCAACACTTTTAATTCCTGTGTTTCTGTCATTTGAAGTATAAGTTTAAAACAGCCAAATTGGCAGGAATTTTCCTCTAAACCAGTAAGGCAAGGAGCCAGCTCTGCAGGCCTTCTTTCAGATCAGTTTCTGTAACCTTCACTATCAGCAGGCAGTACAAACACTTACTGGGATTTGTAGGTGTAAATTAGGCTACCACATACACTGTGGCAGACATTCACATGCGGAGATGCAGGTTACCCCGGTGTATTTTGAACAACTGTTCTTTGTCTGAGAGTTTGACAACCTGGCTCTATGTCTCAAGTGTCAGGGCTACAGTGAGTTTTATGGCTAGGCTCAGATCTTCTCAATTACATATATCATCCTGTATTGAGAGAGACAGTTGGACATTGCTCTTTTGAGAAGGCAAGCAACATTTGTACAATTAAATCCTCACCTCTGAAAATCTGCATTATATATTCACATCCTCCATAGACAGTACTTCTTGACAGAAATACTAACAAATATATATAGCACCCAACAAAGCTATAATTAATGGCAAAAGGTATGGCTAGTGAAGGAGGTTCTGCATAACCATATGACCATCTAGGAAACTCGATGAGGCATTTGGATCACTGAATCTAATTTGGGGTACCATAAGCAAACCTGTCATCAACTTTTCCAAAAATTAAAAGCCATGTGCCCAGGACAACAGCCACTAGCCACTTTCATTAACTATGGAGCACGGCTTGCTTTCACATCATCTGCTTTGTTACCTTTAGTAGAACAAGTGTTAAAATAAATGATGGTTTGTGTGCACGGTATTGGTTTGACTCTTGAGAGAACTGAATTCATTACCTGATACCTCCTCATACAGCCTTGGGCCTGGGAAGCCCAGATCCATCAGGTAGGTAGTTAGTCCATTTATGTCAATGGAAATCGTGCACTGAACTATTTTGAGGTGGTTCAGTTTTTCAGTTTTTGGTGATTCAGTTTTCAACTTATAAAATTCCCTGGTTTTTTATTAACCGTGATCTATTTTCATGGAAGATTGGGGGGATGAATGTATGTTTTGACATATTTCATGTACGTATATTTTGCTCACATGTTATGCTGATGAGGCCAGGACAGACAAACATCTAGAAAAGTAGCAATAGCCATACTGAACAGGCAAGATCTGGTCCTCTTTGTTTATACTGTTTCTTCTGTGTTCTGTGTTAAAAAGGAGATGTGAAAGGGCCAAATCCAGTTTATTTTCTCACACGCTTATTATATAGTTGTGTGTAAATATCCAGACTCATGCAATCTAAAATAATGCATTAATGCCCTTGTAAAAATTCAGCCCTTCTACTTTTCTAAGGAGCCTGCTAAAAGAAACAGCTACAGGGTCAGTCTCAGGTATAATAGATTTTTCTTTTAGGCTTCAACAATAAAATAGTTGGTGGTCTCTAATGCTACTGCCTTTAAAACATTCCTGGGTTTTATTAGGATAACCCATAAGTCTGGAAAGTCCCACCCTAAGAGCAGCAGCAGCTTTTATTCAGAGAACACAAGTTTCTTCTTGTACAATGTTGGACTCAAGGGTGTTTGAACTATGAATGGGTGGCTAAGGGCATAATAGGCAACAGGTTTCAGACTTTTATGAGGGGGGGAGAAAGGCAGCCCTACATTGTGGTGCTAATGTATAACACTACCTGAAACATGAAAGGACTTCATCCAGCTCCTGTTATACATGGTCAGATCCTCAACGGGTATAACATAATGAAGCTCCATTGATCTCCAGGGAGCTGTGCTGATTTACATTCCCAGATCTGGCCATATATCTACACACCATATGTTGTCCTTAAGCAATCAGAGAACGCACAGTTTTCTTCAGGAAACATTTCTATGAAACCACATGCAAATGAATGTGGCTTCTGAAGTGCGTGAAACATACCTGTGCAGAGCTAAAAGACAATTTCTGAGATACACAGTCATTTGTTCCACTGCAAATGACCAAGTTGTTCCTTTTCTTTCTAAAATGCCTGGAAAATAATGCCGTGGCTCACTGTTTTTATGAAACTGCATTTCTTCTTGGTTTATTATTGCTGACTGACCTCATGAGCTAACTTTTCAGAGGAGCACATGTGAATTTATTTACATACGTGCCAATTATATTAATAGAAGTTGCAATGACTCATCACTGCACATTGCTAAAAATCCTCCCTCATCTCATCTTCACAGTGAGCTTTCTGTTCCACGTGAATTTCCTCAGCTTACCTTGCTAGAAGTTCATACATCCTTACTCTCTTGGGAAGAAAAGTTCCCTTTTCTTCCTGAGATGGCAGGCACTTAGCCTGCCGTCCCAGCGAACAGACCTGCAGCACCTTACTTTGTTGCAAGGGCCACTGTAAACTATAATCCTATTTGGTATTCAAATCCCAGCTATCTTCTCGGCAGAGAACAGCTGCTCGCTCTATCTCTCGGTCCTTGTTCAGTGATGCTTTAAGACCACACACACATACAAGCAATAAGAACATATCATTCAAATTTGAAACTCTTTTGCAGTATCATTATCATAACATTTATATAAGATCAGGCAGCTTCATAAGGCTGGCTGGACTGTTATATACTTCATATAGACAATATTTGTTAATTAATAGTTTTTCTGTATCCCTGTTTTTCTCTATCCTCGTTTTTCTCTTTCATAGCTCCCACATCTTTGTTTTTTCTCAATCTTCCTGCCTTCCTCTTTCTCAAGCCCA
Organism: Calonectris borealis; assembly: GCF_964195595.1. NCBI lineage: Eukaryota > Metazoa > Chordata > Aves > Procellariiformes > Procellariidae > Calonectris > Calonectris borealis. The sequence continues at coordinate 7,598,177 of NC_134316.1, read as the reverse complement.
CTTGATTTTTCTCCCTGTTCTTTCTTCTCATGGCCTCACCTTTACAAAATACAAATCCAACCACAATCACACTGAACCTGATAACCTTACAGTGTTTGCATACATAAAAGATTAAGCAAGATGCTCAGTATATGTAAACACCTGCAGGTAAGTGGGCAGCACGACTCAAAGTACTTATGGTGGGCTTTACAAAACTGCTCTGCGTTGGCCCAACACAGCTTCCAAAGAGGGCTTTTGAAAATCCCACTGCAATATTTTGAAATCCTGATCTAAAAATCAGAAAAGATTCCTAAAGAACACTGTGTTCCTTGAAAAACATAGCTGATGGTGGTGGTTTATAGGCCAGAGTCCAAACAGGGCATTCTTCATGAGGACTATGAATGTGTTCACAATTTAGACTGTCAGTCTGTCTGAGTGAAAGACAGAACTGGAGTAGCTGAGTTGTTTTGCATAAAACTGTCTTTACAGTTGTATTTTAGATATGCAGCTATGTGGGCAGCTATTTCGGTGCCCTCCTTTTAGTTAAGTAACTGCAGGTAACCTTAGAGGGTAAGAGCAGTGTTTCTCAAGTGAGTTTTGGCAAGAATTCATTGATTAGAGCTAATAGATGTTAACTGTATGGTACATCAATAATCAGATTTTTTGATGGCACTGCTGTTGACAGAACATTTCATACAATATTACTTTCGTGTAGAAAGGAATCAAATGAAAAAGTGGTCCCTGCCCCAAAGAACTGGCATTCATGTCAGACCACAATAATCATCGTTTCCACTTCTGTAGTGATGCAAAGGGGCAGATGACGGTGTGACTTTTTAGCACAAAACCAGAGGAAAGAGTGTTAAGTGTTGCAACCCAGGACCATTGTGGAGCACAGCCATGGAGCCTGAGAGAGTGTAAGCAAACTTCCCCCAAGAGCTCACAGGTCACGTCACAGAGCTGAACTGAACTGAACTGAACCCAAGTCTGTCAAGTCCCAAGCCAGTGCTTTAACCATCCTTCCACTTAGGCAGCTTTACCCAGGTAGCCTCAGAGGTCCAAGTTCTGCCCTGGGGTACATGTTGGCCTCATTAACTTACTCTAAATAAGAGCTGTGAGCAGAACTTAGCCCACAGCAAGCAAGATTTATGGACTGAAAATGCCACATACTTTGCTTTTTATTCAGTGAGAAAAAAAAGCTTGAAACAAGCCGAGCAAAGTAAATGAATCAAGACGGCATATTTTTCATTCTGCAAACAAGAAAATATATACCTGTGAACATAAAAAACACAGGTGCCCAAATACTGCAGTTGCCTCCTAAATCTGCTATAAAGCACCAATGGCTATGTTATACCTGTCTCCAGACAGATACGTAAATTACTTTTTTTTTTTGAGGGGGAAAAAATAATCTTAAATAAGCTGGGGTTTTGCATCTTTTCCCCTAAGGCCCTGTGGCCCTTTTACTTGAACTGTGTATAGGTGCCATGCTCTTTGAACATAAACTGCACAACAGTTTATTCTCAACAGGAAAAGGCAAAGCTTTGGTTATGCTGCATTCCTAATATTTTTTGCAGTTTATGGAAAACTCCCATAAACAGAGTACAACACAGTAAGCTTTCTCTGCTAATATGCTGTCTAGACTGCTTAAAATATGAGTTCTGCTTGCCTACCATGTATCATGGCTTAAACTTTTGACCTTGTTTCTTTTGCCTTTGACCACTTCATAGGTTTTGACCCTTTTCAAGTATTTAATACCCAAATGGCATGTCACCCAAGCTGCTGGGGATATAAGAACATGAACTCTTAAAACCTCTCCTTTATTGTGAAGTTGAGAAAACTGACTGCAATCTAACATAAAAAAGTTAGAAAATGTCTTCCACCTTCATACAGCCTCCAACATACGGCACCTTCCCATGCTGGGTGACATTGATGCATTATAGAAGTGACAGCAGACTATTCTGCAACACCACCACATACGTGCTAGAAGGGGCAGAGGGTTTGTCGTGGAACCATACAAACACTGGGGCATTGCTAATGCATGCCTTTGATTTCTGTTTATGGCCCCCAAGTTGAGTGATCTGTCTTGTTGGCACCAACCTGACTATTTTTAAATGATCTAGCAGCTGGCTCAACACATACTTCAAAGATTTATGTTCATGTCACAAGCCCTCTTGCTGAAAGGGAAACTCTGGAGCAGCTTCTACTAGCTTACCCCATATGCAGATATAGTCTACATTCTTTATCCCAGGCCATCATAGCATACATTTTAACTAAAAGCAAGCAGTGAGAGATATAAGGGAAGGCAAATATGGAACAACAAAGGCAACAATGAAACATTTGAGGGTTTACAAACCTTGAAGTTCCTGAATTACAAGGCATAATTCCGGAGTTCTCATGCTGCAGAGTCAGACAAACCCTTGATGGGCATTAAGTGAAAGAAATTGGTCCTTCCTATGAAATGAAAGACAGAAATGGAGTTAATTCCCACACTTGCAGAAGTACATGGATAGACACACACCCACATGAACTTAGATGTGCTAGTATTTCAGTAACAGAACAAAACAGCCACATTGGAGATCACTGTGCTGATTATTATAATCAGGTGTCAGTTTATGGAGGACATCTAGCAACCCCCATGTCTGATGCAGAGCTACAGAATATTTCATCTAAGCTTTTCACGTGCTAGCACTAACAATTACTAAAGACACTCTTTTGCATGAAGGCACTTAATATGATATTTGGCCTACAATGCCTCTCCATTACAAATAGTCTGAGTGAAATCCTGTGGTTAACGGTCGTTCCAGAAGTAGCCTTGCCTTTGCAGAGGCCTAGAAATCCAAGGGCCCATAAGGGAATATTTTTCACTACTGACTAGAAAAATGTATGTAACTCCTGGCACTATTTTCCTAGCTAACTTGAGGTGGACACTTGTATGAACCGGAGATCTGCAAAAGTGTTAACAGTGTCCCTACACAAAGGCGGGAAGCCGTCCCAGTACAATCTGTATATTTAGGCCTGTTGTGATGGGACAGGCACTTACCAAACAAGCTTGAGATGTGAATCCCATCGTAAGAGACCCATGTTGATGGGCGGGGGGTGGGGGGGTGTTCTACTGCTGTTGACTGTCACAAATTGCCCTGAGTTTATTGCAGTTCTGACACTACAAGGGAGGACGTCCCTGCCCCTACAACCTGAAGGAAGAGAAACAACGATCCCATCTGACTTGTGTATGGGTTAGCTTCGATTCAGCTGTGTCTGTTAAAAGTCACTTTTAACATAAGGTAACAAAACATGGCTACCTTTATTTGGAGAGCAAAAACTAAATGATTGAATGAAATCATGACAACCCGACCCTTTCCCCCACATTACCACACAGCCGAACTTGTAACACTGACATAAGAAAGCTGCACAGACCATGAGGCAAATTCCTGAGCCCGAGAGAGTTTAAGTGAGACAGAAGTGTGGTGTGCGGTCTCTCATCTCATTTCTGAATCCTCCCAGCAGGTGTAGACAAGGCAATAAGCTCTCCGTCCAGTTTACTGCGAGGAGATTTCAGCGCTTTGGAGCCTGCCATCGCCCTGCCTCCTCCCCACCCTCCCAATCCATCCTTCGCACCCCCCACACCCCAGTCCCTATCAGTTTTGCCCATCCCCAGCTCACACCTCTGAGCTTTGCTCCTGAGCCCACCTGGGCAGCACAGAGGGCAGCGGACAACGCCACAGGCCGAGAGCTGTGCTAGAGGCAGCTGGGAACCTCGCTCTCCCTCTCAACGGTTTGGATTGGCTGCTCTGACCGCCTGGGGGTGGGCCTGTGTGTTGGGCAGCCAATCAGGGGAGCTGTTCCTTGCTCTTCCTCCCCTCTCAGCACAGGCGGACTCTCCTCATGGCAGGCGTTGCTGGGCAGGGGCCCGGCTGCGCTGCGAGGCACGAAGCTCCCCCAGCACCGGGGGCGGACAAGGTGGCAGCAGGAGGCTGTGACTTTGCACATCCTGTTAAATCCATGCAATGTCTGCAAAGCTGCAGTTGGAAGACCTGGCAAGAGCCGCACACACAGAGGAGAAGGAACAAATCGCCATGACTCTTCTCAGGGGGGAGTCTCCTCTTTGCCCCTGAAGCCCATCCTCTCCCAAACCCCAAGCTAGACAAGCTGTAGGAGGCCGTATAGTCCTTTTTCTCCCTTAGCCTCTCCGTGTCATTAACATGGCAGCAGGGTTTAATCCTTTTTGCTCCATTTGAGAACTGAGAGGGGCTGTAAGTGGAGGGGGAGCTCCGTCCATGCCGGGACGGGGGCATCCTGAATTCAGAAATTCGCTCTGCACCGAGTCTCGCCGTGGAGGTAGCACTATGACTGCATCTAATTTTGCTCCTTCAGCTGCTCTCTAGTTGTTTCCTGTGCTGTCTGGTTTACCATCCTAAAATAAGTCACTTTTAAGGAATATTTCATAAAAATGTCCAAAATCAACTGGTGTTCAAACACTTGGATTATGGAAAAATTTTAACAGTATAAAAATTTAAACCACAGGGAACATATGCTAGGAGATTTTTTCTCCCTCTCTCAGTCTTATTATAAAGTTGGTATTGGACCCATTTGGACCTTGTGGTGAATTCCTCACCCAAGCGATCTACAGGATTTCTCAGGCACCTATGCCGGTGATCACAACTCAGCATTACTGGGTGGTGTGTACCTGAAGCTGTATTCTCTGTCCAGGCTCTTCCCCTGCTCCAAAAGCACTTCAGTTTACTCACAGGAGGTTTCTGTTAGCAGGACTAACACTGAAAGATTCCTACATACATTAGCCAAGCCCTCAGTCTGCCAGTCAGCCATAGCTTTCTCTCCTTCATTAGTGCCTAATTAATCTTTCTTTTCCACAACTGTTCAAATCTCACTGTCCTAATAACTAATCTTTGACAATATGAGCAAATAAATCTTTAGTTTCTGTTCTTCCCTGGCCACAGTTTGCACCAGGCTTTTCCTGTGGTAGAAAGGGAAATCCAGCTCCTCTCCTTTCTCATGAACTATTTTTCAGGGGCTTTATACCCTATGCAGGGACTTCTTTTTTCTTTTACAGTTTAGGAGGTCCCATATCTGAGAAGTCAAACAAGCCACAGCTCCTCATCGAAGTACCACCAGATGAGGCAACTTTCGTCCCCCGTGCCTAAATGGGCATTTAGCTCCTCCTCGGCAGCCTAGGGACCAGAAGAACACCAAGCCCATCACCCTTACTTGGGGCTGGCCGCTTGTGGGACTGGAGCACGCTTCTCCCAGGCTTCATTTCTGAAATAGAGTCTCTGGTCACATAAAATTAGAGCTAAAAAATCAAGCAATGGCAGTTTATTGGAAGGGATGGTGAGGTGATTGACAGGAAATGAACTTCATCCAAACTGGAAAATCCAGAGAGTAAGTCCGTAAAACCTACACTAAACATAGAGAGAGAAAGAGAGATGCACACACTTACGCACACACACATACACACACACTTATCATCCATAAGTGTCTGTCTCTCAGCTTCATTCAGGCCTAAGCAAAAATCCTTTTAATCTGTATCAGGCACTGTGGCTGTCACCCCTGATATTTCAGTCCCTCGCTGCCGCTAATGTTTTTTAGCTAATATTAGGAAATATTAGCCAAAAGCCTTTGAGAACAATAGGAATCTTTCCATCAGCCCCCTTGGGTTTCAGATCAGGACCTGAATTCCTGGTTTAAGCCAAAATCTGTACATTGTCCTCTCTCTTTTCACTCTGACTTTCCCATGTCTGCCACAATTCCCTGTCTTTCTTACAACATCTGGTAGAGTTTTTTATGCATCTATATCTGAGGGCTGAATTAGACACATGACTTTTAAATTGCTTAAAATATTTTGACATCTTCCAACCTACTCCTAAATCCTACAGATGGGTCAAATTATCTGCTAAGATCTGCTCAGTGGGTCTCACTCTAGTGTTTTCTTGTCCCTAAATGTGCAAAACAATTATGTGAAAAGGAAAAAAGCTTTAATTATAATTAAATTATAATTAAAGCTTAAATTTATGGTGCTGAGCTGCGGAGATAAGTTCGGCTAAACATTTTGTCAGCATGTAGCAAACCAAATGTGAATAAGGAATTTATATTCTCTGTACGTCTTTTTGGTGTTCTTGTATGCATTTTTACTTGTACACCTCAAGAGCTAACATTGTAGTGATACAGATTTCAGACATATATTGAATATGCGCACACCATAATATTGATACATTTATAATGGTCTTCATATGGAAAATTCTAGCAAGTTCAAATGATTCACTAAGGTTTTGTTTAGGTATTCATGTCTGAACCAGAAACTCTCCAGAGGGTCATTTGCTTGTTTGATAAATCAGAAAAGAACACATTTTTATACAAGTATTTTAATACAGGAAATATGAGTCTAGTCAGTATCTTTCCAAATACATGTGTCTGAGTGCTTTTTGATGTGAAATGCTGCTTAATGTCTTTTAAAGTACAATTTAAACAACTTCACATGAGCAACTACCAATCAATATGTCTCCCATTTTCTAACACTAAAAGACCAATGCTAAATAAATGCTTTTTAGAATCACATATAATGAATAAAACAGAAAGAAATTAGAAAAGGAAGAAAAGAAGACAGCAACAAGGCATTATTTAGAATATGTATTACCCCAAAAATGTAAATGGTCACCCCTAGTTTGGCTCTCTAATGGAAAAGAAATAACATGAAATTGGGCAATTACAGACCTTTTGCTGAGGTATGACTCAGCCGGCTGCATTTTGTGAGGGCTGGCAGGAATGGCACTGGGAGTACTGAGCAGTGTCCAGGCAGGCCAGAAGCGACTGATTTATGACATAAAGAAGGGTGTAGCCAGAGAATAACTTCTAACAAATGCATCTAAAAATGAGCTGTAAAGAAATGATGGATTGATAGCAAAGAGCAGGCCCCCAGGAAATGCTGGGGTTTGAAAGCTCCCATTTAACTCTGGTTTAATTCTGGGACAGGAGGCTTTTCCCAGAAACCATATTTTTATATTGTAAAGTGTAGAGCGATTCAGACAAAGAGTCCCTAGCATCTCAACAGAGGAAATGGAAGACAAAGCTGCTTGCCAAACATGCACTAGCTATGTTTGCAGAGCTTTCCTTTCAGAAAAATTAAATCTAAGCCTTTTGGTAGTATGGCTTATCAGAAGGGTTTCTGAAGAAGCATCCCTGTGTGGGATGGGAAGTGTGATCTATAATACAGTAAGCCACATGAATGGGACCAGTCACTCAATGTTTTGGATGTTGAGTTTTTGTGCACCAAAAATGCTGATCAAAGGCTGGAGAAAATGATGGAGACACTTAAACAGCTCGGACTGTTTCGATCATCAAAAACAAACAGAAGACTGAGAAGTGACTTAATGATAGTATATAAGTCTCCCCATCAAAGTGCCAAGTACTGAAGGCTCTCTAACCCAAAGAAGAATGGCGTCACAAAAACCCATAGATGGAAGAAAGAGTTAACTCTTGGAAGGAAATATTGAACAGATAGTTAGTTGCAGGGACTCATCACCAAGGAAAGTGAGAGGCTTTCTGTCTCTTTATGTGTTCAGATCAGGACACGATGCCTTTCTGGAAAAGAGGTTTCAGCCAAACCCAGTTTAGTCTTGTCCAAACTCAAATTACTGGTCTCAAAAGACAGTTACCCTTAGTAAGTGGATTACTTTTTGCTAAACTAGACTAGATAATCTAATGGTCCACTCTGACCCTAAATTATCTCAGTCTTTTAAGTCTTTATCTACCCACTTCAATGATCGTTGGTACAAATGGTAATGTAAAATTAACATGTCTATTGAGATTTGTATTAGCATATGATTTCTGGGTTGGAAAAGCCGCAATCCAGTTTAAGGGAGCACTTAAGCATATATTAAAGTTCCACCAGGACCCAATCTCACGCCCTAACGTGCATTCCTGAAGCACACTGTAGAAAATAAAGATATCCATGTAAAGTGAAATACATAATGCTTGGTAACATAGCATCCATTTTTTCCACTTTTCCAGTGTTCTTAGTGTATACACTTCTTGTTTTAGAACTTCTCTCTTCCCAAGCACAGGTGGTTCCAAAGTAAGAAAAAAAAAAGCATAATGATGTTGATGTTAATTGTGGTACATGCGGGACCAATTGCACTGCCTTTTATTACAATTGCTCAGTATTTGCCATTGTAATGTCCTGATTTTGATTGCTTATAATTTATGAAAATGCAATTGCATGCACTGAGATTTCTCATATATTTCAGAAGCCTCAGGTTGAATGTTTGGGACTTTTAAAAAGATGCATTTGTTCAAAATAAAGGAGTTGCCTCTTTCAAAAAAACAGGATTGGGAGAAACATACCGTTTTATCTATGTTAAAACAATTCTAGTGCCTTTTCTATGAATAGCTGTTGTGCTTCTTACCTTCTGAGTGAAGAACTCAAGAGCTGATAAGTTGTTGGAAGGTGACTTTTGCTGTGCCTATGAAAATCTCCTCATACAGCACAAGCAAGAAGCTTCTGAAAAACTCACAGTTCTCACATGCTCAGAAAACACTTTTATACGTCTGCTAAAAAAAAGCCCAAAACAACACTTTTACTGAGCATGTTCAACTACCTTACAGCTCCTAGTGCTGCTCAGACTGGACTGGGACCTCCCCACAGAGCAGTTACGGATGCCTGTGGGGACTCAGAAGGACTGTCTCTGTAATTATTGCTCTGTCATTTGGGTGTGAGGACATGGGCACTGAGAACAGGTCGTTGGCTCTTCTGTGGCTTCTTCCCTGGTGTTCAACCAGCACAAAGTAGAGAGCAGCCTTATTCAAATGTAGAAGGTGAAAGCTGCTCTGGGCAAGGGCAGAGGAAACGAGATGTGTGGGTTAATTTTGTGAAAAGGATATAGTTGAGTAATTAAACCATAAAGAACAATAGAATTAAGATTGCACAGGCAGCCCTGGTTTGGTCAGTTTCGGAGTTTTGTGGACCCCATTTTGCATCTGTGATGTTGTTCCTCCACTTTATTTTCATATGAGATGTGTAATGCCTCAGCACAACCAGTGTGCAGTAATGAACTGTCCCGAAGCAATATCATTCTGCTTGGCAGACAAACAGCAGACCTTACTTCCCTGAGTATTTCTCCCCCCTCATTTTACTTTATCTTTTTTTCTCTCCAGCAGTTTCCAATCCCAATGGTCCTCATTCCCACCTGCATGTACCTTTGTGGCTTTCTCCCCTTTTTCTTCACATCTTCTTTGGTCTGTGTCCCTGTACCTTCCATGTGTATTTTACAACTCTTCTTACACAACTTGCAAGTGCAAGTAGTCCCTTTCCAGATCAGTTCTTCTGTCTCCCCAGTGTCTTGTCTCATCTCACCTGCCCTTTTCCTTTGCTATTCTCTTCCTCTCTAGATCTTTTTTCTAATTTTTCTAGTTTTGCTTTTCTCTGGCAGTATTTTCTCTAGTTCCTATCTCCTGATTCCCTAATCTATTAATCTCTTCTAAATTCTCATCCATTCTCCCCTTGAAACCGCTAAACTTCTTGAATCCATAACATCCTCTGGTAGGGATTTCCACGGTTCTGTTACCACCGTGTGAAGAAACACCTCTTCTTGTTTTTAGCCTGCCTCTTAGTAGCTCCATGTCATGCCCCCTAGTTCTTGTGTTGGAAAAGACAGTGAACAGTCGATCCCTGCTCAACCTCTCCTTACCATTTGTGGCGCTGTAGATCTCCGTCATAACCCCACCCCCAATCTGTCTCTTTTCCAGATTCAATCATTTCTCATATGGAAGTCATTCCAAACCTTTGATCATCCTTTTTGTCCTTTTTTGAACCTTTTCCAGTTTACTATATCCTTTTTTTCAGATGAGGGGACAGAACAACACACATTATTTGAGGTGTGGATGAACCATGGCTGTAGAGAGTGATGAAGAGATTTTTGTTTTGCTTTCTATTCCTTTCCTAATCATTCCTAACATTCAATTTGCTTTTTTTCTGGTGGCTTCTGAGCCCTAAGCTGATGTTTTCATTCAAGGTTCACTTCTTACTGGTAATAGTCAGCTCAGACATCAATTTAGAATGAATCTAGGATTGTTTTTCCCCAAATGCATCGCTTTATGTTTATATACACCGAATTTCATCTGTCATTTTATTGCCCAGTCACTCAGCCTCATAAGGACCTTCTGCAGTTCCTCACCCTTCACAATCCCACTGTTAAAAACCAACAGGAAGCCTGTCGCTCCTTTTTCTCAGGAAAGGTTAGCAGGGTCTGAGCAATGCAGAGAGACTCATCTCTGTGCAAAGTCATCCGGACGAGCTGCTGTTATACTTTTCTCAGGACAAACTGGACACTCTCAGGGAGGCTGGGCAAGAGCCTGCAGGCAAACAAGAAGACTACCTAGCACGCCTCCACGAATGCACTGCAGTCTTCGCCTAAACAGGGCCTGAAAGCATGGGTATATGAGCATGGGGAGGAGCAAGGCAGGCTTACGCTGTACAGCTGCACATGTTGCTTGGGAGTTAGACTGGCTATGGTACAGCCACACGTCTGCTAATGTCAGCTCATAAAAGAAAAAAAAAAGAAATCGCCTTTGGTTTAAAGTTTGCCCCCTCTGTGCCCCCCTTTTTTTTCCCCTCTCTGCTTCAAAAGAAAGACAGGTTTAAGTCTGACTCTGAAGCACCCTCTGCTACAGTATGTGCCATTTACTTTAGTAAGGCTGATTAAGTCATGCATTTACAAGTAGACCTTCCATCAGAGCTAATTTAAAGCAGATGTTCTGGGTTCCACAGCCAGGGAGGCATCAATCTGAGAATTGCAAGGGTCTCTGTAAGAGCACTGTTTTTACTGCACTTTATAGTGCACTGGGAGGAGGTTAATTGGTGTAAAAGTTTAATTTCAAATAAGGATCCCCTTTTAAAGTTGCATATATGCATATACTTTTTATGGAGCGTTATATTACAAAGTCAAAGTGGGGGAGAAAAATCATCCAAAAACATTTCAGGATCAAAGACACCCAACCTGTCAAATGCTAAGATATTTTTATGAGGAAATAGGACTCACATTTTCTCCAGAAGACGCAGAGAGAAGTAAGGAGTGGAAAAATATTTAACTAGATTCCATGGTATATTAGGAGAAGGAGAAAAAAACCACCCATGCCAATATGTTGGTTTCAGAACCTTCTGGCTTGGCTTCCACTGCTGAAAATATTGGCAAGAAAATGCTCTGCGCTGGGATTATTTATTAGAAAAGCAATAGATTCGTACAGTTTAACAATAGAGGGAGGATTCAGAATCGTCCATTTGCTCCGTGTTCTAACTTTCAACTACTTTTGTTTTTTATTTGCGAGCCAGAATAACTATACTTATCCCTTGAAATTATCATCAGCGCTGGCTTAGCATAATTTTATTATTTGATTAATTGTATTGCCTATGGAGGGGTTAGGGCCTGTTTCCTACACTGAAAACCGCACCGGCTACTCCCAGATGGGAGACCAGTTTTCTTATGAATCTTAAGTCATTTGGGTTTACCTTTTATATTTATCAGAAGTTACCAGATTTTTGCCTTTAGTAAAGACAACAGCAAAAGAAACTGTCTTTACCCTGAACTTCAGTCTAGTTTTGCAGGCAAACCAGACTATGGCAGTATTCAGCTCTAGAAAGGCGCTCTCTCCATCCCTCCTGAGGAAGAATCTCATTAAATTTTGCTGCTCTTCCTGCCTTGTATTACAGTAGCACCTACGGGCCTCAACCAATCTTGCTTAGCACTTTCCAAACCATGGTCTTGACAGAGCACCTTCAAGACTACCAGGGTAAGACAGATAAAGACAGGCCTACAGTCCCTTTCTGCAAATGAGAAATGAGTGATTTGCTCAAGACTGTAGGAAAACTATGCCTGGAGACTTCATACACACTTCTTACATCCCAGCCTAGAGGCCCAATCACAGCAGGTTCAGGTTGTGTTCCTGGTGAAGACTTCTCATCAAACAGCAGCAAAACATGGCAGCAAAGCTCTCCTCTGTTACTTCTCCTTTCCCACCTGTTCAACGCACAGAGCCATTTCAGACTTGTATGACTGAGGGAGATTTTTGTGGAGTTCAGTGTAGAGGATCACTTCCGACTTTCTGGGCTGAGGGTGATTTCTGTAACCTACAGATTGAGCTCAGTCAAGTCTTGTGCCCTGAGTGTAAGACACGTACCCCTGGCCCTATTTCATGCTTCTCCTCTTCTCCTTGACAAGGACTGTATTTCAGGCACCTGTAGTGTTGTGCTACAGCAAGACCTCCGTGGTGATGTTCAGCCTCGTGTTTGAATCTGCTACATGGGATCCATAGCACGTTAGCCAAAGTGCCCATCGAGTTCCTCACCTCTGTCCATGGGTCCATAACTGGCACTGTCAGCTGCTATGGGGAGGGCACTGTCTGAGCTCTGTGCAGCTAAGGAACAAGGAATGTGTGGCACCTGAGAACGGGAAGGGAGGAGTTTACTTTGGAGAATTCCCAACAGGAGCTGAACACTGGGCAAGCTGGAGGTGCAGACATGCAGGACATTTCCCAGACAGCAGAACAGTGCAGGTGTGTAACTACACCAGCTGAATGGGCACTTTTATCATGGGCAATGTGGTGAAGGGATTGGCAGGATTTCATTGTTTTTGAAAAATTCTTTTCCCAAAATTAAGGGTGGCAGTGTAGAAGGACTCAATCCTCAGAGCTTTCATGACTAGGCAGGGCACACCAAGCCCATCACTAAATATGTTATTTCAAAGGGCAACTCAAAAAGGTATTGACATGATCAGTGAAGTTCCTGTGCAGGGTTTGCACCTATTCTTTATAGTCTAGTGGTACACAGAGACCTGAGTGGGCTTTGTGCCCAAGGAAGAATATCCTTCAAGGGATATGGAACTAACAATCCCATAATATATTGGAACCAAAACAGGTAGAGCACACTGGGCCAAATGCATCCTGACTGGAAATCCCACGATTTGAGAAAGCTACAACACAGATGAATTTGACCCAATGCACTTTGAATTCAGAATAGATGCCAGGTAGTAACTGTTCCCATGTGGAAATAGTAACACATCTCTTGGAGACTGACATGTTCCAATGAAGTGCATGAACTTATGGATTTTTTTTCTTTCCAGGTGAACAATGCAAGAATAATTAAAAGCAGGAAATCCTGATAAGTGCTACAAGGATATCCATGCTACAAAAACATCGGTCCCCATCTTTCGGGCTCCCTTTTTCAACACCTTCTTCCTCATTAATCTCACTTTCAAAGTTCTGAAACAAGTTGCTGCCAAGCCTGGTATCTGAGGCCAGGTGAAGTTTTTTATACTACAGCCGTTTGGAATATGTATTGCAGCTTTGTTAAAATACAGGGAGACTGCCCAAAAAGCAATTACTACCCAGTTTATACAAGACAACAGTGGGCTTCAGGTTCTTCACATTTGTATTGTCTTTGAAAAATTCACCTCTGAAAAGATTGCTTCCAAATGCCGTGCAGCCCCAAAAACACAAACTGTGAGGTCTTCCAGTTAGAAAATACTGAAATCTGGAGTCAGCTTTTCCAAAAGGTCTTCTGGAGCACATTACAGTCCTTCCGACTTTAATAGGGCCTTTTGTTTTAGCCTTTATTGACATCAGTATGTCCCTAGTAACTCGGGATCTCTTCATCTTTTAAGCCCTGGACTTGCAGTTCTCCAAATATCTCTTTTCCCAGATAAAACATGAATACTTACCAAGACTTTTGAGAGATTTGGCAGTTGCATCTAAATCCAGACTTGAGATGCCCAAACTCCTGTTCATAAACTTCACACCCTGCAAGTGCCTAGGATCCCCAGTGCCCACCAGCAAAGTTCCCTGGACACCTAAATTCATGCCTCAGATTAGGTGCCCCCTCCTCCTTCCAGATGGTGTTAGACATGACCAGCATCACCAAAGGAACACAGCCTGAGCTGGGAATGGTAGACAGAGGAAGGTGCTTCTCTGACGCCAGGTTATTATCAAATATTAATTATCAAATCAGAGGAGAGAGTACTGCTACAACCTCATCTCAGGTTCTTCTATTGACCAGTCTATGCACCTTCCAGCTTGATAAACTTCTTGCTTTGTACATCCCATTTGCGGGTGCATATGTTTCCTCTTGAGTTGTCAAGGAAAGAAAGTTAGTAACTAACTTTGCTTTATGGCTTTTTCTATGTACTTTCAAGTATTGTAATGTCAACCTAAGCTTTACTGCCTCCCTGAAATGGAGGAGAAAAACTGACAAATGTTGATCCATCTTTCAAATATTAATACTATGTTGATAAAGGCCAAAGCTAATAATTCCTCTATTAGATACCTTCGATACGGAATTATCCTGCAGAGGCTATAGATGACCTAGTACTGTGACTTTCCCAAAAGCATGGAAAACTAAAGATGGGTGTAAGCCAGATGTTCTTTCTTTATGCTGCAGCAAAGGCTCCAAGTTGCCAGGAGCTGGTCAAATCTGCCCAGCTGGAAGATGTCTCCATCAGGAGTGAAAGATGATGTCCTGAGACAGCTTTCAGCCATGACATTCACTGCTCACTAGGCACAACTTGTGTTTTATCCTAATTTTCAGCTGCTCAAATGTCCATGGGGGACCGAAAACATCTGATCTGCTTGTGTCTAAGCCAAAACTTTAAGATCTGAATGCAAGAGTGAGGCTGACCCTGGAGGTCTAACATGATCATTTCCATCAGCTACATCTTTTTCCTTTCTTTGTGTACCTGTTACTTGTCTCTAACATCGGTGGGGAACTGCTTGCCTAGAAATACCAGCATGGGTAGGATTTCACAGATGGTGAGATAATTCTTAAATCACTCAACTTTTATAGTGAAACATGCTAAATAATCAGAAATGTCACCAGGCTACAGATGTATGTTTTCCTCCATTTCTAAACACACCAATCAGTTTGATGTTCATAAAAACAGGAGACAAGATGCAAGACTGTGTCCTTGGATGCATCTCCGTGGATCCTGGAGTCTGGCTGCTGGTGCCAAATGGACTCTGTGCACAGCACCCCATTCAGCTCTGCCAACACATTTCTTGCTCCCCACTAACTTATGATGTCACTTGGAGCAAAACTCATCTCAATATCTTACTTTTATTACGGTAACTGTGTTGCGAAGCTGGAAATAAAAGCAGCGGTACCCTGGCTTCTCAGCTGGTATAAAAAAAGAGAGCTGCATCAGTTTATGCCAGCTAAGGATGTGGTTCAAGCTGTTTGGGGAGTTTGGGTTTTTTCCCCCTGCAAGCTGTTTGCCGTAATCTCTAGGACATTAGAAAAATGTTAACATCAGCCAGTTGGGGGCAGGAGTAAAAAAAACCCTGAAAATTTAATATAGTTGCAGAGCACTTTTTGTTTTTTCCATTAGCTGATATTCTCAGGTTACCAGAAAGGAATTCATTGTGCTTCTCCACATTCACTGCTAGTGAAACAAGAGATTGAAAGATTTTAGAATAAATGGCCAGGCTGAAAACTAGCAGTGCTTGTGCTGGGGTTTGGGTAAGGGCCTTTACTAATTCAAGGCTGATTAGGCATCTATTTCCTGGTCCTCTGCAATATGACTAGGAAGTGCAGGAAATTCATTGTCTTCAGTTTGCCACTGCTGGCTTGCTCCAATAGCTATACATCACACAAAGGACCGACAAGCTCAAAATGTCCATGCCAATCTGCAGCTGCCTTTAATCATATACAGATTTATGAGACACCCCCCATGCCCCCTGTGGAGATCTAGAAACTGTGCTTTGTTTTGACTTCACATACATTTTTCCATTTAGGATTAAGAAGTATGAGCCCTATTAGACTGCACTGCAGCTAGGAAGCAGAAGGGGTAAAGCTCTGTCTGAAATGGAGGAAATGGTGATGTAATTTTGAACCGTTAAGGACTGATGGGATTAAAAGATTTGGAGGAGGATTTGGAAAGTCTCTGGTGTTGCGTACAGTAGGGCTGTATTGCCTGCCTCACCATCTGGACAGAGAAGGCCTTTTTCCTATTTACCGGTTTGGGGGTTGTTGTTATAGCTGTGCAGCTCACGAGCACCACTGCACTTAATACTCCATCATCATTTCCATCATAAACCCTTTTTTCTCTTGAGGGACTACAACGTCACAGTAAATATTTGCTGCAGGGTAAAGCTTGCCACTAAGGTCTGGTCTCAGGCCTAAGAGCAGCAGGGGCATAAGGCAGGATCAGGCTTGGAAGCTTTCCACCTTATAGTAACATTACACTTACCTCATTTTCTAAAATGAACATTTCTAGCCATTATCAACAACCATGGACCAAAGGCTGATGCTCCTTTTCCATGGATTTGGACAGCTTGCTGTCCAGTCCGTGCAAGGATTTATAACCTGACCAGTTTGGTGGTAGGGCATGTGCCCTGGGTGATGCTGGCCAGCCACATCTCGCAGGAGGGGCTATGTAAAACCTCAGCAGGCTCAGCAGCATGCCGGCTCAGCAGTGCTGTTGACTCCAGGCAGCTGGCCTCTTGATTCAGTTTTGTGCTTTCTGATGCACCAAGCAGGAGCTGTATGGAGAGGGAAGTGGCTGTTTTTCCCTCAGCCTCCCCTCGCCATTCTGCTCTTACAAAAGAGGTCCAAGAGAACAGGGATGAAGTCATCGCGTGCTATAGAAATTACGCTGTTGTTCTGTGCTGCTGAAGTCCTATAGCTGGTCCTTGCAGTGTTATCTTCCAGCAGCTCAATAGTATTCGAGATCTCACTAGTTGTTTCCATTAAGAGAAGAAATTCACTTTAATTTTTTTTTAGCTCCATAATCAAAACCTCTTTATGAACTCTAATCCTCTTTATTAACCAAATCTAGTTTCTCTGAGCAGAACAGGAATCAAATAACACATGGGGCAACACCTGGTCCTATTGCAAACAACTGCTCATCCATATTCTCTCTCCCTTTCTGTGTTCTTTTCTCAAGGTTGGGCTCTAAGCACAGCTCCGGCTGCAGCTCAGGTCCCTTGCTAACTTTTCTGTTTGTTCCCTTGCCCATTCTGCTGCTCCTCTCATGTACAGACACATGATCACCATCAGAGCTATATACTGTCCTGCTTGTATTGTCAGAAATGCTTTTGTTAAGTTTTTCAGGGAAATTTTAATTTTCCAGTTACAAATATGTTCATATCAAGTACATGACATGGATATCAAGCTAAGAATAAATTAACAAATGGCAAGACAATACATTATTCCTTAGCCTCTAAGAGCAGAAGTGGTAGTTTGACAAGTGTTCTTGCCAGGCTTTGAAGAATGAACAAACACCATCAATGCTCTAAACACATGGAGAGCGAGTATACATGTAAAAAAGTGAGCATATCCCCCAGTAAAAATGTGATTGAGAAACTGCATTGCAAATATATTTTCAAAGCCTGTTCTGTAATACTCTGCTATATGGAAACACAGCATGAATTTGTGGTCTGCTCCTATTAGTTTTAATCACCAAGCAAGCAAATAAAATCAGCCATTTAGACATACTGAAATAACTTTAAGGGCCTGATAAATTTGCAAGAGCAATTACAGTTGCAAATCAGAAGTATTTTAAAATCAAAGTGCATCAGTCTAATTTAAGAGGCTTCCAAAGACCTGCTTTCTTATCTGCCTCCAAAGTCAGAAAAAATTGAGTGTAATATGCTCTGATAACAATTTTCACGATTTCCTTATCTGAACAGAAATAGCACAGGGACTGTCTCACTAAGGTGACTGTAAATCAAAAATGAAACAACAGTTTTAGTGGAGCCTCTGGGATTTATATCAGCTGAAGACCGGGCCATACCATTATAGCATACAGGCTGGCCATAAAGACAGCGTTAAATGAATCTTTAAAACTTTAAGAGAGATCCCATTTACTTTCAGAAATAGTCAGTGATTTACAGGATTCATATTCCTGTATTATTTTTATTATTATTTTATTACACGGTTCATCCAGGGTCAACTGAGACTCCAGAGCTCTCCGAAGCTGAGCTGTGCCTGTTGCAATGGCTAATACAAGACCTAATACTGCGGAAGGGAAGTAATTTCTATCTGTCCCATACCTGGGCATACATTTATGCTGGGGAGTGGGGTGCTGCTTGGTAGGGAAGAGGGTATAGCACTGTGCTGCAGGCAGGCAGGTCTGGGGATAACTTCGCTAAAGCATAACAAACTTTGTGGGTCCTAGCAGAGGAGCACTGAGATTGCCCAAACAGAACCGTTTTCAGCAGCATAAGACACTCTTAGCAGGTACATCCTGCTTGGTTCCTGAGGTACTGCTCTGTGGTAACAGAAAATGATCCTATGTAAGCTAGAGGACAGCTTGTGGGCATTGTCCCACATTTCTGCTTGGGTTCATATGAGTCTGGTGATCCTCTTAATTAAAAAAAGAAGGACTGAGTGACACAAGTACACACATGGATATAGTATTCTCTTTTAGAAAGGCCAGAAAACCATAATTACCCAGAAGAAAAATATTGGGCCAAATCCAAAAGTCCTCTTCGCTCAAAACTATTCCACAAAGACAAAAAGAGTGTCTGTCGAAGGATCACAAACCATATCCCTTAGCAAAGCTGAAATAATATGGCAAAGTAGTTTTATAGGCTGCCCCACTCCATGCAGTTAGGGAATAAATGTACACAACCAAAACCAAAATTGCCTGCCAGTGGCTAAGATACAGTTTTGACTCTTTTTTTCTTCTCTTTCTCTCTCTGTGCCATCTTCAGAGCAGTTACAGATAGCCATCCAGCAGAAGATCTCAATGCTCAGACTGAGTTCTGCAGCATTTTTGCCAATCAGTTGTGCTCATTTCTCAAGATACTTCTGATACTTCGACAAGTACTTCAAGATACCTTGTAAGAAGTGATGCTTTCACGATTATAAGCAGCAGTTGACTGGTAGGCTGAAAACAACAACCTGTTTTACCCAAACTGTGGTTTTGACCCACAGTTGTCGCCTGGATAGATATACTGCACCATCAGTTATTCCTTATGCCTGGAAAGAGTTTGGTCCCTCCTTCCCCAAGCCCTGACAGACAGGTGGACTTTTGCCATCAACCTGGGGGGAAGCTCCCCTTCAATTCCAGATGCATGAAATTAAATCTGTAAGTTCTGGTCAGTATTGCCATTGCTGGCTTTCACAGCGTTGTTTAAAAGGGCTTTTTCCCATTGTTTTTCCAAGGACCTGCCCAAAAATGTTTCCATCCAAACCACCATCACGCAAGACTCCAGCAGAGGAGCTAAGAACAATAGCACACAAGGTTCCAAGTTCAATAGCAATTTCAAGGATTTCAGCTGTCACAGTTAATTAGTGGCAGTTTCTCTCAGGCCTCCTTTGCTTAACCCCTGAAGGACAAGGCTTGGAAAACTGCTGGTTGAGAGGGCAAGAGAGGTGAAAAGACCAGTTTTGTAGCAGCCAGGAATTATTAAGGAAGCAACACTAAAGAATGGAATGTGTTGTGAATTGAAAATTTCAGACAAAATGAGATTTAACTTCTATTTCCACTTTTGCTAAAGAAAGAGGCATGAGCCTGGAGGGTGGGGTCCGGAGTCTGGATTTTGGGCAGGGTTATTTTAGAAAGCTGAATACAGTCCAACTGTTGTTCTAGGGCAAGCACTTTTCAACTTTAGGGTATTTTAAAAAAATCTGGATCCTGATCTGAAATCTGTGGCTTGGGCTTGTTTCTAAACATTTCTTTTTCTTTAAAAAAAGAAAAGGCATCATATGGTAAACCACTGTAGAAAAACACTGGAGCTCTGCTTGCTTACAGGAAACTACCTTGGCATGCCTCCCCTTCCAAAAGGTGCGGCGTGGTTGCTAGATACTAGACTGAAAGTCACAAAAATTGAGAAATCCAGTGTTCCCAAACACTGATGCACAAACCACTTCTAAACGATACACCGGAGCAGTTCCCGACTCCTCTGTGTGAAGACCCCCGACATCCTGAGCAGGCACCTCCACGCAGACTGCGTCAGAGGATGCCGTCTGGGCACAGCCTCTTCCCTCGCAGCTCAGGGAACCAGTTCTTCACCAGCAGCTACCAACCTGCACCATGAGGACTGTTGGCCTCCAAAATAATAAGGCCCAGGACACGATACTCTTGCCCCAGTCCATAGCAGGTCTCATGACAAGGGGCAATCCCCATCATGTGGGCTGACACAGAACAAGCATCACCTGAGCCAGTCCAGGTCTCTGAGAGGGCCACGTCCCCTTGGTTGGATCAGGTGGTCATGGGGATGCCCCTTATTTCAGGTTTTATCACGCAGTGCACGTGTCAGGATTAAAACTTGTCCCCTGACGCAGCCAGGGGATTGTGAGAGCTCCCCAGGCCAGAGCTTGAGAGAGAAAACATGGCACAGGGATTTCAACCTGCAATATGAGAAGGCCCATATTTTATGGGAGGTTAGCAGCCCTGCCAGGCATTGCTTGCTATATGCAACCCTCTGAGCCAGTTTGTTTCTCCTGCAGCAGAGGGGTGGATTAAACCTGTGGGACAAGGGGAGCATCTGAGCAAGCGAGATGCCGCAAGACTTAGTGCCTCTGCCTCTCCCAACACCGAGCACAGCCTCTTGCATCATTTAGTCTCCAGACATGCTGCTACCCCTGCCCATGGGCTTGTCCAGCCTCTGCAGCTACTGGCAGGACCTGTCCTGCAGCAGCCTCCTCCATGGCTGCCCCCTTTTTTGCCCATGCTCACACACAACTCGTGGGCAGAAGCAGCAGCTCAGCTCAGCACAGGGCATCAGTACAATTCTCTGGCCCAGCGAGATGGAGGCCTGAGTCCTAGTTTGTCACCAGTCCCCTACCAGAGTGGGATCAGGCGAGTTCCTTTGCCTGGTTAGTGAAATGGGGCACTCTGCCCCCGTCTCGTTCTGCTGCTTGTGCGGTGCGTTGCAGAGCAGGAATCCATCAACCCACAGACAGCACTGGCTCTCCAAGAAGCAGCCTCAACTGGCTCTTAGCCCAGCTTGCTTTTATCCTGAACACACAGGAGGGCAGGGGCTGTCCCTTCTAACATGCTTCTGCCACACTTCCCTGCACCCCACCGGGGTCTCAGTCCCAGCAGTGCCCAGTCTTTGCTGACCCCATACAACACGGTACTTTGCTTCCTCTGTCTCCATTTTAATGCATTCATGTCCTGTGAGTGTGAATGGTGCCACAGATGGGAACAGACCAAAATTAGGGATTGTCCTGCAGGACACAGCAAAGGTAGGTCAGTAGAAATCAAGGGCCTATTCAGAATATCTACACTTTGGTGTTACCTGAGATACATCATTTGTAGTTGCTGGTGGTATTCCTAAGCCTTCTGTCCATCTTGCAAACAGCAACAGCATGGGTAAATCCTCCAGTACATCTCCAGAGAAACAAGAGGCCCTCACATTCAAGGAGAATGCTTGCCACAGTCTCTCTGAGACAGCTCAGCATTTTATATGGGGGGGGGGGGGGGGGGGGGGGGGGGGGGGAGCTGACAGCAGGTGGAGATCTTCAGGCTAATTACCTTGAATAATTTGCCTGCAGGTGCTGTGCAGGTGGTCTAAGCCCTTAGGCGTTGACCTGGGAAAAGCGATGGGAATCCTGCATCCACCACCGCTCCTGTCTCAGCTGGAGGCCTGGGATGCTGAAAAAATCGAGATTCTACATTTTAATCCACGGTTAACAGTTTAGGGTTGTTTCCCTGACTGTTTTGAAGGAGGAGAAAAAAGTTTGATCCCATGGAAAAGTTTAACTCTGTTCACTTTAGTAGCTTGCTACATGTCAGCTTTAAAATAATCCCGAAGTGGAGAACTTGCTTGCAGATTAGAAGAGCATTCAGCAGCTAAACCCAGTACGCGTTTAAAAAACAAACCAAAACACACATTCTTTCCTGAGGCTGGCAAGGCAGCTGGTGGGAGTCACACCCTCTTGAACAACTGCCCTCTGATGTTTTAAGATATTCTGGGGTTTTAGTTAGTGACAAACGCTCTGCTTCCTCGCGAAATGTGCTCAAATTCTTCTCCAGACCGCTGACTTGAGGGCTGCTGTGACTGCGTTAAGTTTTACAGCGATTTAACAGCTCTTTATTTTAAGCCAATTTCTCAGGACCTATGAACCTTGAGAGTCACAGTGATTTCTAAGGTGAAGTAGTAATTTATACCAGTGAGAGCTAGACTCTTGGATTATGAGAAAAATCTCATTTCTAGAAACAAAAAAACTACACCAGTATTCTGTGCTTTGACATACAGGAATACGTTATGAAATAAGGTTATTAGTTTATGTTACATGCTCTACTGGTCTCTAAAATCAGATACATCATGTATTTTTTAATGTTGCATGTGCAATGCTTGGGTTTTATCCCAAGAAGCAATTATAAGCCTTTCCACACCCAGGGAAAACGTTGGTCAAGACTCAGTATAGGCTGATCCCAAATTTACCAAGAAACTAAAGGCTTTGCTCACATGCTCAGGGCCAAGCTGCTGGGTGGGGGTAGACAAATACTTCCTGGGGAGTTCTCATTCAGATTGCAGAGGATTGCCTTAAACCCAGCATG